>NC_092120.1:11893804-12591304 GCF_045679555.1 Salvelinus alpinus | reverse complement strand
CGACTAGACACAAAGCAGGACCTTGCTTTCTCGCAGACAGGCTGCAGAGTCAGAGTTGTGATTCATGTCTGCTATGCTCACCACTTGTGGACAGAGTGTGGATGCTGGCCACCCACAGAGGTTTTAATGGTCCAACGGTATGAACAGACAGAAGTTAGAAATGTGGGTATAGCATGGTAGTAGTGCTGAGCAAGAGGTCTTGGTAAGAGGGGAGGGTGAATACGGCTTTGTTCATAGCCTTGCTCAGCTGACAGTCGCGGCCGAGTGGCGGGCTGTGGAGGAATCTAACATATAGGCATGGTGCGGGGCGGTCAACATGGGTGCTGGGAAGCCAGTGGGACGGACGCCGCTGTTGGACTGCAGGCCCAGAGGCATGGATATGCACTTCCCACCCAATGTCTAGTTCATTCTTGGTTATTGCGACCATCCATGTCAATGGTATAATTGATAATGATGTGAGGGCCAAAACATAACTGCAGAAAATACATGTATGTTACAACTTTAATAACTTGCTCTGGGAATACTTTCATTCCAGGCAACGTTTCCCAATTCATTCAGCTATATCCCTTCATGGCACAAAGACATGCATTCCACCTGGGATTAAATCTGATCACTGACCTGATTGTTCCACTGCTGTAATACTTTACTGCCTTTTTAAATCAATATTAATGAGAACCTGTTTAACTTATCTCACAGACTGCATACTTCTTCAGCTGTGTCACTGATGAATGCATTGATAGGTCATTCCTCAACCTTGCGCAATGACTTCTCTCCATGGTACCTACCAGGCATTTTGTGGCAGAATTTAAAACTCAGGCTTCTCTGCCATTTGTAAAGGTCCACTCTGCGGTGCCTACACAAGTGGGAGTGGAGTTACAAGTGAATATGCATGAGAGACAATTTATTCCTTGACATGAAATGGTAAAAACCATCTGATAGGAGGAAATGATGGAAAGCTCCAACAAGTCAAAGTTTTTTTGTGAAATGAATTGTCTTTAAACCTCAGTGGATAGTTATTGTGAAGAGTCAAGATGTCCGTCAATGTAAAACAAGGATCCACGTAACCAGTGAATGGGTGGCAGCCGGGAAGACTGGCATAGAGTGGCATGCCCTCTCAGAATCACTGGTACATTCTGGCGAGAAGGTGTAATGTCCTAGATTTAGCCATCAGGAGCTCTGGCACCAGCGGTGGCGATACCGTGGTTTTCAGTTGCCTGCTCGGTCAATAGAGGTAGGCCAAGGCTGACATGAGAAGAACAGAACGGTTCTCTTTGAATACCTAGCATAGGTCTTCACAGAAGGAGGGGGGAAAACAGAACAGCCAAAGGCAGTAGCACACGGTTCACACCCTGACCCGGGCAGGCGCCGACAGAGATGGCTGCCTCGCTTCGCGTTCCTAGGAAACTATGCAGTATTTTTTTTTTTTTTACGTGTTATTTCATACATTGGTACCCCAGGTAATCTTAGGTTTTATTACATACAGTCGGGAAGAACTACTGAATATAAGAGCAACGTCAACTCACCATCATTACGACCAGGAATATGACTTTCCCGAAGCGGTCCTGTGTTTTGCCTTCCACCCAGGACAATGGATCTGATCCCAGCCGGCGAACCTAAACAACGTCGCCGTAAAAGGGGCAAACGAAGCGGTCTTCTGGTCAGGCTCCGGAGACATCGCGCACCACTCCCTAGCATACTACTCGCCAATGTCCAGTCTCTTGACAACAGGGTTGATGAAATCCGAGCAAGGGTTGCCTTCCAGAGAGACATCAGAGACTGTAACGTTCTTTGCTTCACGGAAACATGGCTCACTCGAGAGACGCTATCGGAGTCGGTGCAGCCAGCTGGTTTCTTCACGCATCGCGCCGACAGAAACAAGCATCTTTCTGGTAAGAAGAGGGGCGGGGGGTATGCCTTATGATTAACGAGACGGGGTGTGATCATAACAACATACAGGAACTCAAGTACTTCTGTTCACCTGACTTAGAATTCCTCACAATCAAATGTCGACCGCATTATCTACCAAGGGAATTCTCTTTGATTATAATCACAACCGTATATATTCCCCCCGAAGCAGACACATCGATGGCCCTGAACGAACTTTATTTGACTCTGTGCATGTAAACTCCCGACTTCAACTGTAGGTCCTGGATGGCAGGAAGCTTGGCACCAGTGATGTAGTGGGCCATTCGCACAACCCTCTGTAGCGCCTTACGGCCAGATGCCGAGCAGTTGCCATACCAGGCGGTAATGCAACTGGTCAGGATGCTCTCGATGGTGCAGCTGTAGAACCTTTTGAGGATCTGGGGACCCATGCCAAATCTTTTCAGTTTCCTGAGAAAGAATAGGTTTTGTCATGCACTCTTCACAACTGTCTTGGTGTGTTTGGACCATGATATTTTGTTGGGGATGTGGACACCAAGGAACTTGAAACTCTCAACCTGCTCCGCTACAGCCCTGTCGATGTAAATGGGGGGCCTGTTCGGACCGCCTTCTCTTGTAGTCAACGATCAGCTCCTTAGTCTTGCTCACATTGAGGGAGAGGTTGTTGTCCTGGCAACACACTGACAGTTCTCTGACCTCCACCCTATAGTCTGTCTCATCGTTGTCGGTGATCAGGCCCAACACTGTTGTGTCGTCAGCAAACTTAATGATGGTGTTGGAGTCGTGTTTGGCAACACAGTTGTGGGTGAACAGGGAATACAGGAGGGGACTAAGTACACACTCCTGAGGGGCCCCAGTGTTAAGGATCAGCGTGGCAGACGTGTTGTTGTCTACTCTTACCACTTGGGGGCAGCCCGTCAGGAAGTCCAGGATCCAGTTGCAGAGGGATGTGTTGAGTCCCAGAGTCCTTAGCTTAGTGATGAGCTTTGTGGCCACTATTGTAGGATAGTCTTAATCGTAGGTCATCAATTTTATTTTCCAATGATTGCACGTTAGCAAGAAGAATGGAAGGCAGTGGGAGTTAACTCGCTCGTCTCCGGATTCTCAGAAGGATGCTTGATCTGCGGCCCCTTTTCCGGCATCTTTTCTTCACGCAAAAGGCGTGGATCTGGGCCTGTTCCAGTGAAAGCAGGATATCCTTCTTGTCGAACTCGTTAAAGGAAAAAGTTTCTTCCAGTCCGCTGTGAGTAATCGCTTTTCTGATGTCCAGAAGTTCTTTTCAGTCATAAGATACGGTAGCAGCAACATTATGTACACAATAAGTTTTTTTTAAAGTTACGCAAAACGCAAAAAAAATAACAAAATAGCACAATTGATTGGGAGAATGTAAAACGTCAGCCATGTTCTTGGGCGCCATTCATTATATCAATAAGTAATGTAGGCTTAAAAGTTTGCAATGGTCATTTATTTCCTTTTTTGCCATGTTTGCCATTACAATATTTGTTTAAAACCAATTTCTTCATTATACTGCAGTTATATTAAAATCGATTTTGTTTTCACCCGTCAAAATGAACATGTACTTGATGTACTGAGATACTGTATGTTAACAATTGAATATATAAAATAGAAATGTCTGAACAAATAACTCTAGACAATTCAAAGCAAAAAAACATCACAGTACTGTATTAGGAATTAATTAATAAAACCAAGAAAATAGACTGCACCCTTGTGGCAGAAGACTGCCATCTTGTGCCATAGGTCATCCACCACAAAATAAACAACTGCAACCCTGAAGGCAACTGTTTTTTTTTACGGAAGTAGAAAAAGAGACAGAAGTGGCTGAGGTGAGAAGTGGAAGACCTGATAGTGATTTCTGAATGTTAAAATTATGTTAAACATGATACGTCCATACCATCTCTCAACCCTTTCACCAGTTCAGTCCATCTCTGGCTTTTTTTATTTGGAGGTTAAGGTCCTCTCCCACTCCACCTCCACAACTTTGTACAGTTCCATGGTGGCTTTGGCGTCCTCCACGGACGAGTGCCCCTTCTTCCCAGTCTGAGAACACAAGGGGAATTCCTTGTTACTACAAAATAACATAAGCTACACAATAAGAGGTTTATTAGCTTACTACTTTTGTCGAGACTAGAAACAACAACCCAGAGTGAATCACTGTAGATTATATTCAAATCAATCCCGTTTCAATCAGAAGTCTCTTCTCACCTGGATGTTGCGGTTGAACAGGGCCTTGGTGAGTCTTTTCAGTGAGGCAACATCTTTCTCTGGAAAGCCAGCCTTCTGGTTGAGGAGAGGAATGCGGGATGTGTCCCGCGTTAAGACAGCAGGGTGACTGTAACTCAGGGACTTGAAGTCATTATGGACAGCATGCCCTATCACCACCTTTCCTGCAAGGATCTTCAGTATCTATAGGAGGGGGGAATACATATAAGAGATCAAATGATATCATGGTCAAGTTTAGCAAAGGTCCAAATAGAATAGATTAAGGGGCAATTCCACTGTAACAGATTTACGCTTTGACTCAGTTTTTTCACTTGAAAATGTATGCCAAACTAAAACCATTGATTTCAAAGTTTAACAAACCATACCACCAATGTTCCCTCTAATTTTTTAAAATCACTGAACAAATTTCAGGTCTGCTGAGTGCAAACTCGAACGTTGTGAAAATTCAGTGCAACTTCCGGCGCACGTTTACTGTGAACACTGATGCTGTTCCCGCTTTAGGTTAGTTTTAACAGTGGTCAAGTAGGCTGCTGTGAGTAGAAAAATCAACAGTAGCAGCCAATGTGTGGTGTTCAATATAGGCCTACATTACATGAGACTTTTGGAAAAAAAAAACATGCAGGGCTTGACATTAACCTGTTAATCCACTTGACCTTCAGACAAGACGACAACAAATGTTGTGTTGTTTGATACAAGAAACCACTTTACAAAATAAAATGCATAATTATTCCCATACCATTGCTACAGTGAATCAGACAAATTATGCTACCCTCTGCCTATTGGCTACTTAGCTTATTCAAGCCGGTCTCAAAATACAACACTACAAAGCTATTTACCTGACTCGCTTTTCAAAGAAAATGCTCACGTTTTGTGCTCTTGTAGGAAGCAATCAATCCTCCATTGTCGACTACAAATGATCTGTAATTGGGCTAATAACTCACTAACAAAGTATATGAACAAATATGCACACGTCACTACACGTAGCTCTCGCTTTGATCTCAAAACAAGCGCATCTACTCATGACCGCTCATGCTGTAAAAACAGTCCAGTTCAAAATGAATGACAAGTGTTAATATTAGTTGGCAGGGGTCTTTACTTCAACATTACTGTGTTTTGATGTATTTCTGATACCTTTTAAGACTTTTTCGGGTATATGTTTTCTAAGACCCCTTTTCCATCTGTTTATCCAGAAATCAAAGCCTTTGCTAATATCACATTTTTAAGATGGATAATGTTTGAAAAATGTATCTATGCCTTCATTTCCCCAAAATATAGACTCTTTGCTTTCATTTGACACCCAATTTGATATGCTCATAGGTCCTTTACGGTAGAAAAAGGTTAACCGGAAAACATATTTTTCATCCTCCTTTGAACATTCTCTTCCGGGAGCCTTCTTACCTCCTTCCTGGCATGTTGAAATGGCATGGCTTTGACCAGTTGATGCCAGGAGATGCCACTCCAACGAGTCCGGTAGTCAGTGACTGGATTGGTGGGCTTGATGTACCTGTCATACACCACGTCTCCATCATAGGAGACAATACTGCATCGTGCCAGCTCACTGTTGCGACCCTTGGGGCCCGTGCCGACCATCTCACAGTCCAAGGCAAGGTACTTCAGGGGGTTACAAAGGGGGGCCGACCCACTTGGGACAGGGGCATAGTGGGCAACAGTCCTGGTGGGTGGGGGTTGGTGCCCCGGGGTGATAGCCGAAGTGGATTGCTCAGGATTGGTGGAATTCTCCACAGTTATGGTCAAAGATGTTGAGCTGCTTGTGGATGATGCAGGCTTGGAAGCAACACTTCTAGCATGATCTGACCTGGGTATTCGATATGAACTTTTACTGTGAGTATTCTGCGTGTGAGCAATGCTTTTGTTGTGTGCAGCATTGGGTTGAGATGGCCGATTGGCCCCATTGTGCCAGGGAGGTGGGCCCTGATGTTTATTCCCCTGTCTGCGATTTTGCTGGTTCTGCTTTTTGTTGAGGTAACCCTTTTTCTCCAAGAGTCGCCGCCTGTTGATGAATGCCTTGTGTTTGTTGCTTCCCAATGAGTCCTTACAGGGTCCACTGCTGCCCGAACAGTCCAGGTTTAACATAATGTCAGACATCTTGGAGGGGAATCTTCCTCAGCTGGGGCTGGGTTTGTTCTTGGACAAAAACTGTTTACATCCACCTCCCTTCAACAGGACATAAAGGCATTCACTGCTGTGCAAATTTGGCTTCAAATATTTGCTTTAATCAAATGTCATTCTGACCCAATTATCATGACATCAATTGTGATACCTGGACAAAAACAAAATAGATTTCTGTTAACAAAGCAGCTGGTATGTCTGAAATTGTAGGAAAACATTCTAGTCATGACAAACAAAGAAGCCAGCTAGTTAGTTGTTTATATAATCTAGCTAGTTTGGTACTAGTTTAATATGAAACACATTGAGCCCACGTAGCTAGCTAGCCACAATTAACGTTAGGTATTTTCGAAAAGTATGTGTAATCCGTATAGTGTAAACGTTAGCTGTCAGGATGATATTACAGTCAAAAATACGGTTTAGGCGAGCTAGAATTGGGTCATTGGCTAGCTAACTAACTAGCGATAGTAATACTACCTAGCTCTAATGCTAAGCTTCCCGAAACAGCGACTCGAACATTAGCTAGCTAGGAATGAAACTCTATTCTCCAGACAGACTAATTTAACTGTATGTCTTCACTCATATTGTATCCTGATAATATGATGGTGCACAAATCAGCGTTATACAACAAATTACACATATACACCGACCTATAAACATAGCACCATGCTCCGACTTCCTTAACAGCCAAACAGTCGACTACTTCCGGTTCAGAGGTCGTGTTGTGATACACGGGGAAGAGCTACAAACACTTCTTATCGTCGTTATATAAAACTCTTTCACTCGGACTCTCTTGCGATAGAGTATTGTTGACATGTTTCATGTTCACAATTCATAACCGGTTGTTGTAGCCAGTCAGTTGCCGATGCGACAGTCGAATTATGTGCTCACGGACTCTTTCAGCAGAGCAGCAAAGAGAGTTGGCAAGAAATCTTACATATTTTCTGTCGACATACAAACACATCTCCGATTCAAATCAAATCAAATCAAATTTTATTAGTCACATACACATGGTTAGCAGATGTTAATGCGAGTGTAGCGAAATGCTTGTGCTTCTAGTTCCGACAATGCAGTAATAACCAACAAGTAATCTAACCTAACAATTCCACAACTACTACCTTACACACACACACAAGTGTAAAGGGATAAAGAATATGTACATAAAGATATATGAATGAGTGGTGGTACAGAACGGCATGGCAGATGCAGTAGATGGTATAGAGTACGGTATATACATATGAGATGAGTACTGTAGGGTATGTAAACATAAAGTGGCATAGTTTAAAGTGGCTAGTGGTACATGTATTACATAAAGATGGCAAGATGCAGTAGATGATATAGAGTACAGTATATACATATGAGATGGGTAATGTAGGGTATGTAAACATTATATTAAGTGGCATTGTTTAAAGTGGCTAGTGGTACATTTTTACATAATTTCCATCAATTCCCATTTTTAAAGTGGCTGGAGTTGAGTCAGTATGTTGGCAGCGGCCGCTAAATGTTAGTGGTGGCTGTTTAACAGTCTGATGGCCTTGAGATAGAAGCTGTTTTTCAGTCTCTCGGTCCCTGCTTTGATGCACCTGTACTGACCTCGCCTTCTGGATGATAGCGGGGTGAACAGGCAGTGGCTTGGGTGGTTGTTGTCCTTGATGATCTTTATGGCCTTCCTGTGACATCGGGTGGTGTAGGTGTCCTGGAGGGCAGGTAGTTTGCCCCTGGTGATGCGTTCTGCAGACCTCACTACCCTCTGGAGAGCCTTACGGTTGTGGGCGGAGCAGTTGCCGTACCAGGCGGTGATACAGCCCGACAGGATGCTCTCGATTGTGCATCTGTAGAAGTTTGTGAGTGCTTTTGGTGACAAGCCGAATTTCTTCAGCCTCCTGAGGTTGAAGAGGCGCTGCTGCGCCTTCTTCACAACGCTGTCTGTGTGGGTGGACCAATTCAGTTTGTCCGTGATGTGTACACCGAGGAACTTAAAACTTTCCACCTTCTCCACTACTGACCCGTCGATGTGGATAGGTGGGTGCTCCCTCTGCTGTTTCCTGATTCCTTCATAATTGTACGTAGCAAGCAACGCATTCTATTTCTAAGTTTTTTTAAGTTAAGCTGCTGCAGGTATTTATATGGTTATTTGATTATAAGATGAACACGTGATATACTGCTATCAAGTCTTGAGTCCTCCGCTCCAGGTTGAAGTTTCCCCTACAGATCTAGGATCAACTTCCCCTCCCTCAATCCTGACCTAAACCATTATTTGGAATAATGCAAAACTGACCAAGGGTCAGCGTCTAGAGGCAACTTCACCCTACACGTGTAACAGTATAACTTTAGTACGTCCCCTCGCCCCGACACGGGCGCGAACCAGGGACCCTCTGCACACATCAACAACTGACACCCACGAAGCGTCGTTACCCATCGCTCCACAAAAGCCGCGGCCCTTGCAGAGCAAGGGGCAACACTACATATTGGTTTCAGAGCAAGTGACGTAACTGATTGAAATGCTACTAGCGCGTACCCGCTAACTAGCTAGCCATTTCACATCCGTTACACACGCTCCCATGAAGCTTGATCCCTGGCTCAAAGGGCCCCTGGGTAGATTTCTCTAGCTACTCATCAGTTAATGTGTAATTGATCATTTTTTCTCCTGCCATAGGAATTCTTCAGTGAGGATCTATGGGCTACATTGCCTACCAGATGGCAATATATCCTCTGTGACCTGTCACCCCCACAAATAGCTGACCTCCTATTGGACAGATTGAATGTGAATATACGTTTTTTTTTCATCTACTGCACATCTACCATTCCAGTGTTTAATTGCTATATTGTATTTACTTTGCCACCATGGCCTATTTATTGCCTTTACCTCCCTTATCTCATTTGCACACATTGTATATAGACTTATTTTTCTACTGTATTATTGACTGTATGTATGTTTACTCCATGTGTAACTCTGTGTTGTTGTATGTGTCGAACTGCTTTGCTTTATCTTGGCCAGGTCGCAGTTGTAAATGAGAACTTGTTCTCAACTTGCCTACCTAGTTAAATAAAGGTGAAATAAAAAAAATAAAAAAGGTATTCAGTCATACCAGTGTATTCGTTCAACTTGAATTGGATTCTATATCATAAAACAGTTAGAAATAACTTGTACAATTTACTTTTAAAAATTTCAGCTACTATTGTGTAATGGCCTCTTTCACTATTGGCTTTCCGGGCCACTGCGCATGCTCTGACGCTCCCCAGGACACCCCAGGGCAAGCGGGGACATGAAGTGGGCATGCTGAAGCCAGAGGAGTTCTTGGAGAACAAGAGTCAGAGCTCATTGCTGGGAAACATGTGAAACCCAAGAAGCAGCATGAGATCTGGAGTCTGGGCACGGTAAAGGTAAAGGTGTGCATACTACTTTACATATATATGGATGTGCATACTACTTTTTTATATATACTGCTGATTCAAATAAGCATTTCAGTTGTTGATACTGATCTGTTCATCTCTCTCCACAGTTGGTGAAGCAGCTTTGTGACCTGACAGACTGCAATAGTGTGGTGGATGTGGGTTCTGGAAGGTAACCTAATATTCAGTCTTGTTATCAGACCTAGGAGTCACACAATATTACTTTTTGTAATCTGCCTAACAATGAGATTTGTCACGGTACATGATTTGTCACGATGTTGTATATCCCTACTGGTCTCCATAGGGCCATTTGACTCGTTTCTTGTCGTTTGGGCTCGGTCTGTCTATGACTGGAATTGAGGCTGATCCCACTCTAGTTTCCATGGCATCCAAATATGATGGACAGCTTCTGTGGATGCTGGAGAAGGAACGGCAGAGGAAGGTAATGCACCAGAACGCTCAGTAGTAAAGTGCAAGAAAGGCCCAGTTGACCAGGATTTTTTTGTAAAACCAGAGTGAAGCAATTTGGTGAATATTGCTAATATGCAATATAATTAAGAATTAAATATTTATACTGGTCTTACTCTTTCAGAATGGACCTCCCCTCTCTAGATCTGGCCCCTCACCCTACCATGTGGCTGGCTGGGTCAAACCCAAAGTATCAAGCAGGTAGGAAATGGTAAATGTGTCTGTGAAGATCAGACCACTCCGGTTGGACCCAGTAAGAAGAGACAGCGGGAGTTCATATCAGAAGCTGATCAGCAACATGGGCACGGAGACCAGCCTGTGTTGACTGCAGAATCAGAATTCCTGGGTTGTTGAGACAATGGCCAGGCTGCATCTCCCCTCAAGAATAATGACAATGCATGTACAAACTCTTTTACTAGTGTAAAACATGAACCCCGGTCTAGTTCACTCTCGTATCCAAAACGTCTCTGCAAGACTAAAGCCGGACAAGGCCCATATGTCCACCCACTCTGACAAAAGTGTTCATCCACTGAAGTTGTTGTCTGCCCTGTGGAAGAGGGGCAGGGATGTCCAGATTTCGTCCTAACAGGCCTCCATGCCTGCGGGGACCTCAGTGCCACCCTCCTTTGCCACTTTGCCAGCTGCTCTCACGTTCGTGGCATCACCTCAGTGGCGTGCTGCTACATGAAGATCACCACCAGCTGGAACCCAAACCCCCCTGGCCGCATAGCCCGTCCCCTTTCCCCACCAATGAGACATATCACTCAGAGTTTGGCTACCCAATGAGCTACTGGGTGCAGGGGTTGCCGGGACACTAGCTGTCCTATAAAGCGCGGGAGGGTGCGTGTCACTCCATAGAGGACTACGTGCACAGGCTGCGGGAGGAGAGTGGGTTGCTAAGGATACACTGTTATCGGGCAACCCTGGAGACAGTTATCAGGGAGGTGAAGCCGGAGCTGTGCAGGCCCGGGAGTCCAGGCGATAAAGGAAGCACATCTACTACCCTTTACAGAGTGAGTGTTTACACAAGTTTGTATCCATACCTCTTCAGTCTGTATCATTAGGCAGCAGCTTTCACTGTATGTTAGGATGAAAACCTAAGAAATTCATCCTTGCATATGTCTCAGAAAAACCTTTACTATTTGGTATTATCCTTGTTTATAATGATAATCATTTTGATGATCACATTTAGGAATTCAATAGCCGCTTTCTCTCTATATAGCCTTTAGGTCAAACATGGTCATCTTATATGTACCCCTGACCCCCTCTCACCATGTACCCACGGGTATGCCTGTCTGGGTCTGCCCCGCGTTGGCCTGCCACTGGACACCTGCAGAGTGGGGGCCATGCTGAGGCAGGAGGGTCGTGTGGTGGTATACTTCAACCTGGCTCTGCTACTGGCACCGGTAGTGTAGACACTGGTGCTGCTGGACAGGATGCTATACCTTCAGGAGAAAGGTGAAGAAATGTACAGAGACTGTGTGTTATCAGATCTTGTATCTGGATTCCATACATCTTTTTTGTGGGCCCAGTGCTAACAGTAAAGGTGTTATTTGTTATTGCTTGATTGTTGGTGTAGGTATAAAGAGTCAGCTGGTGCCACTCTTTGACCCTGCTTTCTCTCCCTGAAACCTGGTACTGATGGCTTTGAAGCAGCCGACAAGGGACAAAAAGGCCGAGTGTACTCTTCCATAACCAAGGACACCTCTAAAACCGTGTGTTGTGTTCAGAGTTTACTCCCTTACTCATTGGTGCTCAAAGACTTTGGAGTGGAAGTTTAGAAGTGAGTATGTGTGTCCAAATATCCATACTAGCGTACTACATACTTAAACTGCATACTATGTACTCATTGTCGCAAACTATTTTGCACGTATTGTTTAGTAACAAGTATGCCACAGCCACAACGCAGTAACGGCTCCTGACTGGCTGAGTAGGTGTTGCGGTGCCGAGTACGGGTGGATTTGTTAATCGAATTCTACTAGATGAGCCGAAATTAGTAACATTTAAACCATACCTGATTTTTGAAAATGACATACTATAAAATGTTTTTCCATACTGAGAATGCATCATGCACAATTGCATTGTTTATTGTTATTGGTTAAGTTTGGTAGCACATCCCCATATCTGGTTGTCAAAGCTGAAATAAGTATGACACCTGGGCATTTAAAGTATACTTGATTTTCAAAATGTCACATACTATAAAACTTTTTAGAACGCAAGTATGGGTATTCGGACATGGCTAGAGTCAAATTACTAATATTTCATCACAGAATGTGGAAAGAAGTGGAGGGCACGCAACCATACATGCAATGCAATTGCTTTTCCACGTTGTCTGGCCAAAATGGCTTTTTTAAGAGAATGTACCCCTTTTTCTGGCAAATTGTGTAAATTAATAAGACTAGTATTTAGATTTCACCTGATGAATCCCTAGCTATTTTTTAAACCTGTTTCCAGTGGTCACTGTCATGAATTTTCTCAGGGATTGACACATTCATCACTGACACTCAAATCGACCTGTACAGTAGTTTTGAAGGCTGTTTAAAGGATTATTTTAACGTGGCCAATGTATTTTACACAGCAGCAGTCATACATGAAACCCTGGCATGTTGCTCAGTGCACGCTCATATTTTAAGCCAGCAAGCTCTACACGTCATATATCCTATCCACAGGTCCAGGGTGGTGTTATTCAATCAGCTAGAGTAACACCAGTACATCGTGATCAACCACATTTTGTAACAGTTGCAACATACCATTAGTCATATCCTACTTGTCCATGACCACAAGTGTTCTTTCTAGACAGTATGATGTACCTCTGACACAATCAATTGAATCACACATTTTTTGAATTTTGCAGTCTACACCACATGTGCATTTGTTACAGGGAGTGTTCAACACAAATGACTGAAGCAGCCAGACTCCAGCATTAAGTTGGCAGAGACTGCAGTGTTCTGTTGCCAACACATCATCACACAGGCTCTAAAGCAGTTTTTTTTTTTACATGGATTTAAATCAAGCTTTGCATTTCATTAAGATTGGGGAATCTGATTAGGATGCAGCCAGTCTATGGGAACTTTTTTTTTTTCTCCTCATCTCTGGAGATTTGCATAGTCATTTTGGAAGTTGGTTTAGAACCGTGTTTGGCTAAAAGTGCAAACAGGTGTTGTGCATTTCAGTACAAATCCCTCACTAAAATGGTAGGTGCAGTTTGCCATGTTTAAGCATAGGTGGCAGAGCAGGGGCCATATGAAGAGTCTCAGTACAAGTGCTATTCTATGATCAAGTCCCTACCGTCCATGTAATCTTATTCACGGATCAAAAAGCAAAACTGATCCTAAATCAATACTCCTACTCTGAGACAATTGATTCATACGGCCCAGAGTTCATGCAAAAGACATGTACCAGTAACATGCATTCAAGTCAATGAGCTGAGTTTAACATTTAGAAAGACAGCAATGATCACCTTTATTGATCTGAGCAGAATGTTAACTACTAGTGCAATAGTACACTGAAACTGCCCACCTCATTGCAGGATTCTCTACAGAAGCAATCATTTATAACAGTGAAAAGAGCCTTTGTTAGAAATGACCATTATGTGACAAGAATATTGAAACATTTGCCTGTTTGAAATAACTTATCTTTTATATTTTTTGACAATCAAATTCAAGCATACATTTGTTTTATTAACAAGGAATAATGAGTAGAAAGGTGATGTCACAGACGGTTTCCAAACTCATTCAGGCTCTACAAAGAACTCGTTACAGGCCACCGTCAGCGCAGCAACCAAGACGACAAACTCCTGAAAGTCCACTTCGCCATCTTTGTTTTCATCCAGATCACTCATGATCTTCTCTACTACCATAGGGTCCTTGCATGCCTGAGAGAGTAGAAACAGTTAATGCATTGAAAGGTAGGCCCAGACCAGAAGCAGCCACATGACTCTTGGAACAGTTGTAGATAAGAATTGGAATAGGCAATGCGCAGGAAATTGCAAAGCCAATCAGATGGAAAGATCAATCTCATGCCATTGTTATACCCATCAAATCATTTCATATCTATAAATGCCTAGGCGATGTGTCATTTCTAGGCAAGGCCATGGTATTATTGAAATGATTCTAATACAATATGTTGTGAAGGTGATGGGTCCCACAACTCTTAAATAAATCAAGACCTCTCCAATGCTTGCCTGTATGACTTGTTTTGGGGCAGTTTTAATTTAGTTTGTCGATTAAAATGTAATTGATCAGAATGTCATATTGAAACCACACATATCCCTCCCCTTGACAGCATTAGGAATCAAACTCACCACCAGGAAGTCACTCAGTTCACCCTGCAACAGATTCTTCAGCTCAACTTTGCTCAGCTTGTACTTGTCCCCTTCTTTTGCGGAGTATGAGTGGAACACTTGAATTAGCCCCTCCATTGCACTCTCGAGTTTGGAACCCATTTTACACTGCTGTGAATACCTAAAAGAAATATAAGGGACAGGTCAATCCATGACAGTGTATAAACAATTAATAGATTTACAGTAGAAATCAATTTGCATGAAGTGAACTCCTTACTGGTTCCTGTTTATTTTGATATGAAACAATATTCTACACTGACAAATGTAAGCATTTAATCCAGTTCAAAATGATCATGTGGGTTGTTAAATTCTATCCCCCTTTCAAATTTGGTCTTTGAAAAACAAAGTCAATTCTCAATTATGATCTAGACAGGCAGCCGATAACTAGCAACCCATGAATTAAAATCGTTAAATAATACATCAACTCCAGCAGCAACTAGGATTGAAAAATATTGATCCAAAGGAGAATGAGACATTGCTATTGGTCATCCTGGGGAGCACACTTCAACAATACAGCCCTGGTGGGCCTACAGAGGAAACAGTCATACCTTGCTGTTCTCAGGGGGTCCATGATAAATCTTCTGAAACGATTGGTTGTCTCAGTAAGGTTATAGATGGTTTCACAAGCTATAAAAAGTCATCCCCAGAGACACAAATGTAGCCCATTCTTTTGTGATGTGTGCAGCTATCCTAGTTAATCAAGCTCTGAATGGGGTAGGCCTAATGTTTGATGCATCTAAAGCACACAACACCCCTGAATCAAGCATTATTTGATACGTTTAGATTGTGTGGTTCTGTTCCTTACAAATGTGACCGGCAATGTGAAAACACCCTCATTAAAACACCAAGGGCTGTTGAGGCAATTTGACTGAAAGTACACCGAGTGAACAAAACATAAGGAACACCTGCTCTTTCAATGACAGTGACCAGGTGAAAGCTATTATCCCTTATTGATGTCAATTGTTAAATCCACTTCAGTGTAGTTGAAGGGGTAGAAACAGGTTAAAATAAGGATTTTAAGTCTTGAGACATGGACTGTGTATGTGTGCCATTGAGGGTGAAAGGGCATGACAAAAGATTTAAGTGCCTTTGAACGGGGTATAGTAGGTGCCAGGCACACCAGTTGGAGTATGTCAAGAAATGCAACGCAATAGTTTCCCCATTTGTATTAAGAATGGTCCACCACACAAAAAGGACATCCAGCCAACTTTACAGAACTGTGGGAAGCATCGGCGTCAACATGGGCCAGCATCCCCGCGGAACACTTTTTACCTTGTAGAGTCAATGCCCCCGACAAATTGAGGCTATTCTTAGGGCAAAAGGGGAAGGTCTACCTAATATTTTGTACACACAGTGTATAGTTGTTATTCCAGTCAGTATAGGACCAAAGCTCATTTGCTGAACTTTTTGTAGGCCTAGTTTAAGCCAATTATAAAACAGATGGCAAATTGTGCAAGAACCAAAAGAGAACCACTATAAAATAGAAACCCAATGCTAGAGTCCCCCAAATAGGACATTTGATTTCTCTCACCTGGTAACCTATAGGCTGCATGGCACAAACATGTACATATGCTCAACAAGAAATAGGCATACAGGTTGTTATATATATATATATATATATATATATAGACCACAAACAGGTTCGCTACTCACCTCAAAGCTGATGATAAACGAAGCAGAAGTGGCATCGACTCTCATCTTACCTGTTTTATGCATCTCACCTGAGACAAAATTAAAATCAGGCGCCTCCCACCGGTGAAACCTACAACGTCACGGATGCAAATGACACAGGTAGGCGTAATTAATTTGACCATGTAAGGTTACATTTCGCGGTGCAACTACTAATTATAAGTATTATACAGAATGTATTAGCCTATCGCATAAACAATACAGTATCAGTATACTGTCATATAGGCTGTATTTAACAACGACGTCTTCAAATGATGGGACCTATTGGTTTAAAGCAACTAAAATTGCGGACTTCCATTCCGAGTTTAGTTGCAACGGAAACCGTTTACGGTTGAAGAACCACACTGATGCACTCAGAGGAAACGGTGACGGGACCTACCTGAATTTGTCCAATAGAAACTCTTGCAAAACGTTTTCCGTTTGGCGTAGGCTAAATGGTTTTGCAACAGACGAAACGTTTTGCAACAGAATTGGCGTAATGAATGAATATACCGTATGTAACATTTATTCTAGTGCATTACATGAGCCATTGGACGTCCCCTTTAGCCTTCTGAGGGAAATGCCGTGACACTTCCCAAATGCTCTGTCTAAACGCAAATAGGCCTATACCTCGCACGAAGAGATACTGTTTTGGAAATATTTGGAATAACTTTCACATCAGTGAGAAGGTATTTATGAAAAAACAAAAGGCTAAATGACCACACCTTTTTAGGATTAGAGGTCCATGCAGGGCTGCCATATTTCCATGTTATAGCGCTTATTTAGGCATACGGAAGACAGAGGCGACTGTGAGAAGTGTGCAGGAGGGCACGAGACAAAGGAATATGCAGTATCGGTTAAAACAGTTGTGTGTTGACTGTGGGGGTACCCATGGTGCTGAGGATCAGAAGTTTCCAGTGAGAGAAAGGCAGGCTGAAGTTGCTTGGATCAGAGTAGTACAGAACGTTTGGTATGCTGAGACAGTGAAGAGAGTAGGAGAGGAAGATGGGTACAGGGCTAGAGATCCTGAGATGATCCCTTTGAGCAGGCTGAGGCCAATAGAGAATGAGGCATAGCCATGGTTATCAACTGTACCTCAGGAATGGAACGTAAATCACAGAAAATAGATGTTGTGGTGGCAGCTGCAGACAAGTACTTGGGTGTATGAGATTTTACTGCAGAAGAGTTACAATGTGTGTTGAATGATAGTGTCTCGTCCTCCCAGGATGTCGTCCCTGGTGTAGGATTCAGATAGAGCCAAGTAGTGGAAAAGTTGTGAGGTTTTTAATGGATGTAAGGTTAGTTGGTCCCTTTTCCCTGTCCCCTTCCCTTTTTGTGTCAACGTGTAATGAATTCACACTCCAGAACAGTAGGTGGAAACACAGGGCTAGATAAGAGAAATGGATGAATAGGGAGTCCGTGACCGGCCCCACACTCCAATACAGTAGGTGGCGGTGTATGCACCTCTCAGTTTGTTGCGGTCCTCCAATACAAATTTGAAGAAGACGACTGAGGTGACCACCTGTTCTAATTATTATTATTTATTTTTTTACCTTTATTTAACTAATTAGCTATCGAAGCGTCTCCTAACAATTGTGTGTAATAGTGTTGTAACTGAAAAATACTGTCGCCTGCAACTGTTAAAAACGGTTAAAACAGTGTACATTAAGTGTTTATTTAGCATTTGTGAAATTATTTTGAATTGGAAAGTAGAAGGCTTTATGTTTCCTAAACCATATCACATGGTATAATTATTAACGTTTCTAAACGTTGAAACAGAGCGTCGGGAGTAGTTCACATGGAGCCAGCTGTCTTCCATATACATCTGCTGAGAACCCAAGACAGGGACCAGCTGTAAGTAGAGAGGAAGAGGTGAAGCAAGAGGTTTTACTCCGCCCAAAATCTGTCAACGAAAAATAAGCCCATGAATTTCTGCACAAATCGTCAGAAATCATCTCAGGGAAGCTCATTTGCGCGCTCGTCGTGCTCACCAGGGTATTGACCTGACTGCAGTTTGGAGTCGTAACCAACTTCAGTGTGCAAATGCTCACCTTCGATGGGCACTAGCACGCTGGAGAAGTGTGTTCTTCACGGAAGAATCTCGGTTTCAACTGTACCGAGAAGGTGGCGTGTATGGCTTTGTGTGGGCGAGCGGTTTGCTGATGTCAACGTTGTGAACAGTGCCCCATGGTGGCGGTTGGGTTATGGTATGAGCCGGCATAAACTTTGGACAACTAACACAATTGCAGTTTATCAATGGCAATTTGAATGCACAGAGATGTCGTGATGAGATCCTGAGGCCCATTGTCATGCCATTCATCCGCCGCCATCACCTCATGTTTCAGCATGATAATGCACGGCCCCATGTCACAAGGATGTATACACAATTCCTGGCAGTACATGACAGTACATTAGCCATGGGATATGACAGTACATTAGCCATGGGATATGACAGTACATTAGCCATGGGATATGACAGTACATTAGCCATGGGATATGACAGTACATTAGCCATGGGATATGACAGTACATTAGCCATGGGATATGACAGCAGCAGGTCAGATACGTATAGGCCTACTACAGTATGTTCCATACATTCACTCTCTCTCCCATTGTTCCTTGCTGGGCACCCAAAATGGTTTGCCAACATTTATCACCTCAAATGATATCACATGGAAATAATCTCCCTCTGTATGCTTCTGCGCTCATATCAGACGCTAACTACCAAATTCAAATCAGCTGTAGCCGATGAATGAGCCATCTTTCATCACACATGCTATATTCTTTGAGATTCTAGTTAATTCATATGCTAATGTCCACGTTGACATCAGCGTCTGTCCTTCTATCCTTTTTCAAGATTACATGCTTTTATGCTATGACTATGGTAGATTAGATAAACACACGCAATAAAACAAACACTAATTTAAATGTATATTTGCAGAATACAAAACCAAGGGATCAATTAAGTGATAATGCCTGAGAAGCTGTAGTTTCTAGGATATCTTGGCAAAAGTGTTAGGCCTGATATGTGGTAACTGTCCATGTGGTCAGAATACAGACCTCTGTCATAAGTATTTACATGTCATATACTTTGCGTACTACTTTGTAGGCTATACTTTACTTAACCTTCCAAGATTAGACAGCTCCAGGACAAATACTGTAAGTCTGGTGAAAGTCGTTCATCGAGGCTTGGCCATGTCAAGGCCACAAAAGCGGGCTGTGCGGAGTGCGTTTCCGAGGTGATCTCACTTAAGTAGATGTCAACCTGAGTGACCCAGAAAAAGAGCACTCACCTTTCCCTTTTGTGTGGGAAACTAAAGCCACCATCTCTCATTACCGTGCAGAGAAGCAGAACCAACTGTTAGAATCTCTTACAACCTGTGCAACCTTGAACTTAATTGTACCTTCCATTATCTTGTACAGTTCACACTGAAAATACAGGTAGCAATGATCATGCACATGGGATTGAAAAATGAGTAGTGATAACATGTTTTCTTCTTATGTTCTGTGCTCAGATGGCAATTTCTGTAAATAGCCAGCACATAATACATTTTGATTTAGTCTGGGTAGCGATTTTCTCATTTAACAATTGGAAAAACACAAAAGGAGACGTACTAGAATAGGAACTGTGGTGGTTAATTTCTTTACTATCAAATGAGGAGAGACAAACTTATCACATAAGTCAGTGTTATACTTAAACTAAATATTTAATCACTTATTAATAAGAGAGCAGGTCAATACGACGCACACATATAAAGTGAATCGATTGAGTGCTCTACGATAATGATGGCTGGTCATGGCTGGTCGACGATTCACGATCAAATGATTCGTTGAGAGCCCCGAGGCAAAAGTACAAAGGTATTTTATAGCCAAGATACACCCCTTTCAACCTACATGACGAACAACAGATATATAGAATGGGTCACAAGGTTAAGATCTGTATGAAAGATACCTATAATACATAGCAGACAGTATCTGCTGTGTCAACAGTTTTCATTGTGTAGAGACCAGTGTCTGGCCCCGTATAGAACAGAAACATTAAATCATGCTCTGGAATGCTCTTTAGGTTTTATCACCCAAAAGACATCGTAAATCTCCTGTCAGTGTTATCACCCAGAGGCCCATCCTCAGTAGAACACACACACACAATAGTTAACAATACTCTATTCTGTTGCATAAAACAACCATTTTATACAATAAAAGTATGTTTGCTGTCTTGCTGGGCATATAACTACAGGCAGATGCTGTTTGTTATATCATGTCTGACATCTGCCAGTTTCTGTGATACAAGTCTGATCTCTTCCTCAAGACACACACACACAAACTTAAAGTGACTTCCAGAAAATGTAAAAGGGTGTCATCTATTGGTCAGTTGTATATATTGCCAGGTTTCACAAAGCAGCCCTTCACACTGATATTGTAAAACAGAATTACACTGCATTTTAACATATCCCTATTTCTAAATACCCACTCAACAGTCAAAACAACACTGTTTTATTAGAGTTATTGGCATAAATTAATTTGCATTAGGCAATCAATGTTATGATAAGCAATTAACTAATTTGTTATTTACTTAATTAGTAAATACCATTCACGTTAACAATAACATTCACATGTACATTAAAGCATTTATAGAGTATAGAAAAGTAAAACATTTATATTTTTTAGAATATTTGGACCTTCACATTTTTTCTCAAAAAATACATCAGCTACATTCATTCTAAACAACTGTCATTTAACGTGCAGTCCCCACTGGTTCCCTTTTCATATGAGATTTGTGGCTTGCATGCCTTTTGACATGGCAGAGACGATTCTACATGGAATGTGTATGTGCACGTGCACATAAAATGTAATTCTCTTTGGATAAAAGTGTCTGCTATATGGCATACATTTTGTGTTGCAGTAATTGTGATCAGTGGCCGAGTGGTGTTGGGAGTGTAACCACGCTGCATGACACCTGTCACCACATCTCCCTGGCACCTCGCTTGTTATCTCAAGTGTGACACGGGAAATCCCATTTGAGCTGTTGAGTTTGTGGTCTTTCAACACCTGTCAGCAGGGCCCTTGGCCTGGGTCACTTCGACAGCACATGGGGCAGAGAGCACCTCCTCTGCAACAAGGCGTACAGTGCCACAGAAAGTCAACACCCCCCTTGGATTTCTTCACATTTGATTGTGTTACAAAGTGGGATTAAAATGGATTTAATTGTATTTTTTTTGTCAACAATCTACACAAAATACTCTGTCATAGTGGAAGTAAAATTGTATATATTTTTTAACATCATTGAAAAATAGAACATTCATATACCTTGAATAAATAAGTATTCACCCCCAAGTCAATACATGTTAGTAACACCTTTGGCAGCGATTACAGCTGTGAGTCTTCTTGGGTAAGTCTCATAAGAGCTTTGTATACCTGTATTGTGCAATATTTGCCCATTATTCTTTTCAAAATTCTTGAAGCTCTGGCAAGGTGTTGGGGATCATGGCTAGAAAGTCATTTTCAAGTCTTGCCCTAGATTTTCAAGCATATTTAAGTCAACTGTAACTTGGCCACTCAGGAACATTCACTGTCTTCTTGGTAAACAACTCCAGTGTAGATTTGGCCTTGTGTTGTAGGTTATTGTCCTGTTTCAAGGTGAATTCCTCTCCCAGTGTCTGGTGTAAAGCAAACTAAAGCAGGTTGTCCACTACGATTTTGCCTGTTCTTAGCTGAATCTCGTTTCTTTTCATCCTGAACAATTCACCAGTCTTTGCCGATGTCAAGCATACCATGATGCAGCCACCACCGTGCTTGCAAATAAGGAGACAGTTACTCAGTGATTTGTTGTGTTGGACTTGCCCCAAACATAAGGCTTTGCATTTAGTCCAAAAAGTGTATTCCTTTGCCGTGTTTTTTCCCCCAGTATTACTTTAGTGCCTTGTTGCATAAATATGCATATTTTGGGATATTTTTTAGTCTGTATATTTGTATTATTATTTTTCTCTGTCATTTAGGTCATTATTGTGCAGTCACTACAATGTTGTTGATCCATCCTCAGTTTTCTCCCATCACAGCCATTGAACTCTGTAGTTGTTTTAAAATGCAATGGCCGCAGTTTCCTTCCTATCCTGCAGCTCAGTTCAGAAGGACGACTGTTTCTTTGATGTGTCTGGGTTGTTTGATACATTCTCCACAGCATACTTATTAACTTGGCCATGCTTAAAGATATATTCAATGTCTGATTTGTTATTTTTACCATCTACCAATCACTGCCCTTCTTTCAAAAAGCTCATTGGTCTTTGTAGTTGAATCTGTGCTTGAAATTCAATACTTGACTGAGGGACCTTACAGAGGAAAGGGTAGTCATTCAGAAATCCCATCAACCCCTATTATTTCATACAGAGTGACTCCATATAACTTATTATGTGATTTGTTAAGCCAATTTTTACTTCTGAACTAAAGGGGATGAATACTTGTGATTTTAAATTAATACTTATACTTATGTTATTTTTTATTTTTTTCACTTTGACATTATGGAGTATTTTGTGTAGATCAATGACAATAAAATTACAATTAAATATATTTAAATCCCACTTTGTATCGCAACAAAATGTAAAGAGTTCAAGGGGGAGTAAGCACTGTATATGTCAGAAGGGTGGGTGGCAGACGGATGATGTTATTCACTGTCATCATTATGAAACACTTGCTAATGCTACCAGCAGCTTGGAAAACACATTATCTGCCACAGCATGGCCAAGAAGTCACTCAAGCTCAGCACTTCAGAGAGAGATTGGTCTTGGGACACTATACACATTACAAGCTACATGCTTGGCTTATTTTGTCTGATGCCACGGCTACAGGGATTGGTCTTTGCCCATAAAACTCTGCACTTCTCACTGAAATATTTTCGATCTCCTGAGGAACTACTTTGTGGAGCTCTGCTTCTCTGTCTAAATTTGGCATAGCTATCGCTGGATTCCCATCCTCTAGAGGGAGCTCTATCACAGGCACAGCGCCCACTGAGGATACACTGCTGCTCCTACCACTAAGAGCCTGCTCTCTAGTCACTGTGGGCTTGCCCAGGCAGCTCCTAAGTTGAGCCCAGAAGAAGGTCTGCTGCTTGGCTTGCTGGGGCCACTCTAGGTACGTTTTGGTGTTCAGCATCTTCTTGAGCTTACAATACTTGCTGGGCAGAGATTCAGGGTCGATGGGCTCTTTCACCACCAGAATAACATCGCTGAAGGTCTTGCCGATGGCTCTTTGCTGGGCAAAGTAGAGCTCGTAGTTGCACCAATCGCTGTTCACAAAGTGGTGTGACAACACAAATATGACCTGGATTAGGAAACAAAAAATTCAGAGGATAGGGTGTATTCATTTAGGCAAATTCACAGTGCAGGAATCAGGATACAAACCTAAACAAAACATACATCTTACATTTTGGGTTGTTCAATTGACCTTTTATATTCAAAAGTCTAGTACTATTCACTTGTTAAAACACCTCTAACTTGTCTTGGTGGGTCCTCACTCTTACCTTTTCGCTGCTCTCAATATTTTCAATGATGTTGTCGATGATCCACTTTCCTGGCATGAAGTCTCTCTCATGGATACAGAGTCGGTAGGGGGGCTTGCTGTTCTCCAAGCAGGGCAACAACTGGTCCCTGACCCAGTCTGCATCTGGGTGGCTGTAGGAGATAAAGGCATGGTAAACATAGATCTGTGATTTTCCAGATGCTCCTTCCTGATGAGCCCTGTATTTGGCTCTGAGGATCTGATATGTGGCTTTGATGTACCAGGGAACATTGAATATGTAGCATATAAGCATCAACACTAAAACCACAGCTGCAGTAGTAGCCACACAGATGATGATGACCAGTCTGATATCGCAGGCCACGTGACCCGGGAAGAAATTTGCCACAGCGGTATTGAGCAGGGCCTTTGGATGGTAACACTTGTAGTTCTCTGGCCAGTCAGTGATGTTGACCTTCCCCTTGGAAATTGTGTCCTGGATGAAGGCATGGAGGTCGCAGGTGCAGTGAAATGGGTTGTTCCCCGCCGTCAGTCGAGACAGCTGGGGCATGTCCTGGAAGGAGCCCATGCTGATGAGCCCAAAGGAATTCCCATCCAGAGCCAGTGACTGCAAGGAGTAACTTCTCCACCCAGAGGGGATGAACTTGATCTTGTTCCCATTGAGCAGGAGCTCCTTGAGGCTGATGGTTTGTTGGAAGTAGGCCATGTCCAGCTGGTCCAGGTCACAGTACGAGAGGTCCAGGAATTGTACTGTGGTGGGCAGACACTGGAGGGCACCACTTTTGAATCTGTTGTGGTGAGCGATCACCTGGGTGATGTTCTGCATCCAGTTACAGTTGCGACTCTTCTCAGCAGAGCCCAGCATGTTGTGGCTGACATCCAGGACCTTCAACTGTTTGAACTCCCTGGTCAGGGAGGCTAAGTCCTGAAGGCTGGTCAGTTGGTTGGTGCTGACATTGAAGGAACGAAGAGCCGGCATGTTGCCCCTGTAGTCGCATCTCTGGTTGAAGAGGATGTTGTCCTGCAGGCGGTTGTTTGAGATGTCCAAAACCTTCATGTCTTCCATATTAAGCCAGGCATCGCAAGGCACAGATTTGAAGTTGACATTCTGAATGGACAGCAGTCGGACTTTGTTGAACCATGTGAAGCGCCAGTCGAATCGCAAAATGTCTGGATTACTGATGTGCCTGAGGAGTAATGGAGACAAAACATGTAAGCATGAAAAAAACATGTGTGGTCAAGATGATAACATAATTGGTACTTTCACAATACATAGATATGACAAAAGATTTCAATTGATGAAGAAAATACACTTGTGACTAGGAACCTGTATTTGTTTTTGTATCTTCTGGGTAGAAATATCTGCATAGTGCTTTTGTAATTTAACAGAGTAGAATAAGATATGCTTACCACAGATTTAGTCTACTCAGTGCAAGGTCTTTGATACTGGATCCCAAGCCATTATCCAGAAAGTTGGGCGAGCGAGCAAAGTCAATGTATTGAAGTGTCAGACGTTTAAGGGGGGTGACCTGTAGATTAAACAGAGCCATCCTCATAAGGTTCTCATTGAATTTTCCACGGTGAAAGATGAGCGAATCTACTTTGATGTCTTGCAAGCCTCTGAAAATATCCTCATCTCCCATGTAATACATGAACTCAAAGAGGTTCCTGAATTGGATGAGACTGAAAGTCTTGTTGGCCATGTCTCGTAGAATCAAAGGTAGGAAATTCGGCTTCTGATCTATAGCCATGTCAAAACCCATTCTACCTGTCTGGATTACCTTCAGACTACCCGGTTCATAGTAACTTATATTTGATGAAGTTTTAATGGCAAAGTCCTGTAACTGAATGTTCCTCAATGCCTGGAAGTCCCCTTTCCTTAGACCCTTGACCAAGGGGCCGCCCATGGACAGGGCCTTGAGGTGGGTCATTCTGGAGAAAACGTCAGCTGACAATGTGGCCTGGGTGTAAAGGTTATTCGACATAAGGAGTTCCCTTAGATTAAAGAGGTCCTGCAAGGCGTTGGCAGGGATTTCCTCTAGGGAGTTGTTAAAGATGTTAAGATGCTCCAGGAGGGGGTTGTTGTAGAAGGCACGGTCCTCTATCACAGAGATGTTGTTGAACTGCAGCTCGAGGACACGAAGATGAGGTAGGCGAGAAAAGTAATTAACACGAATGGCATGAATTTCATTGTAGGAGAGATCTATACTTTCAAGCGTGGAAGGGAGGTGCTTCCATGGAACATGATCCAGTCGCTGACCAAGGCAGTTTGCGGAGCGTCCAGAGTTGTAGATTTGACAGGGGCCTCTCTCATCATTCGTAGCAGGGGTTGGTGAGGCAAGGGCCACAAGAAGTGGCGGACTAAACCACACAAAACCCAGTAGAATCATTGTGCGCATGTACATTTTCGATCTGTAAAGGAATGTAAAAATCTGTCAAGTTTAACAAATTACAAGATTGACAAGATTGTTAACAAACATCTATTACATTCTCTAGGTCTTTATCATTGAAGTTTGACTATAGTCTCCTCTTTACGTCCTTCAATCCTCAATTGCAACTAGAGGAAATAGGGAGGAAATAGATTTCACTCTGATGTTACCAGTATTTATGTGTCTGTGCCCAACATTACCCACACATTTCTGTTTCAAAGCCAAGAGAAGGGATTTGTGAAATATCGCCATGACACTCTTATCTATGGATACATGTTTACATCCATGTTTACCATCACTGTCTTGATTATTACAGGTTGAATATTAACATGCTTGCAGTGAAGAATGGTCCAACAGTGTGCATCTTTCAAGTTAGGCTTTAGTGTAGAAGTCAGCAAAGTATTGATAAAATAGGCAAAAAGCAACCAGATCAAGAATACCAACAACTAATAATGTCCTGCCTATAATGTATAGTTCTCGCTTTGTGGGCAATAAAATTAGGAAATGGCAACTGAACGTGAGATTTCTCAACACGGACCGTATGGTCAGTTCTGGCATGCACACCACCTGATCTATTGACTTAATTCAGACTACTATTGTGGTGTTGGGAAGTGAAATGCTCAATGGGAACTGCTGTCAGCATTTTGATGCAGTGGTGTGGTTTCTCCAACAACGTGCATAACCTTCCCAGCTAGCACATAACGTTCCTAGAACCATATGTTTCTTAGAGCTTGGTGAGAGCGTGGTTGTCCTATGGTTTTGCATACAACTTTCCCATAACGTTTCCTCAGGGTTCTATTTAAATGAATGTTCTCAAATTGTTCAGAGAACAATATTCTTCCATGGGAATTTCAGGACTTCAGCATAACGTTTTCTACAGTTTCTCATGTTCTATTTAAAGTAATATTCTCAGAACATTAGGGAAACTGTCATAAACATAAACATAATTCAAAGGATGTTGGAAGAATGTTATTTAAAAACATATTCCTTTCCGAGCATAAACAAAATTCTATATCTTGTTATGCGTGTTCGGGTGTGTTGGCTGCACCCACTAATTGGCCACACTTGATCTTAATGAGTGCTTGTTTCCTTTGAAATGGTGTCTGTTTGAATAGACTACTAATAAAGGATATATGCCATTCTAAGTGGGCTGTTACCAGGACCCAGATTAAACCTATTTCTGGGCTAAAATGCATGCTCAATGGAGAACCTTTAAAGTATTCCTGTGAATAGTAAATTTAAAGATGCATCTTTTAAAAGTGTGTAACTGTACCTGTTAGTGGAGGTGATGCTGTTATATGTTCAAGACCAGCTGATGTGTTGGTATGACTTACACAAGGGAGTGAACTGATTCATCCTCCTTGACTGAGATTAAATTCCTCTTGCTGACTAATTCTCATGGCTGAATGTTTCTACTAACCCTCATAAGACACAGTACTCTGCTCATGGCTGTTAGGTACAATCCCCCAAGTTCTCATAATCCTTTCCTTTAAACTTGCAAAATTCTCTCCACCAACAAGAGGGCTGTGAACAGCTAGTGTAGTGCTTGTGGCGTGGAATGTTCCCCAATGTTGGAAGGGGGGCCCCGAGTGAAAAAGTTTGGGAACCCCTGCTATAGCCTATGGTAAGTTTGTTATTCTAGCAATGTTTTATGATATTTTGAGTAATACCAAGGGATGAAACATTTAACGAAAACATTTTATTTTCAGAAGCCCTTGCTTTTCTCAATAAAGATTCTGGATTATATATTTTTTTATCTGTGGCATATTGTATTTTCTGATACCAAAATGTCTGAGGTATTCAATGAGCCTCCACTTTGTTTACTGTACTGTATACATTGGGTAGCATATACATAGGCAATGGATACTTCCTGGAGACCAGCAAATAAGACTGACCCTTTCAAAATTCAGGTCAGAGTTCTGCTCTTGATATAGAGGTTAATATTTAGATAATGAATTCCTTCTTTCTGCTGGAAGGGTCAATTTATGATGTTTATAATTAATTGGACAGTCTGTTAGACTGCTGTCTTGATCTCCTTATCTGACGTGCACCGCCTCCACTGACATTCATATCTGGCAGGGTTCCATAAATATTTCCTTACTGTGTGGGGATGTTTTGTAATTTAACAGAGGAAATATGCACTTCCTTGTTGCTATGCTACGTAGCATCTGCATGTTAAAAAAAAAAAAAACCTGCATAGCTTTATTGCACAATGATACCTACTGTACCCGTAGTTTAGAGAAGCTTATCAGTTATCTAGCCAACACTGATAGCTATTCCTACAAATGAAGAAAAGATAACAAACGTTTCAATAATATTGAATCAGTAAAATGCCTCACATGCATATAACCCCATCACAAAACAATAACCCAGCATAATGACCACCATAAAGCATAGGCCAATCATGAAATGGTTCAATATTAGTATTTATCAGTCTTATTGTTATTGTACCAGGAACCCAGCACAATATGGTCTTCCTCCATTAAAAACTGCTTAGATTAACACTAGACCTTGCAGAGTGATTAAATCAATATCAGCCAACTATAACTGAGTGGTTGATTAATGTCCCACGGACCAATGTCAGACCAGATGGTAACTCATAAATATGACACAATCAGTGGCTGATGAGAAGGGGAGGATTTTTTACAGGAAAGTAGGAGCTTCCTTCTAAAGCCGGTCTATATTTACTTAGTGTTACTACTTACCACCAGGTCAGAGCAGTCAACCCTGAGTTGTGTGCCTCTAACCTACATGTATAGAGTATTAATAGGCTACATGAACTCTGTTAGTTAGCCTGGTGAGCCATTAACTCACTGGTTGTGTGCTTCTGAATGTCTAATACTGGAATCAGACGACTTGCCAATCAAGATTGGTCACCCAAATATGTGTGATTACACTACAAATACAAAACTTCACTTTTGATAGGCTAATTATTATCTACAAAAGAGTGACATATGCATGGAATCTTGTGGGCTATGCTGTGACCTGAGGATGGACTTTTACTTGAATTTCTGTAGACGTGTGAAGACATTTAAGTGGTAGGATCTAATTAATTATGTGTAAATATCCATATCACCACCGATGACAAGAAGAACTTAATGAAATTGTGACACATCGTACAAAAAGCATATGGCCTATGCTTTTGGCCTTTCTAGGGAGTTTTTCCTAGCCACCGTGCTTCTACACCTGCATTGCTTGCTGTTTGGGGTTTTAGGCTGGGTTTCTGTACAGCACTTCGAGATATTAGCTGATGTACGAAGGGCTATATCAAATAAACTTGAGTGATTGATTGATCAACAACATTGTAAAGCTGGAGTACTGCTGACTATTGGCTCATAGATTTAGGCACTGAAATTCAATACCTGTTACAGCTATACATTTATGTTTGAAAACGATGGGACCCACCAGGGTCAAAGCAGTCTACTTAAAGTAGTATATACTGTAGCTTCAGGGAAATTAACATCCGCATAGCCAGCTAAGCAGTTTATTTAGACAAGCCAGGAGAAATGTAAGGCTAAGTTTAGTGCCCAGAAAGCATGTTCAAACAACTTATATTGACCCATACAACCTATAAACCTATTATAAACCTAGTACTCACCCACTTTGAGACACATCCAAATAAAACTGAGACAAAACAACATCTGATAGACATCATATATTCAACTGATAATATTTTCTCAGTAAACATTTCCTCGTACTTGCTTTATTGCCAATTAGCTATATTGTCTTCAAAGAAACTCCCAAGTTCAACACCTGAAGAAAAATAATATATGTTACCGGTTCGGTTACTTTTAGATTACTTTCCCCTTTAGAGGCATTAGAAGAAGGCAAAAATGTATGTTCCCAATTGAACCACATATATTGCAGGATAAATCAATGTTAAAGTTTACATAGCTGGCCATATATGGATGTTAAATTTTACTTTATGGTTTGGTTATGTAGGTTTCTTCTAACCCATCGCTTTCTACTACATATAATACCATTAAATTATAGCTTTACATTAAAAAACTAAATCTATCAGAATTCCAGTCATTCCAATTAATGTTATTCCCTTTGATCTTCAAGAATAGGACTTGGAAATATGGAAGTATATATTAGCCAAATAGTTTTACCTCAACATGACACCAAAACTAAGGATTTATTAGCCAGCACTACTCTGTTGTTTATGATTTTGTTGTCATGTAGGACTGATTGGGCTCATTGATTCGAGTTAAAAAATAAATGCTGTGCTCATGAAATGGCATGCTTTGAGGACTACTGAAAAGTGCTATTTACATGTGAAAAATTAATGCCATATGCTGCATTTGCTATAGACCTATTGTTTATCTTTTTGTTGGTGACACTTTGATATCTTGATAATATACAGCTGTTTAAAGTGCAAATCCACAGAAGAAACCATAACTAAATGGTTCACCCTGCCTGTTTTGGTAAAAAGCTGAGGGATGGGCCTGGAGAAATGTAACCACTCTCAGATTAATAGACAGAGCTATGGATGCAAGGACTGACCATCCATGATATAAAAAGTATTGTTTTAATCATGATATGTGGCTATACAGTGTGTGTTTACATTTACAATGTTTACAAACATTGGAGTAAAACAAGCATATATTTTGGGTTCTCATGGAGTGTGACAGTTGAACTAAGCTCATGAGGCATTTGTAAATTATATTCTTCAAGAATATAAGATATATATATATATTATAATGTATAAGTACAAAAATTGATGTAGCAACTACAGATTGCCCCTTTAAGTCTATCAAAAGTGTGACAATTTGAGCATGTGTCCATTAGGCCTATGGATTTTTGTTTTTGTTTTTTATCAGCATGAATTAAATTGAGCAATAAAAGCCCCACTTTTATTCCATAGGTTTGGATCTGCACTATGAAGCTGTTGCAAGAGCGCATTTTTCACTGGCTGTCCACTGGTTTCAAAAACAATGATTGATAGGCAGCTTAAACGTATTGAATTCAACCATTATTGGGTTCAAATACACATTTAGGTTTGTAAACAGCCATCCACAATCCGCTAAATGAGAGAGCAGCAGTGTGATTCACATCAACGCGCTATGTAGATATCAATAATAAGTGATATCCGTGTCGCCATATACTACACACCACTGCTGTCATCCTTACCTCCAAGCGTGTGGACACACCACCATGACAGCCCTAACTCAAACCACCATCTCAGTGTTTTAATGGACACACCACCATGACAGCCCTAACTCAAACCACCATCTCAGTGTTTTAATGGACACACCACCATGACAGCCCTAACTCAAACCACCTTCTCAGTGTTTTAATGGACACACCACCATGACAGCCCTAACTCAAACCACCATCTCAGTGTTTTAATGGACACACCACCATGACAGCCCTAACTCAAACCACCATCTCAGTGTTTTAATGGACACACCACCATGACAGCCCTAACTCAAACCACCTTCTCAGTGTTTTAATGGACACACCACCATGACAGCCCTAACTCAAACCACCATCTCAGTGTTTTAATGGACACCACCATGACAGCCCTAACTCAAACCACCATCTCAGTGTTTTAATGGACACACCACCATGACAGCCCTAACTCAAACCACCATCTCAGTGTTTTAATGGACACACCACCATGATAGCCCTAACTCAAACCACCATCTCAGTGTTTTAATGGACACACCACCATGACAGCCCTAACTCAAACCACCATCTCAGTGTTTTAATGGACACACCACTATGACAGCCCTAACTCAAAGCACCATCTCAGTGTTTTAATGGACACACCACCATGACAGCCCTAACTCAAACCACCATCTCAGTGTTTTAATGGACACACCACCATGACAGCCCTAACTCAAACCACCTTCTCAGTGTTTAAATGGACACACCACCATGACAGCCCTAACTCAAACCACCATCTCAGTGTTTTAATGGACACACCACCATGACAGCCCTAACTCAAACCACCATCTCAGTGTTTTAATGGACACACCACCATGACAGCCCTAACTCAAACCACCATCTCAGTGTTTTAATGGACACACCACCATGACAGCCCTAACTCAAACCACCATCTCAGTGTTTTAATGGACACACCACCATGACAGCCCTAACTCAAACCACCATCTCAGTGTTTTAATGGACACACCACCATGACAGCCCTAACTCAAAGCACCATCTCAGTGTTTTAATGGACACACCACCATGACAGCCCTACCTCAAACCACCATCTCAGTGTTTTAATGGACACACCACCATGACAGCCCTAACTCAAACCACCATCTCAGTGTTTTAATGGACACACCACCATGACAGCCCTAACTCAAACCACCATCTCAGTGTTTTAATGGACACACCACCATGATAGCCCTAACTCAAACCACCATCTCAGTGTTTTAATGGACACACCACCATGACAGCCCTAACTCAAACCACCATCTCAGTGTTTTAATGGACACACCACCATGACAGCCCTAACTCAAACCACCATCTCAGTGTTTTAATGGACACACCACCATGACAGCCCTAACTCAAACCACCTTCTCAGTGTTTTAATGGACACACCACCATGACAGCCCTAACTCAAACCACCATCTCAGTGTTTTAATGGACACACCACCATGACAGCCCTAACTCAAACCACCATCTCAGTGTTTTAATGGACACACCACCATGATAGCCCTAACTCAAACCACCATCTCAGTGTTTTAATGGACACACCACCATGACAGCCCTAACTCAAACCACCATCTCAGTGTTTTAATGGACACACCACCATGACAGCCCTAACTCAAACCACCATCTCAGTGTTTTAATGGACACACCACCATGATAGCCCTAACTCAAACCACCTTCTCAGTGTTTTAATGGACACACCACCATGACAGCCCTAACTCAAACCACCATCTCAGTGTTTTAATGGACACACCACCATGACAGCCCTAACTCAAACCACCATCTCAGTGTTTTAATGGACACACCACCATGATAGCCCTAACTCAAACCACCATCTCAGTGTTTTAATGGACACACCACCATGACAGCCCTAACTCAAACCACCATCTCAGTGTTTTAATGGACACACCACCATGACAGCCCTAACTCAAACCACCATCTCAGTGTTTTAATGGACACACCACCATGATAGCCCTAACTCAAACCACCATCTCAGTGTTTTAATGGACACACCACCATGACAGCCCTAACTCAAACCACCTTCTCAGTGTTTTAATGGACACACCACCATGACAGCCCTAACTCAAACCACCATCTCAGTGTTTTAATGGACACACCACCATGATAGCCCTAACTCAAACCACCATCTCAGTGTTTTAATGGACACACCACCATGACAGCCCTAACTCAAACCACCTTCTCAGTGTTTTAATGGACACACCACCATGACAGCCCTAACTCAAACCACCATCTCAGTGTTTTAATGGACACACCACCATGATAGCCCTAACTCAAACCACCATCTCAGTGTTTTAATGGACACACCACCATGACAGCCCTAACTCAAACCACCATCTCAGTGTTTTAATGGACACACCACCATGATAGCCCTAACTCAAACCACCATCTCAGTGTTTTAATGGACACACCACCATGACAGCCCTAACTCAAACCACCATCTCAGTGTTTTAATGGACACACCACCATGACAGCCCTAACTCAAACCAACAGTTACAGCAAGATGCAGTTATTTTACAACCACAACTCTGATCAGTTTTTACATCTGTAAGAAATGGCACTAATGTAGCCATTTAAGGATTAAATGACTGGGTATGATGGTGCATGATCAGTTCAAAGCTGCTGTTTTTGTCCAAAGGTGACCTTCTAAAATAACTGTCCAGTGTTTCCAGATTTCTACGAAATATGACTCATTAATTACAATGAGTGAAATGGTTTTCCTTCTAAAAAATGGTAATTAAGTATGTTAAAGCACATTTTCTGTGTAGGAATGGTGTGGGCGTATGCCGGTCATTAAAAATATGAATACGAGTAGAACGGTGATTAGCCAGCTCATCCTCCTCAGGAGGGTGATATCATAGTAAGCATTATTTTTGCTTGAGATACAAGTTTGAGTTGATTTTTATTTATACTTCGGCCACAAATACTATGTATAGGATGAGGCAACAACATTTGAGTATGAGTTAACAATATTCACTTTTAAAAGTGATTTTCACTGGACAGTTTAAAACTGCAACGTTTTCTCTCAGCCTCATGGCAAAATGTGACAAATGGCACGAGATGAGCTATAACATGTGTAGAATTGCAGGAAATTAGCTTTAAAACTGCTCCCAGGTAATGACTTACCCCAACCTAGTCTGTCATGGTACTGTCCATTGTGTGTTTGCTTGGCATGCATACTGCAATGTTGTGAGTTTGACTTGAGCTACAGTTTTATTTTTACATAGATATATTTAACTTTTTTTATACAGCTTAGTCTCACTGACAGAATCTGTTTTTCAAGAGACCTGGTTAAAAGTCTTCAATATCAAGTTGTACCCTAACACATTAACATTAAAGCCATATGTGATGCAATGGCTCAATTGCACAGACTGCACAAAACCATGGCCCTCACATGAGTCCTTCAGTTAGCACAATATTAATGGAGTCAAACGCACCATCATCCACCTGGCAGATCACTGTGTTCCTGGACTTGAGGGAAATGTATAACAGAGTAAAGCTGATGATGGTGACTCCTCCTATAATCACAGTGTGGTTCTATATTTATCTGATACAGCCTGTCTAGGCCTGCTTACTTATTTTTACTCATTTGATTTCTCAGTCACTTAAAAAGTCAAATTTGCATATCTAGATTTTTTATAGTTTTTCCTTGATGCCCGACTGTTTGGTATTTGTAAACTCATCCTGTAGCCTAATAATAGTTACTGCTAACATTATTGAGGTAATTTTACACTCAAATATCTAAATGAGTGAAAATGACTGGTGCTATCACCATCTCCCTACTGTGAATATCTTTATACTGTTACAATGATCAACATTTTATATAAAGTAGTCAGACAAACTCTCAGCACTTACCTAAAGATGAAAGATTAGTGAACCAATTCAGCCCTTCAACACTTTAGCATATGTTGTCAGTGACTGATCACGCTTATGAGAAATGAAGGAAGAAGACCAGCCCTTTAAGTCTTATTTTCTTCGTTGCTCTGTTACGCACTCAGGAATGTGGAATGTGGTGGACGAAGCCATTCCCTTTTCTGCAGGGCAGTGCTTGACTTGGGCAGGAGCAGAGTACCGGTACCTCAAATGTTCTACTGCTTGAGCTCCTGCACCTCTTATAGAATATTAGCTCCAAGTATTGTAGCGCTCCTGCACCTAAATATAAAAGGTACCTGCACCCAAAATGAGTACCGGCACCTATTTCAGTCCAAGTCAAGCACCACTGCCAGGGTTTGCAACCTTTAATGTCACACAATGTCTTTTGAGGTGACTGTGGGGAAAATAAGATATGGGGCTATCTTGTGCAATAGTACATTGAAATAGCTTTGTCTCTGTTGTTATTCCACCCTGGGTATTCTAACACATAAAGAGAAAATGCTAGGTCAGAACCTTCAACATTTATAGTTAAAACCTCTCTGGCAATTAAATTGATTTAGTGAGTCATGTCATTAGATATAATTGTATTGTGGTTGTATTTGCACAGAGGAAAGCTAGAACCTAATAAAATTGATTAATATACTGTATGTAGCAGGGGTTTTGATTTTGCTTTGTGTGGCTATCTCTGGCAGTCGATAAGTAAGCCTGTCTGTTATTGAATAAGATTAGTTGTTTCTCTTCATTACAAATAGGAAACTAACTTCATGGGAAATGGGTAGAAACTTTAATAGAAAAGAGAGAGGGGGAAATAAATATGTTCTTCATTATGGTTGCCTCAGTTTGTTGGTGGGTGTTCAAAAGTGAATGACAACCCATAACAAAAACAAGCTGTCTTTTAAGATCTTGTTATTAATCATAAGTGATTCATCACCATGTCATGCCAAGTTTCCTTTGGGGGAAAATCAGGAAGTGATAGGTAGAAAATGAGCTGACAGTGAGTTGGCAAAAATAGTCTCTTTTGTGTTAAGCAATATCACTTCCCTGACAAGGGAGTATGTCCTTGAATAGGCATTCACCAGTATAAATAGGGTTCATCACCAGCATAAATAGGGTTCACCTGTCTGTTTCATGGTTTAAGTGATGTTTTTATTTTATTTTACTCTTATATGCTGCATTGACACTGAACTGTCATACAATTCTACACCAGTAGATGGTGCAACATTTTCAACAGAATTTACTCAATGTAGAATCAACCATTTTGTGGTTCTCCAGCATGAATTTAACACAATCTGCTACAATTTAAAGTAATCCAACTTTCCACTGTGCCGCAAACGGTGCCATGCTCATTGCCCCATGTATTATACAGTTAAGTATGTATCGCTCTCTCTCCCTCTCCTCTGATATGCTTGTCCACATCCCTCCCTCTGCCCCGCTTCTCGCTCTCTCTTCACAGACACACAAGCAAATGAAAGAAAGACCAATGATATACCATTTTCTTCCAGTGTGTGAAAAAATATATATAATAATTAGGCTACCCTGAAAAAATAAAAGTTAATAAAAAATAAAATACTGTAGTTGATTACTTTATTGATTTTCACTGTACATGTTCAGTAAAGGGAAACATATGGAGTTACATATTTGTTACATGGACATGTATTAACACTTCATATAGACAGACATCTGCCCTTTAAAAAAAATCATGGTTATGGTGAGGCATTAACGAGCATGATACCAATACAATCTCCTCTTCAATCGAGTTTGGTAAGCTGATTCCCAATAAAAATGTACTAAGACACAGAATGCAATCAACACTGTCCAAAGCACCAGAGAAAGGATTTAAAGACAATACGATTCACTTCACTCTATTTCTCTGCTGGCATTATTTATCTAACGGGTAATTGAACACAACAAACCGGTTTAAATCTTTCTAGGATAATGATAATCACTCGCATGCGATATATCCACTGTTTATGTCCACGTCAAAGCAGGGACTCCTGGCTATGAAGGTGGTCATTAAATAAAGTGCTCCAGAGAAAACAAACTCCCATTTCACTGCTGCCCCTTGGAAATCCATGAAAGGCCAAATACAATCAACTCTGCACAGCCACGATTCATTGACCGTTTTTAACAATACCCACTGACACTAGACCATCTGTCTTGGTAAAAGAGCTTGTATGTCTCTGCAGTGAGCGATACAGGTTCAGTTGCCTAATTGGTGTTGGCTAGTGTATGAGAGGCTTCTGTTCACTGTTTTCAGAGACACACCAGCTTCATGCTCAAAATACATTGAAACAGATAAGCAACAGTAAATACTGGAGTAAAGGGAATGAGATTGAAGTGGGTGATTGGTAAACAAGAGGTGTGTGTGTGTGCGCGCACCTACATGCCTGTGTGTATTTGTGACATATATAAGAATGTGTGTGAGTTTGAGAAAGAGATTTGGGAAACCAATTACTCAAAGTGCTAAGTGAGTGAGAAGCGGCAGGCGGCGGATGAGGCGGCTCAACACAGCTTATGTTTGGCACGGTCAATAGCCCGCATCAGTGCAATGCAGCAAGCAGATCCTTCCGAGACCTCGAGACAACAAACGTACAGCCACCCCCAGAGAGAAAGATGGAACCTGCAGAACTATGGCTAAAACTGTTCTAAGAACAGCATTATGCAGGTAGACTGTTACCTACCAATATTTTCAGGCGACAGTGTTTTTTTGCCATTTCAAAATTTGCCACAAAGCTCAGTGGCACAGTTCAAAACACAGTAGTGGTTGTAAGATGGTGCTTCAGCACTGAGATACTACAATCAATAAATGGGAACAATAGACTTGCATTTTGTTGCAACTACGTTCATATTAATATGTTACATTCAACATTTGCTTTGAGTAAACCACTCCCTCCCAGCAAACATTCTCTGCCTCCAATAAAGCATATACTATTTTTATGTGAGGTCAGGTGCTAAAATAAAAAACATCTATTGCTTAAAGAGGAATTTTGTTCCATATCTTCCAAAAATTTCAATCAATTTCTGTCTTTCTCCCCAGAGTATGGTGGCTGCTCAAAGTGTTCTACTTCACAAAATGATCCTATCAAATTATGGCAAGCCTTTTGTTACAGCATACAGATACAAGTATGAAAATAACCCCTTTGAGTATTGTGCACTGGATTTTCCCATTGAGAATAGGTTAGTTAAAGCAGTCAATGAGTAACATCATTGTATAACCACAGTATTACGGAAGAGGACATAAGAATAAAAAAAATGGTTATCTCGTTATGTCGAGATCAAGACATATTTATCTCATAACAAAAGTTGTTTTGTCGAGATCCCAAGATAATCAAAAGTACAACGTATCACCCATTAATTTCTTCAGATGCACGATAACCACTTCATCAAGGAGCCCTGTGTCTGTGTTGATCGCAAAGTGGGGAATTTAAGCACGGAACGATGCCTGACAGGTGACACAGTCTCCCAGGGTGTCCACCGCCCCCAAGACCATATTAAATCACATGCAAGGAACACAGCTAACTTGGCTCGCCTTGTGAGCTTTCTAGCTAGCAAGCTAGCTTGTTATCTATGCTGGCGGTTAGCTTGCATAACTGATATGTGTATAAATTGTAAGTGACACTTCATTTTTTGTGAATAATATTTACATTTGCAGTGGGTGAGCTGCATTTCTGACAGGCTGGTCAAATTAAATTTCAGCCTCAGAGGCTGATAAATCAGGATGCTGCCCTGTAGGTTATTTCATAGGTAAATCTTCTTGCAGGCAGATTAGCTGTCAGACCTGTATAGGCTGATGCATATAATCCAAAGTGAGTGAGCTCTATTTCTGGCAAGCTGATCAGATTCAATAGAAGCCGTAGAGACTCATAAATCAGGGTGCTGCCTTATAGGCTGTTTCATATGTAAGGCTCCTTGCAGACAGCCTACTAGTCAGCATCCTGACTTATCAGCCTCTGAGGCTACTACTGAATCGAATCAGCCTGCCAGGAATAGAGCGCACCCAGTCTTGATCATATACATAATGCACTGACTGCTACTCTGCCTGCAAGGAGCATTACCTATGAAACAACCTACAAGGTGGAATCCTGATTTATCAGCCTCTGAGACTGCTATTGAATCTGATCAAGGTCTGAGGATAAAATATCCTCTTATTAGCCTGTCAGGAATTGTGCTCACCCACTCTGTAAATTGTAATATTATCCATAAAACATGACGTGCCCCTTACAATTATACACATATCAGTTATGCAAGCTAACAACCAGCATATATAACAAGCTAGCTAGCTAGCTAGTAAGACTACCTAGCTAACTAGCTAGCTAGCTTGCGCACTCACAAGACTAGCCAAGTTAGCTGCATTGTTGCTTGCATGCGATTGCCTGTGGTCTTGGGGGTGGCATACAGCCTCAGAGACAGGTCAGCCTGTCAGGCATCGTTCATGGCTCAAATGCTCCATGAAGGCTTCGATGCCCCAAGAGCTCTTTGTTCAAGGTAAGGGACATTTAGCTGGCTAACATTCTAATTTATAAACTGACAATGACTGATATGTTAGCATGAAACGTTTGTTATGTCGTGATCATGAGATAAATAAATTGTTATCTCGACATAACAAGGATTTATTTTATTTTATTCATATGTCCTCTCTGGATCCCGTACAGTATAAAACCTTGAACCGTCAAGAATAACTTTCATAGGCAGCAATGGTGGAAATCAGCATATGCGGAGCAATAAAATACTTAACACACGGTACTCATATAATCACAAGCTTTTTCTCATATTTAGCAAACTACAAAATGCAACTAGCTCTACATGTCATCTACTCAATTCTAATTTGTCCTCACCTGCCACTGAATGATGTTTACTGTACTTATGTTTGTTGAAAATGAAGTAGCATAATATGAATGTCTGATACTATCCAATAAAATGATGCAAAAACTGCCTTTACTGCAGAGGACTTGCCGAGACACAGTGATGTTCGAGGATGAGCTCATGCTCTTCTACCTACTTCCTGTCAAAAAAGATGACTTCTTGTCAAAATGATGACACTTCCTCCCAGCATCAAAGTAAGGCTTGGCCACCTCATTCACAGATTCAAGTCAACACAATTGAGCAGTTTTGCTTTCACAGCAAATTGTGCTTAGGGGGTATGTCCCAGAATTGTTAAGGCTTTTTTTAACTCAATACCAGACATTTTCTAAATACTAGCCTATACTTATGACATTCAACAGGATGTTTAGATGTTAGAGCAGTATTCAAGCTTCAAATATTCACAAAGTAGCACAATCAAGTTTCAAAATAAGTTGAGAAACCATAACGAGAAATTGGCTTGGTATTGTATTTAACACAACTCATGAGATGTCATCTCTTGGGTGGACAGGCAAGGTTCGCAAAGCATATCTTGTGGTTTGAATCTGTATTTAAAATTCACAATAAGACATGATAATATAGTTTGTCTTTCCATAAAACCCATATTGATGTTAATGTATTAATTAAGTTTAAATGTTATGTATTTTAAGTTTGTTTTAGGTCTTTTTTTGTTTAAACAGTACAGTATTAGTTAATATGGTAGGCCCATATATTATTTAAAAATAAATGGCTTGGTTTATTTTCAGGCATTTTCTGAACAACGTAAATTAAATAAAAAAACACTTTTTCTGAAAACTGTCTTTGTGGGCAACACTGATCGCATTACCCGACCATTAATATCAATGCTCTGCGAACCTAACCTGGGTATGGTGGCCCCTCCTCTCCTGTCTGTCAGAGAGAGGGCCTTAGAGGCTAAGGGGTTAGCTTTAGCATTTGCAATGGTTACAGGAGCCAGAGGGTGGCTGCAGCAAGAAGGAGGGAGGGCCCCAGGGTGGAGGACAGGGAGGCAGGCAGAGGCCCACTGTTGATCACCAGCCTGTAGGAGACCACCTCCACCTTGTAGCCGTTCTCTGTGGCCATGCAGCGGAACACCCCCTGCTTAAGGGGCAGGCCAGGGGTGGGTTCCAGCACACAGGAGTCTCCAATGATGAAGCAGGGGTAGTGCTGGATACAGTTGTCCTTCTCCCAGCGGTAGGTGGCGTGAAAGGAGTGCACGGGGCAGGGGAGGTTGACGGGGCCGTCCGAGTCAATCACCACCTGTTTCGGGTTTGTCCTATGGGTCTTCAGTGCTGTGGGGGTTCAGAGGGCACAGCCTGGTTAACATTGATCTCACCCAAATGAAATACTTACTTATGGGCTGCCTAGACTAGAGAGTAGCCTATGGTTTCATACCTATGGATTGTTTACATATCTACGGTAACAATCATAGGTGAGTTCAAAATGGGAATGGCAGGACAGGATTGGTAGGACTACTTCATTATGTGAGAAATGTGTGGGTGAGAGGCCACACTCATAAACTCAGCAAAAAAAGAAACGTCCCTTTTTCAGGACCCTGTCTTTCAAAGATAATTCGTAAAAATCCAAATAACTTCACAGATCTTCATTGTAAAGGGTTTAAACACTGTTTCCCATGATGGTTCAATTAACCATAAATAATTAATGAACATGCACCTGTGGAACAGCTTACAGACGGTAGGCAATTAAGGCCACAGTTATGAAAACTTAGGACACTAAAGAGGCCTTTCTACTGACTCTGAAAAACACCAAAAGAAAGATGCCCAGGGTCCCTGCTCATCTGCGTGAACGTGCCTTAGGCATGCTGCAAGGAGGCATGAGGACTGCAGATGTGGCCAGGGCAATAAATTACAATGTCCGTATTGTGACACGCCTAAGACAGCGCTAGAGGGAGACAGGTCGAACAGCTGATCGTCCTCACAGTGGCAGACCACGTGTAACAACACCTGCACAGGATCGGTACATCCGAACATCACACCTTTGGGACAGGTACAGGATGGCAACAACACCTGCCTGAGTTACACCAGGAATGCACAATCCCTCCATCAGTGCTCAGACTGTTCGCAATAGGCTGAGAGAGGCTGGATTGAGGCTTGTAGGCCTGTTGTAAGGCAGGTCATCACCTGACATCACCGGCAACAACGTCACCTATGGGCACAAACCCACCGTCACTGGACCAGACAGGACTGGCAAAAAGTGCTCTTCACTGACAAGTGGTGATGGTCGGATTCGCATTTATCGTCAAAGGAATGAGCGTTACACCGAGGCCTGTACTCTGGAGCGGGATCGATTTGGAGGTGGAGGGTCGGTATGGTCTGGGGCGGTGTGTCATAGCATCATTGGACTGAGCTTGTTGTCATTGCAGGCAACCTCAACGCTGTGCGTTACAGGGAAGACATCCTCCTCCCTCATGTGGTACCCTTCCTGCAGGCTCATCCTGACATGACCCTCCAGCATGACAATGCCACCAGCCATACTGCTCGTTCTGTACTGCTCGTTCTGTGCGTGATTTCCTGCAAGACAGGAATGTCAGTGTCCTGCCATGGCCAGCGAAGAGCCCGGATCTCAATCCCATTGAGCACGTCTGGGACCTGTTGGATCGGAAGGTGAGGGCTAGGGCCATTCCCATTCCCCCCAGAAATGTCAGGGAACTTTCAGGTGCCTTGGTGGAAGAGTGGGGTAACATCTCACAGCAAGAACTGGCAAATCTGGTGCCGTCCATGAGGAGATGCACTGCAGTACTTAATGCAGCTGGTGGCCACACCAGATACTGACTGTTACTTTTTTTTTTTTTTTGACCCCCCTTTGTTCAGGGACACATTATTCCATTTCTGTTAGTCACATGTGTCACGTCCTGGCCATAGAGAGGCTTTTATTCTCTATTTTGGTTAGGCCAGGGTGTGACTAGGGTGGGCATTCTAGTTTCTTTATGTTTTCTATTTCTTTGTGTTTGGCCGGGTGTGGTTCTCAATCAGAGGCAGCTGTCTATCGTTGTCTCTGATTGAGAATCATACTTAGGTAGGCTTTTTCCCACCTGTGTTTGTGGGTAGTTGTTTTCTGTTTAGTTTAGTTACCTTACAGAACTGTTCGTTTGTCTCTTTGTTATTTTTGTTCAAGTGTTCTAATTTATTAAAATATTATGAACACGTACGACGCTGCGCTTTGGTTCACTCCTTCTTCATCAGACAAGCGTTACAACATGTCTGTGGAACTTGTTCAGTTTATGTCTCAGTTGTTGAATCTTTTTATGTTCATACAAATATTTACACATCTTAAGTTTGCTGAAAATAAACGCAGTTGACAGTGAGAGGACGTTTCTTTTTTTGCTGAGTTTATTTGTGAAAAAATATACAGGTTATTGTAAATGATAACTTTGCTCTCAGTTAGTAGGACAATTGTGACTCAAAGCCCAGTAAACCTAAAACCAGACTAACGTGTACAAACTGACACAGAGATGCATTAAATAGTGTTCTATTTTATTCTGTGGCCTGATACTTACTTTCTCTGGAAAATATCAGCTAAAATAACAGATTAAAATATAATATCTTTATATATGATATTGCATCACCTTTCATCCTCTACTCCCTAGGATTAAATCTCAGTGTTCCAGGAATGGAAGAAAGGGAAACAGTCAACGGATATGCATGACAGCTGCACTGAGACTGCGACCAACAGAAGTCATGGAAAAAAGAGCTTGATAACAAAGACAGTACATATCCCATCAGCGGGGAGAATTTGTTTGGATTATTAGAGGTTAATATGGCTGAAGCTATTGGGCTTTGAAGTGAGGGCAAACTTTGATATTAAACCGCCCAATGGGTTTGAGCCTCCACTCAATTATATGATATCATCTTCCGAGTTAAGCTCTGGAAAAAAGTTCCATATTTCAGTTAATAAAGATACAGAGAGTCAGAGAGGAGGTGGAGTGGCACTCACCAGCAGCTTCACCACAGATAGAGGCATTGGAGTGGTCCAGACTCTGAGTGAGTGCCCTACAGTATGAAACAAATTATTGAAGGAACATCAAATTAGCATGTACCATTTTGAACGATCAACCATTTTATGTAAATGAAACAATTATCATAAAACCTAGAATAGTAGTTGGAACCTCGACACTCTGTGAGAAATGATAAGTTATGGCTGGTATTGACTGTCATTTTTGGTACACTGCATGTTTTCCATAGGTATCTGAACTGTATTCCAGGAGTGACATCATCACATCTCATACCCAGTGCTGATGTTGTATCCAGCTGGGATGGGTGTGCACCTCCGCCTGGCTGCGTCCCAACCACAATAGGGATCCCGAGACAGAATGCACTCCCGGCAACTGTCTCCATAGCGACCGCAGTCAGCCAACGGTATGCGCTGGACCTCCATTGCCGTGCCCACATAAAGGTGGCCCTGGGGGAGAAGGCAGGGAGCAATACATGAGAGACAGGAAGAGACATTCAGTGGCTATCACTAGAAGTGCATTGTTTAAAAGGATTGGACTGCAGCTACATCGTAAACAAATTCATCTATGGATATTAGTGCTAGCTGCTAAGGAGTATTCGCTGATGGTCTCACAGTACCTTCCTAGAGTCGATGGCCATGCTTAGAACAGGACCCTCATTGTGGAAGAGGGAGTACTGGGATATGATAAAGGCATCCTCGATAGTGTGCAGAACCTTGAGCACTTTCCCCTGTTCTATCACCAGAAAGAGAGAGAGAACATTATCAGAGAGAGAGACACCATTGTCGAGCCCTATTATTTTCTATGTATCCCGGAAACCCAGTGACTATTTTTGATTGAATATGGCCCCAGGTTTATAATAGCACATGCTGCTTTTTTCCTCTACTGGTCAATTCATCAGTGGCTGACTTACGGAGAGGAGCAGGCCTGTCCTACAGCTTGTCCTCTCTTATCTCCTTCCCACATTGAGAGGCTATTACTTCCCACAGAAGACTTAACTGCTCTAATTTCTTATTAGGCCACCTCAGAGACCCATGGCTCTGTTCACAGCTCTATCACTACTTTCCCTGTGTAGCGACTGACTTCTTTATCAGCCGATTAGGCTGTAGCTACTTTGTTTTTTTTAATTCAGTCAATTTATCTGGGATTCATGCCAAAAAATGCACTCTTATAATAAGCCCCAACTCATGCCTGCGTTGAGCAAACAACTTTTATATTTACTTTGTCAAGGAGACTACGTCTTCTAAAAGATAACTTTTAAATAGGTTACACCAAACATATGTACATGAGATACAGTTTGACAGCAAAAAACACACACACACACACACCTGTTCCCAGGTACAGCACAGTATAGTGCTCGTCGTTGACTGCCAGCACCATGGCAGCGACAGTGTGTGTGAAGTGATCGTCGGTGGGCAGGTTCAGCGGAGCACCCCCGACCGGACGAATCACATCCTCGATCTCCGGGTGGTCCCTGATCACCCCCAGGGTCTTAGGGTTGTGGGCTGCCGTGGAGTTCTTGAAGGCACACTGGGACAAGAAGTGATGTAATGAAAGTGATGTAATCAGGAAGGGAGACAGACTTAGGCTGTGGCTTTGCCTTGCACAATAATTTCACAACCAGTGTCTGTCATCTGCAACTGTTCCAAAATAGAAACACAAGTCTTCCACTTCCCCAAAATTGACGGACTCACATGCATGAGCTTATGCAATTGGCCATTGCAAAATGACTTTGATTGGCACTAAAAAACATTAATTAAAATAAAGTTAATTTAACTGATTCAGTGGGTGTCTTACTGTGCCAGGGCGATGTCCAATCAGAGGACTGCTGTAACCCTTCAGTTTGGATGTGGCGAAGGCCTGGTCAATGTCCTCGATGGAGTAAGCACATATCACTGTTGTGTCCCTGGTCAACCAAACAATACAACACTTAAAAGCCTTCCTTCATTCTTCCTACTTTATTCAAACTTAATGTGAATCGGAAAGTCGTTAGCAACTCAATCACAGACTGATAGCTGAGTAGAATCATATTACTATGACTCCGTAAAAGGACTTAAAAGATTTAAGGCTGCTCAAATATGCTAGTAAAAGCACTCCACAGAGCATAGCCCACTTCTGATTCAGAGGGGTTGGGTTAAATGCAGAAGATACAATTCAGTTGAATGCATTCAGTTGTACAACTGACTAGGCATCCCCCTTTCCCTTTCCCTTTCAAATACAATCATGTATTTTCCTCACTGAAACTTGTTGCTGCTCCCAAGTTTTCATTGCTGTACATGCCTATCCAGCTCCTGTGCCCCATTTGGATGTGCTGTGCATAATTCCTCCTTTCCTCTGATTATGTTGTTTGTGCAGCTCATTCCTCTCCTGCATTCTAAGCATGACACAGTCTTAAGCAGCCATATGGGTTGGAGGGTGTTGAAGGTGTAAGGTGTCTACTCACCAGGCGTTGGCAAACAGGCCGTACATGACCCCGGTCCTCTTCTCCTGGGCCACTTCAGACAGCACAAACGCCTGTCTGATGTTGTTGTACTGCTGGGGGGTGCTACCCGCACCACACATCACCCTGGCCTTCAGGAAGGTAGTCCACGAGTCCGCCAGCAGGTTCTTTATGCCCCCCTCGTCCACCTGGAGACGGACACACAGTATACAACAGTACACCATAACATTGAAGCTGGAATCCGTAGCGGTGAAACTGCCAGGTTCGTTCGCAATATTACAACAGAAAAGATGTTACTTCAAACAACAAACCCAGTTTTTCCCCCTCTGACATCATTGCACATGCGATAGAACATTGGAGTATGTACTACGTTTTCTTTTTACCACGAGGCTGGATGCTCATCTCTTCTGTTTCAAAAAACTAAACAATAACAATAACTAATGTGCCTGGGGTGACCAGTGGTACTGTTTCTCCTTTCGCGGAGCTCAGCTTTAATATGCAATAACGTTGTAATACAGCTGATATAAGGTGATGTTGATATGGTTACCATGCAGATTCGACCGATGCGCGACCTGTAGGGCTCCTCGTCCACCATGGCCGTCTTGTTGATCTCACTGAAGAAGAAGTAGATCTCCTCCTTGTGTTTCTGAGAGGCTGGCATTACTGCTGCTCCACCAAACTGGGGGCCTGCAGCAGGAGAGAGAAAGGACTTCCACCAGTGCTTGAAGTGGACTGAAATAGGTGCCGGTACTCATTTCTGGTGCCGTTACTCTTTATATTTAGCTGCTGGTACTCATCACTATTTAACAGGCACAATTCTATAAGCGCTAATACTCAATCAGGCAATAAAACATTTGAGGCCAGTGAGCACCAGGCCAACTCAGTCACTGGTTGTAACTATTTGGGTCCTTTTCAAACTCATAATGCATTTCATTCTAGCAGGGCCATCTAGTGTGTACAGAGATAAAGGTGGATTTAAAAATATATCTTTTGATAAAAGTGTTTGCTTGGAAGTTTTATAGGCTAATAAAGACTTCCAGTTCATCATACAGGGAGTTAGTCATACAATGTTTTATCACAATAGTGAATTTAACTTATGATCTTTAAAATTGAAGAATTCATAGTGATTACATTTCTGCATGCAGCATGTTACAGTTACAAGATAGAAGATAATATAGAGTTGCTATTTCCATGCTCATCCACTCCAGTGCCTCATGCAGCTCTCCTACACCAATATAGTCCCATGTTGCTCTCATCCCACTCACTCTGCAGCCACTTGGTCTCAGTCTTCAGAAGCTTCTGAGTGCCGTAGGTCCGGCGGATAGAGCCAGGGTGACGCCCCACTGCTGACAGAGCAGAGTATAGATTCCCATCTGAGAGTGAGAGAGGGGGGGGGTTAAAGATAGAGAGAGAGATAAAGAGGAGAGAGGGAGAGAGAGAGAGATAAACAGAAGGTAGAGGGAGAGATAAAAAAGAAATCAACAGAAGACAGCTGACTGCATCAACCAACATCCTCCCATAACCGTATTACAATTACCCCACTTAGGGCACTGTCTCCATAGCAATAAGGGAGGTAATTTGGAATCATGACATTAATGGTTCAATGAGAACTGAACATTATCAGAATGCTGCACCACTCTAGCAAATGGCTCATAGGTTCATCACTCCAGTCCAGCCTGGTCTGCGATATCACAGAACCTGCTATACAAAGTAACCTTTCCATGATTTTGATAATACTGTGAGTTACAGCTTCGCTACATGTCGTGAACCATCTGTAGTACTATGGTACCATTTTAAACAGATCTCCTATCCCATACCAAAGCCAATGTTGAGAATCTGATTGGTCTGTATACTTATGAACATAATGGCTGGATGGAGCTCTCCGCCAAAATGCTGATACTTATCCCATACTTTCAGATCCACAGGGAGGAGTTAACAAGGATGTAGAAATAGGGGTGAGGGATAGGTTTGGTATTGTGCCAATAGGAGAGTTTCTATGGATGTTTGGATGGAGTGTCTGTCTGTCCTCTCATCGTACCTGCAGACAGACTGACAGACCTCTGGGAGGGGTAGGGAGGGGAGATGTCAGAGGCTGGTGCCATCTGTCCATTGGTGGGGGCGTCAGTCAGCACAGTGTCATTTACCTATGGAGAGGAAATGACATCACAACCTCACAAGCCATATCCTGAATGCTCTTACCACCTTGTATACAGTACAAATAGAGATATAAGTTGAAGTTTTTTATTGAACACTATTACCAACTTTTATAAAAGTGATACAGGAGTTAAGAAAGATGAAAGTGTGACCGTTGTGAGAACACTAAACACATGTTGAAGACAATAGCTATTCTATTCATCATCATGTCATCTTACCAGCAGCCAGCATTTGGGGGTTCCTGCATTTGTCCCGCATACCACAAAAGTGTCATTGACTTTCTGGATGACTGTGATGAAATTGTCGCACTCCAACTGTAGCAGAGAGGGGGATGAGAGAAAGAGAGAGAGAGAGAGAGAGACAGAGAGAGAGAGAGACAGAGAGAGAGTGAGACAGAGACAGAGAGACAGAGACAGAGACAGAGACAGAGACAGAGACAGAGAGAGAGAGAGAGAGAGAGAGAGAGAGAGAGAGAGAGAGAGAGAGAGAGAGAGAGACTATTGGAACTGATCCATTTTCCCTAATTTGGCAGATAGCGCAAGAATTACCTCTGCAGTACTGAGGGAATGGATTGTCTGCATAACTTCATATGCATTGCATCACTTATTCATAAAGTACAGTAGCTGGACTGTTAACTCAAGAGAAACTTCCAGATGCAGTTTGTGCCTGAATACCAAATACAGCATTGTACCGTTCCCCTGTCCCAACCTTTCTTTACAGTTTCTACTGGGGATGATATCACGTTGATGTTATGTGTCTGTTTGATTCATATTTGTACAGTAGCAACAAACTTACCTCATTGTAATGATGATGATAATGATGACAACGATTGATGATGAGGATGATGATGATGTTGATGGTGACCACCTACCTTTGGTGGGTCTGATTTGGCGATGCAAGCTGCCTTTGCGTTTTCATCGGTTACCACAGGGATCTGTAATAATGTAAGATACATTCCAGTATGTCATACAATTTATCCATAACTCGTATGCAAATATTAGGCCTTTTCAAATATGCAAACAACTGCAATCAAATTCAGTGCTGATTGAAAATGACAAAAGTCAGGTCCTGTGCCATAAACTAACAAAGGGAGGATTACTTTACTGTCTCTAATATTGATCAACTAAGCGTAACTATAGGGCACAGACAATCAGAATAGTCACAAAAGACAAATGATAGGCTACCTTCTGCTCATGTTCGTCGAATCAACGTTGACATTATTAGCTCAGTGTATTATCTTTATTGTATGTTGACCTCATAAGTCCACGCTATATAATCACTTCCTTCCGATTGGACAGAGATGAGATCTGCTCTATAAATGGAGCCTGTTGAACTAGGTCGACAGCTGCTGCCTCCTCTTTAAGCCAGTCTCCTGTGCCTTTACTGGGTTACTGTGTCACCACCACCGAGTATCTCTGTTCATCTCGTTGGTTACCAGCAACTCACCTGCAGGTCGCGGACCCCCCTGTCAGTGAACGTCAGCACGTAGATCACTGTCTGGCCCCCCACGTACAGCACGTTGGTGCCTTCCTGGTGGTACACTGACATGTAGTTCTCCGGTTTGGAGAAGTGATACCTGGCCGGCTCTGTGGGCCATATCAAAGTAGATTAGGAGAAGGTGTTGCTACAATGTCCTTATATGATATACCAGTATATCAGTGTCTTGGGGGTTTCAAGTTGAGTCAATTAAACATGTAATTGCCCATTATTTTCAGTTCATTCATTTGATTTAACAAGAATGTATTAATTGAGCTCTGTGGTGTGGTCATGTAATGGTCAACAACAAAAAAAGCCACCAGTCTACCTTTTGACCCAAGTCATTTTAGTTTTACATGATATGAGGCTGAAGCTGTACAGTTCAGAGAGAGAGAAAGAGTCTGTACTGAAATTGAATTGGTTGCCATGGTTATGCACAATTTACCCTCGGGACTCCTATTCCTACAGGCACATGCAAATCCAACACTAGTGTGTCTACCAATTCAGTGGCAGACTGACGTTCTCAACGCTTCAGGAAAGTAGACCACCAGTTCCTCAATTGGCCGACAAAAGAGCGGCAAATGGTGCTGTCAAAGGTGCTGAACTAGGCTTCGGTCTCACCAGTCATTTGAACCTTCACGGTGAGAAGACCGTAATGCCTTCATCGATTTTATCTTTCTGTTTTGACATGTCTCTGTCTCTAACGGGTACACTAGGACTGAATGTCGTTAATATGACATCCCTTTATAGGGTTGGTAGGCCTATTGTATAACATACGTTTGATTGATATGTCAAACAAATAGGCCATGTTGTTGTCTGTATTTGGCTGCTGATCTGCCAAGAGGAATACAGTCCTTTACACCTGTAATGACTATAGCGTCGGTGCATCTTAACTTGATAGCCCTGTTTCTATTGATTGTGAATTTATTAGACCACTGTGCAAGGTGTGAGGGCGTGAGTTTGAAAATATAATTGTTATTTTTCTGCGCGGAATTTCCATAAATATTAATTGGGTTGTGTGGATGAGTGTGTGTATGTGTGCGTGTTTACGCGCGCTTGTGTTCGCGTGTGTTAATGAGGTCCTGGAGCTAATGCTACTGTTCTATCCTCAACAAGCCTTAGCTACTGCAGTACCATCAACGCGTCAGCTCGTGCACCTGCATTGCAGTTCTGCAGCGCGACCAAAGTATTCACCATAATGCTGGGTTTTAACTGTAATGTAGTGGTTTTGTAATACGTTCACTGACATTGTGTCTTTGAGTAAACGTAATGATATTACACACAGAGCTCCTGAGCACTCTTTTCAATTAGCACGTATCATTTAGCCTTATATTCTGTCTTGAAGAGGGAATAAGGTGCAGAGCAGAAGAAATATCCGGACATTGATCACAAATAACAGCTGTCTGATTGGTAAACAACACCAGGACTGCGTTTCCATGACAACTGACAAACGTCTACCCACTGCCCTAGGTTGAACCTCACACATGAGTTATCAGTGACCGAAACGCAAAAACGTACAAAACCTTCAAAACACTTAAAGGTCCAAGTCAGCCGAATTAGCCAGGCAGGCTAAAATTCTATCCCACCAAAACGGGCAGAAATTTCAGGCGGCCTTTTTAAACAGGTCTTACACTAAAGAAGCATTATCAACCTTTTTACAATTTCACAGTATTATTCCAACATCATATTGTGGAAATATATGTAAAACACAGGAAAAACACGTTTGACTGCACTGGGCCTTTAACATACAGCCTCTGCATTGGCATGCTGAGGTGCGCTCTGAATTCAAGATTAGATGTCTTCGTAGGAGTGAGTCACTATTGTATAAAACAGGCTACCCGAATAATCAACACGTAAATATTAATAATAGGCTATCTTAATTAAGCTAGTTTCTTGTAAAACACAATTGGTTCTGAATAATTCTACCGTTCCCGCTGCCATAAACCTGTTCCAAACAACACTTCTGTCCCTTACATTTCATTACAATGGAATAGGCCAATGGGCCTAAATTAGCCCACATGAAGCTTAATATAATCTAATACACAGTGCTTAATTTCTTCCATTTAATCTAATACACAGTGTTTACTTTCTTCCATGTAATCTAATACAAATAGCTTATTTCATTTCATTTAGTTGAGAACTGGGACACATAAATAATTTGACAAATCGGCTATTTAAATTATACAATTATACCAAGTCCAAAGTGTTTTCTCTCTCATCACATTATTTGCGTTCCTCTGAGATCCGTTCTCATTGGCACAATGCCAAACATTCTGTCAATTTAATATAGCCTAGTATCATTATAAAGCTACATTTCTATTTTGTTGGTATAGCTTGTTTTGAGGAACATTTTACATGATTGTCTACCTTGAATCATACATGACGTCATGCATGTATAAACGCGCGATGAGGAGTGATCCACTACTTTTATTTTCAAGTAGATTACAGTCTAGTGTTCATTGTTAATCTAACTATTTCTATGGAGGAAAAAACAATGTCCTCGCATATAGCCTAATACACATCTAACCACCCTAAACGCAAATAGCTAAATTAGCACATACCTTTTACAATGAATTTCAGCCGAGGTGACTTTTCGGCGAAAACCATGGAAAAAACGGTCGCCAATATTATATAATTCATCATTCCACGTCCTCAATGTGCCCGATTTCCAAGGATTTAATAATCGAAAGAGTTCTCACTTTATTATTTCCACAATAGACAATCAATCGGCTTTCGTATCGGTATAATGTATTTATCTATGCGACTGACTATTGGCCTCAATCATGCAACCCGTGCAGGTCTGTCTTGCCGACAGTCCACTGAAGAATCGGGGTATCAGGCTCCACCTCAAAAACAAAAAGAACGGTGGGTGTGAGGAATGGGGCGCGAAAAAGAAATGTAGGCTTTCGTGATGTATGGAAGCGCACCATGGTCACTTTCAGAGTAAGTCCACCATAAACGCGTAATTTGATACCTGTTGCTCTTTATGCTCGCTGCAGTGTGTTGAAGGACTAATCCTATTCAATCACGTACATGTACAATATACCCCTGTAATGTGCAGGCTGTGTTTTCTTATGTTCTTAGACATAACGTGAGCAACTGGAAAACATGTTCCAGCCTGAATGTTTTTTTTATTGCTAAACACAGCCATTTTGTTTTAATCGGGCAGTAGTGTTAACACATTTTAGTTCCACATCAAGAAGCCAATAATGGTAGAGATGAGTTATTGTAATATTGCCCAATAAATACCTGTCAATAGTCACTTGTACGCCCAGAAGGCGATGAATCAGCAAAGCAGTTCTGCTGTGTGTGCATCCAAGGAGGGTTAATTGACTTGAATGTCAGAAGACGCATCAATGCCCATGGCAGGCAAAATGGCTTAATGGATGGTTTCATCTTAATGGTAGTGTCAGTTTCTGCCACGGTGGCTACCATCTGAGACACTAACGAAGAGCGCTCACAGCACCTCCGGAGTAATAGATATTTAGACACTTTTAGTAAAATACGATAGTTACATAATACAGAGATAATTTGGCATCTATTGTTTAGATATAGGCTACTGTATCTGCAGCATATGCCATACTTCTTTCTACCCATCCGCCTAGATGAGTTAGTCATTGTCACCTATAACTACATTTTATTTCCCTTCTTATAAAATCCAATCAGTAGGAGTTCCACAAAATGATTTCCCTAGAAACGTTGACCCAGCACCTTTGTATAATTAATACAAATTAAAATATGTTTGGTAAGTGTAATGGATGAGACTTGAGAATCTTTAACCATGGGGTTTTAGCACCACTCAGTGGCCAGCATCAGGCCAGATAAGGGGAACACAAAGCGTCATGGTTATTTTAGCACCTGGAATTCACACACAAGGGCCCCAATTCAATCAATTATAGGTAAAGAAAAACCGCACTGTGGGTTCATTAAATGTGTTAACCATGTTAAAACTGACACACCTAACAAGTTCTTTCTCTTGTGGACATATCTGTGTAGAGGTGCAATAATACTGTAGACCTGTACTGTAAACCATGAGACCTACTCGAGTGTATATATTTCTTTGGCAGGCTGTTGTAAACCTAAATAGATTTATACCTACAAAAAAATATGATTTTCTGTCCTCGCAGTCTTTAATATCAGTGAACATTGCACCTGACAGCACAAGTAAGTAAATAATGCCCTTGGATTTGCTTCCCATAGGGAGCATTGGCTTATGACGCTACAGTAAAACCTTTGGATTCCATTCCATGAGAGGAAATAGTTGCATTAAAACAGATAATATGACAGGCCAGGCCTCGGGTTAGCAGCCACCAGACAGACCTATATAACAGATTGAGACATGCAGAGGTAATCCAAAAGGGTTTAAATCTCTGCTCATGCACGTGATTATCATTTTTTCTGGATTATTCTGGGCAAGGGCAAGAGAGAGAAAATGATTTGCTCTCCACAGAATCCACTTAGAGCTGGTGGGCTTCATATCCGTCTGGACGGGAAATTGTCAGTGGATCGTGGATCTCCTGAGGTTGACCTTCATGCTGTCACCTTCAACTGAACTAATGAGACAATATACAGCAAAACCCTAATTTACTATTTCCTCCTTTCCCATAAGAAAATTAAGACTAACAAGGAAGTGTAACAAACAAACATAGCTCTATCAAATAACCATCTGCGTTTGCGCTGAGGCAATGAAACAAATCAGTTTTTCTCTGCTCTAATCGATTGAAATGGGTCTGACAACTGAGTCAAAACATTGAGATTATCAACGTACTGTGTCTTATGCAGTGAAGGATGTCTCTCTCATAGCAATTCTTTAACAATGTACTGTATAGTCATTTAAAATAGAGCCCAACTCAGATCCACTGAGATTTGTATGTTGTGGCAGACTGAATAGTTTTTTTGTCATTTCATAATAGGCTATGGGATATTGCTGAATCAATCAAAGGCAATGAGGCAGGTTAAAGAGGTTTTTAATCATTTCAAAATGCAAAAAGATTATATTTTACAAATAAGATAGCAAAACAACAGACTTAACTATAGATGTGTACATCATTTACATTGTTTTGGAATTTTGGTTTGTGTGTACCTACACAACAAGTGTACATGAAAGAAGAGTGGCATATTTGAGTGACACTAATCCACAGGACTAGATACAGCCATAAAGTAACCTATAGCATGGAAATGTCCACGACCTACATTTGACATTGAATTTCACAAGGTGCTGTTCGCCATTACAGTTCATCGTTGTTTCTTTAATGGCGAGTAAGATTACTCAGGCACATATTTTCAATACCCTGTGATCGATAAACATTCAGGAAAAATAAACAGATAAGGTTACATGAATGTTATACAGTTATATTATCATTGAAGCATTGTTGCTGATTACAATATCTTACCAAATTATACAGTATGAAATTCCACTGATATAAAAAGGAAATGACTTGCAAAAAATTATCTTGAATTCTTTGTATTTGATGTGTGCGAACTATCTTACCTTGTTATAAAAAATAAAATGGAAATAGGATTTAAAGCTTAAAAGATTGTTTATAATATGACATGGAATTGGATACATTCTCATGTACAGATTAGAATTTCATCACCCGCTGGACACTGTCATATTCTGATAACTAAATAATACTCCTGTCCCCAAAACAACATGAATTTTCGTAAAATAGAGGCTAGTCAAAAAGTGAGCCATGAAATGTTACTGTACAGTGAAACTGATTTATCTACCGTATTTGAATATAGCCTAGTACAATATTCTATACATCTATTATAACTATATAACTACAATCATGTGTTTGCATATTATTATAGTTTCATAGAGCCTAAAGCAAATGGTGAGTATGCAATCTCTGAATGGATCCTCTGTGGATAAGCATAAATAGTTATCCCCAGGTCAGAGGGCAATGCTTGGTTGACCTGTATTGGCAAGTTGACACATGAGATCCACACTTACTATATATCTGTATATCAGATCCACCAAGCACACCTGATATGAGTGAAATGAACCTTGACACTTTAAGAGCATTCCTTATACACATGAACATGTATAATATTTCATATCATCATGTTGCAACGACAAATTCGATTTGTAGCACTGTAATTGTAATGTTGAATAAATACTTGAATAAAGAAAATTACACCATTTAAAAAAATTGACAACAGAGTTTAAATAAACCGGCTTCTAGACAACCACTGTTCATTATTTTCTTCTCCAAGATATTTAGGATGATATGTCATCAGATATGTATAATTTCCGTATGTTAAGGGTGCAGTGAGGATCTAGCTTTCTGAAGGCAGACCGTGGCCCTGTGTCCTTGTAGAGCCTTCACCCTCATGGGGTGACACAGTCAATGTGTCCCAAGTTCTCTCCCACATAACCTTAGATAAGCTTCATGGTGAACTTGCCAGCATCCCCTCCACCCCCACCCCCTCCTCCTCCTCCTACCCCCATTGAGGTACGGGGTACATAGTCGATGGTTGCTGTGTGTTTGATTTGCCCCTTGCTCTGGCTCCAGAAGAACATGAAGACGAAGCAGATAGCCACTGAGCTGAGGAAGGACAGGAAGCCCATGGTGGTGGCGATGATCAGTGTCTTGGCATCAAACGGGTACTGGTTGGCCACCTGGGCAGAGGAGTTGGCAGTAGGGGCGTGTGAGGACTCTATCCAGCCTTCGTCGGTGAAAAAGGGCATGGTGCGGTTACGTGGGAAACCCTTCACATAGAGGCTGACGTACAGGCTGTCGTTGCCAGCTGCGTTGCCCGCCGTGCACTGGTATGTGCCGCTGTCCTGAACCTGGGCATAGCGTACCTCTAGAGTCCCATTGGACAACACCCTGATGCGCCCCGTAGTGGAGAGCGGAATCCGCTGGGCCGACAACCAGGTAAAGGAGGGCATTGGGTCACCGTCTGCCTTACAGGAGAAGAGCACCGTAGTGCCCTCCTCCACCCTGACCTCCTGGGACCTGCGGTCTACAATGCGGGCCTGCCGGCAGGTGAACAGTCTCGGGAGCTCTTTCTCCGAGAAGTCCCGGAATTCCCGCTCTCGCACCATGTCCGGGGTGGAGCAGGTGGGTTGGCGACCGTCAAAGTTCAGGCGCTGTCGCCGGCGGACCACCCAGAGTAGTCGGCAGTCGCAGGCCAGGGGGTTCCCATCCAGCCGCAGAACCTGCAGATTCCCCACCGAGTGGAAGGCACTGTCCTCCAGTGTGCTGAGCTGGTTGGATGTCACGTTGAGCAGACGGAAGTATGCCAGCCCCCTGAAGGCCCCTGGCTCGATGCGGAGCAGGTTGCCCCCAGCCAGGTGCAGTTCCTGCAGCCGCAACAGGTCCCCCAGTAGGTTACCCTGGATGGCTGTGATGGGGTTGTAGGACAGGTCCAGGTAGCCCAGGTAGACCAGGTGGCGCAGCGCCTGGTATGGGACAGCACTGAGATTGCAGCTGCTGATGACCAGCGAGGTGAGGTTGAGGCCAATCAGGCTGTTGCTGGCCAGGGTGTCCAGCAAGGGCCAGTGGGAGATGACGAGGCTACGCAGCCGATGCAGGCGGCGGAAGGCATTGTTGGGCAGCGCCGAGATGGTGAGGCGGATCATGCGCAGCCGAGTCAGGCTCTGGAGCTGGGACAGTGCCTCGGTGGGGATGGAGGTCAGGTTGCTGCGGTCCAGATTGAGCTTCTGCAGGTTCTGCAGGCCGGTAAAGGCCCGCTGGGAGATAAACACCAGGTCATTCTCCCCAGCCTCCAGCTGGTGCAGGCTCACCAACTCACGGAAAGTAAAGTCCAGAAAGACTAGGATCTCGTTCTCACTCAGGTCCAGGAAGCGCAGGCTGGGCAGTCCGGAGAAGACACCCACAGAGATGATCTTGAGGTGATTGCTCCTAATGCACAGGGTCTTGAGGTTCTGCAGGCCCTGGAAAGCCTCCACTTCAATCATGGCAATGACATTGTCACTAATGTCCAGATCCTCTAGCTGGGTCATGCCAAAGAACTGGCGACGACCCAGCGTCTTCAGCTTGTTACGAGATAAGTTAATGCGCTGGGTGCCACTAGCGAAGCCCTCAGACACAGAAGTCAGCTGTTTGTCAGAGCAGTTCACTTCTAAAGTCTCAAGCCGACACACACACCTGGCAGGGCAAGGCCAGGGGAAGTCCCCTGCTGACACGCCCAATAATCCACACTGGAGCAAGATGCTCCATGCCCCCCATCGGACAACAGACTCCACAAACATCTTGCCTCCTGCCTAAAAATGGGAACAAAAAGGTTATGAACTGATAGCTAAAGAGCAGTCATGCTAACTCACAATGCCATAACAGATGAAAACAAAGGTCTGAATATATTTGAGTATTTGTTAAGGAACTTACCGATTTACTGTGAGGATGCAGGTTTTCATAACCAGCGGTGGTCAAGTTGGGATCAGACTTGAGTTAAGTCTTCTATAAGAGATGATGTTCTGTAAAAAACATGTCCTTGCAAGTGGCCTAGAGAGACAAAAGAGACAGGAATGAATCTCCCCCCCCAAAAAACAAAACCTTTGTAGCATTTGTAAATCATGGATTGCAAATGCTATATTTATGGACAAAGCATGAGTTTCCAACATTTTGAGATAAACCTAAAAAAGTGGTGAATTTGAGAGTGGAATCAAGACAATAAAAAATGTATTTAAAAAATCCACATTATCAACGTCAGAGCATAATTAAGGTACTATTTAGAGCAGATGTCCTAATTACTATCGACCTACATCTCTGTTTAATACAGACAACATCTCTACTAATTGATTTACCAAATAATACATTATTTACCACTTTTACTCTGCACCTTATATCCTCAGTCTAAGTTGCAGGCTAAAAGGTAGTGGTACGGTAATGAAACATATGCCCTTGACCGTGCCCCATCTTGATCTGCAAAAAAAATCCTCATTAGTGCATCCAGACCTATGCTTACTGATTCTAAAAACCGTGATGAAGGCCAGTTCAGATGGGAGCTGTGCCCCCTGGCCAGACATCTGGATTAGGCAGGCTATCTGTGGTCAGGGCCAGTGACACGTGACATGTGAAGTTAGATGTGCGCACGTAGGCTATACAGGACCAAGTTGAGAAGGTCGAGTATGGAATAGTCAAACATTCCCATGGAGGCACATCATACCCCAAGAAACAAAAAGGTTTTGTCGTACTGTGCAGGCTCCTTTTCAATTAATTAAGCAGGACAAGAAATTAGGGAACATTTTCAACTACACTGTATTAAAAGGGATAGTTCAACATTTTGGCAATTCAGTCCTTTCTTCTACTTACCCAGAGTCAGTTGAACTCATGGATACAATTTGATTTGACTCTGGGTAAGTAGAAAAAAAAAGCTTAATTGCCAAAATCTCAAACTATCCTTTTAAGTACAAATATATAAAATATAATATGACATACATTTCAGCAACATTTATAATTCAACTATGGTGCAAATCAGATTTTGGGAATGCTTTTAAAAGTTTTAATCCTGGTGACGACTAAAGCACTGACTAAAGCACTAACTCTTATACCGACACAAATGCCAAAAACATTAGTTGTAACTGCAACTGCATTTAGATCTAGCCCTCATAAACACCAAAAGGCAAAATCTAAATCGACAACATCAAAAGCAGTGGTGTAAAGTACTTAAGTAAAAATACTTTAAGGTGCTACTTAAGTGGTTTTTGGGGGTATCTGTACTTTCCTATTTATATTTTCAACTACTTATAATTTTACTTCACTTCCTTCCTTAAGAAAATATTGTACTTTTTACTCCATACATTTTCCTTGACACCCAAAAGTACTCGTTACATTTTGAATACTTAGCAGGAGAGGAAAATTGTCCAATTCATGCACAGAACATCCCTGGTCATCCCTGCCTTTGATCTGGCAGACTCATTAAAGACACATGCTTGGTTTGTAAATGATGTCTGAATATTGAAGTGTGCCCCTGCCTATCCGTAAATAAAAAAAACAAGAAAATTGTGCCATTTGGTTTGCTTAATATAAGGAATTTATACTTTTACTTTTGATACTTAAGTATATTTTAAACCAAATACTTTTAGACTTTTACTCAAGTAGAAATTTACTGTGTTCCTTTTACTTTTACTTGAGTCATTTTCTATTAAGGTATCTTTACTTTTTCCACCACTGATCAAAAGTTAAAACCTAAATAAACAAAAGTAAAAAGTGATAGCCTACATATATTTCCCCCAACTGGCACAATGTGATGACATAATCATGTCATTGCTGATATCTTGTAAATTAATCCAATCAGTTTACTAATTGTGGCATTGCATTTGAAAAATTGGCCCCAAGATCCAACTCATATCACTGAAGAAAACATTCACTAGCTGACAAAATGTTGTCAGGCACATCAAGACTTATGAAGGAGGACTATGGACCGATCCATTGCTGTGATTTAACTACTGCTTAAAACCAAAATACAAGTAAATATGGGTACAATATAGCTTGCAATTATTTACCGTTACCATATTTCTTTGTTCATGCCCTTTCTAAAATATATCATATACTACTCTAAATATACTGAACATCTACAATCCAATATATCAAATGAATATGCATATGATATGACAAATACATCAATATTATTCATATAGAGTGCTGAGCTCAGTCAAACCTGCGGGAGCTGCTGTCTCTCACAGTCCAACATCATAGAGACACTTTCTCACTGTCCTTTCTCGACACAGCCTTCTCACTGACCGGCCAAGTTGAAATCAGTCCCAGAGTGGCTTGTCTCATCCCTGCTATTCCCGAAAACGGTCTTATAGCGACTAGAAGGGCTGACTCATAACCCATCCACTTGCGCTCAGACGCTTGGAACTCCTTGATCCATTCTAACACCACAGTGCAAGCTAACATAAATTAACCGTGTTGATCCCTCAGTGTGGACTTGTGAGAGACAGAGACTGGCAGGTGCATGACATCACGGCGGGAAGCTAGGTGGTCCGAATGAGGCAGGGCTGTCAGAGGTTGAGCCTCCAGCCACAGTGTTATAGAATTCCTCCTGCTATACAGTACCAATCAAAAGTTTGGACACTTACTCATTCAAGTTTTTCTTTATTTTTACTATTTTCTACATTGTAGAATAGTAGTGAAGAATTCAAAACTATGAAATAACACATATGGAATCATGCAGTAACCTAAAAATGTAAATATATTTTCTATTTGAGATTCTTCAAAGTAGCCACTCTTTGCCTTGATTTTGCCTTGATAACAGCTTTGCACATTCTTGGCATTATTTTAACCAGCTTCATGAGGTAATCACCTGGAATACATTTCATTTAACAGGTGTGCCTTGTTAAAAAAGTTAATTTGTGGAATTGTTTTCCTTTTTAATGCATTTGAGCCAATCAGTTGTGTTGTGACAAGGTAGGGGTGCTATACAGAAGATAGTCCTATTTGGTAAAAGACCAAGTCCATATTATGGCAAGAACAGCTCAAATAAGTAAAGAGAAATGACAGTCCATCATTACTTTAAGACATGAAGGTCAGTCAATCCGGAAAATTTCAAGAACTTTTAAAGTTTCTTCTAGTGCTGTCGCAAAAACCGCAGAGTGAAGGAAAAGCAGCCAACAAGTGCTCAGCATATGTGGGAATTCCTTCAAGTCTGTTGGAAAAGCATTCCAGGTGAAGCTGGTTGAGAGAATGCCAAGAGTGTGCAAAGATGTCGTCAAGAATCTCAAATATTTAAAAGAAATATTGATTTGTTTAACACTTTTTGTAACGCTTCTCGTGGGCTGAAGGAAGAGTGGACCAAGATCCAGCGTTTAAAGTGTTCATGATTTAATCCAAAAAAACAATCGAACAAAAACAACAAACAGGAGACCGAAATCGAACAGTTCTGTCAGACAAACAAAACAGCTAAACAGAAAATAACTACCCACAAAACACAGGTGGAAAAAGGCTACCTAAGTATGGTTCTCAATCAGAGACAACGATAGACAGCTGCCTCTGATTGAGAACCACACCCGGCCAAACACACAGAAATAGAAAACATAGAACACAAAACATAGAATGCCCACCCCAACTCATGCCCAGACCAACCAAAATAGAGACATAAAAAGGATCTCTAAGGTCAGGGCGTGAAACTTTTTTGGTTACTACATGATTCCATGTGTGTTATTTCATAGTTTTGATGTCTTCACTATTATTCTACAATGTAGAAAATAGTAAAAAATAAAGAAAAACCCTTGAATGAGTAGGTGTGTCCGAACTTTTGACTGGTACTGTATGTCGATGCATACACCATGAAGCTAGATTGCAGCCAATGGTCCTGACCTAGGGGTCACAAAGTGACCTGACCCTGTCTGTCAAATTAGACAGGGTCAGGAATCTAGACTTCACCCACTTTGGATTCCACAGTCACACGGTATCATATTCCTTTGTATTTATGCTAAGTACATTCTAACGGGTAAAAATAGTATTCTATTTCAAGTATTGTTCCAATTGAAATAGTTGTTGTTGAGGAAGCTGCTGAATGAAGTCTGTCCTGGGTGGTAAGGGTATTGGGTTTGTTATTGTTTTCAGCTGGACAGTTGATGGCAAAATGCCTGATTGGCCGATATGTACAACTTTTGCATAACACCAAAACCCACCCGTCCAAACCTGTGCAGCGGCCAGCTCTTATCTAACAGACAACCACAACGCCAAATGCAAACAATATCAAAGCCAACCTGATGTAACATCCACTCAGACAATCCCGTGGCAGATCCAGAAACCATGTTTGGTGTTTGGGTTGGATCCCACTTTTGCTTAATTCTTTCAAACATTTGGACTTTGTCACTCAGCTCTCCCCCACCATCACACAAAACTCATCAAGTCCGCTCAGCTGTCATCGTGTTACATCAAACTGTGGACAGATGTCAGAACATTCTGAGTGTCAAAACAGTGACCTTGCAGTGCGTGTCTAGCTACAGAATCCCCATTACTGACTCCATGGAATTACTTTAGGTAACCAAAACTGTGGCTCATGAGCCTCCTCCTCATTTTGACATGACCCACAGTAGAAACAGAGCAAAACAACAACCCCAAACTAAGTTTGATCTGTTTTTTATGTGATTCATTGTTTTGAAGTGGTATCTGCTCTGCAACCTGACGAGTATTTCCCAAAGCCTTTGGTCTTTCCTACCTCAAGACATATCTTTCCCGATCAGTATTGGCAGGGACACTTAGAGATTATAGGCAAGAAGACCCAATTGAACCGGTGCATGATGTCTAGCTGGGCCACGAGAACAGTCTTGTGTGGATTCATTGTATTGAAGTCAGTCCTCAAAACAGACACCCTGGCTTTTCCTCCCCTCCCCACATTGGTCACTCTCTAAATCGCCATGGGGTTAGAAATAGAATGCACAGTGAATGCACTTTGACACTTGTATAAGTGCTATTCTTAGACCAATTAAGATGGCTGAAATTAAACAACCACACGGACCAGGGGGCCCGGGTGTGTGTTACACTCTGTTGAAAGTGTCTCAGTGTGTATATCTGTATGTTTTTATGTGCTAGAAAGACATTGTTTATTGCTCCTGGCACCTGCCCCTGTGTACCAGCCTCTGTGATATATACCAGAGTTCTACAAGCGTGTATTAAAAGGTTTGTGAGCAGAACAGCTGCTAGGCTGAGGGGGAGAGAATAGCAGTGCTCTTCAGAATGCCAGATTCTTTTTGTGCCATTGGGTCTGCCAGGGAAAGGAGAAAGGGCTCGTAAACAACATCAAGTCAAGCAAGCCATTTCTGATTCAATCACTTTAAAACATTTTGTAAAGACAACGTATACCTCAATAATATTGCAGTGTGTGTGTGTGTGTGTGTGTGTGTGTGTGTGTGTGTAGACCTACGTTAGATAGATTGTGTATTTGCATTACACTAAGCATGTAGGGAAGCCATGAAGAAGAGTATGTTTGTCTGGCTGTAAGCTTGCAACTGTGAAAAATATGATTATATTAACTGTGTGACACTGTGCCCACATTTGCAATTGCATTTGTTTCATCTGTATTTAATGTGTTTTATACAAATGCTTTTTGTGTGTATCTGCAACTTCAATGTTTGTGGGTTTTGGAGAGTTTCTGGTCTTTGTATGGTGGAATGTGTGTCTGCGTCGGGATGCTTAGGGTTAGGCGTTATGCATTATGTGTGTGTGTACGCATGTGTGTGCTCTGAATATGTTTGTATTTACACTCTCACTCTTTCTCACAGGCAGAAGTGGGTCACTATGACAGCTCACTCAAATCAATCTGGTTCCAGAGACAGTGTTCTGTCGTGTTGCAGGGTGCACTATATTATAATTCTTTATCAAGGCAGTCAGTTAAGTCATTGCTCGCACAAAGTGCACTGTCTGCAAAATTAATAATAGCACAAATAAATGAGAAAAGATAATTGGTTTCAGTGTAGCACTGATGTGACATGCCAAATGAGGTCGTTTTAGTTAATAGCATTGACGGATTGAATCCAACGAGGTACAATGAGAGAAAGAACAATGTCTGACAGGAGGAGATGGATGGTAAACAAGGATTCCAGCAAGCACGCTTTAATAAAAGGTGCTTGATTCTTCTGAAGGTGGACTTCAGCGGTCAGGAAACTTTCCGCCTATGGGGAATATACCAAGAATATATAACAGCGGCCAATTGTACCATTCTTGGATTACATTGGGCCTGTTACAAGGTCTCCTTTAGGCTACACTTTCATTAGAATGTCCTTCCATTTTCAGCATACCCTCTCTGCTTTCACTATTCCAAAGCAGCTTTGAGAGGACAAAGAGATCAACCTCTTGAAAGAGAGCCACAACAGTTTGTTACGGGTTGCGTTTTTCACAGAAAAGCAACTACACTACATAATCCTCCACACACCACTGGACAGGTGGAGCTTTTCCCCTTTGGCACACTTACGGGCAGCTTGCTAATCTGATCAGAGCCATCCACAATCCTAACTTGATTCCAATAAAGGTAAACTGCTATGGTGGTGCTAAAGCTATAGCGTGGGTCCAATCATGTGGAACGCTAATGAAATGCACATACTGTCCTCTCTGGGTACAGCACATACTGGGGCTGTTATCTCATCCAATAAATGTGATAACCGCGGTTGAGTCTGAAAGAAAACATCATCAAATAAAGGCACAGAGACACAGTCCATTTCCTTGTGACCTCAGAGTAAGTATGCAGGTTGTTTCAACCATGCTTCATTTTGCTCAAATAGATTGGTTGGAAAATTAACAATGAGGTTTTATTATAGTGCTGTGATGTTGTGTTTACATCATTGATTAGTTTAATAAGTCCTCTGATATGCAGAAACACTACGGCAACTTAATCAAATTAAAGGTAGAATGAAAACATGCATAAACATTGGTCCTAGTCCTTTAGCAGTCTATCATAACCACTGCAGTGGCGAAAATAAGTAATTTGTTGGTTTGACATGAGCCCAAGGGTATTGCCATTTAAATCTTCATATTGTGACTTTAATTATGTATGCATAATGTTTATGCACAATCCTTCCAAATAGGTATTGTTTGAGGCTACTGAGATGGCATAAAAAAGAGAATGAAAGAAACAATCCTTTGAAATTGTCAACCCAGGAAAGAGTTGGTGTGAACAGAATGCATTATCCTCCATAAACAGGTTTTTAAACCAACTCTCCAATACTAGTGATGGGCAGTTCCATGTTAAAAGCCCTATGAGCATTCATTTTACATTTACATTTTAGTCATTTAGCAGACGCTCTTATCCAGAGCAACTTACAGTAGAGTGCATACATTTTATTACATTTTTACATACTGAGACAAGGATATCCCTACCGGCCAAACCCTCCCTAACCCGGACGACGCTATGCCAATTGTGCGTCGCCCCACGGATCTCCCGGTTGCGGCCGGCTGCGACAGAGCCTGGGCGCGAACCCAGCCCAGCCTGGGCGCGAACCCAGAGACTCTGGTGGCGCAGCTAGCACTGCAATGCAGTGCCCTAGACCACTGCGCCACATGTGAAGTTCATAGGAGCACATCAAATTTGGTGTGAAATGAAACCTACAAGAGTCAATATTTCTGGGGGGGGAAAAATTGTCCACCATTTTCCATGCTAGAAATTAGGAATAAACTAAGGCTTTGATTTCTGGTCAAACAGATGGAAAAGGGGTCTTAGAAAACATCTAGCAGAAAAAGTCTTAAAAGGTATTAGAAATACATTTAAAAAAACATACGTTTAAGAAATATTGCCTAGTATCATTCAGTTACCAAAAACCCACATATCTTTAGATATTTCCTCATTTCTCTCCCTCATGAGGGAGGATTATGAAAGTTCACATAAGTAACAAGGTAGACCAACCAAGTAGTTTTATGTTTTTACTGATAACAATTTGGTTCATAATTTATTAAGTGATTAAAACGCATTATTCTGTTACCAATTCGTTAAAAGAATAACCAAAAAATCTGTAACAGACTGACTGCAACTGAATGGCTACAATGGGAATTCATAGTAGTCACAAACCACAGTTGGGTCACCTGCTACTGTCCTCCCTTCCACTGGCATACTGTTATGTTCAGCTCATAACTGTTTTCTTTCTGTCAAGTGGTGGTCAAAGCAAAAGTTTGAAAACAATCTGGATAACCCACCTCTTACTGACACCTACCCATGAGCCCCCTCTCTTTCCATTTAGTGTAACCAACCCTCTCACCCACTGAGCACTGACCGACACCGGACGTCCATGGATGTTGAAAAGTAGTTGAAATTTGGTCAGCCCAAATCTGAACCAATCATAGATGTCTGTTTCACAACTTTGGACAGCACAGTACAGTACAGCACAGCACAGTATAGTACAGTACAGAAAAGTAGAGGTCAGTACAATACAGTAATGTACAGTAGAGTTTAGTACAGTAGAGCACACTAGAGTACAGTATAATTTACTCTATTGTACTGTACTGAAATTTACTGTACTGAACTATACTGTACTTTATTCTAATACGTGCTGCACTGTGCAGTACTTTGATGTCCAAACTTGAAACATAGACGTCTATGATTGGTATAGATTTGGTCTGGTCAATAGTGATGCATTGTGGGTACAAACCCAGCTAGCACATAATGTTCTGAGAACCATATGTTTCTTAGAGTTTGATGAGAGTGTGGTTGTCCATTGTGAATGTTCTCAAATTGTTCTTTCCATAAAAACCACAAGAAAACGTTAGTAACGTTAGAGAATGTTCTAAGAATGTTATTTTAAAACATATACATTCCATTCTCAGCATCAACAAAATGATCTCTATCCTCTATCTTGTTAAGTGTGTTCAGGTGTATTGGCCGTGCCAACTTATTGGCCAGATCTTAATGAGTGCATCTTAAGGAGTGCTTGTTTCCTTTGAAATGGGGTCTGTTTGAATAGACTAAAATGAACAGTTTTTTTGTGCATAAAAAAACATGTCCTGCTACCTCCATCCTGGTGGCGCAGTGAACTAATTCCATGGAAAATAAGAAAAGAAAATATCTTCGTTCACAGAGCTTCAGTAAAACCTCCCAGGAAAGCTTTCAAGGTACCAGAGTAAAACATTCTCAGAACCTACCTGTAACCTACTGTAAAATAAATGTTCTTAGACCAGCCGAAATGTTAACTTCTGTTAGCAGAACGTGAAAAAAAAAAAAATGTTTTACCAGCCAGGAAACGCATGGCTTTATTCCAACAACCAATGTGAAACCAAAAACAGTAGTTCCCACAACTTCCAAGGAACCAAATGTGCTAGCTGGGAAGGTCAGGGAAGGCCAAATATTTGATGGGTCATATGGATGCATTGACTGGCGAGAATGCAAGAGTTGTTTATCGATAGCACTGAAATCACACACACACACAAATTTGGAATCAAATCAAACTTTATTTGTCACATGCACCGAATACAACAAGTGTAGACCTTACCGTGAAATGCTTACTTACAAGCTCTTAACCAACAGCGCAGTTCAAGAAGAGTTAAGAAAATAATAACCAAATAAACTTAAGTAAAAAAATATATAAAAAGTAACAATACAATAACAATAACGAGGCCACATACAGGGGGTTCCGGTACTGAGTCAATGTGCGGGGGTACAGGTTAGTCGAGGTAATTTGTACATGTAGGTAGGGGTGAAGTGACTATGCATAGATAATAAACAGCAAGTAGCAGCTGTGTACAAAACAAATGGAGGGGGGGGGGTGTCAATGTAAATAGTCCAGTGGCCATTTGATTAATTGTTCAGCTGTTTTGTGGCTTGGGGGTAGAAGCTGTTAAGGAGCTTTTTGTTCCTAGACTTTGCGCTCCGGTACCGCTTGCCGTAGCAGAGAAAATAGTTTATGACTTGAATGACTGGAGTTTCTGACAATTGTTTGGGCTTTCCTCTGACAACCGCCTATTATATAGGTCCTGGATGGCAGGAGGCTTGGCCCCAGTGATGTACTGGGCCGTATGCACTACCCTCTGTAGTGCTTTACGGTCAGATGCTGAGCAGTTGCCATAACAGGAGGTGATGCAACCGGTCAGGATGCTCTCAATGGTGCAGCTGTAGAACCTTTTGAGGATGTGGGGGCCCATGCCAAATCTTTTCAGTCTCCTGCGGGGGAAAATGTGTTGTTGTGCCCTCTTCACAACTGTCTTGGTGTGTTTTGAACCATGATAGTTCGTTGGTGATGTGGACACCAAGGAACTTGAAACTCTCAAACTGCTCCACTACGGCCCCATCGATGTTAATGGGGGGCCTGTTCGGCCCGCCTTTTCCTGTAGTCCACGATCAGCTCCTTTGTCTTTCTCACATTGAGGGAGAGGTTGTTGTCCTGGCACCACACTGCCAGTTCTCTGACCTCCTCCCTATAGGCTGTCTCATTGTTGTCGCTGATCAGGCCTACTACTGTTGTGTTGTCAGCAAATGTAATGATGGTGTTGGAGTCGTGTTTGGCCACACAGTTGTGGGTGAACAGGCAGTACAGGAGGGGTCTAAGTACACACCCCTGGGGGGCCCCAGTGTTGAGGATCAGCGTGGCAGACGTGTTGTTGCCTACCCTTACCACCTGGGGGTGGCCTGTCAGGAAGTCTAGGATCCAGTTGCTGAGGGAGGTGTTTAGTCCCAGGGTCCTTAGCTTAGTGATGAGCTTCGTGGGCACTATGGTGTTGAATGCTGAGCTGTAGTCATTGAACAGCATGTTTGGCGGCGGAGCTCATTCAAATAATATCCAGTGTGTAGAATAACAAAAATGTTCTACCTTTGTGTACCTAATCTGTATACATCATCCATAATTATGCAATTCTGTATAGAATGGTTGGTTGTTTAGCATCAAAACTGGTGCGTGCACAACTATGGGGCAAAACAGACGGGGGTTGGCTTAGATTGTTGACAGCATGTAAACTACACTGAGAAATATCAACGCAACGTGTAAAGTGTTGGTCCCATGTTTCATGAGTTGACATTGTTTATACACTGTTGCTACTCACTGTTTATTATCTATGCAGTCACTTTACAAATTACCTGGACTAAACTGTATCCCACGCACATTGACTTTGTACTCCCTGTATATAGCCTCGTTATTGTTATGCACATTTCTTATGTTACTTTTTGATTGATTAGATTTTTTATTTAGTAAATATTTTATTAACTGTATTTCTTGAATGGCATTGTTGGCCTGTAAGTAAGCATTTCACTGTAAGGTCTACACCTGTTGTATTCAGGGCGCATGTGACAAGTAAAATTTCATTTGAAATAAAAGATCCCAGAAATGTTTCATACATACAAAAAGCTTATTTCTCTGAAATGTTGTGCACAAATTTGTTTACATCCCTGTTAGTGAGAGTTTCTCCTTTGCCAAGATAATCCATCCACCTGACAGGTGTGGCAAATCAAGAAGCTAATTAAACAGCATTGTCTACAGCACAGGTGCACCTTGTGCTGGGGACAATAAAAGGTCACTCTAAAATGTGCAGTTTTGTCACACAACACAATGTCACAGATGTCTCAGGTTTTGAGAGACCATGCAAATGGCTTGCTGACTGCAGGAATGTTCATCAGAGCTTTTGCCAGGGAATTTAATGTTCATTTCTCTACCAAAAGCCGCCTCCAACATCATTTTTGAGAATTTGGCAGTACGTCCAACCAGCCTCACAACCGCAGACGTCGTGTGGGCGAGCAGTGGGCGAGCAGTTTTCTGATGTCAACGTTGTGAGCAGAGTGCCCAATGGTGGCAGTGGGGTTATGATATGGGCAGGCATAAGCTATGGACAACAAAATCGATTGCATTTTATCAATGGCAATTTCAACCCTGAGGCCAATAGTCATGTCATTCATCCGCAGCCATCACCTCATGTTTCAGCATGATAATGCACCGTCCCCTGTCGCAAGGATCTCTACACAATTCCTGGAAGCTGAAAATGTCCCAGTTCTTCCATGGCCTGCATACTCAGCAGATATGTCACCCATTGAGCATGTGTGGGATGCTCTGGATTGACATGTACAACAGCGTGTTCCAGTTTCCGCCAATAGCCAGCAACTTCGCACAGCCATTGAAGAGGAGAGGAACAACAGGCCACAATCAACAGCCTGATCAACTCTATGTGAAGGAGATGTCGCTCTGCATGAGGCAAATGGTGGTCACACCAGATACTGACTGGTTTTCTGATCCACACCCCTATCTTTTTTTGAAGGTATCTGTGACCAACAGATGCATATCTGTATTCCCAGTCATGTTAGATTAGGGCCTAATATATTTATTTCAATTGACTGATATCCTTAAATTGTTTGAAATTGTTGCATGTTGTGTTTATATTTTTGTTTAGTATATATTTCATCTCCAATGTTTATTGAAAACAAATACATTTGCAGAATGAGAACTTGTCCTTGAAATACATCGTTACAGTTGTTGATTAGCTTGCTAGCACATTTTTGCCATATTAGCATTGACAGGAAATTAGTCAAAACACCTCTAAACAAGACATGGCATCAAGAACAACATACAACTAGCTGAAACGACTCCCCACATGGCAGCTTCTTATCATTACTGCTAGCTATCTGGCCAGCCAGAATCACAACAACACACTGCCTTCTGCCCCAGTAAAGCGTTTGCATTGTTTTTGTGATGTCAGCTAACCTGTCTACAGTACAGCTCAAGGACCCATATTGTCATTCTCTTACCATCATTCTGTTACCATATGTTAATCCCACTTCACTGTACTTCAACATCCAAAATATATATTATTATTTTTCAAACTCAAGGTGTCATACACTACATGACCAAAATTATGTGGACACCTGCTCGTCAAACATCTCATTCCAAAATCATGGGCATTAATATGGAGTTGGTCCCCCCTTTGCTGCTATAACAGCCTCCACTCTTCTGGGAAGGCTTTCCACTAGATGTTGGAACACTGCTTCAGGGACTTGCTTCCATTCAGCCACAAGAGCATTAATGAGTTCGGGCACTGATGTTGGCCGACTAGGCCTGGCTCGCAGTCGGTGTTCCAATTCATCCCAATGGTGTTCGATGGGGTTGATGTCAGGGATCTGTGCAGGCCAGTCAAGTTCTTCCACACCGATCTCGACAAACCATTTCTGTACGGACAACGCTTTGTGCACGGTGGCATTGTGATGCTGAAACAGGAAAGGGCCTTCCCCAAACTGTTGCTACAAAGTTGGAAGCACAGAATCATCTAGAATGTCATTGTATGCTGTAGCGTTAAGATTTAGCTTCACTAGAACTAAGGAGCCTAGCCCGAAACATGAAAAACAGCCCCAGACCATTATTTCAACTCCACCAGTTAGAACTATGCATTGGGACAGGTAGAGTTCTCCTGGCATCCGCCAAACCCAGATTCGTCCGTCGGACTGACAGATGGTGAAGCGTGATTCATCACTCCAGAGAACGCGTTTCCACTGCTCCAGATTCCAATGGCGGCGAGCTTTACACCACTCCAGGCAATGCTTGGCATTGCGCATGGTGATCTTAGGCTTGTGTGTGGCTGCTCGCCCATAGAAACACATTTCATGAAGCTCCTGACAAACAGTTATTGTGCTAACTTTGCTTCCAGAGGCAGTTATGAAATCGGTTGTGGGTTTTGCAACCGAGGACAGGCGATTTTTACACGCTACGCACTTCAGCACTCGGCGGTCCCGTTCCTAGAGCTTGTGTGGCCTACCACTTTGCGGCTGAGCCGTTGTTGCTCCTAGACGTTTCCACTTCCCAAAACATGCACTTACAGTAGACCGGAGTAGCTCTAGCAGGTCAGGAATTTGACAAACTGACTTGTTTCGAAGGTGACATCCTATGACGGTGCCGCGTTGAAAGTCACTGAGCTCTTCAGTAAGGCCATTCTACTGCCAATGTTTGTATATGGAGATTGTATGGCTGTGTGCTCTATTATATACACCTGTCAGCAACGGCACCTGTCAGCAACCTGTCCACACATTTTGCGGGGTATCTACATACTTTTGTAGATATAGTATATCATAGCTGACACCCCAATATTTCTGCAAACATCTTTGAATCTTAATTCAGAGTCGTTTTTGGACAACGTGGTAACACAAAACACTGATGGAGATTTCACTGTCATTCCGTTACCAAACTTTACATCTGCACTGTTCTTCGAGTAAATGTATTTTTGTAAAATGTTTTGTGGAAATTGATAAAAGTAGTCCTTGTGCATCGAGTAGTATGGTTTGTTTAACCTTGAAATCAATGTTTTTTGTTTGGCATACTATTAAAGTGAAATATCGTCTCCACCATTATTTTACAGTGGAATTGCCTTGATGTTAATCCCCTGGACTGTAAGAGTCAAATTGGAGCAGAATGGATGAAAGTGTGCAAGGATCTGTGGCGCATTCTTCTAGGTTCAAAGGGCAAGGCCATGCGGTAGAGGGGTCACACTCCCACTATAAAAATGTGCATATATGTTTTTAGAATTGGGGCCAGATCTTAAAGGTGCAATATGCAGAAATCGTTCTGCCATTTCCTGGTTGCTAAAATTCTAATAGTTTGCCTTATTTTAGTTTATGTGAGAAAGCAAGCAATGTATAGAGAATTACTGTACCATCTAAACCTCTGTGAGATATCTTTTCAGTAACCAAAAATATTGTATTTTCAGCTGTTTGAAGCTGGTATACAAAACCGAAAGTAAAAGACACAAATTCACATAGAAGTGCAGGTTATAGATCTATCATTCACAATGAAAGCAAGTCTAAGAAGCGGTAGATCTGTTCTATGTGTGTTATTTCTATGTTTCCCATTCATTAAATTTAGTTATATATATTTAGTGCCGTACTAGTTAGTGCAATATTAACAAGTAATTGTTCAAATATATCTTTAATGCAAAAAAATTGATTAGTGTGGAGTCACACTTGCCCAGAAACGAAATAATACAACTTAATTGTATGCATTTAATGACTCCCATATGGCTCCATGACACATATTAAAAAGATATGGCCGTTTTTATAGTGGGATTGTGACTCCGTTACCGCGTGACCTTGCCCAAATGCTTTTAACTAAGCCTGCTATTAAGGACTGCAGATGAAGCTAAAAGCTGCAGCTGAGCAACCCGTCAAAATATATTCTCATTCCTGGATTGTTGGGACTGTATAAGCAGCCCTGTCTCACATAACTTTTCAATTAAAAACAAGTCCATTTAAACTCCGGTAATGACGACCAAGCAAAACAAAGAAGGCACTGATGAAAAATACTTTCTTGCTTGACCCAGATCAGGTCAGGTTGATAATTAAAAGTCAGGGTAAATCATTCCCCTAACAAGGATAGTGAAATACTTCCTGTGCATAAAGCACCTCCTGATTAAAGTGCCTATTTGGCCAGTCACCAAAAGGTGCTCTTTGGCACTCTGCTTTGCCAGTCGCACTTCATTGTTGTGATATTCTCCTTCTTCTGTGATTTGCGCCATCTCTCTGGCTGGGGAAAAAACGTACAAAAAAAATCTACAAGCTGGATAACATTATTGTATCTTTCTCTCTCCCTTGATGAATTATAATTGAAATGTTAATTTTAGTTTATCAGGCTGCAGATGAAAATCAATTATGAAGTTGAAAATCTATCATAAACGTCTAGTTATCTAATTATACGTTTTAATGGATATTTATATGATTGGCTCATCCAACGTATTCAAGATGATAAGAACATTTACCAGGCTCAATCAGGCTTGATTTAAAAAAATAAAATAAAAATTGTCACGACCGGAAAAATGTAGCATTCTGCATACTTACATTGGAAGATAAATCAAGTAGTCTAGCCTTTGCTTCTTTGACAATATAGCCTAGCCAACCCAGGTACTGTATTTTTGTATATTTATTAATATTACGTTTGTGTTTTTGTTCCTTCCATATTAGGTTGTGGACCTGTTCAAATTTTGAGTCAAAGGAATATAATGGAAATCACAGTCACCATTTTGGCACTTATTGTGGGATTAAAGTCGAAAGCCATGTCAAGAACTCGTTTGAGCTGGTCTCTGTCCAGAAGCCCACGTTGACCATAAAAACTATTACATGGGGTCTGAATTAGGCTGACCCATAAATCAATCGACGCCAAAGGGCGACAACACAAGTCCGCTCCTGGACGACTGGCCTGCTTGAGTTTCCAGAAACAAACAAGTATGATGTAATTCACAATATGTACAAAATATTGCTGCCCACAGGTGCTTAGTTCATATTATTGACAAGTAGCCTACAATGCAGATTGGTAAATCAGTAGCCTATGAACTGTCTGATATAAAAACACAATTGCAAAATCAATTAGGGTTTAGGTTACACAATTTAAAATGTACACTGAAAATTGTATACAATGAACGAAAACTCACCAGCTAATGACTTCAATGAAACGTTGATAGTAAAACATTTCCATATTTTACGCACAACTCCAAACGTTCGGGTTCCTTCTCGCCTAAGCTTTTCGTTCGGTTGCTGGTTGATTTATCATGTTTTACAAGACTTTAAAACATATGCCTTGAGACCTTACACAATTTAATTTGTCATCCTTCATTAATTTATTCTGACTACTGCACCACCCTCTGGGAGTAGTAGGATAATTACGCTACGGAAAATAATTTAGGTCGACTACTTTATTATCTTCTGACGCTATCGAAAGCCCGCCTTCTTGCCCCTGCTCGTGCTCTTCTGTGTGGTAGTGATGCTCTTGCTCGAGTCGCAATCGTATCCCACAGAAAAATATCATAATTACCTCAAGCGAACTGGAGGAAAGTAGCCTATTGGTGTACATCAACGAACCAGTCAACTACATGGATGAAACACTTGTCCATAAGGGACATAGTGTAACGACCAAGTGTGTAAGAACGAGTTCATAGTAGGCTACCATAGATGGGCGAATATGGTGGCGAAATCCCGAGCTCTCAGCATTCTGACAGGATTTGTGATTTTATCCACTAGACTGATTGAGTTCTAGAAATGATCCAGGACAGTACATTACTATCGCGCCGGGTAGGCCAATATTTGGGAATGATGGGCAAATGTGCACTCTGGTCAGGCAAATCTTTTGACTTAGGCAAGACACCAGCTGTATAGAAAATAAATAAATATATATAAATAAAAAACTATAGGGCAATCACAGACTAAATTCATCCCCTTCAGGGTTCAGTTGGAGAGCCCATGCCTCAAAGTGTGCATACACATGCATGCAATCATTCGTGGATTTGCCACAATAATCCTCACAAAACATTCTTTTATATTTTAATTGGTACAAAAACATATTGGTATGTTTGATTCTAAACTGAAATTGAGCATTCCCTGTAGGTTATACAAGAGATTTATGTTCAAGAAGAATTCTGTCTAGCACAGGGATTTTGCCACCATATTCAAGTGTGGCCAACCTGACAATGGCCTGTGAGCTTTACAAGTCAATCCAACTCCCCATCAATGGGATTCGGGCAAACTACTCTGGGTTTTGTTTTAATCTAACACTGTGACTGTTTCTCAGAAAGAAGCCAGATGGTCTTGATGTTGGGCCTTGGCTCCCACTAGTAAATGGTAGATTTGTGCTCAACCTCAGTTCCATTTTAATTAATCCTCATCAGTTTACCTGGTGTTCTCTGATTGGAGCAGGGCAGCCTTGCGGTTCCTCTCTATGGAGCATAACATGGAGCACCTGCCAGCCGGTATGTTCTTGATGAGGAGCGAGAGGAAAAGTGTGTCTGAAACTGAGGCAGGTGCAGAAGGTTATTGCGTTTAACAACACTCAACACATGGCCATGTTAATTTGGAGAAACTGCCTCACAAGGGAAAATGTCAAAGTGTTTAAGGTTAAGTTTATGCATCAACTCTACATTTTTAAGGTAATGTTTAAGGTTAGACATTAACTCTGAATGGTTAAGGTAAGGGTTAAGGTTTGGGATAGGCTTAAAACAAAAATATAGAAAACTACTTTCTATCACTAGATTCAAACATGCAACTTTTGGAATTAGAGGCAGATGCTTGAAGGTGACATTGTTCACTGTTGCCCCTAGTGGCCGGTTTCCAGGTCATCTCCTGACATCCTCGGACATGGTTGGACAGCAGAATACTGACTTGTATCACGGGTGACCTGCCTGCCTGGATTGATGTAAAAAAATAAAAAATAATTAGAGATACATTATGTATTGATTGCACAGGAGTCCCACGCTCTCCAAATGACATTCTGCTACAGTGGTGTTCACTGAGGTGCATTAGTTGGCATTGGTTGCTTTGCCGACATAATGTAGCTGATAGTCACTTAATTCATTTTAATGACCAGTATGGTACATTTGCTGTAATGATCGTGAGGAGCCTTTTATTTCTCTGTATCTGAAACTGGTGCGCCATCCATTAGTGATTTGGGAGGACAGTGGCACTCTTGGCAAAGCCCAAAGGACTTTAATTACGTTTGGCCACTGGGGGGAGAATGTCTAAAATGAACAAAGGGAGATGGAGCCGGTTCTCTATAATTAACCAGGTTCACCTTTACCACCGAATGGAGTTCACTTACTTTAATCTGAATTAAAGTAGTACAACAAAACAATCTAGTGGACTACATTAGTGTCACATACTCCATTTCACATATATCAGACCTGAACGAAATCTGAGAAAACATGACGAGGAATGATTTGCATCATTGTCAAAATCTTTATATCAACATTGTTGATTAATGTAGATATTTCTAGCCAAAAACAAAACATGTACAGAATAACAGAAAGATAATGTTGTGTTTCATCAGAATGATACCATAAAGGATCATAATCTGTATAATATGAATAATCTTTATGTTTTTCTCTGCGTAGGAAGGAGCCTGAAATTAAGGATGAGCTCTTTCTTGAGGGTTTTTCTTTTTGTGGCGGCTGTCACAGCCAGCTGGTCAAAGGCCTGCTAACAGGCTCTGCTTGGTTAGCGGCCAGCACTTCGTTTTGTAACCCAGAAGATTACATTGGGATTATTTGTTTTGGGTGGCTCTGATCCATCCTTAAATGTTTTTATATAATGAAAACAAGAGGAAAACAAAAACAAAGCACACTCCCTTCTCCAAAGCAAGACTCAATAAATTAATTACATGTAAATGCTAATCTCAGACAAACATGTAATTAGTAAAACATTGTTGTGATGAATTCGTTAAATGTTTTTGCAAAACAGAATCATGTGTTGGTTATGTTGCTTGGTTGATGCGGATAATAGATTCTGGGATACTGGGAATTTGTGAAAATGGCTTTCGTCTGTTATAATAGTTTGACCACCATTTAAATTTGAGATTTGAGTTTAAAGTCTATAACAGACCAGACCAAACCAACCAACCAACCAACCAAGTAAACAAACACTCACATACACACACACACACACACACACAATAGTAACTGTGGTGTATGGAATTTCATATGATGTCAAAGGTCATCCTAATACTATTCTGTGGATCAAAGCATGGAACTCCAAATAGACCTATCAGCTTTTAATCCCACAGCGAGGCCTCAGCTGCTGTCTCTTGTGGCTCTGCTTGGCTCTACTAATGAACAGGCCCATAATGCAGAGTGCTCAAGTATTCTTTAAAATATTGGCACCGCTATAAAGTGAACATCACTTAGCTACAGTCTCCTAGCTCATTTCATTTTCTCTTCTGCACGGTGAGTGTTTGACCCTGGTCTAAAAATATGCTTTTGAGACCGAAGCATGAGGCACGCACCACTTTAACTAAATCTTGTCTCGGACTACTAATCCCTAAAGAGCAAACTTGGAGATGGAGCAGCATGATGCAGATGAGATCTACCAATTTTTAAATACAATAGTGAATGAGCTTGCAGTCTGTGGCATTGTAATTGGCTTTTCATTCTTTCTGTGTGATGTGGAGGTTAGCCATTTCTGCTCTACATGAACTTTAATCCCATAAACAGTAAAGGGAACATGTGCACGTCAACAAAAATAACAGACGCCTGCACAATGATCCCTATTAATATCATTAGTTATTAGGAATCATGAATGGCTTTGTTTCATTGCCAGATATGATGGTATCCCGTGATAATTTCCACGTCAGCACATGTCAAATCAAATCAAATGTTATTTGTCACATGCTTTGTAAACAACAGGTGTGGACTAACAGTGAAATGTTTACTGACGGGCACTTCTCAACAATGCAAAGAGGAAGAAAATTGAGAAATAATAGAATAGTAAAACACGTAATAATTAAAGTAATAATAAACTGTATACACAATGAGTAACAATAACTTTGCTATATGCAAGGGGTACCAGTACCAAGTCAATGTGCAGGGGTACTAGGTAATTGAGGTAAATATGTACATATAACTAGGAATAAAGTGACAGATAGTAAACAGTAGCAGCAGTGTATGTAATGAGTACAAAAAGGGGTCAATGAACATAGTCCGGGTAGCTATTTGGTTAACTATTTAACTAACTATTTAGCAGCCTTATGGCTTGGGGGTAGAAGCTGTTCAGGGTCCTGTTGGCTCCAGACTTGGTGCAACGGTACTGCTTGCTGTGTGGTAGCAAAGAGAACAGTCTATGACTTGGGTGGCTGGAGTCTTTGACAATTTTTAGGGCCTTCATCTGACATTGCCTGGTATAGAGGTCCTGGATGGCAGGGAGCTCGGCCCCAGTAATGTGTTGGGCCGTACACACTACCCTCTGTAGCGCCTTGCGGTTGGAAGCCAAGCAGTTGCCATACCATGCAGCCAGTCAAGATGCTCTCAATGGTGCTGCTGTATAACTTTTTGAGGATCTAAGATCCCATGACAAATCTTTTCAGCCTCCTGAGGGGGAAGAAGCGTTGTCATGCCCTCTTCCCAACTGTGTTGGTGTGTTTGGACCATGATAGATCCTTAGTGATGTGGACACCGAGGAACATGAAGTTCTCGACCCGCTCCACCCAGCCCCATCGATGTGATTGGGGGCATGCTCAGCCCTCCGTTTCCTCTAGTCCACAAGTATCCACTATGTCTTGCTGACGTTGACGTAGAGGTTGTTGTCCTGGCACCACACTGCCAGGTCTCTGACCTCCTCCCTATAGACTGTCTCGTCGTCATCAGTGATCGGGCCTACAAGCATTTCGCTACACTCGCATTAACATCTGCTAACCATGTGTATGTGACCAATAAAATGTTATTTGATTACTACCATCATGTCATCGACAACCTTAATGATGGTATTGGAGTCATGCGCGGCCATACAGTCATGGGTGAGCAGAGAGTACAGGAGGGGACTAAGCACGCCGCACTGAGGGGGGTGTTGTTGCCTACCCTCCCCACCTGGGGGCGTCCCATCAGGAAGTCTAGGATCCAGTTGCAGAGAGAGGTGTTCAGTCCCAGGGTCTTTAGCTTAGTGATGAGCTTGGAGAGTACTATGGTGTTGAATGCTGAGCTGTAGTCAATGAACAGCAATCTCGCATAGGTGTTCATTTTGTCCGTGTGGGAAAGGACAGTATGGATAGAGATTGCAATAGAGATTGCATCATCTGTGGATCTGTTGGGGTGGTATGCGAATTGGAGTGGGTCTTGGATGATGGTGTTGATGTCAGCCATGACCAGCCTTTTAAAGCATTTCATGGGTACAGATGTGAGTGCTACGGGGTGATAGTCATTTAGAGAGGTTACCTTGGTGTTCTTGGGCACAGGGACTGTAGTGGTCTGCTTGAAACATGTACAGTTGAAGTCGGAAGTTTACATACACCTTAGCCAAATAGATTTAAACTCAGTTTTTCACAATTCCTGACAATTGGTCCTCGTAAGAATTCTCTGTCTTAGGTCAATTAGGATCACCACTTAATTTTAAGAATGTGAAATGTCAGAATAATAGTAGAGAGAATGATTTATTTCAGATTTGATTCTTTCACCACATTCCCAGTGGGTCAGAAGTTTACATACACTCAATTAGTATTTGGTAGCATTGCCTTTAAATTGTTTAACTTGGGTCAAATGTTTCGGGTAGCCTTCCACAAGCTTCCCACAATAAGTTGGGTAAATTTTGGCCCATTCCTCCTGACAGAGCTGGTGTAACTGAGTCAGGTTTGTAGGCCTCCTTGCTCGCACACAGTTTTTCAGTTCTGCCCACAAATATTCTATAGGATTGAGGTCAGGGCTTTGTGATGGTCACTCCAATACCTTGACTTTGTTGTCCTTAAGCCATTTTGCCACAACTTTGGAAGTATGCTTGGGGTCATTGTCCATTTAGAAGATCCATTTACGACCAAGCTTTAACTTCCTGACTGATGTCTTGAGATGTTGCTTCAATATATTCACATAAAGTTCCTCCCTCATGATGCCATCTATATTGTGAAGTGCACCAGTTCCTCCTGCAGCAAAGCACCCCCACAACATGATGCTGCCACCCCCGTGCTTCACGGTTGGGATGGTGTTCTTCAGCTTGCAAGCCTCCCCCTTTTTCCTCCAAACATAACAATGGTCATTGTGGCCAAACAGTTCTATTTTTGTTTCATCAGACCAGAAGAAATTTCTCCAAAAAGTACGATCTTTGTCCCCATGTGCAATTGCAAACCGTAGTCTGGCTTTTTTATGGCAGTTTTGGAGCAGTAGCTTCATCCTTGCAAAACGGCCTTTCAGGTTATGTCGATATAGGACTCGTTTTACTGTGGATATAGATACTTTTGTACCTGTTTCCTCCAGCATCTTCACAAGGTCCTTTGCTGTTGTTCTGGGATTGATTTTCACTTTTCCCACCAAAGTACATTCATCTCCAGGAGACAGAACACATCTCCTTCCTGAGCGGTATGACGGCTGCGTGGTCCCATGGTGTTTATGCTCGCGTACTATTGTTTGTACAGATCAACATGGTACCTTCAGGCATTTGGAAACTGCTCCCAAGGTTGAACCAGACTTGTGGAGGTCTACAATTATTTTTCTGAGGTCTGGCTGATTTCTTTTGATTTTCCCATAATGTCAAGCAAAGAGGCACTGAGTTTGAAGGTAGGCCTTGAAATACATCCACAGGTACACCTCCAATTGACTCATATGATGTCAATTAGCCTATCAGAAGCTTCTAAAGCCATGACATAATTTTCTGGAATTTTCCAAACTGTTTATAGGCACAGTCAACTTAGTGTATGTAAACTTCTGACCCACTGGAATTGTGATACAGTGAATTATAAGTGAAATTGTCATGCCATGACCTTGGTTATCTATGTTTTCTTTAATATTTTGGTCAGGTCAGGGTGTGACGAGGGTGGGTATGCTTGTTTTTGTCTTGTCTAGGGTTTTTGTAGATCTAGTTTTTTTTGAAAGTGTAGGTCTATGGTGACCTGAATTGGTTCCCAATCAGAGGCAGCTGTTTATTCATTGTCTCTGATTGGGGATCCTATTTAGGTTGCCATTTTCTCTTTTGGTTTCGTGGGTTCTTGTCTATGTGTAGTTGCCTGTCAGCACTCGTTTTTGTATTACTTCACGTTCGTTTTGTTAGTTTGTTGTGTGTTCTTTCTTCATTAAAAGAAGAATGTATGCATACCACGCTGCGCCTTGGTCTCCTCAATACGACGGCCGTGACAGAAGAACCCACCACAAAAAGACCAAGCAGCGTGAAAAGGAGGAACAGCGCTTTGTGGAGAAAAGGACCTGGGAAGAAATACTGGATAGAGCAGGACCCTGGACGCAGCTGGGGGAGTATCGCCTTTCTAAGGAGGAGATAGAGGCAGCAAAGGCGGAACGGCGATACTACGAGGAGAAGTACCAAGGGAACAGGACTCTGCCATGGAAGCAGGTAGCAACAGCTCAGGAGGAACAGCGAAGATATGAGGGGACACGGCTAGCACGGAAGCCCGAGAAGCAGCCCCTATCATTTTGGGAGGGGGCACACGAGGAGATTGGCTGAGTCAGGTTGGAGACCTGAGCCAACTCCTCGTGCTTACTGTGGGGAGCGTGTGACTGGTCAGGCACCGTGTTATGCAAAGATGCGCACGGTGTCTCCAGTTCGCATTCTTAGCCCGGTGCGCTCTATTCCAGCTCCCCGCAGTTGCCGGGCTAGAATGGGCCTCAAGCCAGGACGGATGGTGCCGGCTCAGCGCTCCTGGTCTCCAATATACCTTCTTGGACCAGGATATCCTGCGCCGGCTCTGCGTACTGTGTCTAAGGTTCGTCTGCATAGCCCAGTGCGTCCTGTATTAGCGCCCCGCACTTGCCGGGCTCAAGTGAGCATCCAGCCAGGACGCATTGTGTTAGCTCTACACTGCAGATCTCCAGTGCGCCTCCAGAGTCCAGTACGTCCTGTGTATCCTCCGCGCACTCGCCCTGAGGTGCGTGTCCTCAGCCCGGTACCACCAGTTCCGGCACCACGCACCAGGCCTCCAGTGCGCCTCCAGAGTCCAGTACGTCCTGTTCTTCCTCCCCGCACTCGCCTTGAGGTGCGTGTCCTCAGCCCGGTACCACCATTTCCGGCACCATGCATCAGGCTTCCAGTGCGCTTCTACAGTCCAGAGCTTCCGGCGACAGTACCCAGTCCAGAGCTTCCGGCGACAGTACCCAGTCCAGAGCTTCCGGCGACAGTACCCAGTCCAGAGCTTCCGGCGACAGTACCCAGTCCAGAGCTTCTGGCGACAGTACCCAGTCCAGAGCTTCCGGCAACAGTACCCAGTCCAGAGCTTCCGCTGACGTTTCACAGTCCGGAACCTCCAACGACAGGCCACAGTCCGGAACCTCCAACGACGGGCCACAGTCCGGAACCTCCAACGATGATCCCCAGTCCGGAGCCTCCAGCGACGATCCCCAGTCCGGAGCCTCCAGCGACGATCCCCAGTCCGGAGCCTCCGGCAACAATCCCCAGTCTGGAGCCTCCTGTGACGATCCCCAGTCCGGGGTCTCCGGCGACGGTCCCCGGCCCGGGGTCTCCGGCAACGGTCCCCAGCCCGGGGTCTCCGGCGATGATCCACAGTCCAGAGCCTCCGGCGATGAGCCACGGTTCAGCTTTACAAAGGTGGAGGGACCAGTGTAAAGATGGGGGGCGGCGTCCAGAACCAGAGCCGCCACCGAGGGTAGATGCCCACCCGGACCCTCCCCTATAAGTTCAGGTTTGCGGTCTGGAGTCCGCACCTTTGGGGGGGGGGGGGGTACTGTCTATGTTATCTATGTTTTCTTTCATATTTTGGTCAGGTCAGGGTGTGACGAGGGTGGGTATGCTTGTTTTGTCTTGTCTAGGGTTTTTGTAGATCTAGTTTTTTTTGTAAGTCTAGGTAATTGTAGGTCTATGGTGACCTGAATTGGTTCCCAACCAGAGGCAGCTGTTTATTCGTTGTCTCTGATTGGGGATCCTATTTAGGTTGCCATTTTCCCTTTTGGTTTCGTGGGTTCTTGGCTATGTGTAGTTGCCTGTCAGTACTCGTTTTTGTATAGCTTCACGTTTGTTTTGTTACTTTGTTAGTTTGTTCTGTGTTCTTTCTTCATTAAAAGAAGAATGTATGCATACCACGCTGCGCCTTGGTCTCCTCAATACGACGGCCGTGACAGAAATAATCTGTCTGTAAACAATTGTTGGAAAAATCTGTTAAAAAAAAAGAAAAGCTGTTTAAAGGCACAGTCAACTTAGTGTATGTAAACTTCTGACCCACTGGAATTGTAATACAGTGAATTATAAGTGAAATAATCTGTCTGTAAACAATTGTTGGAAAAATGACTTGTGTCATGCACAAAGTAGATGTCCTAACCGACTTGCCAAAACTATAGAATGTTAACAAGAAATTTGTGGAGTGGTTGAAAAACGAGTTTTAATGACTCCAACCTAACTGTATGTAACTTCAGACTTCTACTGTAGGTATTACAGAGTGGATCAGGGAGAGGTTAAAAATGTCAGTGAAGACACTTGCCAGCTGGGCAGCGCATGCTCTGAGTACGTGTCCTGGTAATCCATCTGTTCCTGTGGCCTTGTGAATGTTAACTTGTTTAAAGGTCTTACTCACATCGGCTACGGAAAGCGTGATCACACAGTCGTCCAGAACAGCTGGAGCTCTCACGCATGGTTCAGTGTTGCTTGCCTCGAATGCATTTAGCTTGTCTGATAGGTACGCCTCACTGGGCATCTCACGGCTGGTTTTCCCTTTGTAATCCATGATAGTTTGCAAACCCTGCCACATCCGTCGAGCGTCAGAGCTTGTGTAGTAGGATTCAAGTCCTGTATTGATGCTTTGCCTGTTTGATGGTTCTTCAGGATTTCTTACAAGCGTCCAGCAGCAGCTCTAGCCTTTAGCTCAGTGCGGATGTTGTCTGTAATACATTGTACAGTCACTTGTGTGACAACTTTGTCGAGGAACTTATTAATGAAGCCGGTGACTGATGTGGTAAAATCCTCAATGCCCTCGGATGAATCCCAGAACATATTCCAGTCTGTGCTAGTGAAACAGTCCTGTAGCTTAACATCCGCTTCATCGGACCACTTCCGTATTGAGCACATCACTGGTACTTCCTGTTTGAGTTTTTGCTTGTAATAAGCGGGAATCAGAAGGATAGAGTTATGGTCAGATTTGCCAAATGGAGGGCGTCTCTGTGTGTGGAGTAAAGGTGATCCAGAGTTTTTTCACCTCTAGTTGCACAGGTGACATGCTGGTAGAAATGAGGTAAAATATATTTAAGTTTTCCTGGATTAAAATCACTAGCCACTAGGAGCGAGGCCTCTGGATGAGCATTTTCTTGTTTGCTTATGGCCCTATACAGCTCGTTGAGTGTGCTCTTAGTGCCAGCATAGCCACGAAAAATATAGATAAAAACTATTTTGGTAAATAGTATGGCCTACAGCTTATCATGAAGTATTCTAACTCAGGCGAGCCGAACTTTGAGACTTTCTTAATATTAGAGATCGCGGACCAGTTGTTGTTAACAAAGAGACACACACCCCTTGAGCTTACCCGACACTGAAATTTTGTCCTGCTGATGCATAGAAAAAACAGCTAGATGTATATTATTCAGGTCCTTCTTCAGCCACAACTCCGAGAAGCATAGAATATTACAGTTCTTCAGGTCCCATTGATAGGATAGTCTCGAACGGTGCTCGTCCAGTTTGTTCTCCAGTGATTGTACATTCGCCAATAGAACAGAGGGTAGAAGCGGTTTATTTACTTTCCGCCGTAGTTTCATCAGGGTGCCTGCACGTCGGCCTCTTTATCACCGTCTCTTTCTTTTCCACGTGTCCGAAATCCACCTCCAAATCAAGGTTAGTTATCGCTGTTCTGATGTCCAAGAAGCTCTTTCCGGTCATAGGAAATGATATCACAAACATCATGTAAAAATAAAGTTCAGATCAGCGCAAAAGAACACACAAAATTATACATTCCAGCGCCATTCCTCCCCATGTGCAAAGCCAAAGGAGGAAGCCCCTAAGTGACATTACATCCCAAGCCTTACGGTTGAACTAGTTACCCCAAAACTAACAACTGTCACGTGGATTTTGTGCCAATGTCACTGATGGTATTTCAGTACATACTAAGGTCTACCAGCACAAAGATCAGAATGTGGTTGGATGCATTCTAAGCAATGATAGATTTCCCATCCAGAGCCTCAAATCATTGTTGTAATACAATGTGTTGCTAATTCTCTGAACACTTGGAAAATATGCAGTATTTTGTTTTTTATGTGTTATTCCTTACATTGGTACCCCAGGTAATCTTAGGTTTCATTACATACAGTCGGGAGGAACTACTGAATATAAGATTAACGTCAACTCACCATCGTTCCAACCAGGAATATGACTTTCCCGAAACGGATCCAGTGTTTTGCCTTCCACCCAATACAATGGATCTGATCCCGGCCGGCGACCCTATGCGACGCAGTAAAAGGGGCAAACGTAGCAGTCTCCTGGTCAGGCTTCGGAGACGGGCACATCGCGCTCCACTCCCTAGCATACTACTCGCCAATGTCCAGTCTCTTGACAATAAGGTTGATGAAATCCGAGCACGGGTAACATTCCAGAGAGACATCAGTGATTGTAACGTTCTCTGCTTCACGGAAACATGGCTAACTCAAGAGACGCTAACGGAGTCGGTGCAGCCAGCTGGTTTCTTCAGGCATCGCACCGACAGAAACATACATCTTTCTGGTAAGAAGAGGGGCGGGGGTGTATGCCTTATGATTAACGAGACGTGGTGTGATCATAACAACATACAGGAACTCAAGTCATTCTGTTCACCTGATCTAGAACTCCTCACAATCAAATGTCGACCGCATTATCTACCAAGGGAATTCTCTTCGATTATAATCACAGCCGTATATATTCCCCCCCAAGCAGACACATCGATGGCCCTGAACGAACTTTATCTGACTCTTTGTAAACTGGAAACCACACACCCTGAGGCTGCATTCATCGTAGCTGGGGATTTTAACAAGGCTAATCTAAAAACAAAACTCCCTAAATTCTATCAGCATATCGATTGTGCTACCAGGGCTGGTAAAACCTTGGATCATTGTTATACTAACTTCCGCGACGCATATAAGGCCCTCCCCCGCCCTCCTTTCGGAAAAGCTGACCACGACTCCATTTTGTTGCTTCCAGCCTACAAACAGAAACTAAAACAACAAGCTCCCGCGCTCAGGTCTGTTCAACGCTGGTCCGACCAATCTGATTCCACGCTTCAAGACTGCTTCGATCACGCGGATTGGAATATGTTCCGCATTGCGTCCAACAACAACATTGACGAATATGCTGATTCGGTGAGCAAGTTCATTAGAAAGTGCATTGACGATGTCGTACCCACAGCAACGATTAAAACATTCCCAAACCAGAAACCGTGGATTGACGGCAGCATTCGCGTGAAACTGAAAGCGCGAACCACTGCTTTTAACCAGGGCAAGGTGACCGGAAACATGACCGAATACAAACAGTGTAGCTATTCTCTCCGCAAGGCAATCAAACAAGCTAAGTCCCAGTACAGAGACAAAATAGAGTCGCAATTCAACAGCTCAGACACAAGAGGTATGTGGCAGGGTCTACAGTCAATCACGGATTACAAAAAGAAAACCAGCCCCATCGCGGACCAGGATGTCTTGCTCCCAGACAGGCTAAATAACTTTTTTGCTCGCTTTGAGGACAATACAGTGCCACTGACACGGCCCGCTACCAAAACCTGCGGGCTCTCCTTCACTGCAGCCGAGGTGAGTAAAACATTTAAACGTGTTAACCCTCGCAAGGCTGCAGGCCCAGACGGCATTCCCAGCCGCGTCCTCAGAGCATGCGCAGACCAGCTGGCTGGTGTGTTTACGGACATATTCAATCAATCCTTATCCCAGTCTGCTGTTCCCACATGCTTCAAGAGGGCCACCATTGTTCCTGTTCCCAAGAAAGCTAAGGTAACTGAGCTAAACGACTACCGCCCCGTAGCACTCACTTCCGTCATCATGAAGTGCTTTGAGAGACTAGTCAAGGACCATATCACCTCCACCCTACCGGACACCCTAGACCCACTCCAATTTGCTTACCGACCCAATAGGTCCACAGACGACGCAATCGCAACCACACTGCACACTGCCCTAACCCATCTGGACAAGAGGAATACCTATGTGAGAATGCTGTTCATCGACTACAGCTCAGCATTTAACACTATAGTACCCTCCAAACTCGTCATCAAGCTCGAGACCCTGGGTCTCGACCCCGCCCTGTGCAACTGGGTCCTGGACTTCCTGACGGGCCGCCCCCAGGTGGTGAGGGTAGGTAACAACATCTCCACCCCGCTGATCCTCAACACTGGGGCCCCACAAGGGTGCGTTCTGAGCCCTCTCCTGTACTCCCTGTTCACCCACGACTGCATGGCCATGCACGCCTCCAACTCAATCATCAAGTTTGCGGATGACACTACAGTGGTAGGCTTGATTACCAACAACGACGAGACGGCCTACAGGGAGGAGGTGAGGGCCCTCGGAGTGTGGTGTCAGGACAATAACCTCACACTCAACGTCAACAAAACAAAGGAGATGATTGTGGACTTCAGGAAACAGCAGAGAGAGCACCCCCCTATCCACATCGACGGGTCAGTAGTGGAGAAGGTGGAAAGTTTTAAGTTCCTCGGTGTACACATCACGGACAAACTGAATTGGTCCACCCACACAGACAGCGTTGTGAAGAAGGCGCAGCAGCGCCTCTTCAACCTCAGGAGGCTGAAGAAATTCGGCTTGTCACCAAAAGCACTCACAAACTTCTACAGATGCACAATCGAGAGCATCCTGTCGGGCTGTATCACCGCCTGGTACGGCAACTGCTCCGCCCACAACCGTAAGGCTCTCCAGAGGGTAGTGAGGTCTGCAGAACGCATCACCGGGGGCAAACTATCTGCCCTCCAGGACACCTACACCACCCGATGTCACAGGAAGGCCATAAAGATCATCAAGGACAACAACCACCCAAGCCACTGCCTGTTCACCCCGCTATCATCCAGAAGGCGAGGTCAGTACAGGTGCATCAAAGCAGGGACCGAGAGACTGAAAAACAGCTTCTATCTCAAGGCCATCAGACTGTTAAACAGCCACCACTAACATTTAGCGGCCGCTGCCAACATACTGACTCAACTTCAGCCACTTTAATAATGGGAATTGATGGAAATTATGTAAAAATGTACCACTAGCCACTTTAAACAATGCCACTTAATATAATGTTTACATACCCTACATTACTCATCTCATATGTATATGTATATACTGTACTCTATATCATCTACTGCATCTTGCCATCTTTATGTAATACATGTATCACTAGCCACTTTAAACTATGCCACTTTATGTTTACATACCCTACATTACTCATCTCATATGTATAGACTGTACTCTATACCATCTACTGCATCTTGCCTATGCCGTTCTGTACCATCACTCATTCATATATCTTTATGTACATATTCTTTATCCCTTTACACTTGTGTGTATAAGGTAGTAGTTGTGGAATTGTTAGGTTAGATTACTTGTTGGTTATTACTGCATTGTCGGAACTAGAAGCACAAGCATTTCAGGAGGCTGAGGTTGAATACTCACCATACTCACCAAGATCCAAAATATATGGATTGGTTGTAAATTTCAAAGCTTCTACTGTGGAATTGCTGTAAATTCTGTTACATGGTATAGGAGGGGTCTTATGGATCTTGGTGAGTATAAATAAACTTGCTGTATATATAGTTGTTTATGATTACTTTGTTGCTGTTACAGAACAACACAATGATGTCAGATTACTTATTATTATAGTACCAGACCAGCTTAGTCAAGCTGGAGATCACATCCCATGACTCAGTCACGGGATTGGTCATGTGATCAGAGCAGAGGATCCTGGGAGGTGATCTGCTTCCAGTTTTGTGGTGGGCTCAATAGTATGCCCAGAAACAGGAAACAGATGTGGCCTCCTCTCCAACAGCTCTGTCAGGTCTCACTGAATATTGCACGTAAATTCAAGTAAATAGAAAATAAAATCTGTTTAATGTAACGGTACAAGGATTTTGGACAGAACAGAAAGCTCTCTAGTAACACAATGACCATACCATTTAAGGAACTGTATGTGAGAGTGGGGTAAGTCATGCCAAAGGGTTAGCTGATCCACACCTTGTTGCTAGGATACCATACACAAAATGAATCATGTAAGCAAATATTTGGGAATAGGTCATCTTTTCATGGAATCTGTGAAGGAAGAAACCACATGGAAAAATTGGTAGGTCCCCCAAAAATATTTTCACAAAGTCATATTGATGTATTGTGTTATAGGTTTCATGATGCTTGTATCTAAACCAAAGTAGATTATTTTAAGACATTTTTATACATCAGTTGGGGTCTCTATAAGCTACAATATGAGGTCCTAAACATGGCATGAAAGCTCATACTCAGCTGTGTATGCTACTATAATCAAAATGGTCGCTTTGGGGTAAATTGCACCATTTGGTTTTATGCATAATACACATAGTATTGTCATGCATTATGATGCATTTGTATTGTTACAGAGCAGAAAATCATATCCCATGTATACAAACGTAAAACAAGCAAGGGTCTAGCCCTTTGAATTTCTTGAGAGAGCAGCCAAGGAAGTGAGAGAAAGGAAGAAGTCCATTCGAGCAGCAGCAAGGGATGAACAAATAGACCAAATTACACTTAAGAGGTACATAGGCAAAAAAGAAAATGAACATGTACCTGTGCAAAAGAGAAGCTATGATAGAGTAGCAGAGGCACACAAGGTTTTGTCTGACATGAGTCTGAGCTTGCTGAACAAATCAAGAATCTTGCAGACCAGTTTCATGGGCTTAGTAGCCTCAGATGCAGACAACTTGCCTACGAATTTCCACATTGAAACAACATCCCTGTCCCAGACATTTCCTGCCCCCTTTTGAAGACACCTCGCATTTGTGTGATTAGTCAAGTTCAAATTCTGAAAAATTCCTTCCTCAGTTCTGTTTGTATTTGTATTTATTATGGATCCCCATTACCTGCTGCCTTGACAGCAGGTACTCTTCCTGGGGTCCAGCAAAATTAAGGCTGTTATATAAAAATTTTAAACATTACAATACATTCACAACAGATTTCACAACACATTAAGTGTGTGCCCTCGGGCCACTACTCTATTACCACATATCTACAACCCAAAATCCATCTGTACGTGTGTGTATAGTGCGTATGTTATTGTGTGTGTGTATGCATGTGTCTGTGCCTGTGTTTGTGTCTCTTCACAGTCCCCGCTCTTCCATAAGGTGTATTTTTTATCTGTTTTGAAAATCTGATTCTATTGCTTGCATCAATTACTTGATGTGGAATAGAATTCCATGTATCATGGCTCTATGTGGTACTGTGCGCCTCCCATAGTCTGTTCTGGACTTGTGGACTGTGAAGAGACCTCTGGTGGCGTGTTTTGTGGAGTATGCATGGGTGTCCGAGCTGTGTGCCAGTAGTTCAAACAGACAACTCGGTGCATTCAACATGTCAATACCTCTCACATATGCAAGTATTGATGAAGTCAATCTCTCCTCCACTTTGAGCCAGGAGAGATTGACATCCAAGTTATTAATGTTAGCTGTCTATGTACATCTAAGGGCCAGCCTTGCTGCCCTGTTCTGAGCTGATTGCAATTTTCCCAAGTCCCTCTTTGTGGCACCTGACCACACAACTGAACAGTAGTCCAGGTGCGACAAAACTAGGACCTGTAGGACCAGCCTTGTTGAAAGTGTTGTTAAGGCAGAGCAGCACTTTATTATGGACAGACTTCTCCCCATCTTAGCTACTATTGATTGTATCAATATGTTTTGACCATGACAGTTTACAATCCATGGTTACTCCACACAGTTTAGTCACCTCAACTTGTTTAATTTCCACATTATTCATTGCAAGATTTAGTTGAGGTTTAGCGTTTAGTGAATGATTTGTCCCAAATACAATGCTTTTAGTTTTAGAAATATTTAGGATTAACTTATTCCTTGCCTCCCTTTCTGAAACTAACTGCAGCTCTTTGTTAAGTAATGCAGTCATTTCAGTCGCTGTAGTAGCTGACGTGTATAGTGTTGAGTAATCTGCATACATAGACACACTGGCTTTACTCAAAGCCAGTAGCATGTCGTTAGTAAAGGTTGAAAAAAGTAAGTGGCCTAGACAGCTGCCCTGAGGAATTCCTGATTCTACCTGGATAATGTTGGAGAGGCTGCCACGAGTGTGCAAAGCTGTCATCAAGACAAAGGGTGGCTACTTTGAAGAATCTCAAATATAAAATATATTTTGATTTGTTTAACACTTTTTTGGTTACTTCATGATTCCATATGTGTTAGTTCATAGTTTTGATGTATTCACTATTATTCTACAATGTAGAAAATAGTAAAAAGAAAGAGAAACCCTTGAATGAGTAGGTGTGTTCAAACTGAGTAGGTGTGACTGGTACTGTATATGTGTATATATGTAGATATCTTTGTTAGAAAGAATACTATATTTCTCACATCTAATTTGTTTGCCAGGTAATTTCTATATAAACTGGGCAGGTCTTCGTTCAAAATGAACTCTCCATTGGAATTCCAGGTAATTCAAGTATTGACGCTGTCACATAAACATGGTAAATCAGAAAAGACCTAGTAAAACACCAACGCCCCCCACTCCACAAACACACCAACATGCACATGCATGTACACACACACACGCCAACATATAATCATCCCCACATCACCATGACATGTTCTCGGTCTGAGAGGGGAACTGCTGGTTGATCAATGGAGACAGTTCAGGTCTCATTATCTAGAGTGGCTGGCACAATCAAACAGTGCCTGAAAGAGTCATTATCCCTGTTTGGGATAGGGGGCAGCGTTTTCACTTTTGCATGAAATGCGTGCCCAGAGTAAACTATCTGCTACTCTGTCCCAGATGCGAATATATGCATATTATTAGTAGCATTGGATAAAAAACACTCTGAAGTTTCCAAAACTGTTTGAATGACGTCTGTGAGTATAACAGAACTCATATGGCAGGCGAAAACCTGAGAAAAATCCAACCAGGAAGTGGGAAATCTGAGGTTTGTAGTTTTTCAAAGCTTGGCCTACCGAATACACAGTGTCTATGGGGTTAAGTTGCACTTCCTAAGGCTTCCACTAGATGTCAACTGTCTTTAGAAACTTGTTTCAAGCTTCTGCTATAAAGGAGGGGGGAATGGAAGCTGAATGAGTCAGTGGTCTGGCAGAGTGTCTCAGGCTCGTGACGTGTGCTCCCGACAGAGTTAGCTCTCGTTCCAGTGCTTTGCTACAGACGATGGAATTCTCCGGTTGGAACATTATTGTTGATTTATGTTAAAAACATCCTAAAGATTGATTCCATACATCGTTTGATATGTTTCTACGACCTGTAACGGAACTTTTCGAGTTTTTGTCTGGACCTAGTGCTCATGAAGATGGATTACTGGGCTGAACACGCTAACAACTAGTGGCTATTTGGACATAAATTATGGACTTTATGGAATTTTATGGAACAAATCAGTCATTTATTGTCGAACTGGGATTCCTGGGAGTGCATTCTGATGAAGATCATCAAAGGTAAGTGAATATTTATCATGTTATTTCTAACTTCTGTTGACTCCAACATGGTGGAAATTTCTTTGGCTGGATTTGGCTGGATTGATCTCTGAGTGCCTTACTCAGATTATGCTTTTTCCGCAAAGTTTTTTTGAAATCTGACACAGCGGTTGCATTAAGGAGAAGTCTATCTTTAATTTTGTGAATAACACTTGTATCTTTTATCGATGTTTATTATGAGTATTTCTGGGATTTCTGTGGCTATCTGCAAGATCACCGGATGTTTTTCAAAACATTACTGCACGTAACGCGCCAATGTAAACTGAGATTTTTGGATATAAATATGCACATTATCGAACAAAACATACATGTATTGTGTAACATGATGTCCTATGAGTGTCATCTGATGAAGATCATCAAAGGTTAGTGATTAATTTTATCTATATTTCTGCTTTTTGTGACTCCTATCTTTGGCTGGAAAATGGCTGTGTGTTTTTTTTACTTGGCTCTGAACTAACATAATCATATGTTGTGCTTTCGCTGTAAAGCCTTTTTGAAATCGTACACGATGGGTAGATTAACAAGATGTTTATCTTTCATTTGCTGTATTGGACTTGTTAATGTGTGAAAGTTACATATTTCAAAAAAATATTTTTGAATTTCCCGCGCTGCGTTTTCAGCGGAATGTTGTCGAGGGGTTCCGCTAGCGGAACGCCTGCGCTAGAAAGGTTAAAGGAGCTTAAGTCTCATTCTGCTGGCCAGTGAGCTCCGGAGGGCCAAGGGCATATGCTCCAGATGCCCCAGTCTATGCCAGAGATCAGACAGATTACAAATGGTCATTGACGAGTGCCAGGCTAGCTCCCTTGCACATGAATGACTCTCATACTCGAGCCTCCACATGGCTTGACCTTGAACATTACACTTCTACTTTTGAAACAGAGAGAACTAAACATCTTTATTTTGTTATCTAGTGTTTTATGTTGAAATAATGATAATGTCTTATCAAAAATGGTAACTAGATTTGGTGGATAAGACCAAGAAGCATGTTCTTGAGATGCAAAAATATTAGGAAATGTAGTGAGGTGCTTACTGGCGGCAGAGAAGTCAGGCACAGGAGAGCGAAAACTGATTTACAACGGTGTCGTTTAACTTTTAGGATAGGGGGCAGCATTTTCACGTTTGGATGAAAAGCATACCCAAATTCAACTGCCAGCTACTCATCCCCAGAAGATAAGATATGCATATTGTTAGTAGATTTGGATAGAAAACACTCTGAAGTTTCTAAAACTGTTTGAATCATGTCTGTGAGTATAACATAACTTATTTAGCAGGCGAAACCCCGAGAACAAACCATTCAGAATTTTATTTTTTGAGGTCACTCTCTTTTCAATGAGTTTTCATTGGGAAACCAGATTTCTAATTGACTTGCTTGCAGTTCCTACCGCTGGCAACAGTCTAGAGAAATTGGTTGAGGTTATTCCTTTGTGTATTGAAGAAGTATGGCCATTTTGAACGAGAGTCACTCGAAGTGTCCTGTTTGTTAGAAGCGCATGAACAGAAAGCATGCTACAGTTTGTTTTAATCCTGTATTGAACACAGATCATCCCGTCTTCAATTTTATCGAATATTTACGTTAAAAAATACCTAAAGTTGTATTACAAAAGTAGTTTGAAATGTTTTGGCAAAGTTTACAGGTAACTTTTGAGATATTTTGTAGTCATATTTCACGAGTTGGAACCAGTGTTTTTCTGGATGAAACGCGCCAAATAAATGGACATTTTGGATATATATCGACGGAATTAATCGAACAAAAGGACCATTTGTGATGTTTATGGGACATATTGGAGTGCCAACAACAGAAGCTCATTAATTATATTTTTATTTATGCGTTTTGTGTCGCGCCTGCAGGGTTGAAATATGCTTATCTCTCTTTGTTTACAATGGTGCTATCCTCAGATAATAGCATCGTATGCTTTCGCCGAGAAGCCTATTTGAATTCTGACATGTTGGCTGGATTCACAACCAGTGTAGCTTTAATTTGGTAACTTTCATGTGTGATTTAATGAAAGTTAGATTTTTATAGTAATTTTCATAGTAATTCACTTGAATTTGGCGCTCTGCATTTTCTCTGGCTTTTTGCCAAATGAGACAGTAGCGTCCCGCCTAAACTCTGATTTTTGGATACAAATATGAACTTTACCGAACAAAACATACATGTATTGTGTAACATGAAGTCCTATGAGTGTCATTTGATGAGGATCATCAAAGGTTAGTGATTAATTTTATCTCTATTTCTGCTTTTTGTTACTCCTCTCTTTGTCTGGAAAAATGGCTGTGCTTTTCTGTGGCTATGTACTGACCGAACATAATCGTTTGGTGTGCTTTCGCTGTAAATCCTTTTTGAAATCAGACATGTTGGCTGGATTCACAACATATGTAGCTTTAATTTGGTGTCTTTCATGTGTGATTTCATGAAAATTTGATTTTTATAGTAATATATTTGAATTTGGCACTCTGCATTTTTACTGGCTTTTGGCCAAGTGGGAAGATAGCGTCCCACATATCCTAGAGAAGTTAATATCCATAAACCCCCGTCAACAGAATAATACAATAAATGGGTCAAACAAAACCCGGTATACCAGCATACCATGCACAAGCACTACAAGAAACAATTACGGACAAGGACATGGGGGGGAACAGAGCGTTAAATAAACAACTGGAAATTGATGGAATTGGAACCAGGTGTGATGGAAGACAAGACAAAACCAATGGAAAATGAAAAGTGGATCAGCGATGGCTAGAAGGTCGGTGACTTCGACCACCGAACGCCGCCCGAACAAGGAGAGGGACCAACTTTGGCGGAAGTCGTGACAGGAAATCCACTCAAAGATGAACTCATTCAGCACAGGAAGAATAGTTTGGGTTGAATAGGGCCCCATTTTACATGAAAAAGTGTGAGTAATCAACATGCAGTTTAGTGTTATCATTGTTGAGTGTATGTCACGAGATGCATTCTTTTTTAAGGGGTGATTTAAGCATGTAGAGTCATGTCTGACTGCATGTACCTAAACATCATGAGACAGTCTTCATATATACACAGTCCTGACACATTGGCTCAGGACCATAGGGGGTTGACTAACACAGGGAAGTACCCACTCCAAAAACAGAGCAATCGTGATCATATTCAGAAGGGGGGACCATAGCATAGAATTGTTGGGATTTACCACAGACAGTATTTAATATTCTATATAGAGAGGCCACCTTGAAACTTTCGTATGTATTATACTTAACTATGATTTGAGTCACATGGAAAAATTCAACTTTGTTTCAGCTATCCAAAGTGAAGGTCCAAATTTATCCAAATGGCATATCCCCCCCACCACCAGACAACACCACCCCACTCACCACATACCCTCAATTTTACCTCTGATTTACAGCATGCCTAGAATTATTTTGCATTACTCCATTAAGTAATTTACAACGTAGGCTCATTCTGAAATAAGAAATATTATACACATATTTAGTTGTTTGATATACAATCATTAATTTTCTTTTTTTTTCTCCTGAATCTTCTAAATATACAGTAAGAGGATACTGCTTGCCTACATCTTTTAATTCAAATAATCGTCATACGCTTGTTATAAACATATGCGATTGAGATAAATGTTTGCAATGAATAAAGGACTATTGCAATGTTAAATATTGACTTTGAAGTTAGAGACGCTCCTGAAATCTGACACCTGACATCATCTGGCTGGCTCCTTTAGATGAGCGATTCCAGATGTAATTCCCCTTTACTGAAACTTTTCCCCCTCCTAAACTCCGAGCTCCCGTCGCACTTCCTCAAACTCCAGACTATATAACTACTCACACAGCGACCTACTTCATCGCAGGGAAACAACTGGTCAAAGGAATTCATCCGACACCTTCTCTCCAAATCTACAACCAAGGTAGAATTTGCCAACTCCCCATTTTTTCTATTTCTTAAATCGGCAAACTTTTGATGTTGCCTTTATGCCTACATTATTTTTTACACTGTCATTTTGTAGAACTATGTTCATTAGAACTTTCAGTTTCACTTGGGATTTTATGTTTCCATAAAACAATTTACCACATCGAAGGAGTTAATTAAAAATAACATTGGTAATCACTGCGTTTTGACAAATAGTAGGATTCGTTTGTTTTATAGCGAAAACATTGCAGAGCAGTGATGTGATTATAAGTGTACTTACTATATATGCTGTTTGCAACAAATGCACTTTGGTCATGGTGTAGCCAAACAGTTATCATATAAATGAAACTGTTCATCGAGTTAATTATGAAACCTTTATAGCCTGTATAGCCTACATTAATTTATAGCACCATGAAACAATGGGAATATTAGACATTGAGTAAACCATTAGTTGCTAGCATTATTACTGTGCAGCAAAGGTTTATACAGTAACATGAAGTTCCCTATGAATGATCTGAGGAATTTCCCATAGAACATAGAGGTACTGTCTTTTGTTATGTTACCACTTAATAATGAGGCGGAGCCAGAAAAATATGAATTGAAACTCAATGTACTTCAGCTCTCTTATGTATGTTATGTTGTCAGTATGAAAGTCAACATCCATTTCTGTATTTGTACTGTAATTAGTGTCCATCTTTGGTATTGCCTAGACCAGCCTTTCTTAAAGTATGGGTCGTGACCCGAAGTGGGTCGCTGACCTGTTAATGGTGGATCGCGACGTGTCAGAGTAAATTTATAATTATTTCATTAATTACTGGAATTGATTTGGCCAAGTGCATCTGCGTGTGCTTCGCGGTGTACTGGGTATTTTTTTCTGCAGTTTTCTTGAAGATCACTGGGTATTTTTTTCTGCAGTTTTCTTGAAGATCACTCCGCGACACACACGATGCAGCGCTGTCGTTCAGCTGCAGATTATGCGCTGTCAGCCACTGTCTTGTTATTCCCACTCGCCATCATTCACCGCTATCATCGAATGGAGTCATGCTAGCAACAAGTTCTGACTGAGCTCAGTTGTCATGAAACGCACATACAGCGATGAGTTTCTCTCTCTTTCATACAAACTTATAACGAGGAGCGCCCACAATGTGTTTTGTGTGTGGAAGTGCTTAGTAATGAGTCTCTCATAACGAACAAATTAATAAAACGACACGTCCTGACCAAACATCCACAGCATGATGGTAAACCCAGGGAGTTCTTTCAGAACAGGGCAGAATGCTTCAGGAAACAGTGCTTCGACAGTGGAAAAGTAAGTCAGCTAGCATGGCATTGTTGTCATTTTATAACAGGTGATGATAAGCAGACATAAGGGAGTACTAACTAACTCTCATAGTAGTAGATGTGAATTTCTCTTTCAAACAATCCCCTGGACTTGTACACAGCTAATAGCTAACATTCACCAAAGCAAGCTAGCTACTGATAGTGCAACCCTAGTAACAGTACAGATGAAGATGAAAAATTATCAGGCCTACTGTACATCTTACTGTAGAAATTATTGTTGGAAACTAGTCTAGGTTGGAACTGTTGCTGTTAAAATACAATAATAATTTGTATTCTTAACTGGAATAAACGGATTGAAACGAGATGCTTTTTGAGGCAAACACACTCACAGTTCTGGGTTGTTCATCTACAACAGGAAGCAGTCTCCTGCCTGACTGAGAAAGCAGTAGATGTTCTGGTCCAGTTTGGCACCACATACCTATGCGAGTCAGGGTCCTCAACTGTGACATACTTAAAAATCAAGTACAGAAACAGTTTCAAGGCTGAGCATGACCTCAGTGTTACACTGTCAAGACATGCTCTCATTAGGACTGTGTGTGTGTGTGTGTTTTCTGGTCTACATCTGTGTGATGTGATCAATCAGTTTATTCCAGTTGAGAATAAAAAATATTTATTGTATTTTAACAGCAACAGTTCCAATCCAGACTTTCTTTCAACAATGATTTCTACAGTAAGATGTACAGTAGGCCTGATCATTTTTCATCTGTACTGTTGCTTAGGGTTGCACTCTCAAAAACTGAGCCTGTGTGTGTGTTCTGTTATTCATCTGTGATGTGATCAATCAGTTTATTCCAGTTAGAATTCAAATTATTTATTGTATTTTAGCAGCAACAGTTCCAACCTAGACAGATATGTAAGAGTGTTTTTAATGGAGGAAAATAAACATCAATATATATTTATATGGATATTTAATTCCATTGTTATTTGTTTTTGTCTATATTGCGTTTGTTTTAGGCATAATTGCAATGAAATGTACCAATATTTATGTATAGTTGCATATTTTCCTAAGCTTGGGTACCAGGAAAACACAGAATTTCTCATTTGGGTCCCAGGCTGAAAAAGTTTAAGAACCCCTGGTCTAGACTCTTAGGTGCTGCCGCAATATGTAAATGTAGAAATATAATGCAATGATCTAATTTTCTTTATCAATGTAATATGTATTATACATCAATGACTAAAGCAGCCCTTTTGTCTTTTCCCAGAATGCTGCTGTGTGGTTGTGTACTGTTGCTCTTGGGCTCAGTCCTAGCCCATCCCCTGAATGAGATGTCACTGGACGCACAGTGGGACTCCTGGAAGACCACCCACCTGAGAGAGTACAACGGCCTGGTGAGTGTCTGTCTTTCTGGCTGCCTGGCTAACTACTCACATTTATGCAGTGCTTTTTGTTTAAATTCTGCCCATTCCTCCTCCTAAAGTTAGCAATTACAGAACGATTACCTCAACCTTGGATAGCAAATATTTATGATGTTTCTTATTTGCTTTGATGGTGAAAAATGCTTTTGAATATCAAAACTATTCATCATTATGCAATTTGTTACAATATAGTGTTTCACTTATACGTATAAGAACAATGTTATCTTTAAGTCAATAGTTTACAAACTATTGTGGAAAACTTCTGTATGTGTTGTTCGCACTTGAAATGTTTTGTTATGATACCTGGCAAGCAAGAAAAGCAGGAAACATGAGAACCAATCCTCCGTTCAGAATTTCAACTTCCTTGTTTTTACAGTAAAGAGTTATCAGCCAAGCTGTTAGGAACACAAGTATTTCAGTGCTATAAGATAACTTGACCTTATAAGACTATGTTTGGGCCTCACTGCTTCAGGATGTGTGTGTCCCACAATTTGCGGTCAGCACATTCCTCAGCAGTCAGCAGAAAACACAGAACAGCACTTTTTCCCCTACTACATCCAGCTTTGAAGCATCATTCCTCACACACTGTAATGAGTGATCGAAGGCTCTGTAAAGAGTTGACAATAAATATTTTCCTAACTACCTTTCACCTCCACCATTTTGTGTCTATATGAACCAGTTCAGTTGCACTGTGGAGACTGTGAGCACAGGGACCAAAGAACACATGAAAGGCCAGCTGTATGATTGACAGTCGTGTTTTGTTGATGTTTTCATGGAAGGGGGAGGAGGTGATCCGTAGAACCATCTGGGAGAAGAACATGCGTCTGATCGAAGCCCACAATGAGGAGGCCGCTCTGGGCATTCACTCGTACGAGCTGGGCATGAACCACCTGGGAGACATGGTGAGTTAGTGAGCCACATCCTCTATGGGCGTTTTTTGTTGTTGTTGCATACATGGAGAAAAAGCACACCAAAAAGGGAGGGTCTGAAAAGGGTCTAAGTAACTCCATGTGGAAACATACTTCTGGAATGATATGTCAGCGGGAAACTATTTTGTGTTTGCTGTCCTCGGTTATACTTTCTAATCAGTGTCTCCCTACTGTCCACGACTTATCATTTTGGGTAAGTGTTTCAAATAGGAGAATGTCCCACAGGTTTTATTTATGGTTTTATTTCACAAACAAGATCAAGCACAGGACAGAGTAGTGACTTTTATCTGATGCAGACAGAGCACAGTCATCTGTGTTTTTACTCATGCAATGGCCTACTGATTAAAAGGGAGGGTGTTAGGTTAGTGACCATTAAATCTACCCCTAGCTGTGACATGCATGTCAGGTTGGGTCATGAGTGATGACTGTGTTAGCGGGAGACTTGAACTCCTTGAACGGGCTGTAGATTAAAATGGTAGGGAAAAGCAACCTGATATATAGCTGCTTGGCTTTTACTGCTTGGCTTCTATGCCACTCATTAATGCTTTGTCCATTTATTATCCATCGGAGTACCCAGAGATCCGTTCATCTGAATGTCAGTTTAACTTCTATATTGAGATACGCTGTAAATAAAATAAGGATGTATAGTACTTCCAGTTTTACAGAGACTAGCAGTAACCTAACATGTTTCAGCACTCGTACTCGTGTCAGGGCATGGTGGGTTTAGAATTATGTCAAATGTGTCTGTTTAAAAAAAAATATATATGTATTTCATGATCTCCAATGGGATTAATAAGCCATTGATCTATCTATGTGATAACTGCTGGACTATAAACATGGAAACACATATCCCTACTTATAGTGGGTAAATGGGTCATAGTCTATTGCTATGCATGCATAATTCCCTCATCCTCATTCCTCTCCTCTCCCCAGACATCAGAGGAGATAGTTGCGAAGCTTACTGGCCTTCAGGTGCCCATGAACAGGAACCGTAGCAACACCTGGATCCCTGGCAACAATGTGGTGAAGCTCCCCAGGTCCATCGACTACCGCAAGAAGGGCATGGTGACCCCAGTCAAGAACCAGGTTAGAGGATGCGAACAACAAAGAGCTGTCACTCAAGTCCAGTGTTTCCCCTAGATGTATTTCTTATTTCCTAGATTTGTTGCACCAAAATGTTCAATCAAGCTTAATTGAGGCCAAAATAATGGTTTTAGGTCGAGAGCAACAGTCTAGGCGGGGTGCCATCTGAAAATGTTTAGGGGAAACACTGGGTTATAAGGAACTGATTTCATATTCCTCTTTGCTTTCAGTCAGTTAAGTCAGGCCTCTTTGTTTTCATGAGGTAGAAAATGATCACAGTTACAGTACAGTCACGTAACCTGTCTAGAACAATAAAAACCCATGGTTTGTCTAATTGACTTAGACAAGTAAAGAATGTGTTTGATCATGAAAGGTAATTACTCATTATGATCTAATTGGACACTAAGGCATTATTTATTATTTATGTAAACATGGAATTTAGTTAAGTGGTACATTAAGTACCCAGGCTGAAATGTGGAGTACATCTTTGCTACCAGGGAACACTAGGAGATTAGCCCTAGATTTATACCATTCATCTAATGAACATTAGGTCACTTTACATGAGCACTAATAGTCTGTGGTATCACCAAAGAGCTGTCAGGTTCAGGGGGGATGTGATAGATAGTGAGGCGTAAGTGCAGTATGTCTACCCTCTAGTGGTGAATAAGATAACTACAGAAGTTCTGAGGCCAGACGAAAAGGGCCTTTGACTCTCTGTCAAAGTGTACCACCTTATGGACAAATTGGAGAAGGCAGCTCTGACAGCTCTGTAAATGTTTTATGTCCTCTCTTTCTCAGCTCTCCTGTGGCTCCTGCTGGGCCTTCAGCTCTGCTGGGGCCCTGGAGGGCCAGCTGGCAAAGACCACAGGCAAACTGATAGACCTCAGCCCCCAGAACCTGGTGGACTGTGTCACTGAGAACAATGGCTGTGGTGGAGGCTACATGACCAACGCCTTCGAATACGTTGAGGAAAACGGAGGCATCGACACAGAGGAGGCTTACCCTTACCTTGGCCAGGTAGGGGCATGGTTTCGCTGACATTGAAACAGAATGTGACTGTCGTTTTAGTTGTTCGCCAAACAGCTGTTTTAGTTTGTTGAAATTACATTTTCAGTCAGCGTTTTCTTACAACACGTCAGGTGAGTTGGAATGTGCTGGATGACATTTGCAGTTTCTGATTGAGCTATCACATCACATGCTCTTTAACCAAAACAAGCTAATAATCACATGCGGTTAACCAAAAAGTGCTAAAATGTATTTTTTGGGCCAATTCCGGGAAGTGGTGACGTCCATGGTCTTATGTATTCTCCAATGGCCTAACTACAAACAACACAAATACTCGGCTCACTTCCATATTTTTTTGTAATTTGCTTGCATGTAAAAAAACATAACACTCATGCAATTCTTTCTTTACCACTTCTGTAGTTGTCCACATTTTCCTATGATATATAGAACACACCACTACCAAGGTGCTATGAAAGTAATTTGTCATTTGCTAGCAATGTACAGTAGTAACATAGCACCAAGACCAGCTATAGTGTAAAGTCAGTAGGCCTGATCACCAACAACAATGAGACAGCCTACAGGGAGGGTGTAGGTATTCGTACGGCGTGGTGCCATTTAAACAACCTCTCCCTCAACGTTAGCAAAACAAAGGAGCTGATTGTGGACTTCAAGAGAAACCAGGCTGGACACGCCACCATCCCCATCAACAGGGCCACCGTGGCGACGGTCTGCCGTGGAGACGGTCATCTCAGAGAACCTGAAATGGTCTAACCACACGAACACCGTAGTGAAGAAAGCAGCGACTCTTCAACCTCAGGATACTGAAGAACTTCACAGTGTTCTACAGAAGCACCATCGAGAGCATACTGTCGGGCTGCATCACAGCATGGTACGGCAACTCCACCACCCCGGACCACAAGGCTGTTCAGAGGGTGATACGTGCAGCCAAACACACCATTGGGTGCACATTGCCTGCCCTACAGGACACCTACAACACCAGGTGTCTCAGGAAGGCCAAGAAGATCAGGGACCCCAGCCATCCAAGCCACGCCCTATTCTCCCCACTTCAATCACTCAGACGCGGACAGTACAGAAGCATCATGGCAAAAACTGAAAGACTGGCCAATAGCATCAGGCTGCTGAATAGCCACCACTACTAGTCAGCTACCTGCTCCCTCACCCCTGTTACTCCCCCCATGGACATCCCCCCACACCCTCAACTCTCACTTACCTTACCTGCTACTCCCCCTATGGACATTCTTTCTCCTGCTGCTCCCACCCTAACGGATTTTACTCTGCCCCCACCCCAACGACATTCATCACTGTTGCAGTTGTTAATATGTATATTATAACTTTTGGGTTTTCATTTCACCAATGATCATGATGCTGCTCCCACTGTGGTCATTCTACCCCCCCCCCCCCCCCCCAACAGTCTTTACACTGCCTCCACCCCAATGGACATTTATTTATTCATCACTGCCACGGTTGTTATTATGTATATAGTGCTATTTCTAATGTTTTTATAACCATTTTCATTATTTTATTTCACTAGTCCTGCATGATGGAGCTCACAGCCTAAGATTTTCACTTTACCTTGCAACCACACCTGCAACCCTGTACATGTGACTATTAAACTATCAGAATCTGAATCATAAATAAACCAATCCATGTCTACCACTCTGTCTACAGGATGAGCAGTGTGCCTACAACGCGTCTGGCGTGGGTGCTCAGTGTCGCGGGTTCAAGGAGATCCCTGAGGGAGACGAGCAGGCACTGACCAAGGCTGTAGCCAAAGTGGGGCCTGTGGCTGTGGGCATCGATGCCACCCTCTCCAGCTTCCAGTTCTACCAGAGAGGTGAGTGACATTCTGCCTCCAAGAACCATGGATAGAATAATCAACCACTTGTAGTGGTTTAACACACGACACATGCCAGTAGACTTCTAAAGCGCTTCTCTTAAAGCTTGTTGAAGCTCATTCCTTTACATTGTCATTTACTCAGGTGTGTACTACGATCCCAACTGCAACAAGGATGACATCAACCACGCCGTGCTTGCAGTGGGCTATGGACAAACTGCCAAGGGTGAGAAATTCTGGATCGTCAAGAACAGGTGGGTCACAATGCACTGGGCTTATTCAATGGCATCAGGTAACACGTTTCACACTGTTGACTTGAAATGAATTTTTTCTAAATCACGATTCATTCTCTCCCCCCCCCCCCCCCCCCTCTCTAACAGCTGGAGCGAGAGCTGGGGCAAACAGGGCTACATCATGATGGCACGTAACCGTGGGAATGCGTGTGGCATTGCCAACCTGGCCAGTTACCCCATCATGTGAACACCAAGCGGCAGAGGGCACCATAGAGGCAGGGAAGCCAAACCACATATCAATGACTACACCCAATACAGAAAATAACACTATCTTTCTGGAATAGCACATTCATATAGTCTGGAGGTTTGGGTATCCCAGAGTTTTTTTGCAACCTACTCAAGTCTTAGTGTTATATCTTCAAACTGCCAGACTCAATTGTAGTCTGATCTACAGTGGAACAACTGTGATTGTGATGAGGAATGTGTGTAGTGCACAGCATTTACATAGGTTGTATTCAGTGTGTCAGGTCAGGTAACATTGCTGTGCAATGGGAGTTTTGTCTCACTTTCCTGTCAATACAAAAATGGCTTAAACTTAGTAAATGTAAGTGTATGTTGATCAAGATTGCTCCTGGTGGGTTTTTTGATGATGTTGACTTTTATTTTATTGTTCAGCACTTTTACACCAAATTCTGATGATTGAATTGTAACATTGTTTTCTATTAAATGGAATAAAAGTTGATTCATTTGAAATGTGAGTGTGTGTGCCTGTAAATTCCCCCATTGAAGGGAAGAGAAGTGAAAGAAAGAAAGAAAGAAAGACAAACTGAAAAAGGAAGATTAAGGTTCCTGAGGTTTTTAGCTATATTAAGTATCTCAAATCAAATACCACTCAGTGTACCCTTTTGCAGTGCTGTATGTATACATACACAACAATATGAAATAATCATACATGTATTTGTGTTGACTGTGAAATCTGATGATGATGAATACAGTATAGATTAGAAGCCTTCTTGAGGTCTTGAGATAGAGACAATGACAATAAACAGGTGAAAATGTCACATACCAGTTTCATACCAGTAACACCTCTTCCTGCCTCAGACTCGCCCCCTCAAACAACAGACTTCCTGTGATCTAGTCTTAAAATCAGATGAAAGCTCCTGAATAGTTAATGTAGCGTTGATTAAATGTAATGTTTATAAATACACTGATTGCAATGTTTAAAAAAGAGATTGGCAGACTGTTAAGAGCAATGGGCCAGTAACCAAAAGGTTGCTGGTTTGAATCCCTAAGCCAACTAGGTGAAACATCTGTAGATGTGCCCTCAAGCAAGTCACTTAACCCTAATTGTTTATATATTTTAACAAATATTTAAGACCAGTGGGCTGGCTACTAGTCAGTATGATATCTGCCTATATATTTTTATATTTTCCCCCTATCCTTCATAGAAGTCATATACATTCTAATTAAGGGGTCTATAGCATTGTTTTTAAATGCAATGAGAAATAGTATTTTAGCATGGTCAACATAGACATTTATAGATGACACAAAAGAAATGGTCAATGAGGAAGTTCTACCACATGACTTTCACAAATAAATATCAAGCAAGAAAACAGATCCCACTGAAATCAATTGACGCGCCTTGCTCCCTCTGAAGTCATCATCAGGTGCAACCGAGTTTTACAAGGTAAAACGTTTCTCCGTTTTCAGAGCCAGATAGGCTATTTCAAGTTCATAATGTAATTAGCTAGACTCGTTTAATTAGGAATGTTGTTTTAACTTGACCTTATTTAAGCATTTTCATAAAGCATTCGTTTTACTTTCGTTTTTAATATGTCAGTGCAACATTATTTGCTTATAACCATTCATGTATTTATGTTTTCTTCCTTCTGTGAAATTGTCGAATTCCTCTTTTCATTCCAACCTTTTTTGTAACTTGGACAACATCAACATTAATGAGTTGTACAGTTTCATAAACTAGATGATTTCTACTGATAGCCTAGTGGCAAACCTACTGAGATACTTATTTAACTAAATAATAAGCCTACCCAACGACACAATTTGCTTAATTTTTATGAAATGATATAATTTGACCAGTTTTTGGGCTTTCTTTTTCGCAGTAGAGATGGGTTAACAACACCGGTACGTCCGATAGCCTAATCTTGAACACTGAAGCTTCCTATTGAATTTTTCATTTTTCATTTTTCTATATGCAACGTGTTTGTAGAATCTGAGTGATGGAGTTATTTATTTGATCAGCGTTAAAGACTCTTGATCAACAGTTTGTTTGCGCAACAGTTTCAATACCCGTTGATGGTTGGTCTTGTGACAAGCTGACTCATTGTGTATAGGCTACAGTAGTTCCTGTCGCAGTAAACTTATTTGCGCAACTTAAACTTAATTGAGTCACACACTATTACTTCCTTATTTGGATACACAATGAAACAGTACAATATAATTGTCTCCTGGTTGAATAATACTTGTCTATTTTCTGTGCAGGCATGATGTTGTGGAACCTGCTGCTCGCTGTACTATGTGGCACAGCAGTTGCCCTGTTTGACCCAATGCTGGAACAGCACTGGCAGATGTGGAAGAAGACACATGGCAAGAACTACCAGACTGAAGTGAGATGAACCAGCATCGTTACAATATGTTTTGGCTAGGATAAGGCCAAGCTGCTACAATAGTGGCATTTAGACAGGTTCTGTTTGCTGTACAGGTTGAAAGTACCACCACCTTTCCCACATACATTTAAAACATTATTTTTTTAACCTTTATTTAACTTGTCAAGTCAGTTAGGAGCAAATATTTATTTTCAATGACAGCCCAGGAACAGTGGGTTAACTGCCTTGTTCAGGGGCAGAATGACAGATTTTTACCTTGTCAGCTCAGGGATTCGATCTAGCAACCTTTCGGTTACTAGTCCAACGCTCTAACCACTAGGCTACCTGCCACCCCATCTAACTAGCTAGCACTGAATGCATTGTGATTCAACCTGTGTGGTTTACATATTTGAAAGTGTATTGTTTTACAAGTCATTGACTGAGATTGTTCTACCCCTGTGTGTGTGGATACTGTGTAGATTGAGGAGCTGGGCCGAAGGGAGGTCTGGGAGAGGAATCTTCAGCTGATCAGCCTCCACAACCTGGAGGCGTCCATGGACATGCACACCTATGACCTGGGCATGAATCACATGGGGGACATGGTGAGGGCCTCAGGTCACTGACAATGCCAAGGGCCAGTTTGGAACTCTGATATCTGAAATTGTAGGTACATTTAGTACCTACCTTGGCCTGATTCCATAAATGTTTGATAGTGCGTGTATGGAATAGGATTCCAAAAAACGTATGCAGAATATGTGATGCTTTCAGTAGGTATTGCAGTCAGACCTGGTTTACATGAAGGAAGAGTCAAACATTTAGATTTTGACCTACATTACTATTTATTTTGTTGAGTTCCTTTGTCGTTTTTTTCCGGTGTTCGATTTTCTTGGCCAATAGGTGTTGAAATGTTGCTAAACTGGTTTCCTGAAGACAAGACAGTGCGTGCATTCATTCCTAATCTTAGTGATTAATGAGCATGACTGCAAATATACTTCCTTATGCCTCTAGTATGCATAACAAGTGGATAAACCCTTTCATGAGTACGCATCTGATTTGTTTTCTGTAAATACACAAGTAAGAGTATCATCACATTGCACTATGTGCCTTTAAATGTATTTGTTATCCTGTTTCAACGTGCATCTTCCTCCAGTTGATGTAGCCTTGAGTTCATGGGATGGATTTATTATGCTGATTACAGTAAGTGCTCTTTAAATGCTCAGTCTGGTCAACGTGTTGCCACTCTTGTCAACCATTTTCAGACCCAGGAAGAGATTGCCCAGTCTTTTGCCTCATTGCGTGTTCCTGCTGACCTCAAGAGGGAGCCCTCTGCATTTGTAGGATCCTCCGCTGCCCCCATACCTGATACCTTTGACTGGAGAGACAAGGGCTACGTCACTGAAGTCAAAATGCAGGTAATGAGGAACAGCTGCGGTTTGTGTGAACAGATGCGGTCAGTGCGGTTTGTGTCTGCTCCTTTATGTACTGACATGTATGTGTAACTGATAGATGCACACACACACACTGCATGTTAATGTTTTTAAATATACAGTACCAGTCAAAAGTTTGGACACACCTACTCATTCAAGGTTTTCTTTATTTTTACTATTTTCTCATTTGTAAAATAGTATTGAAGACATCAAAACTATGAAATAACACATATCTAATCATGTAGTAACCAAAAAAGTGTTACTTTTTAGATTCTTCAAGGTAGCCACCCTTTGCCTTGATGACAGCTTTCCACACTCTTGGCATTCTATCAACCAGCTTCACCTGGAATGCTTTTCCAACAGTCTTGAAGGAGTTCCCACATTTGCTGAGCACTTGTTGGCTGCTTTTCCTTCAATGCAGTCCAATTCATCCCAAACCATCTCAATTGGGTTGAGGTTGGGTGATTGTGGAGGTCAGGTCATCTGATGCAGCACTCCATCACTCTACTTCTTGGTCAAATAGCCCTTATACAGCCTGGAGGTGTGTTGGGTCATTGTCCTGTTGAAAACAAATGATAGTCCCACTAAGCGCAAACCAGATGGGATGGCGTATCGCTGCAGAATGCTGTGGTAGCCATACTGGTTAAGTGTGCTTTGAATTCTAAATAAATCACTGACAGTGTCACCAGCAAATCCCACTCACACCATCACACCTCCTCCTACCTTCTTCATGGTGGAAACCACACATGCAGAGATCATACGTTCACCTGCTCTACGTCTCACAAAGACATGGCGTTTGGAACCAAAAATATCAAATTTGGACTCATCAGACCAAAGGACAGATTTCCACTGGTCTAATGTCCATTGCTCGTGTTTCTTGGCCCAAGCAAGTCTCTTCTTCTTGTTGGTGTCCTTTAGTAGTGGTTTCTTTGCAGAAATTCGATTATGAAGGCCTGATTCACACAGTCTGTTGAGATGTGTCTCTTACTTGAACTCTGTGAAGCATTTATTTGGGCTGAAATTTCTGAGGCTGGTAACTAATACGCTTATCATCTGCAGCAGAGGTATCTCTGGGTCTTCCTTTCCTGTGGCGGTCCTCATGAGAGCCAGTTTCATCACAGCATTTGATGTTTTTTTCTGTATATCACTACTATTGTACCTTGTCACAACACAACTGATTGGCTCAAACGCATTAAGAAGGAAATAAATTCCACCTGCTAATTGAAATGCATTCCAGGTAACAACCTCATGAAGCTGGTTGAGAGAATGCCAAGAGTGTGCAAAGCTGTCATCAAGGCGAAGGGTGGCTACTTTGAAGAATCTCAAATATAAAATATATTTAGATTTGTTTAACACTTTTTGGGTTACTATATGATTCCATATGTGTTATTTCATAGTTTTGATGTCTTCACTATTATTCTACAATATAGAAAATAGTACAAATAAAGAAAAACCCTGGAATGAGGAGCTGTGTCCAAACTGGCAAATTGTAAAGTCTTTCGTCTGTGTTGGACAGCAGTAAGACTAGCTGTCGTCATTGGCGTCGGCTAATGGGGATCCTAATAAATATATCAAATAACATATGTGTACATGTGTACTGTTGTATGTATATCATAAATTATATGTATTATCTTTTTTAACTACTGGTAAATATCCTTGGGATTAATTAAAGATGTTGTTACAGGATAATAACTGATATCAGGATGTCAGAGCTGTCTCTTTTCAGGTCTTACTTCCTCTGTTTGTTTACTGTAGGCCTCTTCCTTGTTCTCAGTTGTTGAATGAGTTCCTTTTTTGTGAGGTAGTCGTTGGCCTAAGTGCTAGGGTGTGCAAGTTTAAAACCCCTGAATGACAAGCACTGCACGTTTACATAACATGAACATTTCAGTTACACTTTATTGTTCCAGTAAAAGGTTTCTGTATTACATAGTAAAATAATTACTTTTGGGGTACTGTGAGAACTGAATCAAGCACCACTAGGCACTATTTGACACCAAGTTGTGAATTATATTGCACTTTTTCCTTTTAATTATATTGCACGTTTCAGCAAACATTGCTACCACATAATTTATTGTAGATTTAATAATAATGAAACAGTACTGTAAAATAAGGTATTACTAATAGGACGCTCAAATGAACTTTATCCAGGTATTAGATGGGGATTGCTTCTGTCTCGTCCATAGGGCTCCTGTGGATCCTGCTGGGCATTCAGCTCTGTCGGAGCCCTGGAGGGCCAGCTGATGAAGACCACAGGTAAACTGATAGACATCAGCTCCCAGAACCTGGTGGACTGCTCCTCCAAATACGGCAACAAGGGCTGCAATGGTGGCTTCATGAGCCAGGCCTTCCAGTATGTCATCGACAACCAGGGCATTGACTCTGACCAATCCTACCCCTACAAGGGAGTGGTGAGTATAAACTAGTATTAACAGTATTAATAGTGTGTAGCTGGGGTCAGCTGCCCTTGGTAAGTAGCTGCAGTAACTAGCTGGTTGTAGCTTATTTCCCACGCCACATTAGCCTTGTGCAGTAGTATCTGACCCCTTTGTTATCTTGTCTCCCCTGTTAGCAACAACAGTGTAGCTACAACCCTGCTCAGCGTGCTGCAAACTGTTCCAGGTACAGCTTTCTGCCTGAGGGGGATGAGGGGGTACTGAAAGAAGCTCTGGCCACCATCGGACCCATCTCTGTTGCCATTGACGCCACCCGACCTCTTTTTACCTTCTACCGCAGTGGTACGGAAAAACTTCATTTCAACTTCTTGGGTCATTTTTTTTACATTTTAAGGACAGTATGGTCTTGACATTGGTCATGTATATCTAAATCTGAAACAATGTGGCTTTTATTGTGTAATTGTCCACTTTATTGTCAACTGCTGGGCTTTGACTTGTGGAGAAATGCATATATATTGAGGATTGACTTGTCATTGTCCAACCCATGTATCATTGTAGGAGTTTACAATGATCCAACTTGCACAAAGAAGATAAACCATGCTGTCCTTGCTGTGGGGTACGGTACTTTGGACGGGCAGGATTACTGGCTGGTGAAGAACAGGTAAGGGGATTTAGAACTTCACTCAGCGTTTCCATCTTCAAAGCTCCATCTGCTCTTCTGTTGTTCTGTATCTAGATATTTAGTCAAACAGGGCTACTGTTCAGAGCTGAGATGAAAAGATCCTCCAAGTGGACTTAGTATCTAACTTGATTCCCCTTTTCAAACCTCCATCTGCTCCTTTGTTTTATTACAAAAAACAGGACCATGGTGAAGGGTAAAAAGGGAAGTGGAAAGAGAAAGTAAAACTCAAATTGGGCTTTAGACAAATTAACCTTGGTAGTTTGGGAGTTAATGCTATTGTTTATTGTGGGGTTATTCAACCGGGGGTCTGCGGCCCCTTAGCGGTACTGCAGGGGGTCCGCCAAAATAATCATTTTAATATCATTTCCCCCCCCAATGTTTTTATGAATATCTCTAGCACCAACAGAATAAACAACATACTGTTATGCTGGTGAATGAGGACCCAAAAGCGACGTAATAGAAACAGAGTCTTCATTCCAGTCTTAAACAAACAATGATTCTCCTGGATATTATCAAAGGTAAATCCAAAACAGGAAACTGAAATCCTCTCGTCAGTAGAGAGGAACGACTGGAGACGCGACCACAGACTGCAGGTCGCTTCAGGAAGGCACAGGCCGTAGCTGACATAGACACCTGCTCACACGCAGCATCTGAAGAAGGCAAAAACACGACAGGGCGGAACAAGGACACAGAACAGCAAACATCAAACAAGAATCCGACAAGGACAGAAGCGGAAAACAGAGGGAGAAATAGGGACTCTAATCAGAGGGCAAAATAGGGGACAGGTGTGAAAGAGTAAATGAGGTCGTTAGGAGAATGAGAAACAGCTGGGAGCAGGAACGGAACGATAGAGAGAGAGAGCGGGAGAGGGAGAGAGGGAGGAGGAGAGAGAGGGATAGAAAGAGGGAAAGAACCTAATAAGACCAGCAGAGGGAAGCACAGGGACAAGACATGATGATCAAAGACAAAACATGACAGTACCCCCTCACTCACCGAGCGCCTCCTGGCGCACTCGAGGAGGAACCCTGGCGGCAACGAAGGAAATCATCAATCAACGAACGGTCCAGCACGTCCCGAGATGGAACCCAACTCCTCTCCTCAGGACCGTAACCCTCCCAATCCACTAAGTACTGGTGACCACGTCCCCGAGAACGCATGTCCATGATCTTCCGTACCTTGTAAATAGGTGCGCCCTCGACAAGGACGGGGGGGGGGGGGGGGAAGACGAACGGGGGCGCGAAGAAAAGGCTTGACACAAGAGACATGGAAGACAGGGTGGACGCGACGAAGATGTCGCGGAAGAAGCAGTCGCACAGCGACAGGATTGACGACCTGAGAGACACGGAACGGACCAATGAACCGCGGAGTCAACTTGCGAGAAGCTGTCGTAAGGGGAAGGTTACGAGTGGAAAGCCACACTCTCTGACCGCGACAATACCTAGGACTCTTAATCCTACGTTTATTGGCGGCTCTCACAGTCTGCGCCCTGTAACGGCAAAGTGCAGACCTGACCCTCCTCCAGGTGCGCTCACAACGTTGGACAAAAGCCTGAGCGGAGGGAACGCTGGACTCGGCGAGCTGGGACGAGAACAGAGGAGGCTGGTAACCAAGACTACTCTGAAACGGAGATAGCCCGGTAGCAGACGAAGGAAGCGAGTTGTGAGCGTACTCAGCCCAGGGGAGCTGTTCTGCCCAAGACGCAGGGTTTCGAAACGAAAGGCTGCGTAATATGCGACCAATCGACTGATTGGCCCTTTCTGCTTGACCGTTAGACTGGGGATGAAACCCGGAAGAGAGACTGACGGAAGCACCAATCAAACGACAGAACTCCCTCCAAAACTGTGACGTGAATTGCGGGCCTCTGTCTGAAACGGCGTCTAACGGGAGGCCATGAATTCTGAACACATTCTCAATGATGATTTGTGCCGTCTCCTTAGCGGAAGGAAGCTTAGCGAGGGGAATGAAATGTGCCGCCTTAGAGAACCTATCGATAACCGTAAGAATCACAGTCTTCCCCGCAGACGAAGGCAGACCGGTAATAAAGTCTAAGGCGATGTGAGACCATGGTCGAGAAGGAATGGGAAGCGGTCTGAGACGACCGGCAGGAGGAGAGTTACCTGACTTAGTCTGCGCGCAGTCCGAACAAGCAGCCACGAAACGGCGCGTGTCCCGCTCCTGAGTAGGCCACCAAAACCGCTGGCGAATAGAAGCAAGCGTACCCCGAACGCCGGGGTGGCCAGCTAACTTGGCAGAATGAGCCCACTGAAGAACAGCCAGACGAGTAGAGACAGGAACGAACAGAAGGTTACTAGGACAAGCGCGCGGCGACGCAGTGTGAGTGAGTGCTTGCTTTACCTGTCTCTCAATTCCCCAGACAGTCAACCCGACAACACGCCCTTCAGGGAGAATCCCCTCGGGGTCGGTAGAAGCCACAGAAGAACTAAAGAGACGGGATAAGGCATCAGGCTTGGTGTTCTTATTTCCCGGGCGATAGGAAATCACGAACTCGAAACGAGCGAAAAACAACGCCCAACGAGCTTGACGTGCATTAAGTCGTTTGGCAGAACGGATGTACTCAAGGTTCTTATGGTCAGTCCAAACGACAAAAGGGACGGTCGCCCCCTCCAACCACTGTCGCCATTCGCCTATGGCTAAGCGGATGGCGAGCAGTTCGCGGTTACCCACATCATAGTTGCGTTCCGATGGCGACAGGCGATGAGAAAAGTAAGCGCAAGGATGGACCTTATCGTCAGACTGGAAGCGCTGGGACAGAATGGCTCCCACGCCCACCTCTGAAGCGTCAACCTCGACAATGAATTGTTTAGTGACGTCAGGAGTAACAAGGATAGGGGCGGATGTAAAACGCTTCTTGAGGAGATCAAAAGCTCCCTGGGCGGAACCGGACCACTTAAAGCAAGTCTTGACAGAAGTCAGAGCTGTGAGAGGGGCAGCCACTTGACCGAAATTACGAATGAAACGCCGATAGAAATTAGCGAAACCGAGAAAGCGCTGTAACTCGACACGTGACTTAGGAACGGGCCAATCGCTGACAGCCTGGACCTTAGCGGGATCCATCTGAATGCCTTCAGCGGAAATAACAGAACCGAGAAATGTGACAGAGGAGACATGAAAGGCGCACTTCTCAGCCTTCACGTAGAGACAATTCTCTAAAAGGCGCTGGAGTACACGTCGAACGTGCTGAACATGAATCTCGAGTGACGGTGAAAAAATCAGGATATCGTCAAGGTAAACGAAAACAAAGATGTTCAGCATGTCTCTCAGTACATCATTAACTAATGCCTGAAAGACAGCTGGAGCATTAGCGAGACCGAACGGCAGAACCCGGTATTCAAAATGCCCTAACGGAGTGTTAAACGCCGTTTTCCACTCGTCCCCCTCTCTGATGCGTACGAGATGGTAAGCGTTACGAAGGTCCAACTTAGTAAAGAACCTGGCTCCCTGCAGAATCTCGAAGGCTGACGACATAAGGGGAAGCGGATAACGATTCTTAACCGTTATGTCATTCAGCCCTCGATAATCCACGCAGGGGCGCAGAGTACCGTCCTTCTTCTTAACAAAGAAAAACCCCGCTCCGGCGGGAGAGGAAGAAGGCACCACGGTACCGGCGTCGAGAGAAACAGACAGATAATCCTCGAGAGCCTTACGTTCGGGAGCCGACAGAGAGTATAGTCTACCCCGAGGGGGAGTGGTCCCCGGAAGGAGATCAATACAACAATCATACGACCGGTGAGGAGGAAGAGAGTTGGCTCTGGACCGACTGAAGACCGTGCGTAGATCATGATATTCCTCCGGCACTCCTGTCAAATCACCAGGTTCCTCCTGAGTAGAGGGGACAGAAGAAACAGGAGGGATAGCAGACATTAAACACTTCACATGACAAGAAACGTTCCAGGATAGGATAGAATTACTAGACCAATTAATAGAAGGATTATGACATACTAGCCAGGGATGACCCAAAACAACAGGTGTAAAAGGTGAACGAAAAATCAAAAAGGAAATGGTCTCACTGTGGTTACCAGATACTGTGAGGGTTAAAGGTAGTGTCTCACATCTGATACTGGGGAGAGGACTACCATCTAAGGCGAACATGGGCGTGGGCTTCCCTAACTGTCTGAGAGGAATGTCATGTTTCCGAGCCCATGCTTCGTCCATAAAACAACCCTCAGCCCCAGAGTCTATCAAGGCACTGCAGGAAGCAGCCGAACCGGTCCAGCGTAGATGGACCGACAAGGTAGTACAGGATCTTGATGGAGAGACCTGAGTAGTAGCGCTCACCAGTAGCCCTCCGCTTACTGATGAGCTCTGGCTTTTACTGGACATGACATGACAAAATGTCCAGCAGAACCGCAATAGAGACAAAGGCGGTTGGTGATTCTCCGTTCCCTCTCCTTAGTCGAGATGCGAATACCTCCCAGCTGCATGGGCTCAGTCTCTGAGCCGATGGGAGGAGATGGTTGAGATGCGGAGAGGGGAAACACCGTTAACGCGAGCTCTCTTCCACGAGCTCGGTGACGAAGATCTACCCGTCGTTCTATGCGGATGGCGAGTGCAATCAAAGAGTCCACGCTGGAAGGAACCTCCCGGAAGAGAATCTCATCCTTAACCTCAGCGTGGAGTCCCTCCAGAAAACGAGCGAGCAACGCCGGCTCGTTCCAGTCACTGGATGCAGCAAGAGTGCGAAACTCTATAGAGTAATCCGTTATGGATCGATCACCTTGACATAGGGAAGCCAGGGCCCTGGAAGCCTCCTTCCCAAAAACTGAACGATCAAAAACCCGTATCATCTCCTCCTTAAAGTTCTGATAAACGTTAGAACACTCAGCCCTTGCCTCCCAGATAGCTGTGCCCCACTCCCGAGCCCGACCAGTAAGGAGTGATATGACGTAAGCGATCCGAGCTCTCTCTCCTGAGTATGTGTTGGGCTGGAGAGAGAACACAATATCACACTGGGTGAGAAAGGAGCGACACTCAGTGGGCTGCCCAGAGTAACATGGTGGGTTATTAACCCTAGGTTCCGGAGACTCGGAAGACCAGGAAGTAGCTGGTGGCACGAGACGAAGACTCTGAAACTGTCCTGAGAGATCGGAGACATGAGCGGCCAGGGTCTCAACGGCATGACGAGCAGCAGACAATTCCTGCTCGTGTCTGCCGAGCATTGCTCCCTGGATCTCGACGGCAGTGTTGCGAGAATCCGTAGTCGCTGGGTCCATTCTTGGTCGGATTCTTCTGTTATGCTGGTGAATGAGGACCCAAAAGCGACGTAATAGAAACAGAGTCTTTATTCCAGTCTTAAACAAACAATGATTCTCCTGGATATTATCAAAGGTAAATCCAAAACAGGAAACTGAAATCCTCTCGTCAGTAGAGAGGAACGACTGGAGACGCGACCACAGACTGCAGGTCGCTTCAGGAAGGCACAGGCCGTAGCTGACATAGACACCTGCTCACACGCAGCATCTGAAGAAGGCAAAAACACGACAGGGCGGAACAAGGACACAGAACAGCAAACATCAAACAAGAATCCGACAAGGACAGAAGCGGAAAACAGAGGGAGAAATAGGGACTCTAATCAGAGGGCAAAATAGGGGACAGGTGTGAAAGAGTAAATGAGGTCGTTAGGAGAATGAGAAACAGCTGGGAGCAGGAACGGAACGATAGAGAGAGAGAGCGGGAGAGGGAGAGAGGGAGGAGGAGAGAGAGGGATAGAAAGAGGGAAAGAACCTAATAAGACCAGCAGAGGGAAGCACAGGGACAAGACATGATGATCAAAGACAAAACATGACACATACCTACTGTAGAAAAGAGGAGAATATCTTATTTCTACACTGAACAAAAATAAAAACGAAACATGCAACAATTTAAAAGGTTTTACTGAGTTACAATTCATATAAGGAAATCAGTCAATTTAAATAAATTCCTTAGGCCCTGATCTATGAATTTCACATGACTAGGAATGCAGATATGCATCTGTTGGTCACAGATACCTTAAAAAAAGGTAGGGGAATGGAAACCAGTCTGTATCTGGTGTGACCACAATTTCTCTTGTATTTTTGTTCAATTTAATAATGTCAACTTTATCTCTTAACTCCTAATATTGACCAAATTACTCTGATTGGAGCCAATTACACTCACTGGAGTATCGAACATAGGCTTTGAAAAAGCTCCCGCGAATAGGCTACCAGTACGGCAAGTGCCGCTGGCTGATGCTTAGCTGACTAAACTCAACTCCACGGTGAAGGAGGTTTCTGATTAACACCACCAACGGAGTTGAGCAGAGAACAGGCTTTGGGGAATTTAAGCACTGACTACATCTATTTGCCCAAGGTCAATACTTCAAAAATTTTAATTATGAAACGCTTACCTTGTACCTAGCTATGTTTGTCCTCTGTAGTTGTGTGTCTTTCTTTGTTTGATGAAATCCATATTTTATTCTATAAATATTAATCAAATACAACCACTGACTGTTTTCTCGAAGATGGCAACTTAGCGTGAATGTGCATGTGCCAGTTGAGTCTCAGATGAAGTAGGCCTAGGTCTACAAATGCTCATTTCCAATCCAATTGCACAATCTAGGCCACATCATCGGGGATTCAATTGGCACATGCACATTCAAGCTGAGTTGCCATCTTCGAGAAACAGAAACGAGCAAACAGTCGGTGGTTGTATTTGATTAACATTAATTGAAAAAGGAAGTCCCACAACTACAGAGGACGAACATAGGTACAAGGTAAGCGTTTCATAATTGACTTTTTTTTTAAAGTATTGACCTTGAGCGAATCAATGTAGTCGGAGCTGAATTTCACAAAGCCTGGTCTCTGCTCAACTCCGTTGGTGGAGTTTATCAGAAACTTCCTTTACCATGGAGTTGAGTTTAGTCAGCTAGCTGCTGGTAAACTTTCTTGACTTGGACATACATGGCTGGCTAACCTTTGTTTAACCAGCTAAATAGCTGCTCTTAGCGAAAATGTGTTTAGAGTTACCTTTCTAGCTAATAGGCAATGTTAGAGTTTACATTTCCTCTTACAATTCTAATGTGGGGAGGTCAAAATACTGAAAAACGATCTACCAAATCTATTCCATTATGATTCACCTGATGATAAGACAAGACAGGTGATTTATTTTGTTACTAACGTATGATGGGGTCCCTGGGTCGCCGGTTTGCCTGGGAGGGGGTCCCTGGGTCTCCGGTTTGCCTGGGAGGGGGTCCCTGGGTCGCCGGTTTGCCTGGGAGGGGGTGCCTGGGTCGCCGGTTTGCCTGGGAGGGGGTCCCTGGGTCGCCGGTTTGCCTGGGAGGGGGTCCCTGGGTCGCCGGTTTTCCTTGGGAGGTGGTGCCTTGGCAAGAAAACCTAGACCCCTAGTTTATTGAGTATTGATGTTCATTGGAAATATGTTTCAATCTATGTTTCAATATCTTCAATCTCACCCTCTGTCTAGCTGGAGCTTATCGTGGGGAGACCAGGGATATATACGGATGTCACGCAACAAGGACAACCAGTGTGGCATCGCCTTGTATGGGTGCTACCCTGTCATGTAACTCCTGCCAATCAAAGTGGCCTAACTGGAAAAGCTGAGCCCTTTTATTAATTTAATGTAATTCATTTTTACTTCCTCCATTGTTTTAGTGTTGTTTCTACCATTTCACTTTCTATCACTTTCTGTCTATATAGACAGTACTTCTTAAGAAGTGTTTTTACAAATCATGTATAAGTCAAATGTGATTATCTACATTATCACTGTAGCCAGCATCCAGGGGGTGTACTGTACATCAAGCTGCCTCACGCTACAGACACAGGAGATAGGCTCCTGCTCCTATGAGCTGTTCTGGCTCGCACACGCCAAGGGTCGTGCAAGGCTACATACTTACTTAAATCAAAGTATATTTTGTCATCAAATAAATATAACTTTTAAAGAACTGATTTGAATTGAATTAATACTTCTACCTCCAAACTGTAGTGACTGTAAATTGCAATGTGTGTTTATTTCCATTTCCTCAGTCACAGCGTATGTAGACCTACATCCTGTGTGTTGCCATGCAGCGTGAATGAAGTCAGCAGACCAACAAACTAAATTGGGTTACAAATGAGTCATTTTAATTTTTTGGTGCAACATCACAACAAACAATTTCACATGAGGTATTCAAAGGGATTCTCTTTAGTTGTTGTTACAAAATGTCCCACCATGATTGACATGTAAAGTGTTGTGTTTTAAGCCTTTGGTTGGTTAGCCACATTCATTAGTTAGTCTAACACATGGACGAGAATGGCACGATACGTATGGTGGGTGAGTCCTAGTTCAGGAACCCAGACACAAACCCATGTCAAATACAATATTTCCCTCAATTTGGCCTCGTTAAAGCTTTTGAATGGAGTCGTTTATTCCTGCTTCCAACAGTGGGATCAAACAGTATTTCAAATACACTAACATATTGGAAAAGGAATAATGGTTTTACAAATGTGAAAAAATAGCTTTAGTCTCCTCTTGACCTTTTGTTTTTGGTTGAACTCTTGATTCTTGGGCTTTCATAACTGTTACAGTAAGTCACATGGTTCTAGTTTGGTACAAGGAATAGGCAACGTTGATTACAGCAAGATCCTCCTTGCTTGGATTGTCACCTACTTTTTTGGTCTTGAAAATGATTATATACAGATTATTGGTAAATATGACTTCTGTAGTGCAGTGGACTACGCTTTGGCTGGATGGGGCTTGGTTGCTCCTGTAACAGATTGATTCCAGCACATTTGGTTTTGAAAAAGCATGAGAGACAGATGGACAGACAGATAGACATACACCCTGAAAGGATGGAATCTTTGGTTAAGAAACTTCTTTGCCACACAACATCTCACACAGTTGAGGTAGATGGGTAAGTATTCATGTACACAGGGGGACAAATGGAACACGGGTTACGGAGTCAAAATACTTCCTCTACAGTCACAACTTCATGTCAATCTCTCAGTTCAAACCACAAATGCTGAACCTAAAAATACTGTAACTTAACACATCTCACTGGACTTCACTATCTTTGGATTTCTGGTGTATTAATTAAGATGGAATGATAACCCCACTTATAGTACAAAAACAATATCAGAGGGTATCCATGCATATTCAGCTATACTTTAGTGTATAATGTACCTGTGTTTTTAAGCCCCAGAAGAGCTTGAAAACATCCTCGCCTAAGACGCCCTTTAATCTAGAGAGACATTTCTTTACACTCCGCTAGGGGGTGCAACAGGCGTAAACTGATGACAGACCACCTGCAATACTCTATCAACTCTCCGTACAAAGGGGAGTTCTCTCCTCAGTTAAGACAGAGCAGACAATGACTGAGAAGTCTCTCCCATTTGAGGGCAGACTCTATTCTAAAATATGGGCAGTGTAAAAAAAAATAAAGGTGTCATGGGGACCTATCCTATTGTCTTTGATAGAACACCATATGACAAGCTAGAAAAAAAGGAACATCAAAACTGGTAGGGGTTTTCATGTTCCCTGCACCAGACTGGCCCCCTCCCTTGGTCCCAGCATGCTTACAATTGTTGCTCATTAAACTTTAATTCTACTCTATTGTGCCCTTCCACCCCCTCTCCCAAAACATTGCACCCTGTTCAGGGGTGATTCAGCCACCTCTCTGATCTCCCCGCCCCCTTTGAATGCCCCTAAGCCCACGGGTCTGGCCAGGAGCGGACCCTTAAACCAGATACGCAGAGAGGAGATGGATAAAAAAGGCTCCCTTTGAAGTCTGCAAAAGTCGATGGCCTCTTTCATGACCGCCCGTCTTTCAAGTGCACGCTGTGAGGGGGCCCCGACAACACGCCCCTCCCAAGGTTAAAGACAGGAGAAGCGCACGTTAGCTGGTGGACAAGCTATCCCTCCCCACTACCCGCCAAAGCAAAAACGAGAAAATGCTAGAAGAGCCTGTGGAACTGAGAAGACTGGCAGAAGGGATGAGTCTGGAGGATGGTGAAATCACATTGAGCAGGACATAGACAGGAGTGTGTGCAATGCAGCAAGGGGAGTCACTGCTATGCAAACCCCAGGAAGATGCACAGCATGCATGTTTCCATGGGGTCTCAAAGGATTCACACTTAAGAGCCTGAAATGCTCCGTAAGTGCAACCCTGGACACTCCAGACACTCTGCTGAATGATGTTTGAACACAATTTTACAAGCAACCTGTGAACCTATGAGATGTCACATTACCACAACATTCAAACAAGCTTAGCCTCGGCATAAGACCTGACCACAGAGACATTTGCCAATAGTAAAGAAATCCCCATTATTCTATAAAAAAAAACAAAGGCCTTAAAGAGAGAGATACGTAACATCACTGGGAGTCGGGGGGAGAGGAAAGGGGTTTAGGCCATACATTCAGGGAGGACAATCTTAATCTTTGGTATTATGATGGGATTCTACAACTAAAAGTGCCCATCAGAAAAAAAAAGTCAGTTTCACACAGACATACAAAGCATTATTAAAGAAATACTTACAGTATATAGATAGCATAAATAAATAACCAAATAAATAGAGAGAAAACAAAAGAAAAACAATAAATACACAAATGCAGTAATAAATACATTGATCAGTTCAGCAATGGCATTTTAAATTCTTGCTCCAATGAAACTGGTTATAAAGAGGCATGTTAAAACCGTTCCTTGAGGAACTAAAATGACCTTGGTGTACGTAGTAGGACTGGAACAACAACTCATACTTCCATTGGATTTCTATAAATAGAGCAATGTGCTTGAAATCTGTACAAAAGGGCTGAAAGAATCACATTCCTCCATTTTCTAGGCATCTGTAAAAAAAAGATTTGCAATGGAGCCGAGGTTTGTTCAGTTAAGTGTTTTGAAACATGAGTGGAAAAAATACTACACCATTACTATACATTGTGTTACAAGTACTTCTTTCCTTTGCGTCCGTCGTGTTCAAAGTGTTTTGGTTGAGTCAAAATGGCTACAGAGCTTTTGTTTGGTAGGTCAGTCAATGTCCTAAAGCTGGAGGGTTTCATCAAAAAGTCTCTGACTTGGCATCCCTTGAAATTCTGCCCTTGTTTACAGATTCTGTCCCGATTTAAAGTGAGACACACCAAGGTTGCTCCTTGAAAACTGTGATTCAGTCAAGCTGGAACCGTTGTCAAGAACTGTAAAAGACAAGTCAAGGTTCTCGTGACAGGTAATGATTGAAAACGGAGAATCGTAGAGAGAGAAATAACCTCCTGATCATCCAAAGAGTTCTGCAGTCCAGCGAACCGTGTTATATGGGAACACATGCCTCATTCTTTAGAAAGCGTGATGGAGCTATGATTTTGTCACAATCCCCATGTTATTCTCTGTGACCTTCGTCTTGACTCCTCAGAGAAACAAAGAATATAAGAAGATGGAGATCTGTCGATGTAACGGGCGGTGAAAATTTGAATTAGGGGTGTTATGCAATGCAGCGATGCCTCTTGATTTCTGTTTCTAGTAAGGGAGATGAAATTAGCCCTAAGGGCAAACAAAAGTATGGCTCCTCCTGATTATTAATAGCCTCATAACCATATTATTCCTTGTGTCATTTTTATTTTTATTTTTTACTTTTCATCTTTAACTCTGGATTGTTGGAAAAGGACCCGTAAGTAAGCATTTCACTGTTAGTCTACACCTGTTGTTAACAAAGCATGTGGCAAATGAAATTAGATTTGATTTCATAACCTACCATATTAAAATTGAATGTGATGAAATTATAGAAATCAAGGATGCTCACTGTTACCCTCTTAAAATTCAAATAAACTATTCACCCACGACCATTCCAATTATAGGAACTTGTCTCATACAAGTTCTCATATTATTCTGGGTATCACCCCTTCAATATCAAGGAGTGATCAACTTTGGTCTGAAATGCTCTGTGATAATTCTTCATAAAAAAGTAAACTACGCCAACTCCATCACTCCCTCTGATAATGAGGAGTACATTATTACGCCTGATCTCTACCTAGACCAGTCTATGTGCCCTCTGCTGCCACGACGCCCACCCAGCCCACCTCTATCCCATCAGGCCGTGCTGCAGGACACGGCGGAGGAGGACACGCTGGAGCCCGAGGAGCCTGTGGAGGAGGGGCGGCCCTCTTCTGCCCACTTGTTGACATTGCGGCGCCGGGCGTTCATGAAGAAGTTGCTGACGGTGGAGAGCTCCAGGCCCAGCTGCTGGGAGATGGTGACCTGGAGGTCCTTGGCTGGCCGGTGGTTCTCCCGGAAGATGGCCAATAGGGTACGCCTCTGGAGGTCCGTGAACACCAGCCTGGTGCGCTTGGGGCCCTGGTTGCGCTCCAGTTTACTCTGCTCCTGCTCCTTCCGCTTGCAAGCTGTAGGCAGAAGAAGTAGAAAAATGGGTTAGCTAAAACAGACTGGCTAGCTAACTAGGACAAATGGATTAGGTGAGAGAAAGTGGATTTGTTGAAGGAAAACAGATTAGCTAAGCAAGTTTGATTCGCTAAAAGAGATGAATCAGCAACTTGTTTCACTGCACAGTTGGTAAAATCAACCTAATCCACCAGAAATCTAGACATTAGGCTGTCACACTATTACATGCAAGTAGGCCACTCAACTTGGATAAATGCTGACTAGACAACTAGACTAGGCCTAAAAATATTTATTGTCATGGACATTACCACCCATCAGCAAAGAAAAAACATAAAGTAGGCTACAGATAAATAACAAATTAACAAGTTCTTCTAGGCCCGCATTTCATTTTTTACTGAATAGGTCTACATTGACATTTTAGTAATTTAGCAGACACTCTTATCCAGATTAGTTAGTGCATTCATCTTCAGATAGCTAGGTGAGACAACCACATATCTCACTCATAGTAAGTATATTGTTCCTCAATATAGTAGCTATCAGCAAAGTCAGTGCTAGTAGCGGGGGAAAGTAAAGTGCGAGTGTTAGTTCACGAAAAGCAAATGCAGTGTACACGTCACTGAGGTTAGGCTGCTCTGTTTTCTGTTGGCATGTGCGGACCTGTGACAAGTCAGTGCGCCTGTGTGACACCTGACCTGTGTGTGGTGGGAAAATGAGGCTAACACAGAGCAAGTACATGAGCAAGTGGGGAGTTTTCAGAATTAGCCTACACTAGAATAGAGCATGAAATAAAATGTAAATGTTACCTCCTGCATAACAACATTGGCTACTTCAATCGGCCTACCTGCAGTTCTGGCTTATGTTGTTGTTATTATTGACTATCAAAGTTTTGTTTAATAATTAGTGTTACAGTTTTACCTAAACATTTTCACACATTTACTGGTAAGACTCAGCTACAATTTAGCCTCGCTTTCATTTGGAATTTCAGTTTGACTAAATTCCAAGTTGTTGTTTTCCGTTTACACTTATCCAGGACAGAGGACGGAGATGTAGCAATGGGGGCAGAGGCTGTCATTCTACAGGAATAACAGACGTTTTCCAAGGCAAAAAAGAGAGGCCAACTTGAGGTCGGTAAAATTTGCCATGCCAACCAAATAGGATCCAAATGTAGACTATAAGTAGCCTGCAAGCTATTTTTGCAGTAAAGTCCCTAAAGGCTTTTTGCATTAGGATGGTAAATGACTAATGTGCAAGTCTGTGCATCATCCACAGGAGAGTGAAAAGTGTTAATGCTCCGTAGGCTATTCACAATTGCAGTCCTGGACCATAGTATACAGCAGCCAGTGCAGTCCTGGACCATAGTATACAGCAGCCAATGCAGTCCTGGACCATAGTATACAGCAGCCAGTGCAGTCCTGGACCATAGTATACAGCAGCCAGTGCAGTCCTGGACCATAGTATACAGCAGCCAGTGCAGTCCTGGACCATAGTATACAGCAGCCAGTGCAGTCCTGGACCATAGTATACAGCAGCCAGTGCAGTCCTGGACCATAGTATACAGCAGCCAGTGCAGTCCTCATAAGGAAAAAGAACATAATGTCTCTGAGAGAAAATTCAGTCATTTGAAATGACCCACTTAAAATGGTATATTGTTCAATGTTTACATGTAGCCTAATTAGAGTGTTGAGAGAAAACGGTATAGGCTATGGGCTGTGTCTGCAGTGCATCCATATGAGGATTAGACAATACAAGGTGTATGGGCTACTCTGCCCACAACTAAACATTTGACCACATATACAAGTAGGCCTACAATAGATACTGTATGTACTGGAAATACTACACCCACCGTTGTCTTCATAAATTAAGACAGCCCCCCCCCCCCCCCTTCATTCTTCCTCCTTTTCCCTCCTCTTCCCCGCTGACTTGTCTTAGTGGACACTCCAACATCATTCGTTTCTCATAAAAGTCATTTACATGAGGCGGAGAGAGTAAGTGATAATCACTGTAGGGAGAACTCATTTATTTTCTATTAAATAGGTTACGTCAGAGAGGCTTGAAACAAGCAGAGTCTGCACTGCTCCGAGTGTTCAGAAGCCCTATGTGGACTAAAACATATTTGGGTGACTCTTGTAATTACCTAAATGCACACTTTTAAGACCTCAATCAGCAGCGTGTGGTTGTATTTCTTTTTTTGCTGATGGTGAAGGTCTTTTTAAAGCGTAAGCAGTGACACACCACATACACACAGCGAGGCCGCCCCCAGTCTCCAAGAAAGGCGCTGAGATGTTCAATAGATAGATTGGCTTACTGTATATCTCCCCATTGAAAATCATCTCACACACTGAGGGTTGATAGGCCTGATATTTGCTGTAAACCCACGGTAGTGCAAATGATAAACGGCAACTCAAAGACAACTGATAAATATTTTATCATTAGGACATTTATTAGTAGTGCCATCATAACGACGACATTTCAAATGTACTAGCCTATAGCTGAGGTCTAGTTTAGCAAATGTGAATGTTGTGCCTTAATACATTGTGCTGTAATTCCCACTGTATATTTACTCTGAATCATTATCTGAAGGAAATGTTAGACTCTGGGATGTCTAACCTCTTGTCAACTTGAGATTACAGGGCCTGTTACCTTTTAGGCATCTACAGCTCATTTACATTTCTGAGAGTTATCGAACCATTTCTCATTAAAATCCGAACGGCCTGAAATTCCTGAAGCATGCCAATATTACCACAACTAAAATGAATAGGTTTTCCCAACTGCTACATGTTTTACTGGCGTTATACATTCCTACCATGTCAATACGAAGACTGCAGCTATAGAACCCATACTGTCCTGTGCTCAGAAACGCATGGTAATGAAAGCAATGACATGAAAGTAGTGGTTAGCTTGCTTGTACTGTGGAATTATGGGTTGTTGGAGGAGTCAGGGTGTCCTACACCTCCTTTCTTCCACTGCCCCTCCATCCTATCTTTTTCTCCCGCCCTCGCTGGCGATCATAACGCCGACCATTAAGTAAATGCTTCCTTATGCTGTAATCATGTGTAAAAGGCTTGCAATTACCATGCTATAAATCCCTGGCACTGGGGCTACTCCTGGAGACATAAATATTCCCCTATAGGCTTCTTATGATCGTGGGAACAGCCCCTGATCATGATGTATGCCCTTGTCTCGTGTTGCTGAAACGTTATCGAAAGCCCTTTCCCTACCCCCCGGCGTCTGAACCTCCACCCCCTCCTAGCCGACCCCCTCCCTGTCCCCCCTCCAGCCCCAGCCCACCCCCTGCTGATTTCTTGGGCCAGGGGCTGATAGAAATTATTGATTAAATCTGTGCAGCTCAGACTCCTCGACCCATAGAGGCTAGTTAACCCCTTCAGCGCCAGAATGGGGAGCTGCAACAACCCAATAAAAACAACATTGTTTGTTTGGGAGACTGGGCTGTTAAAACCATACTGGAATGTTACTCATTTTTGATATGCAAATGTTTCCCTTGTGACCTTTGAGCTAGGATAACTGAACTGAATATAGTAGCGTACATACAGTGGATTGGCTTCATGGCTTTCATTACTGGGGGATGGCGCAGCCACTGGACCTGAGACATAAACCGCATTGACCTTTCTTATTCATTTAGACCTTCAGTCAAGGGCTTCAGCCATCATCTTTAAAGTTAGGTTCCCTGATCCCTCGCGACTTAAAGTGTTCAAGCACCACTGCGTGGTCTTTAGCTGCACCCTGCCTTCTTCTCTGACTAAAGCCTGATTGCCTCCTCCACAGCCAGAGGTTGGCCTGAAGATGCATCTAATATACAGTGCAGTAATCCAGAGAGCATAACCTCTAAACAGGAGAAAGTAAAATGACCTTCTCCATGTAAGCGCTTCAGAATGTCTCCACATAAAGAGAAATATTAAAAGACGATGACATTACATAATCAGGTCCACCATTTATCCTAAAGCTTTGCATAATAAAACATTATGTCGAGGGAAGATAACTGGCATGATAACAATAAACATGGAGAGCTGGCTGAGACACTGAGATGCTGAAGGAGCTGGTGGGTATTTAAAGGGAGTGCTGCATTAAGGTGGATCATCTTAAAACTTAAGGCGTGAAGCAAAGAACACTTGAGCTATCTTCAGACTAGGGAGCACAGGGCACTGTGCATTCTAATTCCTGTCTCGATCTGCCGATGCGGTCGAGGTATGTGTGGGCATGGCGTGCTGCTCTTTCCCATGGAAATCAATAGAGGCTTGTAATTAAACAAAAGGGGGTTGGCCGGGAAGAGAAAAACAACCCCCTCAGAAAGTAGGTTATGTAGAAAAGTGCAGAGCTGTCCAAATTGTGCCTTTGCGAATAACTAAATATGCAAGTGTAGACTGTGTGGGGGAGAAGCATTGTCAAATGTTAGTACGCTTGCAATACATCCCCCATGTAAGCGCCTTAATTTTTTATCACTAGGATTGATCTGCTCCTTGAATTTTGAGCAGTGAGTCGTGAAAAAAAAATCTTTGATCGTTGAGGTAAAATAACAAGAATACTGCAAGATAATCCAAATTGTTGTGTCATCTATGATAAAAAGGTGATGTTTTCTGAAAATGCAAAAAATGCTAATGTTTACAGATGGCACAACACCTCAGCGGCAGGGGAAAAATGTTTCCTTCCTTGCACAATAACACTGCTTCAAGTAAAGATAGGATGCATTGAATATGTACTGTAGACACCAAAGCTGTCACATAACAGAAACCTTGGAAATCTAAAAGAGATAATCACTTGTAACTGGGTTGAGTATGATTAGTGTAACATTTTGTCGAACTGAGGATGTACACATGTGTTCAGAGAGCTACACAATCAAAGATCAATAATTGTGAGAGGATTGCAAGAGTGCACAATCATTACTTATGAGCCCTATTGTGCTTTTGGGCTTAATCAGTTGGGCTGCTGACAGATAGTGAAAAGCTGTGATCAACTGTGCTTGCTTGCACAGCTCACAGACCCCTGCCGACATATGCACACTCCTCTCAGCCCATATCATATTACTGTGTTCACTTGGATCTCTTTCTGTGCTTCGTGTATCAGATGGCTTCTCAGTCCCTATGGAGTGACAACGCGGTAACACAGCACTGTATATTGTGCTATCTTCTTCAGTGCATATCCCTAAAGAATATCAGATGTCAACCAACAAATCATGTACTGCCTTTTAAAAATGCATTTTTTTTTTCATAATGTTGTTTTATCTTGTACTCCCATTTCACCTATATTCATTTCATTTTTTCCCAGATATGGGGAATTCATATCAAGTGTGGGTGAAAAACAAGTGTATCTTTCCACAACAGAAACAACATTTCCTAACTATCTCCCCAACTCTTAACGTCAGGCATGCACAAACAAATAGTATATTATGGCGGTTTCACCAACAATAATCCTTGTAATTATGATCTCCATGGTTCATTTATGAAGGACAAATGTCCACTCTAATGGTTTAACTAGATCACAATACATTGTGTACCCTGCTCCTTGAATGCTCTGTAACCGTACAAACTATGGACCTATCATTCAAATATATCCTTTAGGAACATAGGAAATGCACAACTCGTTTTTCATTCCTCTGAGCAGCATACAGATCGTGTTGGATTTTTGGAGAAAAACATGGAGAGGTGGAGAGAAATGGAAAAAGATCTTACCCTCCAGCCGCAGTGAGGCCATCCTTTGAAACTCAGGCTCCTGCAGCCAGCGGGACATCCTCTTGAAGGTCTCGCGGCCAGACTTGAGCTTGCCCCAGGGCTTGGGGTTTCTCAGGAGGTCAGACAGAGTGCCCTGTGACCTACACAGCACCCTCTCTGCAAAGATGGCCTGGGGGATGCTGTACCTCTTCAGCTCAGTGATGATCCTCTGGGCCACGTCCCTGGTGTCGATCTCCTCTCCAGCCCCTCCACCTCCACCACCCTGGGAGCTGGGCAGCATGCCCTCACTGCTGGGCAAAGAGGACGAGGAGTGGGGGAGCTCCCCGGCCTTTGAGGACTGTTGGCTGGGGTGGTGGTGTTGATAGTGCTGGCTGTAGATGTGAGGATTGTGGCTGGGCGCGTGTTGGTGAGCCTCCATCTTGTTCAGCTGATGGCTGACTGACGAGTCGCCGCCCAGCCCTGGAGGGGACATCTCCCTGCCGAAGTCTGCCGTCCTGCAGAAGATGTTGCCCCCGTGGACCTCGTAACCACTTGGAAGCATCTGGCCACCATTGCCGTTGGGGCTGTTTCCCAGTGTCCCGTAACCATGCATGGGTGTCCCCAAGCCAGAGCCTGTAGAAGGTGGTGAAAGACTCTGTGTCATCCCCAGATCTTTGCCGTAAGGGTTGTAGAAGTTGCCACCCAGGCCTCTGTCCTCACGCATGAGAGTAAAGCTCCCGATGACATTGCTGACCGGCAGGCAGGGATGGTGGTGGTGATGGTGGTGGTGAAATTTGTCATCGAAAGGCTGCAGGGGGGTTAGTGTGGTGTACGTGCTGCCACAGCTAGATGGAGCATCTCCTCCATAGCCCAGCGCTGACATGGAGTGGTCGAAACCTGGAGGTCGGTGCTCAGGCTCCAGGGACATGGAGTGCCCCCCAAGGGAGGGCCTGGGGAAAGCAGCTGAAAGGTCCCGTGAATGCAGCATCGCTCTGCCATCCTGATTGTGGAGCTCAGAGTGGATTTGGACAGACATCTCCCCTAGGCTTCCATCCATTTTGAATTTAGTGAATTTCCCTTTTTTTCTATCTTGATGGTGTTGTTTCAGTAGCCTAGTTGTTGTTTAACAGTAGACTAGCAGTCTGGATGGTCCTTCTCCTGTTGCACAATACTATGGATTTATTGATTTCTGAATGGATTGATTTATGTGCTTCTATACTGTCCAATTAATTATCTGATAACAACTTAAGTAGTCTCTTTAAACTCCTTCAAACTCCAGGAAATCAAGTGTGAAGCAGCTTCAGTAAGATGAACTATCACATTATTTGGATTTGTGCTACAACACTCTTCTCATCCTTTCTTTGGGGCTCAACTGTGTTCCTCCGCAGAATCGTCGCTCTTTTGCCTGCGGGAGATCAAATGTTTACTCGTCTGTATTTTAGTTATAGCCTGCTCATGCAATAGTGACGTCTAGGCTATTGTAGACTATAACCACAGTCACAAGCATTTCAAACATTAAGTGTAATTGTTTCATTCCTACGAGAGCCGATCAATGCATGTGTAACACAAAAAAATGACACAGGCAAATCCACTCTTACAAATCACATTATTGCCTCTCAAGCAAAGTTCTAAATACTCGATGAGCGCGCACACGATTCTTTGGACATTAACGTGCGTCATGTTTGCATATTTCTCAACACAATTCGGACAACGAATGGTGGTCATATGTTCTATTTAGGAAATGTCTGAGCATTTAAGTTGTTTTGAGATATAACGACACCAAAAACGAACAGATATGTGGCCTCTTAATTGTATTATTCTTACCTTATTCTGTTATATGAGCGCATCCGCGTCTGTTGTCGGTCCTCTGCATCTCTCCGATTGTGTCGCTTGTCTCTTGTCTTCCAGCCTGTCCGCGCAGATTCACACAATTGGTCAGATGCACCGAGGGATGCTACATACAATAAAACAAGAGGCCAAACAATTGGCGGTTAGGTATACGTCCTTTCCCTGTCCTTTGGTCTTTTTTTAAGTCAAACGTCCATATGTAGCCTTGCTCTTCTCTACCTAGCAGCTCTCCTCTTTTTCTTTCATTATCTCGTGAGATTTTCCTCCTCCTCTTCCCTCAGCCTGCTACTTCATCGATTTCAGCCCCACCAACTCTTTCGCTTCTCTTCCTCCCCCCGCTCACACTCGCTCCTTTCAGTAGGCTACGTCACAGTCTTAAAAATCTGACAGATGTGCAATGAAATTCCAACTCCAATTAACCCTTTCTCTTCGGCCAACGTCTCCAGGGAGGGGGCAGGGTTTTACCAACTAGGTGAAGACGAACCCTTTCTCACAACCCCAAAGTTAAGCCTTTTTATCTAATAGCATGCAGAGTTTATGAATTATGCCAACACCCTGTCCATGGCTCAGCTATTTAATTCACCTGATCCTGGACTGCAACGGTTAGGCTACTGTAGCTCACTGAGATAACCTACTGTGTTGTGCTTTTGTGTCCATCCATGCTACACAAACCTATTATTATCTTTAGCCTGATGCCGGACTGCAGATTTAACTGTAAACAATAGTATTTTGTCCATATTTTCCTTTTTTATTATTATTATTACTAGTAGTAGTAGTGGTGGTTGTATTCTTGTTATTGTGTGATTATTATAATATTACCCTGTTACTATTATTATTAGGAACAGTGGTCTATTAATAATAACAAATGTTATTAGTCATGAATATGCAATTATAAGAATCGCATTACAGTCTTATTGACTATTGAAAAACTATTTATATTGACTACATGGTGTAGACTCTCACCACCCATTTTGGAATACTTAAATCGGTATCTCTCCATAGGGCTCATTTGAATTATATTATAATGTCCTCCTGCTTTAAAGCTTCTTTTTTTATCTTATTTTGGAGATTTGAGGGAAATGTAAATCCAACCTCTTACACATAAACGTTGTCAAGTGACACGCTTGTAACTGATTCATTTAGGGAACCTCTTAATCAGCACTCAAACCACGGCTGAGCAGGCCCATTGACACCAGACTGCACACTTCAATCTGTAGTTCTAAACAAAATCAATGAGGCCATTCGTTTAAATGCGACCTTTTTACATAAGATACTCTACCTATAGCAGATATTGCTCTGGCTTTTCATTTAACACAGCACATATTTGGTGAGTCCACTGTGTGTGTGTGTGTGTGTGTGTGTGTGTGTGTGTGTGTGTGTGTGTGTGTGTGTGTGTGTGTGTGTGTGTGTGTGTGTGTGTGTGTGTGTGTGTGTGTGTGTGTGTGTGTGTGTGTGTGTGTGTGTGTGTGTGTGTGTGTGTGTGTGTGTGTGTGTGTGTGTGTCAGATAGAGAGATTTGGGAGTTGAGAGAAGGAGATGTGGTTGATACTAGGCATACTAATCATATCTAACTGTCAGTTTAATTTTCAGAGATGAGCAATTCTGGCGTTCGAAAAAATTCCGTGAGCGGTGGGACCGATGCCTTCCTGGAGCAGATGCTGCCCTATCGATCCGCGCAGAGAAAGCCTGGATGGTGAGATACATGTATGGATAGCAAGTAGCTGGAGGTAAAATGGTCAGCAGCTACAGAACGAAAATAAAAAGGTATTTTAGGAGGTCGGGGTGAAAGATCACCTTCTGTGGCTGGAAAACTCGAGTAGGCATGCTGACACCCGAGCTTCAGCACTCAGACGCTGGCCTGGAGTATGTGGCCCTCAACTTCGCTTCATATCCGAATAACAATATATGTAATTGACAGAAAGACAAACAGTAGGCTACTGTTTTCATTTTTGTCAAATCCACACGTTGATTAAGGTACTACAAAAACAACACCAGGCTATTCTCGACGAAATCAAAAAGAGACTGTCCGGTTATTTCTCTCTTTGCCAAGAAGCAAATCAATAGACTATATATCGTCATGTGGATATTGTTTTGTTTTTGACCTACGCTGCTATCGGACTAAAACACCAGCCTAATGTCATCTTCTTTAATGATTTTAGTTTGTAAAGGCTACTGCTCACATAAAATTCTTAATTCATAGATTCTTATCCAAATCTACCCACTGTCCTTACCTATATTTTATCATCATAATAATCACATAGCCGATAGGTTTAACGGACTGAGCTCTTGCTTTGAAGGCCTACCAAACTGGATGCCACTTTCACCTCAAATAGCACACAATCATACACCATTTAGCCATTTATCTAAGACAAGATATTATGTTATAGGCCTATTGTAGGCTACACAGGCCTATTCCCGGCTACATATGCCTATTTCCATTATAATACCAACAATGACAACCATAATGATGACAAGAATAAACGCGAGGAAAAGATGTCACTGTATTATATTTGTTGAACATTAAAATATCAAATATCATACCTGACGCAAAGATCTGATGAGTTTAATCAGGCTATGTTGAGGCACAGATACATAACAAAAAAAAGCAAATGTTTACTCTTATTATAAGCCTATTGTGTCACAGATTTCAAGTTGACCTCAATGGACGCATGAAATCTACGAGGAAGGAAAAGTAGGCCACAACTCCCTTGGTCATCTATATCTGTAAATTCATTTTCAATCTTAATACTAGCTTCAAATCGCTCTAGACCTTCATACAAATCAGTTTTTGCTTTACATGTTATGTTTAGTAAGGACTATATGATGCATAGCCACCAGGAAAAGACATAAGCCTACCCAGGGAGAGTTTCCGTTATATTAATTTATATTTCCTAATGTAGGCTAGTCGACATATCCGGCAAATGTTTTCAAATAATTGTTTGAAGCAGAGGACTATGTGCTTCTATGTTACACAATAGCCTACTGAGTTTGAGATGAGTCTTGGGGATTGTAGCATTATGATCTTATTTGATGGTGATTTCATCTTGAGAACCCTCATGCATTATTAAATGATTTCACTTGAAAACAGAGGCATTTCTCTGCGCAAATGATGGAACACATGAAACCTGAAAGCAAAACCGTGTCCAGTGCCTTGATTGTTTACCTTCTAGCCCATAAGAGACATGGCTTTGAGACCGTGTATGTTTCCTCTGCTTTAGCCATTAAGCATATAGTCCAAGACTCCTTACCAGACTAACTTTTCCTAGTAAGCTATAGGCAAGTGCATGAAATTGAAATCTCACACACACAAACACACACACACAGACACATGTACACACACACACACACGGCTTGCATTTTCATATTTACTTTTAAGCTAACCTCAAGTTTCCTACACAGATAGTGAAGATGTTATGTGGAACATGTTAACGCTGAACATGTGATCTGTAGGCATATTGTCTCGAGAGTTATCAGATTCCCGTTGTTTCTTAATTGAGAAAACATAATTTACAATATTTATGTACTGAATAGATTAGTTTAGTCGAATAACTTACAGGCAAATCATAAAACACAAGACCTTGCCCTATACTTCTGCCAATCACTAAACACTCGGGTTAGGCCTATTCTGCAAGAGAAACATAAAAAGGAACACATTCGAGGTTATTACATTTATTAACGTTTTACTCTGTATTATGAACTGTATTTATTTCCTCATTATTTATGCATGCCCTACTTTGTGTTTATTCGTAAATGTAACCAAACCATACAAACGTTACGTGCTCTCCTGTAACAGCTTGTGATTGTTCAACAAAACCTTGCATCCAGAAGTTACTTTCCAATTTCGTTGTGTCAGTATAGGCTTATGTAGGCCTATCTCACCATATGCATAGGACACACTAACTTTTATTTTAATGAGTTAACAAACCATACGCTAATAAACTGAAAGATCTTGACATTTTTGCATTGTAAAAGCTATTACAAACGTTCATTGTTCAGTCCATTGGATATATATTTTGATAGGCACAAAAAATATTTGTCCTTTTGTCTATTCTCTTACTAAAATATCATTTTCATTACACCAATCCCAGTTACACGAACTTCAGCATTTCCACTTTATATAAGGTCATTAACATGTCTGTTACTTGAAATAGGCCAGAGCATGTCAAAAGTTGAAATAGTTGAAATAGTTGTCTTTAAATCAAGAGAATGTCGCCAGTTTGTTGGTCTGAGTAGGCATTGTGCGGTGACGTAGAGGTGTATGGATGGCATTTGAGGTTGAGTTTGGGATTTGCGTAACATATTGTAAGCTATCTGTTCCTTTAACATTATGTTTATTTCAACTACTGTATATCATAAATTATCTTATATTTTGTCACACATGGTGGTGCATTTGGCCTATAAATGGTAGACTATAGGCCTATTGGAAAAGTAGAAACGGCTAATGCCATAAATAGGCAAAAGTTAGGCTATAGAGGTGATAGGCCAACTTGGAAATTGGAAATATCTATATATTTATTTGTATTGGTGTGCAATTTGTTTGTCAGTTTCAAGAGAAAATGTAAATAAAGATAGCTGACTAAAAAGGTATTACGAAATAGCCTTCATTGTAACCATGGTGCTGAGTGTTTTTTAAACCGCAGAATAATTTGAAAGCAATTATCTAATCAAATTATTCATCAAATGATTAGGCCTACCTCATGCAACATTTTTAAAAGTAATACTAAGAAAAGACTAATTTGTCTCTAAAGTATATATATTTTCTTGGTCTTTTTCTCCCCGAAACTGTATGATGTTTCATTTTATTGTTTTTATTTCATTATGCCTATATATTAATTCTTAAAACGAAAACACACCCATCAGCCAATCAATAAATCAATTACTACCATGACGCTTGATGCAAGAGAATAATCAATAATTGAATTCATTTGACTTGATTAGATTTCTAACATCAGAAAATAAAATTCTAGGCTATTGATCTATTCATCAATGGAAAGTCTGCATCATATTCGTGTAACTTACAACATAAGACAATAGAGGTGTTTTTAGTGAGTCAATACTTGAGTGAGTCAATAAATCCGATAGACATATAACTTGATAATCAATTGTGTATGTACTTTTAGTTGTGGATAACGCATACTTTAGAATTCAATCAAACGCATTGTGTTTGAAACGTCGTTAACCGTGCATTATGCCTATGTTTGCTGAGGTCGTGTCAATAAAAACCATACTTCCCTAATAAATGTGTCATCTTGGAAAGCAAACTCATATTTGCGATCCAATTTTGATCCAATATTTTGATGAGATCCAAAAGACATATCAACTGCGTTGAATGACAGGTAGACATCAACAGAAGCTCAACATGTAGCCCAGGGGTTCACTTAGGTGCCAAAAGAGCGCGAATATAGGATACTTACCCATTTAGAAATTAATCTTTTTGTGTCCTAATATTTTTATTTTATTCTAAAAGTATAGCAGCATATCTTACATGAACTTTATTCAGTCATTAGCCTACCAATGCCATTAATGATATCCTAAATGTCAGGGTCAGAACTACTTTGTGCACTTATGCTTTTATGGCTTACACAATTTTCTAGTCATTTGACTTTAGTTTTGAATTATTTGACCGTTTAATATTAAACTTGGACGGCCTATAGGCAATAGAATATGTTGCACGTAGGTTATTTGTAACCTGTCAAACAATTAAAAAACATTTAGATTCAAACGCCCAATAAGATAAACAATTAGCCTAAATTACTGTACTTCTTCACACTGGTCTCAATTCAATTAAAGCAATATATTATAATACATCGCAGATAGTTTTTGCCCTAGCCTAGGCTAACAATTGAAGAGTATCGACTTTTCGATGCATCGAGTTTTCAGATTAAGACACACGTGTGCAGCCAGGTGCAGCTGTTGGCTAAAATGATGGCATAAATGTTATCAACATGAGGGTCTTCGATAAAACAACATTTTAGAGTTGTTTTAGCTTAGTTCAGTTAGCTTAGTTCAGTGTAGGCTAAGTGTTCAGTGTGTGTGTGTGTGTGTGTGCTCGTGCGTGTGTGCATATTTGTTGATGTTTAGCCTAATCAATATAGGCATCTTGCATATTTATAAATGTAGACCTTAAAATCACAACGCTATTATAGTTAGAATAATTACAGGCATCCATTCTTTATGTTAATGACATTATCTTATTGCTAATGTTTGCTTCCCGAAAGAGGGAAAAACGTTTTAATATGCAACATTCTGCTCGACGGGTTAGAAGGGTCGATATAGTTGCCCTTTGTTTTACTCCATAGGCTCTGGTACACATCTTACATTAACTTTGTAGGAGTTCTGTAAAGTTTGAACGTTAGAATTAGGCTACTCAACAACGGACTTTCCTTGTGCAGTTTTTGCAGATGGCAACATAGGCCTACAGGAACATATGAGTGCAGTAGCATTAAACACAGCCAAATTGGTCTTGTGTAACTAAAACCCCAAAGTTGTATAAAGAAAATTGTCTCTTGTCAAAGGTAATGTGATATAAATATTGCCTTTAGGTCATGGTTACAATCTCACCTTATTCCTCCTGGTCAATAAAATATTTAGAGGCATCTTTTTGTTGCATAACTTTAAAGCCACAGTCTGGGATTTGGGAAGCTGTTCACCAGTCATTTAATGAGCTTAAAGGCCCATTGCAGCCGTTTTCGTATCAATCTCAAAAAAATTCTGAGTAACAATGAAGTACCTTACTGTAATATATTGAAATGGGCAAAGCTTTTTAGCAAAAAACTATTTCTCAAGCAAGAATTTAGCTAGGACTGTCTGGTAGTGGTCTGAGTGGGGAGGGGAAAACTGAAAACTAGCTGTTATTGGCAGAGAGGTTTGGAACTGTCTTTCTTATTTGTCTATTATCTATTATTATTTGTCTGTAAACCAATTTATGATGTCACCATGGAAAGCCCATAATCCCACTCTGTCACAGTTCTTGTGTCTTGAGCGCTGTTTGAATTTGAGAGGGGTTACATTTCCCTAGCCCCATCCCTCAGCTATATACCAAAACAAGTGTCAGGGACCCCATTTTGTTTCTTTTTCAAATCCCAGAATATAGTTTTAAAGAATCCATGCATGGTACCTACTGAAATTATTCAAAAAATACCTATTTATGATTCTTCTACAACAAATCTAATAGAATATCAGAAAATATTCTGATTGCTTTATTGCAACCTATTGCGGCTAATGCCTTTTGGTTGTCTTGGGATACCTATGACTATGTTGATGCGATATCTTTTGGATCTTGCATATTCTATTTTATTTTCTATTCTACCTATAGTTAAACAGATTTGATTCCAAAGCAAACTCACATGAACACCCCCTCTCCCCCTCTTTCTTCCTGACCCCCCTCCTTCTCTCACTTCTCTTCTCTCTCTATCCTTCTCTCTTCTCTCTCTATCCCTCTCGCTTCTCTCTCTGTCCCTCTCTCTCATGCTCTCTCTCTCTGACTGCCTCTCTCTCTCTCAATTCAATTCTCTCTCTGTCTCTCTCTCATGCTCTCTCTCCCCCCGCACACACACACACACACACACAAACAAACCCTGCCGTTCTATCATCTCCCTCCTTGCATGCCCTCCACACCTTTCAGTCCCGCTTGGAATAAAAACCCATTTCTCAGAAATATCCATAACCATCTTATGAATTCCCTAATCATAACTGCTTAACAATGTATGACCATTTGCCACTGTGCATTAGAGATACCACTTATGAAACATTTACATATAGATTAACATCATACGTACTGTTCTATTTTCTATCATCATAATGCTTGCCTTGGCCTGTCAGCATGAGAGTGTGTGTCTCTTACAGCCAAGAGTGTATGAGTCTTTGCGGGTTAGCTCAGTGTTGTCCAGTCGGTGCTGTTTAGGGTTTCAAGCCGTCAGCGTCTCTCTCGTCTGTTTGCCTGTCAGGTCAGCACCTGCATCCATTTTCCCCTCCTCTCCCATCCTCCGTTCCGCAGCCGCAGCCTGCTCCGGAGCTCTCCTCTCCTCAAATTATCCCCTGCTTTCTGTTCCTTGTCCTGTTCTTTAATCCGTTCTGCATCCTCTGCCTGAGCTCTGTCTCCCTGCTTGCGGCAGGGCTCTTCTGTGTCCCAGCTGCATATGTGCGTCTCTCTCCTGCCTACCGGTTCTCTCCCTTCTCTCTTTAATCAGCATGTTAATAAGAAAGGTAACTAATCAATACATTCAATGGCCTGGCCTGGCGATTGATACTATCTCAAACACCCCCCTCACTCTCCCCAGCCAAACACACACACACAAACACACAGAGTTCAAGCACTCTTGCTACAGGGGCTCTCTGTGGTAATTGTAATAAATTATAATTTTCCAAATGTTTGGGGCAAATTTGTCACATCAGTCTAATTACACAGAGAGAAAGGCTGACTTTTCTTTCTCACTCTTTCTTTTTTCTCTTCCCTATCAGTGAACTTCACATTTGGATGTCCATACTGTAGCTCTTAACTGCCCATATTCTTCCTTTTTTGTAGGCTAGTACTGTAGTGTTGTTTCAGTTATTCGGGCAGGGAGGCCTACAGAATCCTCAGGGCAGAAAAAGGTTGGTCTCAGAAGGCATACAAATGTTTAAGAGAAAATATACTCATCCAGCTCAGGGCTTTTAAAAAAGAGGAAAGAACATCCTGCCTTCTACCAAAGCAAATGCATAACCACATTCCCACCCCCCAATATTATTAATAGAAAGATAAACTTCCAAACCGTCCTCAGGATATGGACTCAAACACAGAAATAAAACATGTCTCTGCAACTACTGAGGCTCACATGAGAGACATGGCAGAAGATAAAGGGAAAGGATTCATGCAGGGAGGAGGCAATGCTACATTGGCAACTCTACAATACAAGGTGGCCTTTTATGGCTGACAGTATGGGCTTATCCCCCTGACCTTAACCCAATGTGGTTTTGCCTTCTGGTAACTTCACTGCCGAGACCAGAATGGTGTAGATCCTTTTACATCTGTCTGTGAGTTGAAATGTTTCCCTTTTTTCCCCTCCGTATCATTTTACCCTCTCACGATGTGCAATCAATAAGAAAAAAGGCTGCAATGGTACCTATTGTATGAATTATTACTGACAATGTGTTCTGAATCTATTGTAAATATTTTATTATCATTGAGTCAAGATAATAACTATATTATTAGTTGGGGTAACATATATTTATACCGGACAATGTATTTTAGAGCTTAGAGTTTTAAATGATTAAATTACCTGTCATAAGGGTCTCGTCTTATACATTTTTGGACCATTTTAGAAGAGAATTTAGGTATTGTAAATTCCCACTTCAGATTGTTGTGTTATGTGGGTGGAGGGTGATTCTTATTACATTGGTTTAGAAACACCACAAAGTAAATTGAAGCCTAATAATGTCCCCATAATGTTTATACATTTTGAGTGCATTTCTAATAAACAGTGGCCACAGTTAAGTCTGGATAGAAATGCACTTACATTGTATTTGAAACATGCATGTTTGAAACCTTAAAAGGCTGAAGAGAACATTACTAAATGTTCAGTAAATAGCTACCTTCTGGTTGCTTGTACATTTGCGGAATTGTTCTTATATCAACAGTTTCCAGGTAAATGGCTGATCAACAGAATCCAGGCAATGGGTAGGTATCAAACCTGCCTCAGCCATGTTTATGCAATATCCTTGTTTACAAACAACCTGCGCATTCATGTACACATTCATGTCTGATTCAGAAAACTGGAAGCATCTACTTGAGAGGGGGGAGTCCATGTTGTATTGATGTACCCTAACCCATTCTGCAAAGGTATTAGACCAGGGTGGAAAACCTATGCTGCATAAACACTGCAATGCGTATTCAATTGATTTGAGCCTAATGTACAGAAAGCTGTGAATATCACTGGGAGATTTCACATCTAAGGCATTAAACGCCTTATAACACATATTCATGCTTTGCAGGATACCTCTATAGCCCATATAGCCTATATCCTGTTTCATTGCATTATCTGCATGTCCGAAGCCTCCCACAGGGGCTCAGAATGACCACTGGCCCCAGTGACCCTCAGCTCTGCTGTCACCCTTCATCATCTTGTGCTCCATCTTGGATGGTGTGGTCACCTAGCAACAGAGGCCAGGGTTCGCGGCTCATGGACCAGAGGCTATTGGGAAATTAATCGATACTCCTCGGCCAAACTCGGCTCATCCCCTTCCCCCCCTTATTATGGGCAAATGAGACGAGGCAGTTCTCACTTTTCTACACCTCTATTTGTGAGGATATCCTGTTACAGGACAAGAAATGGCTCTGCTTGCCAGCAGCCTTCAACGAGGATGCTTATCTATGTATCTGTCCCTTCATTCAAGGGACAAATAAAGCAAATTTAAAAATAAAAAAAATTATGTTCGATACATGAAATCGTATTAAACAACTCTCTGATATGAACACATCAATAAAGCAGAATTAATAAATGCTAATAGGATATTGGATTCGGAAATAAAGGTGAAGCTTTAGGCATATAGCTAGTGCTATCTAGCAATCCAGATCTGTTTAGCAGGATCCCTGTTTATTATGAAGGTCCCCAACCTTTATAATCAGGCAAGGGTCAGTCACCTTTGATCCCCTCCGACCATACTGGGAGGATGGGCAAAATTCGATCACCTTAAACAGTTTAAGACAGAAGGGCAGAGAAGGAGAGGATGATGAAAGGTTGGGGGGAGGGCAGAGGAGTAGGAGGAGGAGGATAGGGAGGAGGGGTAACAAACCAGTGCTAATCTGTTCCCTGATCAGAGCCATCAAACTGAATGGGGAGAGTAAAGTAGATCTGGTAGTCCATCTGTGCTGATTTACCTCCATTGTCTTCCACACTAAAAAGAGGAACACCATTTTTTCCATCCCTGTACAAATGATTTCACGATTCAGAGATTTCACCCTAAAATCACTGCAGCCGATGTTGAACATTTTAATATGGTTCTGATCATATCTATGTCTTACATGTGGAATACATGTGTGACAAACAGAAACTATCTTCATAGGACAGAGTATTCACAGTCATTAGGTGCAGATGGAGCACAGTAATAGTTGTAATACTGAAAGCACCAAAGCATTTTATTAGACTGCAGATGCACACACCGAGGCAGCTGTGGCAGTAGCACACACCGAGGCAGCTGTGGCAGTAGCCATCTTTTGGAGGTTCTCCACAGATTAGGCAAACAGCTTTCGTAACTTTTGTTGGTCATCCCGATAAGAGGATGCCTAATACACACAGATGGCTGTCCAGCGCGTGGCCGGAGGTGGGCCGTGAAATGACCCCCCAGCTGGACACTGTGGACAGGTCACTGATCTCCAATCCCTTCCTTTTGAGCCAGCTGCCAGTGGGCCATGCTAATGGTGAACCCCTCCCCCTCAGAGGCCAGGCCACAGGGAGTGTCCAGCTGCACCCCACTCCCCGGCCTTTCACTGGACACCATAGAGCCTGAGGGGGTGGGGGCCCACAGGAGAGGCAGATGAGAGCAACAGCCACAAGGATGAAGCATGGGCATGACAAGAGAAGAGAAAATAACCTTTTAACCATAAAACTGAGTCGCCGCCTCTGGAAACTGGTGAGACAGTATGTGTTTGTGTGAGAGTGCGGCTCCCATTGTCCCTGTTCAATGTCCAGTTGAGGATAGAATGGTGGATGATACAGAATGGATGGAGGAGCTCTGGAGAAGGCATTGGCTAAGCGACACATTCCATTTGGATGTGTCTGCTGCTAATGTGATGCTCTTACGACCAGTGCTGTTTCCAGTTCGATGACTTGGCATGGGCCCATCCTGTACAGGGGGTGGTAGCTCTACTGAGCTGGAGTCTGGCTGCCTACTGAGAGAAAGCTTTTGGGTCTGGTTGCCTGGAGTAATGTCGATAAATCAATAGGACACACGTCACTGCAGGCCTGAGAAGCCACATGAAACTGTCATTGATCGGAATAAGGTGTAGCGGAGGAGAGGAGGCTTGAGGGGCTGAACTGAGGTGTTGGGATGGGAGGTACGAGGAGTCGAGAACCCAACCCCCACAATGAAGGCCTGGGTCAAAGGTCAAGGCAGTGGCCAGTAGCCCCTGAACAACTCTGCAGAGCCACGTGCCCATCAACACCACTATGTCACAGCTTACAAAACAGGAACAGCCTCTCCTACCCTGCTCCCTCCCTCCATCTCAGCAATACACTGCAATGGTGCACTCTGACCCACTACTTGACTACCTGGCACTGTACAATACAAATGTAGCCTATAATGTTACATTGTAGTTGTTTTCACTGAAATAGATCATGTAATAGTGTCAGGAAATACATAATCATTTAGGAATTTGCATGTGATTTAATTTGATTACATTTTTGTTAGCGGAAAGCTGCATGAACTTAAACCAAACTAGATTGAAGGAAAATCTTTAAAAAGGCACTCAATATACAGTACATGGTTTTCCATAACCACTGTTTCCTACGACTCAATGTCCATGACCGCAGCATTGTACACCAGATCCACTGTAGCAAGTCCCCACAACCAATTCCCTTCTCCTCCTGCATTTTCAGCAGTAGCTTCGATTGCCAATCAATACAACAACACATGATCAACACAGGCCAGATCATGATATCCATCCCCCCCACTTAGGGCGGACCAGTGGAGCACCAGGAGCCAATGAGTCCCTTGTTTAAAGTGTGATAAGTTCAATGCACACTGCAGACAGACAAGAGTATGTCTGGTGTCAAGTTCTCTTGACATTCTGTCTGGCTCTGGTGCAACGTTGTGATCTTCAGTGCTGACCAAGAGGAAAGCGTAGGCAATCCCTCAACCACTCCCTCTCTCTCTCATCCAATTTCTCTCTGCTCTCTGGCCTTGCCCCTACATTTGCTCATGGTGAGCTAATGGCCAGCACATTGATCATGCTTGCTCGACCTCCAAATTGAGGTCAACAACGGAAGAAGCCCTCTCCAATGTCAGGAAACAACTGCTGATTTCAACATTATTAGCTTTTCTGAAATAATTTAATGTATTTTCATTTTTTTCTATTGCCACATGAAACCCCTATTGTTAAATATCTGTCCCATTACAATTTTTTTTATTTAGGCCTACTCAAAGTTATTACACATTGTATAATTTATTTAAAAGTGGAATATATATAAATTCCAACATCGTTGCATTAATTTCCTGGACACTTTCATTATCACCATAGGTATATGAAATAGGCAGGTGTAAATAAATACATGGCAGCCTCTGTCCTTGCTCTGCGAGTTTCCATGGAAACGGCTGATAGAGTATCTTATCGATCGCGGTGTCCAGTCTGAATTGTGTAGCCCCCTGAACCGACTTTTTTTCTGCAGTGATGGGCGTGGATCAATATCCCGATATTGTATGCTTTTCTTGCCTTCCGTCCTCCATAATAGCAAAAGATAGAACAAATAATTGGACAATGTCAGAGATACTATTTCTAGAAAAGTCTAATGATCAACTGAAATGCTTTAATGCACATTAAAACGAGCATTGAAATGTATTTTATCCAAAAATGTGTATGGCGCGCGCGATTTTTCGGGGGCAGAATAATGTTCGTGCAGACCTCTACATTCTGTCACAGCCCCTCCATAATCACCCATTTCCTTTAGTCTCAATATTTACGCATAGCCTACAGTCAGTCCATTCACCCAAATGTGTAGCCATTTACCCAAATCGTCTCTCTATAGTCGAATGAGTATATTTAACCAACTGCTAAATAAAAGTCTATTCATCTCTTGTAAACGTAATGGTGTGAGAGGACCCGCAGCGGACCTGGGGGAGCTCGTTTAAATCTCGCCTGAGGGATCCCCCCAGCTAGGGGTCATGGTTGAAGTCATGGAGCATCGGATTTAAAGGTGGGCGCTCCTCAAGGTGTCTCTGTCGCCTCGAGGCACGGTCATCACAATTCCTAGATAGGTGGAAATGGAAGTGCAGAGTGGACAAAGGCTTTTGAACACTTCTAGAAATGTTAGCCAAGGAGCTTGGTGATGGTCAACCACCTTCAATAAAACACCTTGCCCTTACCAATACACTATAGGCTTGTACTGTTTCACAATTCATCTTGTCTCCAAACCAACATTTTTTCATGACCTATTGATATGGGGGGCAAATTATTATTGTAGTGTCAGTTTCATTCAGTGTGAGGCTACTAATAAACAGACAGATATGGTATTAGGCTTTGAAAAATATTGTAAAATAATATGGCCTATTCTACTTCCAGCATGTCATGTAGTCAGTGAGAGTGTGTTATGGATGTCCATGTTTACAATAAAAAGGGAACATAGAATGCATAGAAGCGGACTGAAGGTGGTTTGTAAGTGAACTGGTGTCGTGCTGCTTATTTTTTCTAGTCCAGCACCAACCTGATATATATACAGTCTCTCCCCACACAGAGATGTCAATATGTTTGGTCTTCACTGGGTGGAATGCGCCCTCAGGCTCCCATATGAAATTAGCTGACCATTCCCATGTTGGTTCCTTTCATGCCCCCTCTTAATGCTGTGTATACTATTGTATTAATAATTCAGCCACAATTTAGTTGTAGTTGTGCCACATGTTACGGGGTCAATTGTAATGGTTAGATTGGACTGTATGCCCCATATATTGTCTAGACAGAACTTTTGTGGCCAAGCCATATCTTAGAAAAAAGGAGCTAAGTAGAACCATTTAGGGTTCTTCGGTTTGTCCCCATAGGGGAACCTTTTTTGGTCCTAGGTAGAACCCTTTGCAGAGGGTTCTACTTATAACCCTCTATGTAGGGTTCTTCACAGAACCCTCTGTTTTTATTATTTTTATTTCACCTTTATTTAACCAGGTAGTCCAGTTGAGAACAAGTTCTCATTTACAACTGCAACCTGGCCAAGATAAAGCAAAGCAGTGCGACAAAAACAACACCACAGAGTTACACATGGGATGAACAAACGTACAGTCAATAACACAATAGAAACATCTGTATACAGTGTGTGCAAATGAAGTAAGGAGGTAAGGCAATAAATAGGCCATAATTACAATTGAGCAATTAACACTGGAGTGATAGATGTGCAGATGAGGATGTGCAAGTAGAAATACTGGTGAGCAAAAGAACAGAAAAACAAAAACAAATATGGGATGAGATGAGATGAGATAGGTAGTTGGTTGGATGGGCTATTTACAGATGGTCTGTGTACAGCTGCAGCGATCGGTAAGCTGCTCTGACACCTGATGCTTAAAGTTAGTGAGGGAGATATGTCTCCAACTTCAGTGATTTTTGCAATTCGTTCATTGGCAGCAGAGAACTGGAAGGAAAGGCGGCCAAAAGAGGTGTTGGCTTTGGGGATGACCAGTAAAATATACCTGCTGGAGCGCGTGCTATGGGTGGGTGTTGCTATGGTGACCAGTGAGCTGAGATAAGGCGGAGCTTTACTGAGCAAAGACTTATAGATGACCTGGAGCCAGTGGGTTTAGGGATGAATATGTAGCGAGGACCAGCCAACGAGAGCATACAGGTCGCAGTGTTGGGTAGTATATGGGGCTTTGGTGACAAAACGGATGGTACTGTGTTAAACTGCATCCAATTTGCTGAGTAGAGTGTTGGAGGCTATTTTGTAAATGACATCGAAGTCAAGGATCAGTAGGATAGTCAGTTTTACAAGGGTATATTTGGCAGCATGAGTGAAGGAGGCTTTGTTGCAAAATAGGAAGCCGATTCTAGATTTAATTTTGGATTGGAGATGCTTAGTATGAGTCTCGAAGGAGAGTTTACAGTCTAACCAGACACCTAGGTATTTGTAGTTGACAACATATTCTAAGTCAGAACCATCCAGAGTAGTGATGCTAGTCGGGCGGCGGGTGGATGCAGTGATCGGTTGAAGAGCATGCATTTAGTTTTACTAGCGTTTAAGAGCAGTTTGAGGCCACAGAAGGAGTGTTGTATGACATTGAAGCTTGTTTGGAGGTTTGATAACACAGTGTCCAAAGAAGGGCCAGATGTATACAGAATGGTGTCGTCTGCGTAGAGGTGGATCAAAGAATCACCCGCAGCAAGAGCGACATCATTGATGTATACAGAGAAAAGAGTCGCCCAAGAATTGAACCCTGTGGCACCCCCATAGACTGCCAGAGGTCCGGACAACAGGGCCTCCGATTTGACACACTGAACTCTATCTGAGAAGTAGTTAGTGAACCAGGCGAGGCAGTCATTAGAGAAACCAAGGCTGTTGATTCTGCCGATAAGAATACGGTGATTGACAAAGTCGAAAGCCTTGGCCAGGTCGATGAAGACGGCTGCACAGTACTGTCTTTTATCGATGGAGGTTATGATATCGTTTAGGACCTTGAGCGTGGCTAAGGTGCACCCATGACCAGCTCGGAAACCGAATTGCATAGCGGAGAAGGTACGGTGGGATTCGAAATGGTCGGTGATCTGTTTGTTCACTTGGCTTTCGAAGACTTTAGAAAGGCAGGGCAGGATGGATATAGGTCTGTAACAGTTTGGGTCTAGAGTGTCTCCCCCTTTGAAGAGGAGGATGACCGCGGCCGCTTTCCAATCTTTAGGAATCTCAGTCGATACGAAAGAGAGGTTGATAGGGGTTGCAACAATGGCGGTGGATAATTTTAGGAAGAGTAGGTCCAGATTGTCTAGCCCAGCTGATTTGTTGGGTTGGAAACAGCAGAGGTGTATTTAGAGGGCAAGTTGGTCAGGATGATATCTATGAGGGTGCCCATGTTTACGGATTTAGGGTTGTACCTGGTAGGTTCCTTGATAATTTGTGTGAGATTGAGGGAATCTAGCTTAGATTGTAGGATGGACGGGGTGGTAAGCATATCCCAGTTTAAGTCACCTAACAGTACGAATGTGGGCAATCAATTCACATATGGTGTCTAGTGCACAGCTGGGAGCTGAGGTGGGTCTATAACAAGCGGCCACAGTGATGGATTTATTTCTGGAGAGATGGATTTTTAAAAGTAGAAGCTCAAACTGTTTGGGCATAGATCTGGATAGTATGACAGAACACTGCAGGCTATCTCTACAGTAGATTGCAACTCCGCCCCCTTTAGCAGTTCTATCTTGACGGAAAATGTTGTAATTGGGGATGGAAATTTCAGAAATTTGGTGGCATTCCTAAGCCAGGATTCAGACACGGCTAGGAGTGTGCTAAAGCAGTGAATAAAGCAAACTTATGGAGGCTTCTGATGTTAACATGCATGAACCCAAGGCTTTTACGGTTACAGAAGTCAACAAATGAGAGCGCCTGGGGACACACAGGGCCTGGGTTAACCTCTACATCACCAGAGAAACAGAGGAGGAGTAGGATGAGGGTATAGCTAAAAGCTATAAGAACTGGTCGTCTAGTGCGAGAATAAAGGGAGCAGATTTCTGGGCGTGGTAGGATAGATTCAGGGCATAATGTACAGACAAGAGTATGGTAGGGTGCGAGTACAGTGGAGGTTAACCTAGGCATTGAGTGGCGCCAGTTAAGCTAGGTGCGGTCTCCGCATTTGTGGGTGGTGGGACAAAGGAGCTATCTGAGGCATGTTGAGCGGGACTAGGGGCTCCGCAGTAAAATAAAACAATGAGAGCCACCCTAAACAAAAGTATACAAGACATATTGACATTAGAGAGAGGCATAAAGCAAACACAGGTGTTGATTGGGAGAGTTAAGACAACAACGGGTAAGACAACAACGGGTAAACAGCTAAGACAACAACAACAACGGGTAAAAGGCAATGAATAGGCAGAGAGGGTCAGTTAGCTACACACAGGGCCTGAGTTCGAGGCTGGGGCCGACAGATTAACAAAATGAAGTAAAGTGTTAATGAACAGACCAGCAGGCATCAACTGTCTAGCCGAGTGATCATAGGGTCCAATTAGCAGCAATAGATGAAACAGGGAGCCGTTCGGTAGCCGTTACTACACTAGGCGAGCGGGAGAGACGGCGTTCAGAAAGTTAGCGGGCCGTGGCTAGCAGATGGGTCTTCAAAATTGAAAGAATAGATTGAAATATATTGAAATGTAATACAATTTCTTTTTTTTATGAATATTTACACAGGACTAAAACAAACACGTCTTACTGCTACGCCATCTTGGTTAGTTCTAGGTAGAACCCTCTATGAACGGTTCCACCTTTCTCGTTCAAATGTTTTTTATTGAACACACACAAGAATGGTGTATAGGTATAAAAGACAGGTATACAATTCTTATCTAAACCTACAAGAGCAGACAGAAACAAAAAGACCCAGAGTCGGTTCCGCCTTTCAAATGTAACTCTTTATGACAATACCTTACATATATCATACGGCTTTTCATTGAGGGACTAGATATACCCTAACACGGTGGTGTTATGAAACTAATGGTTTACATGCCACATCACTACATTTTTTACATTTTAGTAATTTTGCAGACGCTATAATCCAGAAAGACTCACAGTAGCGAGTACATACATTTTCATACTTAAAAAAAACATTCCATGCTGGTCCCCCATAGGTATTGAACCCACAACGCTGTTTTTTCAAGCACCATGCTCTACCAACTGAGCCACACAGGACCATTGTGCTGGCTTGCAAAGTGATGTCTAATTCCTATTGGAATCCAGCCAGAGTGAGAATATCCAACAATTTGAACTTTTAATCACCGGCAACCTGCATTCAGAATGACTGCCAAGGTAGGGAAGATTGATAAAAGAGACTAATTAAATCATCTCAACTGGAACAGCCATCTCAGTAATGGGTGCATTACGTCCAACCACTATCAGATTTGATTAGTTTAGAAAAATGTATCTTGTTTATCTTTGTGTAGCATAAGATCAATCAATCAATCAATGTACATGCAAAAACATAGATACTGAAACAAACAATTCTAAAAATCAACCTGCAATAGAGCATGCTGGAAAATATGATAATGATGGGAATGGTTTTGGGTATTTTACTCTACACAGAGTAAAAATGACACAATCACTTGTGCTTATTAACACCAACACTCAGGATATTTAAAACTGAAATATCTTATTCACATAAGTATTCAGACCCTTTGCCATGAGACTCGAAATTGAGCTCAAGTGCATCCTGTTTCCATTTATCATCCTTGAGATGTTTCTACAACTTGATTGGAATCCACCTGTGGTAAATTCAATTGATTGGACATGATTTGGAAAGGCACACACCTGTCTATATACGGTCCCACAGTTGACAGTGTATGTCAGAGCAAAAACCAAGCCATGAGGCCGAAGGAATTGTCTGTAGAGCTCCGAAACAGGATTGTGTCGAGGCACAGATCTGGGCAGGGGTACCAAAAAATGTCTGCAGCATTGAAGATCCCCAAGAACACAGTGGCCTCTATCATTCTTAAATGGAAGAAGTTTGGAACCGCCAAGACTCTGAGCAATCGAGGGAGAAGGGCCTTGGTCAGGGAGGTGACCAAGAACCCAATCATCACTCTGACAGAAATCTAGAGTTCCTCTGTGGAGATGGGAGAACCTTCCAGAAGGACAACCACCTCTGCAGCACTCCACCTATCAGTCCTTTATGGTAGAATAGCCAGGCGGAAGCCACTCAGTAAAAGGCACATGACAGCCCTCTTGGAGTTTGCCAAAAGGCACCTAAAGGACTCTGACAATGAGAAATAAGATTCTCTGGTCTGATGAAACCAAGATTGAACTCTTTGGCCTGAATGCCAAGCGTCACGTCTGGAGGAAACCTGGCACCATCCCTGCATGGTGGTGGAAGCATCATGCTGTGGGGATGTTTTTCAGCGGCAGGGACTGGGAGACTAGTCAGGATCGAGGCAAAGATAAACGGAGCAAAGTACAGAGAGATCCTTGATGAAAACCTGCTCCGGAGTGCTCAGGACCTCAAACTGGGGCAAAGGTTCACCTTCCAACAGGAGAACAACCCTAAGCACACAGCCAAGACAATGCAGGAAGGGCTTCGGGACAAGTCTCTGAATGTTCTTGAGTGGCCCAGCCAGACTCCCCATCTAACCTGACAGAGCTTGAGAGGATCTGTATAGAAGAATGGGAGAAAATCCCCAAACACAGGTGTGCGTCATACCCAAGAAGACTCGAGGCTGTAATCGCTGCCAAAGGTGCTTCAACAAAGTACTAGGGTAAACCCTTTACTAGAGTAAAGGGTCTGAAAATGTATATAAATGTGATATTTCATTTTTGATAATTTTTTTAACTTAGCAAACATTTCTAAAAACTTGTTTTTGCTTTGTCATTATGGGGTATTGTGTGTAGATTGATGAGAAGAAAAAACAATTTAATCCATTTTAGAATAAGGCTGTAACGTAACAAAATGTGGAAAAAGTCAAGGGGTCTGAATACTTTCCGAAGGCACTGTAGCTACAGTTTAAAACATTCTCATACCTATCCTTTTAATAAACTCTAAAGCGTTAAAGTTTAAACATTGAGATAAACACTAATGCTTAGGCACTATTTAAAATATACAGTATATCGTATATTTTTAAATACAATGAAAAGATATTCAGATTCAGAAGGGTTCTAGGAAGAACCCTTCTTGCCTTTCAAAGAATCCTTTTTCCAAAAACGTTTTTTAGGACGAGAAAGGTTCTAGGTTGAACTCTTTTCCTTACAAAGAACCCTCATCTTCCAAAAAGGGTTCTTCAGATGAAAATGGTTCTTGGTTGAACCCTATCCCTCTGCAAATAACCCTTTTCAAAACCTTTCTTCTAAGAGTGTATGAGCTTCACGCTAAAGTGGCTTGTCAAATTCATTGTAGACCATACTGTGCTTCGTGGCACGGTTCTGACACCAAGTAGCTGAGCCCGAGGTCCATGCTCCACAAAGGAGCAAAAGGCTGAGTGTGTGTCATATGAACATACTTAACTTGGGATGTATCCACTATCCACAGGACTTGTGGGTCCAGACTGGTCTCAGGGGTTCTTCCTATGCCATCTCCATTCCTGTGTTGGAGACTTGCTGTTATCTGGGCGGCTACCTCAGCCCCGGGTGGTTACTGTTAGCTCCACACACTACAACAGAAATGGAAATCACTGTAGTGTTTGTGCGTGCTGGATGGGAGGAGGGAGCAGGAGGAGGAAAGTGTCTGCCCTGGCATCCCGCTGAGATGAAAACCCTTCAGCCTGGAGAGGAGGAAACACTACCAGGGCAGAAGTCAGCCTCCCCGGGCCCCGGCATGTGGGAGAGAAGGAGAATCAAGGAGTCAAACTTTTCTTTCCCTCCAGCAGATTGTGTGTGATAGCTGTCAAAGTGAGAACCTGGTGCTAAACTTCAGCTGCTCAGCTTCATTTGTACATGTAAACGGAACTTCCTGAACATACTATAATTTACTATAGAATACTACAATACTTACTATAGAATTCTGTATTAAACTGTAGTATACTGTACAATACTATACTACACACTAGTATCCCTCGATCATGTATAGTGCTTAGTATAGAATTTGTGGTATACTGTGGAATACTATAGTAAACACTACAGTATTATCCACAAATAAACACTGTAATAAATACTACAGAAATGTCAGCAAAAACACTACAGTCCGCAAAAACATTTTTTTTTTTTAACTATAGTAAATACTACAATATTTCATTTGCATATACCCTGCCCATTCCCATTCCCCTCGCCCATAACCCAATTTGCGCCACCCATATATTGTGTTCCCTAGAGCAGAATCTCTGAACTATCCTTTCAGAAGCCAGTCCTACCTACTTACAGGTTATGGACAATTTCTCCAATAGGTTTCCTCAAGGAGATAGCCTCCACTTCTATATCACAGATAATAAAAACATATATTTTTTTACTATAATGACCCCCAAAACACTACAGTAAATACTACAGTATACTGTACGACATCCCGCCAAAACACTATAGAAAATACTACTGTATGCTACAGTCTGCAAAAGCACTACAGTTATTATTTAAGCAGTAAGGCCTGAGGGCATGCGGTATATGGCCAATATACCACGGCTAAGGGCAGTTCCTACGCACGACGCAATGCGGAGTGCCCAGACACAGCCCTTAGCCGTAGTATATTGGCCATATATCACAAACCCCCGAGGTGCCTTATTGCTATTATAAACTGGTTACCAATGTAATTAAGGCAGTTTTGTCATACCTGTGGTATAAGGGCTGATATACTACGGCTGTCAGCCAATCAGCATGCAGGGCTCGAACCACCCAGTTTATAACATAGTATATACTACTCTTTTTTTCACTAGAGTATTTATACTATAGTAAACTGTAAATACTACAGTATACTACAATAAATACAAAAAAAGTCTGCAAAAACATTCCTACCATAGTATATTGTCTAAAGACTATTGTCTTTTTTCATGTGGGATGTACTGTAGGTTCAGTTTTCTACAGTAATGCATTAAAGAAGACGTAGCCTACACCTTCAAGGGCTTTACTGTGTGTTAGATCTGTGCTGGCCCTGTTGTCGTGGCTCTATAAAACTGTTATAAGGGATGTCGCCCAAGTCATCTGACCATCAGCATGCGTTCTCCTGCCTAGCCTTGGGTACTGTAGGTACGGCAGTCAGTAGTTATTCATCATCCGTAACGTTAACGATTACAGCATGTCGATAGCAAACCCAGGAGTTAAATGAGTTTGTGCATTCAGCTACGCCTGTGCTTGCAGTTCAAGGTCATTCCCTTGATCCTGCCAGAGGGATGATTCTCGGCTATGTTAGAAGCACACACATCTCGCCCAAGGTCAAGTGTGCCACTATTTAGAACAAATAGATACATGAAACACTCAATCAAGTGAGTGTGTAAAATATGGGCTCAGACCTTGGCCAGGGTGAAGTCACCAGCCACTCATATATTTTGTTCGTTGCTTGTATTTCAAGTTGAAGTTGGTCTCATCAGTTAGCCTTTTACGTTTCCAAGTTGGGTTGAATGTAATTGAATGGAAAAGTTTGCATAGATTTTGTCACGTTTAAGGACATGCTAGAGTGCAATGTGCAGAACGATCTCAAAGGCTCCAGGTGACATACTGTATAGAGCATTTTTCATGCACCTGGTGACCAAATGTATATCCGACTTCCTTAAAGCTTTTCAACAAAACGTACCATGACCAGGACTGCTTTTTCATAAGGATAAAAGCATTGTGTTTGACCAAGTTGGACAGGCAGTTCACGTGGCGAGAGGATACACTTGATTTGGAGTCAGTTAGCAGCTCATGCCTATCGTAATGGACAATGGTGAAGGCAAGTGTCTCTCCCTCCCTCCCCTTTCTCTCCTGGCGTGTTCCCCCCAGAGACACGAGCCTGGCCGGGCGCTCTGATGACCAAGCGTGACATTTAAACCCCTGCCCTCCGGTGGCTTTGGGGGAGGGTGAGGTCCATCTGAGCACAGAGAAAAGGGGTACAAGGCAGAAGCTTTCCCTTCAATCTGCCCTCCTCCTCCCTCCCACTCCCTCAGAAATCCTCAGTGTCAGAACTCAGCCATTGTAAGTGTCCTGAACTGAAGAAAGGGCCTTTGGTAAACAATTCAGCTGTCTACTCGGATCACAATGGAAGCACATCTTTGAGCATCTGTTTCAAGTAGGTAACACTACTGCTCAACACTGACCATGTACACAGATTCAATCTCATAATTCTGTTCTCCCTGGAAACACCTGCTCACATGGAATCTTATTTAACTTATTTTATGCAAATCAAATAGGAATAGGCTATCACTCTGCAGACAGTGGTTTTATGGCATCACAAAACAAATCATTTTAGAGAGTTTCATTTGTGATTAAAATGTAATGCAGTTGGAAGTGAATACTGTAGAGAAAGAAATAAACCTGTTCATTGGTGCAAGTACATGGAAGTATTTGTCAATAGTCACATAGGCCTACAGATACTGCATCCTTTATCATCTAGGCCTGAGTCTCATAATGTTCTGCAGCAGCCTATCACCCCCTTGTGGTCATTTTCAAAACTACCAAACTGCAAATTACAGTATAGTATGTTTTTTAAATACTTTTGTAATACATATTATTTATACTAGTTTAGAGCTATTCAGTGTGTTTTTCTCTAATTTAGTTCACGGCTCCCCTATTGTTTATTTTTGCAGACTTTAATCAATATATATCAGGCTTACCCTCAAATAGTTGTTATTGTTCATAGTCATGCTCAGATACAATGCCATCTATATTCAGAGGAGACTCCCCCAGTTTCCTTTTACCTTACAGCAAAGAGATCCCATCAGCCATGATGCTCTGTTGAAGAACTGCTAATCAGCTAGGAAACATTTGCTGCCCTTCTGGCAAGGTCAAAGGGGTCACGGTCCCTGGCTGAATGTCCAGTCCTCTCCCCCGCTCGCCTCTAAACCCCAACCGCCTCTGGGGCCCACAGGCCCTGCAGGCATAATCCCAGCACCCCCTACATGCAGCCTGAGTCTTTCTAATCTAAGGCCCAGGGATGGGCCAGTCCATCCGTCTATCAGTCCCTCTGTCTGTTTGTCTGACAGGGCTTCCCTCCTCATCACACGAACCGCATCGGCCGGTTCATATTGACTTTGACTCAGAGACCCGGGCCTTGGCTCCACATAGGGGGAGAGACGGCCTCTGAAACCAGCCTCATGTTTGACCAGCTGATTGATCTGTTAACACTTGCCATTCGACCTGTGTCCCTGAATTTAATTTCAGAATTCATTTCTTGAGAGGTGTGTAGTACAGGCATAATGTTTGAGGGATAGGGAGTGGAGGTAAGTAGCATTGCAATTCAGATGTTGTCTGCTGATGTTGGCGTGTCGTTTTTGATTAATTTGTTCACTTTACCTCATTGGAGTAGGCTGAAGAGCTTCAATCATACTGTATTTTCTCTGATGTATCACACACCTGATATACACTGCAATTCAGCTTTTAGACACTAATGTGTACAAGAGCAAATAAACCTTAGTATAAACTACACATGTTAAAACTGTAGCTACATTTTAAGTCCCATCAATGCCGTCAATTAGCCAGTTGCCAATAATTATTAAGCAGTGGAGGCTGGTGAAGGGATAGTAATGGCTGGAATGGAGTGGCTGGAATGAAACACGTTTCCATGTGTTCACTCCATTACAGCCATTACTATGAGCCGTCCTCCCTTCACCAGTTTCCACTGTTACAAAGCTATAGGAGTTAGATTAATCTTAAATTATAAAAGCCACCTGTTCAATGTGCACTATTAGATGAAGTATTGGTTAGAATAATCAACCTGGATACACAGGTACTGTAACTACAATATAGTATAACATGACTAGAGAGACTTTCTTACTGTCATTTTATGACAGTGGGCTGTCGATATAATAAAAACAGTTGAAAAATGCTTTTCACAGCTCATACAGTTTGTCAATTCGCTGCTGTGTTGGTATTGTCAAAGGCGCAGAGGGCATTGCACTAGATTTTGCAGTCCATTCCACTTTCCACTTGAATGTTATCTCCAGTGCCCATAAAAAACAAGAGACAATGAAATGAGGTTATTCTCCAGTGTCGAAGACAAGCCCTGTTTGGATGTAGGAGCTGATTTGATGGACTCTCCTTCTCCCGCCAGCCGGTGTGGTGGAGAGAAGAGGGCCTGTTTGGATATGCATCACAAAGGCTTCCTGCAGTATTGATCTGCAGTGGGTTAAGGCAGTCTATCAGCAAATGTCCCTCTCTGGGAAAAACAACAGCTGATTAAAAACACACAGCAGCCTGGCAGGAGGCTGCTGATGGCCGGTTATCTCAGCCCAAAGGTCAGTGTGTACAGATATAATCCACTTTCACTTAACAGCTTAATTTAAGTCACACCTCATGCAAATGCTGCCATTTGGCAGTCCCTTTATTTAAGGTTGGCTATTATTTAATAAGATTATACAGTATTGTATAGATTTTTTGCGCTCATGCTAACAGTATCAGATCTTGCAGACAGGAAGCTGAAGCTCTTTGATCTTGAATTGTAGCAAGAACTTGTTTCCTTTTTGCAACCACGACACTAAAACAGGTGCACCCAGGTTTGCTGCTGATGGAAGCAGTTATATCTGAGGTTCAGCACTAGTGTGTAGAACTATCTGCTCTTAACCATACACACCGAAATAACAAACCTTTTTCAAAACTGAGAAAAGGCACTTTAATTTATTAGAAACATACATTTAATCAAATAACTTACAACTGGAGGGTACTGTATATTGATACATTATATAACAATATAAAAAATAAACACAATTTTGCACAGTGTAAAGTTCATTGTAATCATAAAAAAAACGATTTAAAAAAACAGTATTGTCACAATAAAAATGCCATCCTTTGAAATAAATAAAACTGTGAGTTTTGCACTTCACAGACCCCAATATACAATTGTAGAAAATACATTTCCCCCAGTCTCCATATCACACACTAGCATGAAACTCAACAATGGAAACAAAAGTATAAACATAAACAACAAGGTGGACTAGAAAGATCCATCCAACAGAATGCAGCTGTACTATGGTGGTGTTGGCGGTGGGCACTACACCTTTCCTTTAAAACAACTAAAAAAGCTTAGAGATTTTGCCCATGCAAATTAGAAAATCGGTTCTTGTCTTGAAAGGTATCTTATAGGTAAAGTGGAAAGGTCAGAGGTCAGTAGCGTTCCTTGGGTTCGCTGAACTTGCGTTTCTTCGGCACAGAGGTCTGGACATCCTGACTGCAGGGGAACTCGAACTGGGATATCTGTTAATCAGAGAGTGACAGACAGTTTACTAACTAATGCAAGGCTCTAAAATGAATAATGATTGCCAAACAATATTCTGTATACATCTAGATGGGATGGACTGAATGAGTCATATTGACTTGTTAAAAAACATGTAGGTCTGGGAACTTTTATCTTTAAAAGACAATTTGCACATTATTATCACTCCTTCTGTGAGTAAGACTGGGGGATGAAATCTATGATGCTCGAGGGGGCGTGTCTCCCACCATTTTGTCTTCGATGGGAGAGGGCTTCTTCTTGCTGACGCTGTGCACCTCAGTCTCAGCCTTTCTCTCCTGCACACACACAGACCAAAGACAGTAAATCACAGACTGCAGGGAAGTGCTTGTGAAGCTAGTACCATAGATACAGTTGAAGTTTACGTACACCTTAGCCAAACACATTTAAACCCAGTTTTTCACAATTCCTGACATTTAATCCTAGTAAAAATTCACTGTTTTAGGTCAGTTAGGATCACCACTTTATTTTAATAATGTGAAATGTCAGAATAATAGTAGAGAAATTATTTATTTCAGCTTTTATTTCTTTCATCACATACCCAGTGGGTCAGAAGTTTACACACACTCAATTAGTATTTGGTAGCATTGCCTTTAAATTGTTAAACTTGGGTCAAACGTTTCGGGTAGCCTTCCATAAGCTTCCCACAATAAGTTGGGTGAATTTTGGCCCATTCCTCCTGACAGACCTGGTGTAACTGAGTCAGATTTGTAGGCCTCCTTGCTCACACACGCTTTTTCAGTTCTGACCTCAAATGTTCTATAGGATTTGAGGTCAGGGCTTTGTGATGGCCACTCCAATACCTTGACTTTCTTGTCCTTAAGCCATTTTGCCACAACTTTGGAAGTTCTATTTTTGTTTCATCAGACCAAAGGACATTTCTCCAAAAAGTACGATCTTTGTCCCCATGTGCAGTTGCAAACCGTAGTCTGGCTGTTATATGGCAGTTTTGGAGCAGTGGCTTCTTCCTTGCTGAGCGGCCTTTCAGGTTATGTCGATATAGGACTCGTTTTACTGTGGATATCAATACTTGTGTACCTGTTTCGTCCAGCATCTTCACAAGGTCCTTTGCTGTTTTTCTGGGATTGATTTGCACTTTACGCACCAAAGTACGTTAATCTCTAGAAGACAGAATGCATCTCCTTCCTGAGAGGTATGACGGCTGCGTGGTCCCATGGTGTTTATACTTGCGTACTATTGTTTGTACAGATGAACGTGGTACCTTCAGGCGTTTGGAAATTGCTCCCAAGGATGAACCAGACTTGTGGAGGTCAACAAAAAAATTTCTGAGGCCTTGGCTGATTTCTTTTGATTTTCCCATGATGTCAAGCAAAGAGGTACTGAGTTTGAAGGTAGGCCTTGAAATACATCCACAGGTACACCTCCAATTGACTCAAATTATGTCAATTAGCCTATCAGAAGCTTCTAAAGCCATGACATCATTTTCTGGAATTTCCCAAGCTGTTTAAAGGCACAGTCAACTTAGTGTATGTAAACTTCTGACCCACTGGAATTGTAATACAGTGAATTATAAGTGAAATAATCTGTCTGTAAACAATTGTTGGAAAAATTACTTGTGTCATGCACAAAGTAGATGTCTTAACCGACTTGCCAAAACTATGGTTTGTTAACAAGAAATTTGTGGAGTGGTTGAAAAACGAGTTTTAATGACTCCAACCTAAGTGTATTTAAACTTCCGACTTCAACTGTACATCCTTCGTGGTCATTTTTACATTACGCTATACAAAAATGTCTTCCATTTAAACAGGACCAGTAGGAGTTAGATAGGGTTGTATGTTTTGGGGGGCACTGACCAGGGTGGACCTGGTGACGCGTCCGCTCCTGGTCCTCTTAATGACCACTTCCAGGTCAGATGTCCTCTTTCCCAAAGTGTCCATCTGAGACAGACAGGTCAATCAAACCACAGACCGTTACCTTCACAACTGGAGCACCCCTATATTACTTTATATTCCTACAGTACTATCCCACCAATGCATTTGTATTGTTCTGTATTTGCATTTGCTTGATACAAGGCCTATCTTAGTCGTAACTATGCAGAATGTACATTTTGCTGTTATTTTACCTGAGAGTTCTCTGTGCTCTCCTCACACACCTCCATCTTCTCCTGGCAGTTCACCTGGACCTCTTTGAGCATCAAACACGATGAAAACACAATAAAACAAAACATGGATTTCAGACTGCATTTGACTTCTTAAAAGAGAAAATAGCACTACTGTTATCATGTTCAGCGAAACTTCTTTATACTAAGATTTGACAGAGGAGGTCCTACCGGAATTGTCCAAGTAAAGGTCGTTGTCCGGATTTTCCATTACTTTTATCATGTGAGTCTAAAAGTAGAAACCCCATAAAAAATGTTATAGACTATAGATGCATCCCATGGGATAGACAGCAACGCCCCCTACTGGGTTAAAACAATAGCGCCATGCCATCGGTGCCCAGTCAAATTAGCCTAGAGGCCTCAGGTCTCACCTGCTGACTGCTGATCTTGGTCACTGTCCCTTCCTCCATCTTCAGCTCCCACTTGTCCCTCACGCAGATGGGCTGCTCGTCATCAACCTACAGAGACAAGGGGACAGCTGTTAATCAACGTGTCACCCGCTAGTCTGGTTGACATTACTGACTCTAGTTATTTCCCCCCTTTCCTTCATACCTGCTCCAGCCTTTCTCTCTCTGTGGTCACGTCCACCTTCAGGGTGTGGAAGGGAGTGACCACCTCGCCCATAGTCAGGTTGACAGGCTCCTTCTCAAACTGCATGCTATCGCTGTCCCCCTCCATGAAGCCTGGGGGCTGGTAGTCCTGGGGAGTGACTGAGATATACATGCAAACACACACACAAACTCTTTATATGTTTTTTTGAAAACATATACTTGTTATACCCTATGAAAGATGCACTTCAATTTGACTTCCGTACTCCGTCCGGGTTTTGTAGGCTAATGGGCTTAAAATGTTTATTGTCAAATTCATAAAAACGTGGTCATTTAAGATATATATTAAAGTGTTTTTGTATATATTTATATACCATATGCCGGTTTTCAACGTATTTGACGCTCAAAAAGCACGAAGCGGAAAAGTTACAACCATTTCATTTGAACTACACATATGAACTACAAATCAAAAGGCAATAGCTGGCAACTTTCAGTGAAAAACACTCCCAGCTAATCTAATATAAAACACATCAAAAAGCCTGTAACTAACAGGTTGTTACCTTCCTGTAAGTCCTCAGCTCAAGCAGGCATGCTCCAGCATGCTAACATCGCTGCAGGAGATGTAGTTCAAATGAGACTTTTCTATCTTTCGTGATGTGTCTGTCTTACTTTTTCAGCGTCAAATATGTTGATAAAAAGCATTGGGTATGACCAAATCAATACACAATTAAAAACTGGGTGGTTCGAGCCCTGAATGTTGATTGGCTGAAAGCCATGGTATACCATGGGTATGACAAAACATTTATATTTACTGCTCTAATTATGTTTGTAACCAGTTTATAATAGCATTAAGGTACCACGGGGGTTGTGCTAGGACACAGCCCTTAGCTGTGGTATATTGGCCATATACCACACCCCCTCGGGCCTTATTGCTTAAATATACACTCAGTATACAAAACACCTGCTCTTTCCATGACATAGACTGACCAGGTGAAAGCTATGATACCTTACTGTCACTTGTTAAATCCACTTCTATCAGTGTAGATGAAGGGAAGGTGACAGGATTTTGAAGCCTTGAGACAATTGAGACATGGATTGTGTATGTGTGCCATTCAGAGGGTGAATAGAAAATACAAAAGATTGAAGTGCCTTCGAATGGGGTATGGTAGTAGGTGCCAGGCGCACCGGTTTGTGTCAAGAACTGCAATGCTGTTTCCGTGTGTATAAAGAATGGTCCACCACCCAAAGGACATCCAGCCAACTTGACCCAATTGTGGGAAGCATTGGAGTCAACATGGGCCAACATCCCTGTGGAATGCTTTCGACACCTTGTAGAGTCCATGCCCCGATGATTTGAGGCTGTTCTGAGGTCAATGGGGTGTTCCTAATGTTTGGTATACTCAGTGTAATTAAATGAATTTGATCATATAATCTTGGAGCGCATTTAAAAGACCCGGGACATTACCCCGGAAGTATGTCACTTGCGCAGCGTATTGCGTCACATCATCCCTTTTCTTTTAGTCTGCTCGACATCATTGTGTGGTCTTTACCGTCGTCGTAGTAAGAGAGTTTCATGTTGAGACAGACATTGTCTGGCAGAGGACCCAGGTTCTGCATCAGTGTGTAGAGTTTACGCACCAGGAGGATGCTGGACTTCTTTGTGTTGCTGCAAGCCATCTTTCCCAGATTCTTGCTGTTTTTGCTAAAACAAGAATAAATGTAAACATTTTTTAGACAATTAAAAGTTTCTTTCTTCAATGTTTCTCAATGAAATTCTGACATGTTATCATTATGTTATACACATTAGGGTTGAATATTTTCCCGGTATTTTACAAATGTTCCATCCCGAGAATAAATCACTTTTGTGAAGCCGGTATTTCCTGCCAAAACCGGATGTGTCATTCAAAAGCATATAAATAGACCTATGTCTGGATTTTATTAGAGCTTTGATCGAAAATTCATGCCTGATGCAACCTAAACCTGATTAAATACATTTTATGAGCCCTACATTAAAGACATTTAATGAGCCCAAGCCCAAATGATTGTACCGTTATCCAATACAGCTACTGAACATTACATAAGACAGAAAAACATAATAGCACATAGATGTAGCTAGCTATATGCTCTCTTTGGTAAATAAATGAAACAAGCTCCAGTAATCTTTTTGAGTGTGAACTGTATTACTGTACTGCATTGTTTATACTGTATTATATGGACTGGAATTAGGCACCTTGTTGAAACCATGATAAAGCAGGGAGAGAACATGCGATTCTGGTGCAGCACATGCGGTCTACAAAGTTACAAGTATAGGCTAGTGAATTTGATTTACATTTGTCATAATATTTCCCCTAATGTTATTAGCCTACCTCCTCTTTCTCTATCTAGTGTTGCTTCATTCCTTCCTTCCTTTCAACAGTTAAATGAAATAAGTGTTGTTGTCCTTATCTTCATCATTCTAATGACATGCTTGAATAATATAGGACTAGAATGAGATGCAAAAGCCTTTCATTTCTCTTCACGAGGATTGGATGGTTATAGGTCTGCATAAATAACTGCTATAGCCTACCCCATCGCGAGTTCCCTCTTCTTTCAAACTACACAGGAGTTCTATTAGCTGCTGTATTTAACATTCGGCAAACAAGAGCTTGTGTCCCTCTTCGAATAGTCTATTGGTATAAGAAATACAAAAAACTAAATTTCCAGTAAGCTATTCTAGTCTAGATTTTCCTGCATGGGACTCCAAGAGCTAAGGAGCATTTTTTTTTACAGAGTCCAGCAGAGCACAGGTGCTTGTGTATTGCGCAAGAGACAGAGGATATAAGTTAGAAGCTTATTATGCATTACCCATCATTCATTACATAAATATAAGAATAATACTGCATTGGATTTATTTCCTGAAAGAGGTAGGTTAGCACATCTAGAGTGCATTCGAAAACTATTCAGACCCCTTGAGTTTAACATAATTTTTTTTACATTACAGCCTTATTCTAAAATTGATTTTTTTTAACGTTCCTCATCAATCTACACACAATACCCCATAATGACAAAGCAAAAACAGTTTTATTGAAAATTTGGCAAATTTATTAGAAAACAAAACAGAAATACCTTATTTACATAAGTATTCAGACCCTTTGCCATGAAACTTGAAATTGAGCTCAGGTGCATCCTGTTTCCATTGATCATCCTTGAGATGTTTCTACAACTTGATTGGAGTCCACCTGTGGTAAATTCAAGTGATTGGACATGATTTGGAAATGCACACACCTGCCAATATAAGGTCCCACAGTTGATGTCAGAGCAAAAACCAAGCCATGAGGTTGAAGGAATTGTCCGTAGAGTTCCGAGACAGGATTGTGTCTGTTCCGAGACAGGATTGTAACACAGATCTGGGGAAGGGTACCAAAAAACTTCAACAGCATTAAAGGTCCCCAAGAAGACAATATCATTCTTAAATGGAAGAAGTTTGGAACCACCAAGACTCTTCCTAGAGCTGGCCGCCCGGCCAGGAAACTAACTAAGAAGGGCCTTGGTCAGGGAGGTGACCAAGAACCCGATGGTAACTCTGACAGAGCTCCAAAGTTACTCTGTGGAGATGGGAGAGCCTTCCAGAAGGACAACCATCTCTGCAGCACTCCACCTATCAGGCCTTTGTGGTAGAGTGGCCAGATGGAAGCCATTCCTCAGTAAAAGTCACATGACAGCCCGCTTGAAGTTTGCCAAAAGGCCCCTAAAGTCTCTCAGACCATGACAAACAAGATTCTCTGGTCTGATGAAACCAAGATTGAACTCTTTGGCCTGAATGCCAACCGTAAAGTCTGCAGGAAACCTGGCACCATCCCTACGGTGAAGCATGGTGGTGGCAGCATCATGCTGTGGGGATAATTTTCAGCGGCAGGGACTGGAAGACTAGTCAGGATCAAGGGAAAGATGAACGGAACAAAGTACGGAGAGATCCTTGAAGAAATCCTGCTCCAGAGTGCTCAGGACCTCAGACTGGGGCGAAAGTTAAAATCAAATCAAATCCTATTAGTCACATGTGCCGAATACAACAGGTAGACCTTACAGTGAAATGCTTACTTACGAGCCCCTAACCAACAATGCAGTTTGAAAAAGATACGGATAAGAATAAGAAATAAAAGTAACAAGTAATTAAAGAGCAGCAGTAAAATAACAATAGCGAGACTATATACAGGGGGGTACCGGTACAGAGTCAATGTGCGGGGGCACCGGCTAGTTTTTTTCCCCCACCCCAATTTCGTGGTATCCAATTGGTAGTAGTTACAGTCTTGTCTCATCGCTGCAACTCCCGTACGGACTAGGGAGAGGCAAAGGTCGAGAGCCATGCGTCCTCCGAAACACAACCCAACCAAGCCGCACCAATGTGTCGGGAGGAAACACCGTACACCTGGCGACCGTGTCAGCGTGCACTGCGTCCGGACCACCACAGGAGTCGCTAGTGCGCGATGAGACAAGGATATCCCTGCCGGCCAAACCCTCCCCTAACCTGGACGACGCTGGGACAATTGTGCGCCGCCCCATGGGTCTCCCGGTCGTGGTCGGCTGCAACAGAGCCTGGACTCGAACCTGCGATGCAGCGCCTTAGACAACTGCACCACTCGGGAGGCCTGGGCACCGGTTAGTTGAGGTAATATGTACATGCAGGTGGAGTTATTAAAGTGACTATGGATAGATGATAACAATAGAGAGTAGCAGCGGAGTAAAAGAGGGGGAGGCAATGCAAAAAGTCTGGGTAGCCATTTGATTAGATGTTCAGGAGTCTTATGGCTTGGGGGTAGAAGCTGTTTAGAAGCCTCTTGGCGCTCCGGTACCACTTGCTGCGCAGTAGCAGAGAGAATAGTCTATGACTAGGGTGGCTGGAGTCTTTGACAATTTTTAGGGTCTTCCTCTGACACCGCCTGGTATAGAGGTCCTGGATGGCAGGGAGCTTGGCCCCAGTGATGTACTGGGCCGTTCGCACTACCCTCTGTAGTGCCTTGCGGTTGGAGGCCGAGCAGTTGCCATACCAGGCAGTGATGCAACCAGTCAGGATGCTCTCGATGGTACAGCTGTAGAACCTTTTGAGGATCTAAGGACCCATGCCAAATCTTTTCAGTCTCCTGAGGGGGAATAGGTTTTGTCGTGCCCTCTTCATGACTATCTTGGTGTGCTTGGACCATGTTAGTTTGTTGGTGACGTGGACACAAAGGAACTTGAAGCTCTCAACCTGCTCCACGCAGCCCCGTCGTCCATAAGCACACAGCCAAGACAACGGAGGATTGGCTTCAGGACAAGTCTCTGAATGTCCTTGAGTGGCCCAGCCAAAGACTGGACTTGAACCCGATTGAACATCTCTGGAGAGACCTGAAAATAGCTGTGCAGCAACGCTCTCCATCCAACTTAACAGAACTTGACTAGATCTGCAGAGAATGGGAGAAACTCCCCAAATACAGGTGTGCCAAGCTTGTAGTGTCATACCCAAGAAGACTCGAGACTGTAATCGCTGCCAAAGGTGCTTCAACAAAGTACTGAGCAAAGGGTCTGAATACTTACAGTTGAAGTCGGAGGTTTACATACAGTTAGGTTAGAGTCATTAAAAAACTTGTTTTTCAACCACTCCACAAATTTCTTGTTAACAAACTATAGTTTTGGCAAGTCGGATAGGAATCCTACTTCGTGCATGACACAAGTAATTTTTCCAACAATTGTTTACAGACAGATTATTTCACTTATAATTCACTGTATCACAATTTCAATGGGTCAGAAGTTTACATACACTAAGTTGACTGTGCCTTTAAACAGCTTGGAAAATTCCAGAAAATGATGTCATGGCTTTAGAAGCTTCTGATAGGCTAATTTACATAATTTTAGTCAATTGGAGGTGTACCTGTGGATGTATTTCAAGGCCTACCTTCACACCCAGTGCCTCTTTGCTTGACATCATGGGAAAATCAAAAGAAATCAGCCAAGACCTCATAAAAAAAATTGTAGACCTCAACAGGTCTGGTTCATCCTTGAGAGCAATTTCCAAACGCCTGAAGGTACCACGTTCATCTGTACAAACAATAGTACGCAAGTATAAACACCATGGGACCACGCAGCCGTCATACCGCTCAGGAAGGAGACACGTTCTGTCTCCTAGAGATGAACGTACTTTGGTGCAAATAGTGCAAATCAATCCCAGCAGAACAACAGCAAAGGACCTTGTGAAGATGCTGGAGGAAACAGGTACAAAAGTATCGATATCCACAGTAAAAACGAGTCCTATATCGACATAACCTGAAAGGCCGCTCAGCAAGGAAGAAGCCACTGCTCCAAAACCACCATAAAAAAGCTAGACTACGGTTTGCAACTGTACATGGGGACAAAGATCATACTTTTTGGAGAAATGTCCTCTGGTCTGATGAAACAAAAATAGAACTGTTTGGCCATAATGACCATCGTTATATTTGGAGGGAAAAGGGGGAGGCTTGCAAGCCGAAGAACACCGTCCCAACCGTGAAGCACGGGGGTGGCAGCATCATGTTGTGGGGGTGATTTACTGCAGGAGTGAAAGGTGCACTTCACAAAATAGAAGGCATCATGAGGCAGGAAAATTATGTGGATATATTGAAGCAACATCTCAAGACATCAGTCAGGAAGTTAAAGCTTGGTCGCAAATGGGTCTTCCAAATGGACAATGACCCCAAGCATACTTTCAAAGTTGTGGCAAAATGGCTTAAGGACAAAAAAGTCAAGGTATTGGAGTGGCCATCACAAAGCCCTGACCTCAAATCCTATAGAACATTTGTGGGCAGAACTGAAAAAGCGTGTGGGAGCAAGGAGGCCTACAAACCTGACTCAGTTACACCAGCTCTGTCAGGAGGAATGGGCCAAAATTCACCCAACTTATTGTGGGGATCTTGTGGAATGCTACCTGAGACGTTTGACCCAAATTAAACAATTTAAAGGCAGTGCTACCAAATAATAATTGAGTGTATGTAAACTTCTGACCCACTGGGAATGTGATGAAGGAAATAAAAGCTGAAATAAATCATTCTCTCTACTATTATTCTGACATTTCACATTCTTAAAATGAAGTGGTGATCCTAACTGACCTAACACGGAATTTTTACTAGGATTAAATGTCAGGAATTGTGAAAAACTGAGTTTAAATGTATTTGGCAAAGGTGTATGTAAACTTCCGACTTCAACTGTATGTAAATGTGATATTTCAGTTTTTTATTTTTTTAAACATTTGCAACAAAAAAAGGTAAACCTGTTTGCTTTGTCATTATGGGGTAGTGTGTAGATTGATGAGGGGGGAAAACGAGTCTGTAACGTAACAAAATGTGGAAAAAGTGAAGGGTTCTTGTAACACCTGCTTCCAACTCACACACGTAGATCCCCTGAATGCAGCTCACTTTCTAGCTCACACCCCATCACTGTGAGGTATTGTTTGTTTTGTGACACACTTCTATTCAGAGCTCTGTTTTTCCTGTAATTTAATCATTTTTTATTATACCTTTATTTAACTAGGCAAGTCAGTTAAGAACAAATTCTTATTTTAAATGACAGCCTAGGAACAGTGGGTTAACTGCCTTGTTCAGGAGCAGAACAACAGATTTTTACCTTGTCAGCTCGGGGTTTCGATCTTGCAACTTTTCGGTTACTAGTCCAACGCTCTAACCACTAGGCTACCTGCTGCCGTAATTTAATCCTCCCGTGTATGCTAGTTTTTTCCTGCCTCACTAACGACGCCTTTTGCCTATTCCCTGCCTGTACTTTAGCCTATCGGATTTCCTGTTATCAACCTATTGCCTGATCTCCCAGATGACGTTACTAGCCTTTTCCCTGCCAGTACGGTTGCCTTTTTTGGACCCCCTGTGTATGACCTTATGCCTGCCCCTGGACCCAGCTACCTGCCTCCTCCTGTGGGTCCTTTACAAATAAACACCTGCTGCGCACTGCGCTTGAAACCAGCTCTCTGTCTCCCGTCATGTTCATAACAGTTCTAAATACTTTCCAAATGCACTGTATATATAGGCCTATATATATCAATCTTGAACACGATTATCTATTTTGGATGCAATTTGAATGGAATTGATGGAGAGAGAAAGACAGCGAGAAAGTGTTCACTCATGCACTGATTTAAAGAAACGATATAGGAGTGTTTTAAACTCTGCAATCCAAAAAATATATAATCTTTACAATAAAAAAATAAGGTGATCCCCGAAAGCCAGATGGTGATGTGCAAATTAGATGCGCATTCGGTCTTTATATTACTGTAGCGTAGGCTGTGCTGCAGCAAATGTAGGTCTACCTATCACAATAAAAAAAGTTACCAAGGGAAGGTCTACATACTGAGATGGGCTGTCGGTTCCCACCCTGAAAGTTGATGATTCATTATGCAGTGACCAGAGGCAAGGCCTTACAGAATCCAAATTTAGACATTGTATATAATTTAACAGTTCCATTTCACGTCATGCTGTTCATATAAATAATTTATTATAATTTACCGGTTTCTCAGTTATTTATCCCGGGAAAGGGGAGTGGTTTTGGGCAGTATATCTCAGTAACCGGGTTCCTGCCATTCAACCCTAATACACATTCACAAAGCTATACCTTTCAAAGTCAATTTTGGGTCCCTTTTCAGTGTATTGGACTTTGAACTGGTAGCATTCAGTAATCTTCTGCAAATTGTAAAGAAAGACCAGTGTCACAATGAGAAAAGGCTTGATTCAAGAGGTTACATATACTGTAGCGCTTGTTCTAGTCCAGAGAATCAAAGCATTACTATGATCGATACCTATGGGGTTAAAAAGTTGTCTATTACCTTTGGATTATCTGGGTCTGTGTATATCTATAGAAAGTGGAAGGAGGATACAAACTTTAGCAACTATTTAGCAACTAATTAAAATGCTTTATATGCTGAAGAAAATATTTGATGAGATATACTCACAGACATAACGACCGCCCTCAACTGTTGGAATACAAGACATTCATTATATGTAATTAATTAACATTAATAACATGTAGATAATGAATAAACAACTAAATGCTAGTATCTCACTTACGTATTTCCTCTGAAGGGCATCAAAGCATCCCTGCATCCTGGGAGGTGTATAAAATAGTCTTAATTAATCAACACTGAATAAATAATCTAACCAGGATAAAGGGAAAGGATTTGGCCACAGAGAAAACACTGTACTGGAATTTCCCACTGAGGCTTGGTGGTGTATACTAACCACTGTACAATCTGACTGGCACCAGGGCAGGTGCGCTCCTCCCTGAGGATCATAACTTTCTGCTCTGTGGCATAGAGACAAAAAAGTGTAAGTCTACTTCTTGAAGATGTTGGCTAGCTACAGTATCAACATTTAAATAACAATTGAGTACATTTAAAAAGAACATAAAATGTGTTTGACCTTCAACAAATTTTCTCCCATAAGCTTTTTCTGGGAAAAGACCCCTGAGATAAGTGATGCTGGAGACTGCAATGGCCAGCAGTTTCTTCACAACAATCAAGGACTGCTGCTCTGTTGAAACTACATTTGGCAGCAACTGGGTGCCCTATAAAATATAACAAAGACAGGCGCTTACACCAAGGCCATTTGAAGATGTCTGAATAAATAGAGGCATGTAGATATCCACAGAACATGCTAACGTTATTAGAACATGCCATTTGCTAGCTATAAAACAGCAATTCAATAGGACCAAGGTCTGGCTATGGATAGCCAGAGGTTTTACCTGAGCAGCCCGCAAACGTTGTTCACATGCCATGGTAGTAATACTAGTTGATAACAAGTTGTCAAATCTACAAAATAAAGATTCATTAGAAGCCAGATAGCTAGCTATCAAGGTAAAGCTATGTTGAAATATGTAGCTAGCTAGCTAAGTACTAGTTTACACAGATAGATACAGAAATATTTTATACTAATCTGGCTAGCTACTTTAGCTAACTAGCTATCTACATTACATTTGCTAGCTAACGTAGCTAGCAGCAGTACACACAGCCACTGATGTCACTGACTTTACTCTACAACCTATTGTGATTAGTATGAAATTACATAACTCACATAGCTAGCTATTACTACCTAGATAGAGCGCAGTCACTCAATCTGTTTTTTGGTTAAAAAAAATAACAACCAAAAACAAGCTAGCTAGCTAGCCAGATCGAACTTACTAAGAAACTGTTGGACCGTGGGCCAAACTCGCGCCAGACACAGTTACCCGCCAAAAAGGACAGCTAAAGTAGCCAATCAGAGGGCAGCCTTAGATAACGTACATTTTCTTGCCACCACAACATACATTGCGTGAATAGAGATATCAAAGGTAGTGATATGTCCTGGCGGAGGTAAACATCAGTTTTAAATGAAGGTGTTTATGTTGCGGCACTGTAGGGAATTCGCTCTGTTGTTGGTGTAGTTTGATGCAACGCTGCGCACAGATTGAATATCCGCACTCTATTGGACACAGCCCTGTCAATCAGCATCTCTCTACGAGTAGTAGCATTTCATTGGCTCTCTTGGTATCTAATACAACGTGTTTCCTTATACAATTGGTTACTGTATATGTCTGTCACAAATGGCAATCCCACACAACGGCGTCAGAAAATATTTAGCCTTTTTTTTTTTATCGAGGAGACTTGTTCACGAGAGGCAGGTTAGATTTTGCTAGCAGTGGAATAGCTAGAGGAGGCGAGGAGCACCCCTGCATACATTCTAACGTGCGTTTTCAAGCAATTCGGACTTCCAGTCCATTAGAGCTGCGTAATGTCGTCCGAAAATCTATCAGATACTCAGATGGAATATGAGGATGAAAAACAGGTGGGTTTAATATCGTGACACTATCTTGAGTTTGTCAGTTAGCCATAACGCTAGCTCTGTTTGTTGTAACGCGTTACAAGTAACGTGTTTGAATTGATTGCTAGCTAGTTAGCTTTCGTTATAGCATCAAACCTGTAAACGTCTCGTTTACCAACAATGACAGTGTGTATAAATGTTTTGGAAAGGTCTTGAGTAAGATGTACGTGTCTCCCGATAATCAATAATAACATAGGTACTGTATTATTGAGTTATTTATTGAGTTTTCCCTTGTGCAATTGGCTCACTGGTCCATAGGTTATGAGATATGCCTGGGCCTCATTGGTCTATCCTGACACAGCAGTAGTTGAGGTTGAGTCTACCGGCGTTCGATACTGTCATGCAAACAATAATATTGTAGCCTATCCTTTGAAATCTGCGTTTTAATGGAAACCAGGGTCAATCATCAGTCACTTATATGCTAGCTGATCAGTCACACAAAGCTTATAAGGATGTATAAGCTAGATCTATTGATTCATACTCGGTTTCAGTCCCCTATACTTTGTGAATGTTATTTAAAGTGTTGCACTGATATTAGGTTTAGCTATATATAATATAGGCCAATATGTGACATCTATCAAATGGAGTACACTGATGAAAAGGCACTTGTACAGGCAGCATCCTGAGTGGATGCTGGTGAAGGTCAGAGGTCTATTGACAAACCCACCGGTCATATCAATATGCATTGACTAGCATGTCTACATAGGGAAGTTACTGATGCTATACTTTGTCTTATCAATGATAATGGGTGCTAATAATACAATGGTATTTTGATACAATGACAAGAAGAGAAACGGTCATGTGAGAAAATAACATTTCATGGTAGCTAGCTACTATTGGTCTAGTCTAGCAGTTTGGAACTGTTTGAGGGACTGGAAAGTATCCTGTCCACTCTTGCATTGTCCCTCATTGGGGCTGAATATAGTAACCTTTACATTTTTGTTATGGATCCAAGTGAACCAGCAACAGAATCTGTTCATCGGATTCTCTACCCTGAGTCACTTATTGTCCCTGCCCCTGCTAGCGTTGCGTTCACTGTCCTCTACATGGAATGGCAGATATTCTCATGTACTTCAATTGCAGTGTTTTGTGGGTTTCTCAATGTTTTCTTAGCTTTATTTAGCCAGATAAGTAACAATGTGTTGTAAGTTAACAATGGGCAATGCCATGTTAACAGTGATGCTGAGACTCAGATGTTTCCAATTAAAATGTATGCCAAACTAAAAACCAATGATTGCACAGTTAAAAAAGCATGCATCCACAAGGACTACTTTAAGTTTCCACCAAATAATTGACAAAAACACATTTACTTGAAGAACAGTGCAGATACAAACAGTATGACGGGTTGTGTTTGTGCTGTCATTCTGTTACCAAACTTTGCATCTGCACTGTTCTGCAAGTACTTGTTCTTTTTTTTGTAAAAAAAAAATGTGGAAATTGTTGAAAGTAGTCCTTCTGCATAGAGTTGTATGGTTTATTTAATTTTGCAATCATTGGTTTTTGTTTGACATTTTAAAGTGAAAAATCAGTCTCAGCTTAACTCTGTTACTGTGGAATTGCCCCAATAGAGAATGTTTTGCTGACTTCTGCTCAGAGTCTATCTGGACTGTGGGCAATAACAAGGTGTGTCTTGTTAACCTACTTTCCACTGGCATCTGTCCATGGACTCCACACTGGCAGTAAAGGGTAAACCAGTTTGTCTAGTGCAGGAGTTGCCTCCAGTAAACCATAGGCTTACACCTTACAAAAAGCTTTAGCATGAAGGTGTCATGTGAAAACTAGAACCACTCTGCAAGCTCTGTGTACCTAGACTTTGGTCAGCAATTACTCAAGGCCTGTTTCTGTATAATATTTTTTTCAATAACCACAAAGTAAGGCCACACTTGGCTTGTACATATTTGCAGACAAACGGCTTCATGAGGGGAAAACAATTTGTTTTTATGGCACCAATAACATGTCAGTGATGGGGAAACTGGTAACAAGGCTGTTTTGTCATCATCAGCTGAAGAAATGTGTATGAGAGGGGGAAATAATGGATGTGAACGGCTTTCTAGTCACTTAATTCTTACTCAATCATAACACTCGTCTTCTGTGTGAGTTGTTCATTGCAGGCAACCATGAGGGCGTGAGAGATAGTGTTGCAGGAGCGCATACAGAGAGTGACTCACTATGAAGACGCTTCAACTCCCTCAAGTCATTTTCATGGCGTTAGCCCACTTCACAGCTGAATATGAGTAGGGTTAAGCGATATGATTCAGATGCAATCCTTTCTGAAGAGCACAGTGCCAGCCCAGTAATCTTTTTGTTTTGTCATCATCAGACCATCTTATAACCTTCTTATTAGTTTTAAGTTTTAATTTCACAAGTTCAGTGAAATGTCCTTATTGTAACCTCTAACCCCAACAATGCTGTAATCAATAACAATGTAATACAAAAAAATATATAAGGTAGAACATAAACACACAAGAAATGGAAATAAGAACACGAGGAAGTAAGTAAGCATAATATATACAGGGTCAGTCAGTTCCAGTACCATATTTACAATGTGCAGGGATACTGGAGTAATAGAGGTAGATAATTGTAGAGGTAAGGTGACTAGGCATCAGGATATGTTACTGCATATCACAAGGCATTGGACAGTTAAATGGAGAATGTCTATTTTAAAAGCCTATGCTTGTTCTTCTCTGCGCATCATGGCTGACATTATGATAGGCGTAGGCTACATAGGCCTATTGTTTAGATGTTTCTCCTCTTTAGCTAAATTCCTTGCAAGTAGCACCCATATGACGGCACATCGAAATGTTTTCTTTGTCTGGACAGGACTCTCAGGAAAAGAATGCCAACCTTGTGAAGGGCGAAGAGGTAAAGCTGAAGGCCAAGTACCCCGGCCTGGGCCAGAAGCCTGGAGGCTCCGACTTCCTCATGAAGAGGCTACAGAAAGGGGTAGGTGGAACGCTTCTCCCGGCGAGCCACAGATAATGCATGCTTTTGATTCAACATGTTAGTGAAGTGCTAGGCTGGAACAAACGCCTACACACCCTTGTTGACCACTTGACTAGGAAATCACATAGGCTTAGAATAGTCTTCTTTAAGACATATCAATACGTTCTGCATTCATGAGCATCTCAGATTGCCTTGGTGTGTCTGTGGCAGTAGCTATGTTCAAATTAACTTGTCCAGTGATATTATTTAAATTTTTTGTCCACATTTTAGAATGTTCACAAAGAAAATAGATGTGACAATTACCTGCTACGGTGCATTTCCGTATAACTATCTTATGTCGTTAAAAACAGCTATACTTAATGACCTCGCACCTTAAAAAAAAAATACTTTTCCGCGAAAACCTACAGTGTCAACTAACAATATAGTGGTTGAAGTGTTTCCATTACCCATTTAGGCAAATTGTCGTCAATGTATTAAAGCACAGCCTCTATGCCCTCCTACATATCTGTTTCATGTCTCGGGTATAGCCAGGGAAAGCCAGCATGCATAGAATGCAATAATTGACTAATATTTCGATATTCTAATAATTCTCATGTATCGTCAATGTATCGCCATGGTGAAACTTGCACTCCTGTAAATCTGAAATAATTGGATGTTGAAACTTGCATCCAGCCAACCAGAAAAGCAAGGTGAAACAATTTAGGCATTCTTGAAAGTCAGGACAATCCTTGTCCTGCAAAGAAACATTATTTTTATAGTTGAATAAATGGATTTTGCAAGCAGTAGGCATTTAGAGTTAAATGTGGAGTGGAGCTTTATAGTTACCTGTGACATCACATGCCCCACGTACCTTCAAAATGATTCGACAATCACCATCTATTCCAAAAACATTGTTTCCATTTATAATTTGTCGCAATAATGTTAGACAAAAGAAAATCCACCCCTGTTGAATGGATAAAAATGTTGTCGATCTTTAGAACGTTTCTCCTATATGACACGTTGCAAAGATTTTTTTTTTGCGGCATTGCTTTTGGCAAATAAACCAGCGTCAATGGAAACTTGCCTATTAACTTTAACTAGCAGATCTACTCCAGACAACCTGAATTGAATTCCTTCTTTCTTGCCCCCACCTAGCAAAAATACTTTGACTCAGGTGACTACAACATGGCCAAGGCCAAGATGAAGAACAAACAGCTGCCCGTGGCGGGCCCTGACAAGAACCTCGTCACAGGGGACCACATTCCCACGCCGCAGGACCTGCCCCAGAGGAGGTCCTCCTTGGTGACCAGTAAACTAGCAGGCTAACCTAGCCTCCACGCATCCACTAGGCCCCCAGCTAACATTCCTCACCTGTCCCCCAACAATGTCCCCCCCCCCTAGTCATCTCCAGGCTTCACTTGGCTTTAACATATCGGGGAGAGCTGTGAAAGTCAGTACATATTGCTTGTATGTGGGGAGGTGAGCTGGGACCTTTTCTACCATCTCTCCACACAGCTCTGCTCTCTGTGCACTCTGCTCTACCGCCTCCCTTATGTCTTGGTTTGGTGTTCAGAGGTACATAAAGTAGATGTGCCATCGGGGAGGCTGAGTTTAATGCACTTTGTATTATGTACAGTACGTTTTTGCATCCCGAACAACACCAAAATATGTTGTTGACGAGGGAGTTAGGAACCATGATCGCTCTACATTTTTCGATGTTGTGTTCTCGTCAAAGCTGGGGGTAGATGTTTGCGTATTTTGCTTGCACACCAAATCTGGGAGGGAAGGGAACCATGGTGAAGTATCCAAAGGAATGGAGTGGTAATCAGAGGGAAATGTGGAAACTGATTTGAGGTTTCCTTTATCTCATGTTTTGTCAAACAAAAATCCAAGGTCGTCCACGCTGACCTGAACGAACGGATATGAAACTGCACATTTTCTGCTCATGTCGCTTTAATTCTTGACTCCCTGTTGCTCTTCTTTTTCTAAATATGCTGCATGATTGTAACATGTAACAAAATGTGCAAATCTGGAGGGGTTAGACGACTGATAGGAAGTAGCAAGCAACCAAATGAAGCCCTGGAATGTCCATGGTCACTCTCCACACCTTCCATCCTTCCCTCTCAATGTCCTGACAATCCACACACTGTCTGTAGGCTGCCCATGGCGAAAGCAATGGCAAAGCAAACTAAATACCCATGTATCGTTTTAAGGCTGGGAAAATAAGAAACTGTATAATACTCAAGTTAAATCTCAGTTCTGTGGCTATTACATCACATCAAAAAGCCTAAATTATTTGTAGGGGATCAATTCAGTGTATATTTCTGTATTGTGTTGAGAAATGTGACATTTGGTATGATTTGTGTCTTTATAATGGGTTGTTTGTTCATTGTCACGCATTAGCCATTTACTACAATCTGGCTCTTCACTGTTAATGGCAGCTCCTGTTGAGAAACTCTTCCAGTAACAGAAGATTACTGCCTAGTTCCCAATTACATTAGTTGCTAAACCTCTCCTCAGTCTCTCCTTCAAATTCAACGTAGCAGGAGCCTCACAGCGTACTGCTAAAGCATATAGCCTTACGTATTGACATTCTAAATATAAAAATCTGTGACGTCAGTAATGGGGTAAACAGTCGGCCACCTGATAAACTGACCCTGACTGGCCCCGGGCTCACACAGACCTAACTGGAACACACAGTGCGCTTTAGAGATATGCTCACTTGACACATGGCAAAGGGAAGGGATTTTATGACATGAGGAGAGGGGGAAAAGTGTGAGTGTATTTAGTTGACCCTGCTCACACCTGTTGGGATGGCTCAACTTGCAAAGTAATTATGGTCAGAGGTGTGTTAGATAAATCATACAAAAGTAAAGGCTAGTCGTCCTATCTCAATGTATCACACACTCCACACAAATTATAAAATACACACTTGATCACTCCCATCTTGGCAGCTTTTGAATATTAGACACGGATCTGTGTCAAATTGCAGGGAAGAAGATAGTGTGTTTGTCTGGGTTTGTATGAATGTGCTGCTGTTCTCTGTCCCAGCGGGTGTAAATAGACTTGGGGGTTGAGGATTTGTTTTCTTTCTGTTGATTCACTACTTGTAGTTCTCTGATTCAATGTTTCCTTTCTCCTGTCGGTGAATACACTACTTCTGCTTTATCTTTTTCTTTTTTTTACGACAGAGATCTTAATCTGTATAATATGAATGTGTAAATGCTGCTGATTCAGTCGATGACAAATCTTAAACGGAGATATTACCCTATAAAGAAAGCCTGTCCCAGGATTCAAACAATTGGACCCACTCCTACCATGAATAATGTCTGCCAATTGGAGACTGACTAACCCCTCCAGGGTTGGGGGTATAATTCCATTTCAATTAGGATATGAATTGAAATTCTACCCATGCTCAATGCAATCCATTTTGGGAACTGGCCAGCAGGAGTTTAAATTTAATTGACCCCAACTTGTTACTTGAATTTGAACAGAAAGACCGTGCAGAATCCTAAATAATTGTAGCTTGCCATTGCAGGCTTAAAAAGTGTCATAATATAATTGGATATGCTGCTGAAATTAAGGTTGTTGAAACAACAGAGGAATTCTTGATTGCTATGTTTTTGTGCACTGTCTGGCTTTGTATGGAGCGATGCAATGAGGGGTATAGCAGGGTTTGTTAAAATACCATGTCACCTGTTCAACCATAAGTATGTGCCAGAATGTAAACAAATTAAAATGACTGTGTGCTGCTTACTGAAACTGTTTTTGGTTTTGCATACAGTAAAGATGTTTTAGTGTTCTCTTACATCACTACATAACTACAACAAAAGTTTATCCTGGCCCAAGACTGCAGGGATATCTGGAGCACCCTTGCTCCCAATAACTGGGGGTTTACATCAGGATATGCGTATTGTGGAGCTGGAGACAAAACAAAAGATTGATTTTAAGAAATTAGAAAGTACATGAGTACTAATAATGTTTGTTGTGTGGAAGTAGTGGAGCAAATTTGTCAGTATTTGAAATAAACTTTTACATGAATATGAATGACTTTTGGCTATTTTCAATTATCTTCTCACATTATTGATTTGATCACCAGTGCTGGTGAAGTTTACATTAGAAACCAATAACCAACCAACTGTCTCTAGCTACAGTAATCTTTGCAACCGCACAGGGCAGGATACCGCCACTTTATGTTGATAAATGACAAACAAAGTCTAGGATCACCGTTTTATGTTGATAAATGAGTCTATACCCGTCATTGGCCACTAGGGGACAGGAGAACTCCGCATTCACTATCAATGGTCTCTGAAGGGCTACATCAAAGTGTACATAAAAATGTGTTATTTATCTGTACTGCTCAATGCAGAGAAATGCTTTTTTATATCCTCTCTTCGTGGAGGTATTTATCTGAATGTTATTGGAAAACCATCCCAGATAGAATTGTGAAACTACTTCAAGGAAGAGGGGAGACCCAATGGAGGAGGCAGAGTCGAAAGTCATCGAAGTCCCTCCCACTTTCCCCTCCCTCTTAACTACACGACAAAAGGTTGGTCATTTCCTCTTCGGGCTCACTGTTGTAGTTAGCAGTCAATGATGGGGGATATTTGAGCAACAAAGTAGCTAAGCGCTAGCTTTTCTTAAAATAACTGCTAGAAGCGTACCTTTATTTTTCAAATTCTTGTTTCTTTATCTAAAGGTTAAGTCAAGATGATTCTGTCGAAGTCGATTACACGAGCCACAACTACGATGTTGAATATTCAAAATGGAGTCGTCGGAGGCTCTTCGTACCCTGCTGGTACCTCTTTGTACTATTTCGGCGAGACTAGGGCCGTATGTGCTGGGGCGTCACCGAAGTCAAAAGTGGATACTGACTTGGGTAACGGGACTAGCGACACTCCACAACGACCCACGAAATTAGGAGTGAATGTCGTGAAAAGCAACGTCCTGGGTAATCATTTGTCAGACCGAAGCAACAATGACGACTCTGACGGTTCTTTGCCATGCACTCGACAGAAGGCGTCAGAATGTGGGCCTGAACTATCGAATTGTCCATCGGGCGATGAAGTATTGGAACATGATACAAGACAACTAATTGACAACTTATTGGGGGGCTATACAGGACTGTCTCCGCCTCGTTGGAAGCAAAGCAAGGCTCTTACGACGATGACACGAGTGGTGAAGGATATCATATCAAAGCACCAATACGCATACAATGGTACGTAGATTTACAGTAATCATCTCTATAGATCCTAATCACTGGCACTAGCTAGCTAAGTATCTGTATAGTCTGTTTTAAAGATGGTATTGAGCGCAATATGCGCTAACTTGCTGAATAACAGCAATATTATCAGGAATGTGGTTAGTTCGTTTTACTCAGACTTTAATATATATATTTTTTTTTAGGTATGATCGCCAAACTTGACTTAGATGACCGATGCGATGACATGGGTTTCATCAATTCTGTGGCCAAGGCCATGTTCAGTGATGGGACCACGAACTGGGGTCGCATCGCCAGCCTGGTGTCATTTGGAGCAGTGGTGAGCCAGCACTTGAAGGAGATGGGCAGGGGACACTGCATTGGGTCGGTGGGCCAAGAGATCGCCACATACCTCCTCTCTGACCAAAGGGACTGGCTGGTCAAAAACAATGCTTGGGTGAGTCTTCTATGTGGCCCATGAGTCATTGGCTCACATCTTCAAATCTAAATGAGGACAGTTAATCTTATTTAGCCTACTTGTTCAGTAGCTAATCATAAACCTAACTCTGTATTTTTGTCTCTTACTCAGAATGGATTTGTAGAGTTCTTTCATGTGCAAGATCCAGAGTCTTCAGTAAGGAACACCCTCCTAGCCTTTGCTGGAGTTGCTGGGCTTGGGGCAACACTCGCCATGTTGATCAGGTGAATTGAACTATAAAAGACTATCTGTTACTTTTTTTCAACAAAGAAAATGGACTATTCCCGCAAGTTCTCTGAAATCCTTAATATCACCATGATTGGAATGACTACCCAATGATGTCCTGTTTAGTCAAAGAAGAGGGTCATCAGTCTGTTGGATTATAGTGATGGACTGAATTGGGACAGTGCTTTGGTGTCAAGCTCAAGTTAGCTTTTTTCCGCATCATGTGTTGGTGCTGTTTTTTTTTTGTTTGAGTGGCCATTTGAGGATATTTGGTAGTTGTCGGAACGGTCTCCAAATATATTCATCTGACTACTTAAATTTAATGGACTTGTTAAATGGAGCTTTTATTTAATGTAAAAAGTACAGACATTTTATTTTTGAAATAAATGTATAGTTGAATTTAGACCCGTACAAAAACAGTTAATTAATCTGCAAATGTTCAACTTTTTGTAATCAAGGTGGAAAAGCACTAGCTTATAGCTATACTTCACAATGGCAAAGTTCCGCCTCTGACCATAAAGTTGGCTCAAATGACTTGTTTCTATTCCTTGTGATATTAGTCATACATGTACAAACAGGCATTGGTGGCAGAAAGGCAGAATCTGCATTGAACTGACCAGTGAGGGCCTTAGAATTCAACTAAGGTATACCCAGTTTATGGGCATTGAAAATGTAAAGTTCTTACAGCAGGGAAGACTGTATTCTACATGCATTTAATTGCCTTACACGCATGTCATCTCGCCTACACCCAATTCATAAGTCCATATTCCTGTTCCTTGGGGTAGATTTGCCAGTCATGCCTGGCAATGCATTTGCGTGGATGTAATGTGACTTCCTGGTTAAGGAAATCTTGTGGCTGTTGCACTGGGAGGGGGAAGGGGGAACCTGTTTTTAAAGTCAGTTCAAAATTCCATTCTCAAGACTATGCTGATTTTGTATTTGAAGTGTTTCATTTCCAAGTTATATCCATGTAAATGCAATGTGCTCACAGGTATAAGTTTTTTAAATATGAGCTTAAAGATTGCAAATGGTATCTGGCATTGGTTCAATAGAGGCAAGATCGTCTGGACTGTAAACGTGTACAGCAGTTCCACCTAACAAACTAGCACTAACCCTCCTGATGCATCTTGCTGGCAAATTCCTTTATTCTCCTGAAGTTATATGATTAAAGGATAAAATCATGCAACTTTTGTGACTGCAATGAATAAAGAATGTGACTTTATTCACTTTGTGGCAGCAATTGTCTGAAAGCAGAAGTTTTGCTGTCAACTTTGAGACTACTTCTCAGAAGGGGTGGGGGTGAAAAGACAGCAGTGACATCTGCACTGTGCTAGTTTCTGGTGCTGAAAAGTAACCACATACACAAATTAATTCCTGTTTTGTACATAGTCATCTATACACACACACACAGTCAAACATGTTTATTCACACCATACCCCCTGGACATACACTGTGAGGTTATTTCCTAGAAATGAAGCTTCTGTGGTAACCATGCCTATATGTGTGTCATGGGCAGGCCACCACTGTATCGCTGCAGCCTCAGTTGTCAGAAACATCATTATTAAATTAAGAATGCCAGAACCTGTTGGGTGCCAATAAAATAAGTTGACAGGAGTCCAAAGATCTTTACAATGTTGCATTATGGCTGTGACCTCCTTATACACTTTAGAGATGTTTCCACAAATTGCATCTGACAGCTCTATCTGCACCACAATCATAGCGTTGTAACAGTTGAAGCTAATATTAACCACATCCTTTGTTGCTCAGACTAATTTACCAACTTGAGAGTTGCTTCTGCATACCAAAGCAGTATATCTCCGAGTGCCACGGGTGTAATGCATCCAGTCTCAATTTTTTTAAATGATATGCAAATTTAAAATGACATGACATTGAAACCCTCTTGCACATAGGCCATAAAATGACTGATTTGAGCGAAAGCCCGGAAATACCACACTTCTCTTTTTGCATATGTGTCTGTCACTGATGTATAGAAAGGTCAGAATCAGACTGGTTATTGTAGATAACGCTTTCCCCTGAAGCTTAAGGAGGAGAACTGGAGCAGTTGGGGGGCCAATGGCGGAAGGAAGCATAGGTCAGCAATGTACAATCTAATCAGGCATGTTTTACACAGCTATGGAAATCAGCCACAGAGCAGGTATTGTTTGACGTCTGCTGGGCCGAGGAAAGTTGGAGATATCACAGGGTAGTGACGGAAGTTGAGGGGAAATTTGAGTTCACTTGTTTGCACTCCGTCTCATAACAGTTCTCCAAATGTAGTATGTGTAACTTATGAGGTTGTCAATGAGAAAATGATATCTGTAGAAGACTCACTAGTCTCACCTAGGCTAATCTTGCAACAAATTCACATTACCTGTGTCAGAGCATGCCATACTTTGGATAAAGAGGATTTTCTTTGGTAATGAAAAGTGGTTTGGAAACAACCAATATGCTAGAGTAAACACAATGTACTTTAATTTAATGCGAACAAGTTTGTGCAGGAGGCCTGCAGCTATATCAAGCCTCAATTAAGGGAACCCTTTCAAAGGGTCATGTTGCGCTTAGTCATTAATGATCACTCTGTGTGTGTGTGTGGTAGTTCTGTTTGTTCAGATCTCCTTTGTCGTCTCTGGTTACAGCACAAACACACACCAATAGAGGTCTTATGAGGAATTGTAGTAGGCCCTCTCCATGGTGACTAATGCTCACTTCAGACCTCCCCTAATCCTCCTGCTAATGAAGTTGGCAACCACCGTGGTTACCATCACCAAAGGGCTAGTTCAAGTGGGTCTTGCCAGGCACTAGCTACATCGGGCCTGGGCAACTCCAGTCCTCATGGGCCTTATGGTGTCACACTTTTGAACCAGTCCCAGCTAACACACCTGACTCTAATCAACTAATCATGATCTTCAGTTAAATGCAATTAGTTTAAATCAGGTGTGTTTGCTAGGGATAGGGGGAAAGTGACACCAATCAGGCCCCGAGGACTGGAATTGCCCAGGCCTGAAGCTAAGGCAGCCACATATTACACCATAAAAATAGATTGATAGTAAGCACAAATCACATATGACACCGTAACTAAACTGTTATTTCAGAGTGGATTTTTTTTTTTAAGGTAAAGAGTAGTTCCCACAGGCACGGCACCAGGATAAAGTGTCTAAAGGCGTCCGGATGCTTCCCATCCGGAACAGTTTGTGCTTATGGAGTTTTAGTTTGTTATCTTCGAGCAGGGTTTTTTGGTCTGTTTGTGCAAATTCTTTCTCACAGCAACCCTAATTTTAGTAGCCGAAGTCTACGCCTTTTTTATAGTCATTGATCAACAGTAGGGATTCTTCAATTACGTGCTTGTCATTCAACGGGAAACGACTTGTTTTCATACCCCAAAAATGACTTAAGAAATACTGCACCAACATCTTAGATGTAAAATTACACGACTAAAATATTAACTTTGCAGAAACGAGAAAGTTAATGAAAAATGTATTGAGTCATCTTAGATCAATTCTGACTCTTTTAAGAAAGTGTGTGTGTATATATAGATATCATTTTAGTGGGTGGATCAGCTTTAATATTGCGGATAGATTGTTGCTTCCATCAATGTAATTGTCTGCATCATTTCCAATCCCCCATATTTTTGGGATATTAGAGGTCTACCGATTTTATGATTTTTCAACGCCGATACCGATTATTGGAGGACCAAAAAAAGCCGATACCGATTAATCGGCCGATTTTTATTTATTTATTTGTAATAATGACAATTACAACAATACTGAATGAACACTTATTTTAACTTAATATAATACATCAATAAAATCAATTTAGCCTCAAATAATTAATGAAACATGTTCAATTTGGTTTAAATAATGCAAAAACAAAGTGTTGGAGAATAAAGTAAAAGTGCAATATGTGCCATGTAAGAAAGCTAACGTTTAAGTTCCTTGCTCAGAACATGAGAACATATGAAAGCTGGTGGTTCCTTTTAACATGAGATTTAACATGTTAAACAGCAAGGGTGGTTCGTTGCTCCAGAGCCTTTCCATTCAACTTCACACTCCTGGGCCAGACTACAGTCAATCATATGACCTACTGAAGAGATGAGTCTTCAGTAAAGACTTAAAGGTTGAGACCGAGTCTGCGTCTCTCACATGGGTAGGCAGCCCATTCCATAAAAATGGAGCTCTATAGGAGAAGGCCCTGCCAACAGCTGTTTGCTTAGAAATTCTAGGGACAATTAGGAGGCCTGCGTCTTGTGACCGTAGTGTACGTGTAGGTATGTACGGCAGGACCAAATCGTAAAGATAGGTAGGAGCAAGCCCATGTAAATGCTTTGTAGGTTAGCAGTAAAACCTTGAAATCAGCCCTTGCCTTAACAGGAAGACAGTGTAGGGAGGCTAGCCCTGGAGTAATATGATCAAATTTTTTGGTTCTAGTCAGGTTCTATTTATCACTAACTGAAGTTTATTTAGTGCTTTATCCAGGTAGCAGGAAAGTAAAGCATTGCAGTAGTCTAACCTAGAAGTAACAAAAGCATGGATACATTTTTCAGCATATTTTTTGGACAGAAAGTTAGATTTTTGCAATGTTACGTAGATGGAAAAAAGCTGTCCTTGAAACAGTCTTGATATGTTCGTCAAAAGAGAGATCAGGTTCCAGAGTAACACTGAGGCCCTTCACAGTTTTTTTTTGAGACGACTGTACAACCATCAAGATTAATTGTCAGATTCAACAGAAGATCTCTTTGTTTCTTGGGACCTAGAACAAACATCTCTGTTTTGTCCGAGTTTATAAGTAGAACGTTTGCAGCCATCCACTTCCTTATGTCTGAAACACAGGCTTCTAGCGAGGGCAATCTTGGGGCTTCACCATGTTTCATTGAAATGTACAGCTGTTGTCATCCGCATAGCAGTGAAAGTTAACATTATGTTTTCGAATGACATCCCCAAGAGGTAAAAATATATAGTGAAAACAAGAGTGGTCCTAAAATGGAACCTTGAGGAACACCGAAATTTACAATTGATTTGTCAGAGGACAAACCATTCACAGAGACAAACTGATATTTTTCCGACAGATAAGATCTAAACCAGGCCAGAACTTGTCCGTATAGACCAATTTGGGTTTCCAATCTCTCCAAAAGAATGTGGTGATTGATGGTATCAAAAGCAGCACTAAGGTCTAGGAGCACGAGGACAGATGCAGAGCCTCGGTCTGACGCCATTAAAAGGTAATTTACCACCTTCACAAGTGCAGTCTCAGTGCTATGATGGGGTCTAAAACCAGACTGAAGCATTTCGTATACATTGTTTGTCTTCAGGAAGGCAGTGAGTTGCTGCGCAACAGCTTTCTCTAAGATTTTTGAGAGGAATGGGAGATTCGATATAGGCTGATAGTTTTTTTTTTTTTTTTTTTCTGGGTCAAGGTTTGGCTTTTTCAAGAGAGGCTTTATTACTGCCACTTTTAGTGAGTTTGGTACACATCCGGTGGATAGAGAGCCGTTTATTATGTTCAACATAGGATGGCCAAGCACAGGAAGCAGCTCTTTCAGTAGTTTAGTTGGAATAGGGTCTAGTATGCAGCTTGAAGGTTTAGAGGCCATGATTATTTTCATCATTGTGTCAAGAGATATAGTACTAAAACACTTGAGTGTCTCCCTTGATCCTAGGTCCTGGCAGAGTTGTGCAGACTCAGGACAACTGAGCTTTGGAGGAATAGGCAGATTTAAAGAGGAGTCCGTAATTTGCTTTCTAATGATCATGATCTTTTTCTCAAAGAAGTTCATGAATTTATTACTGCTGAAGTGAAAGCCATCCTCTCTTGGGGAATGCTGCTTTTTAGTTAGCTTTGCGACAGTATCAAAAATAAACGTTGGATTGTTCTTATTTTCCTCAGTTAAGTTGGAAAAATAGGATGATCGAGCAGCAGATAGGGCTCTTCGATACTGCACGGTACTGTCTTTCCAAGCTAGTCGGAAGACTTCCAGTTTGGTGTGGCGCCATATCCGTTCCAATTTTCTGGAAGCTTGCTTCAGAGCTCGGGTATTTTCTGTATACCAGAGAGCTAGTTTCTTATGACAAATGTTTTTAGGGATGTAACTGCATCTAGGGTATTGCGCAAGGTTAAATTGAGTTCCTCAGTTAGGTGGTTAACTGATTTTTGTCTTCTGACGTCCTTGGGTAGGCAGAGGGAGTCTGGAAGGGCATCAAGGAATCTTTGGGTTGACTGAGAATTTATAGCACGACTTTTGATGCTCCTTGGTTGGTCTGAGCAGATTATTTGTTGCAATTGCAAACGTAATAAAATGGTGGTCCGATAGTCCAGGATTATGAGGTAAAAAATTTAGATCCACAACATTTATTCCATGGGACAAAACTAGGTCCAGAGTAGGACTGTGGCAGTGAGTAGGTCCAGAGACATGTTGGATAAAACCCACTGAGTTGATGATGGCTCCGGAAGCCTTTTGGAGTGGGTCTGTGGACTTTTCCATGTGAATATTAAAGTTACCAAAAATTTGAATATCATCTGCTATGACTACAAGGTCCGATAGGAATTCAGGGAACTGGGTGAGGAACGCTGTATATGGCCCAGGAGGCCTGTAAACAGAAGCTATACAAATTGATTGAGTAGGCTGCATAGATTTCATGACTAGAAGCTCAAAAGACGAAAACGCCGTTTTTTGTTGTTGTTGTAAATTGGAATTTGCTATCGTAAATGTTACATGTTACAAAACATTTTTCAACCAGCGATTGTGTTGTGAGACTGCTGTAGAGCTCATCACTCCCCCTAACTGGGAGGGGGCCAGAGACAATTACTCGATGCCGACACATCTTTCTAGCTGATTTACACGCTGAAGCTATGTTGCGCATGGTGACCTCTGACTGTGTCATCCTAACATCGTTGGTGCCGACGTGGATAACAATATCTCTATACTCTCTACACTCGCCAGTTTTAGCTTTAGCCAGCACCATCTTCAGATTACCCTTAACGTCGGTAGCCCTGCCCCCTGGTAAACAGTGTATGATCGCTGGATGATTCGTTTTAAGTCTAATACTGCGGGTAATGGAGTCACCAATGACTAGGGTTTTCAATTTATCAGAGCTAATGGTGGGAAGATTCGGCGTCTCAGACCCCGTAACGGGAGGAGTAGAGACCAGTGAAGGCTCGGCCTCTGACTCCGACTCGCTGCTTAATGGGGAGAACCGGTTGAAAGTTTCTGTTGGCTGAATGAGCGACACCGGTTGAGCATTCCTACAGCATTTCCCTCCAGAAGCCATGAGAAAGTTGTCCGGCTGCGGGGACCGTGCGAGGGGTTTTATACTACTATCTGTACTTACTGGTGGCACAAACGCTGTTTCATCCTTTCCTACACTGAAATTACCCTTGCCTAACGATTGCGTCTGAAGCTGGGCTTGCAGCACAGCTATCTTCGTCGTAAGGCGATCGTTCTCCTGTATATTATGAGTACAACGACTGCAATTAGAAGGCATCATGTTAATGTTACTACTTAGCTTCGGCTGTTGGAAGTCCAGATAAATCATGTCCAGATAAAACGTCCAGAGTGAAAAAGTTGAATGAAAAAAAGTTGAGTTAGGGGAAAACTAAAAATATAAATGGTAATTAAAAAGTAAAAACCGTAAAGTTGTCAGGTAGCAAAGTAAGGTTGGCAAGAAAATGCACAGCAGCACGTAACAAGTCTGCAAGTTGTGACCGGAAATGTGATGGCTACAAAAGATTAGATGTTTTTCCTGCTTTTTATGGAAACCCAAAGGAGTCATACCTAACCACCCCAGTGGCTTTCCATGGCCCCCTACACACACCGCAGTGTGCTCTGTCAACTGTGCAGACACAATGCAATCAATCATTTAAACTTTTTAGCTATTTTTATATAGGGACATAAAAATAAAATTGAGGGGGGCACAAGTTTCTCTGCTCCTGGAGCCGGGCCTGAGTTCTCATGAAAGTCCTACTCATTGTGACCAGGCTCATTGTTAAGGTTGGGCAAGGAAGTTTCAGTGTAACTTGTACCAGATTGGCTTCACGTCACACATACTTCAGTGTTCAGGCGATCCACCCCACGCAGTCCTAGACTTCCTGATGCGACTCAAGTGTTAGACAGCTAGGGAGACAAAAATCCTGAAGTTGTTTTGGATGAGAAAATCCAACAGTTGCATTGGAAGGGGGTGGCGCTCGGGGGGCTGTGCGTTGATGGCCATGTGGGTTTGACTGAGAGACAGACTTTCCAGATTCTAAAGTCAGGAGGACCTCGCAGACTAACGCAGCCCCCCCCCCCCCCCCCAAACACTGTTGGGAGATAGCCCCAACGTTAACTAACTAGCATGCAAGTCAAGTATGAGCCGGAGACAATATCTGGAGACAACCATCTAGCTACCTATTGGCCAGTCATGGCAGCATTTGAGAAGGAGCTGCTCATAGTGAGCTGCTCAGTGTAGACCGGTTCCCCCAATATCTGCGTGCCCACTATCTTCGTGCAATATGTACTTGTATATGGGTGAATCTGCTGTATGAACACTTCCCTTGTGAGCCTGTACTGCCATGTAACTGAAGTGCTCAGTCAGGTGACATGTTGTCATACCTGCCAATTCAGTGCACACACTGACCTATTCTTTATGATTATTTAGAATGCTTGATCATACAGGAATAACATTTTTAGAAATAAATGTGTGTCATATAAAACCTTATTTGCATCTATACATATGCACTCACAAGGACCAGACTGGAAAACTCTGTTAACATACATGTACATTTGGTATCTTTGTGTAATAATAACTGTGTTCTTAATCATGCCTCATCTCTGCCTGGTCACACCTGTGAAACTAGCCAACCACCAACACAGAATCAAATACCTGTAGCTCAGGAGTGGATTACTAGCATATCTGTGGTGATCTTCTCTTCACCCAGTGGTTGCAAGGGAAGCATTCTATAAATGTGACTTTTGAAGGCATGTTTACCTACAGTATGTTAAAGCAGACTTTACCGGAGGAAAGAAAAATAAGTTGTGCACTAGATAAGGTGTCCCAGATTATACCTATTCTCTTGCCATTTCCTGCCTGTGCATAAAGTCAACACTGCACAGCAGAGGTTTGTCACCTGTAATGTTATACAGGTTTAGAGCATGTTGTAAACAGGTTTGTTTCTATGCCATCAAATACTTTGTAGTTTACATGCTTTAATTAGTTTGTAGCCTTCATTATCTCTTTCTGGAATGTGGAAGATTTACCGTCTCCATTTAGGCCTACCTTTAACATCAAGGAACGTTTTGATCATTGAGTATGATGAAACCATGGAGTTTTGATGTTGTGAGAAAATAAAATGTCTCAGACTATTTTAGGCTAAAAGGCTAAAAGCTACATTTTTTGTTTTAAATCAGTTCATTCTCTTTAATTCAATAAAGCTTCTCTCACAAAAAAAGCTTTTTCTCAACAAGATTGGGATTTAGGCTGTTTGCAAGTTTGTGACTTCTTCAAGAGGGCTAGCTTTAACTGCAGTTTTCAATAAAGCAAAGTTGAAGATTAGCTGAAAGTTTCTCCACTTCCCCTTAGCAACAGCCAACTAAGTCCCACCCCTGATACTTAAAAAAGCAACAGTTTCCCAGAAGTCAGCTGACACAGAAGTTTATCTGTGACAGCAGAGAGAATGGAGAGACTACTCTTCTATGCAGGGCCAGAGCATAGCCTTAGGAAATTCTAGAGGGAGTTTGCCCAGTTCCAGTAGTGCTGTAATACAGGCCACCTCAGTGTGAACTCTGAACCCAGTCCCACACACCCAGAGTTGCATGGCCGTTGGGCTGAGATCACATCTCATCCACATGGTACACTGTGTCATGTCATCAAATGTAAAGCACATTCACTGTCTGTGTCAGTTGAGCTGTTAATTTTGCATTGGACTGCCTTGCTTTTGTAGGAATAACTTGTTCCACTTTTGGACCACCTTGCCTTCAACAGAATAACTTGTTTTTCCACATTTACCAACATTAAGGCCAAGTTAATTTTACACTGAACAAAAATATAAATGCAACATCCAACAATTTCAAAGATTTTACTGAGTTACTGTTCATATAAGGAAATCAGTCAATTTAAATAAATGCATTAAGCACTATTGTTTTTCACATGACTGGGAATGCAGACGTGCATCTTTTGGTCACAGATACCTTTAAAAGAAAAGGTAACGGTGTGGCTCAGAAAACCAGTCAGTATCTGATGTGACCACCATTTGCTTCATGCAGCCTGACACATCTCCTTCACATAGAGTTGATCAGGCTGTTGATTGTGGCCAGTGGAATGTTGATCCACTCCTCTTCAATGGCTGTGCTAAATTTCTGGATATTAGTGGGAACTGGAACACGCTGTTGTACACGTCGATCCAGAGCATCATGAGCATGCTCAATGGGTTACATGTCTGGCGAGTATGCAGGCCATGGAAGAACTGGGACATTTTCAGCTTCCAGGAATTGTGTACAGATCCTTGTGACATGGGGCTGTGCATTATAATGCTGAAACATAAGGTGATGGCGGCAGATGAATGGCATGACAATGAGCCTCAGGATCTCGTTACGGTATGTCTGTGCATAAATTGCCATCGATAAAATGCAACTGTGTTTGTTGTACGTAGCATTTGCCTGCCCAAACCATAACCCCACCACCACCATGGGGACCTCTGTTCACAACATTGACATCAGCAAACCGCTCGCCTACACGATGACATACACGCTGTCTAAAATCTGCCCTGTACAGTTGAAATGGGGATTAATCCGTGAAGAGCACACGTCTCCAGTGTGCAAGTGGCCATCGAAGGTGAGCATTTGCCCACTGAAGTCGGTTATGACGCCAAACTGCAGTCAGGTCAAGACCCTGGTGAGGACGACGAGCACGCATATTAGCTTCCCTGAGATGGTTTCTGACAGTTTGTGCAGAAATTCTTTGGTTGTGCAAACCCACAGTTTCATCAGCTGTCCGGGTGGCTTCTCAGATGATCCCGCAGGTGAAGAAGCGAGATGTGGAGGTCCTGGGCTGGCGTGGTTACACGTGGTCTGCGGTTGTGAGGCCAGTTGGACGTACTGACAAATTCTGTAAAACAACATTGGAGGGGGCTTATGGTAGTGAAATGAACACTCAATTATCTGGCAATGGCTCTGGTGGACATTCCTGCAGTCCGCATGCCAATTGCACGCTCCCCCAAAACACTTGTGGCATTGGGTTGTGTGACAAAACTGCACATTTTAGAGTGGCCTTTTCTTGTCCCCAGCGCAAGGTGCACTTGTGTAAGGGTCATGCTGTTTAATCATCTTATATGCCACACCTGTCAGGTGGATGCATTATCTTGGCAAAGGAGACATGCTCACTAACAGGGATGTAAACAAATTTGAGCACATAATTTGAGAAATAAGCTTTTTGTGTGTATGGAACGTTTCTGGGATCTTTTCTTTCAGCTCATGAAACATGGGACCAACACTTTACATGTTGCATTTATATTTTTGTTCAGTATAAGTTTACTTTTTCAAACTTATTGGCGCAAGAGATACATTTTAACTGTCCCTTCTCAGTACATGTAGTCTCAGGGAGGGCAGTAACCTCAGATGTGAGGGCACATTGGGCCATTCCAGATAGGGCCTGTTTCCCCACCCTCTGTGAGAGGACAACAGTGCAGTCCAGAGACAAATATTCCCTACAGTAGGGGTGTAACATGTTCCCAAGAATCCCAACTCATAACAGACCGGAAGGAAGCAGTGGGTGATGTTATGTTACTAAGAATACCAATCCAGCCAGAACACTGCGTTCCTTGTGGATTCTAACTTGGGGACCAGGCAACACCCATCTTTGAGGACAATTCCACCCCTTGCACTGGATATAGGCTACTCTAGTGTTTTGACATCCACCATTGTGTTTAATGTCAATGGTTTACTTTTACCTTTTTAATAATTAGTTTCACATTTCATGCGTAGGTGGTCATTCCATTTACTGTGTAACTATTTTAAGAGTAACAATTGCATTCTTTCAACTGCCACAGTGTAATGTGTGTCTGTACACAGAGATTTGATTTGATTTTGATTTGATTTCTACACATAGTCACTATGTGTACTTGTTAATTACCAGAGAATTACCATGAAATTAGGTGAAAATGCAGTTTTTAAACTAGACACTCTTTGACTTTACAGAAACTCATAGGAACCCATTGCACTGTAACAGTTTGTGCCTTTGTAATGGTGCCTTGGTGTCATGTTTGCGTAGAGATTCTGTGGCAAACATTTAAATCGACCTGTAGACCTGTTCCATGGCTTTTAGCTTCTTGAGGTCAAGCTGCAACAGGCCAAGACTTGTTTGCCCTTGACGCTCTCAGGTGGGATGTTGTTTTATATGGTGAGTCGTTAAGTGGGTCCCGGGGGTCAAAGGGTTATTTTACTGGGTGACTTTTACTTGAGTCATTTTATATTAATGATCTTTACTTTAACTCAAATATGACAATTTGGTACTTTTTCCACCATTTAATGGTACATCATGTACCGCATGTTCAATTAAGCAGGAACAGGGTCATATGTCTTTGTCACAGGACGTGACTCAGTCTGAATGACTAAGTGTTGGGACATCACTTATCTAGGACAGGGATCAAGGTTGATGATGAGCCATGGCCATGTCCCCCAAAAGTAGAAGTGATCTCACAATAACTAGTATAATTATTACTATTTTTGTTTGGAATCATTAGAGCTGCTGAGCATACACTATTATGGCGTGTTTTCAATGTGTAACATTGTGAGGGATTTATACAAGTAAAGACAGAAATGGCAATAGCCTAATTGTGACTACAAATCAAACATCAATGGTCTTGGTTTAATCTCAAAACATCTATGATCTGTTGGGAATCCAAATGCCAGCCTTATTCGTGATATATTTCAACACTGTAGTCTATATTCAGCAAGTTTAACATGTATTCAAATGTTATGTGGTTTATCAGTGTGTCCTCATAGGCCTTACCCTTATAAAGACAGTAATTAGAGGGTCCCTTTCTTATTGTTAGCTTGTGTTTTGTCTCTATAGGCCTACATATGAATTTGAGTCAGCACTTAAGACTTTTATCCTCCCTCTGTAGATGACTGGGGGTTTACAACACAGTCAAAATAAGTGCTTTGCTGATAAGTGACAGAAAAAGCCAGACCAGCTCAAGCCTGTTTTTTTGACTGAGACAGTGATGTTGTCAAAAGCTATTTCCAAGAGTGCTGTTTAACAAATGATCCCTATACTTTGGCCTGCTGCTTTTTATGTTGTTGTTCATCTTACATCAGCTACAGGTTTTTCACATGATGAAAAACATGAAATCTCCTTAAAGGCTAATACTGATGTTTGTTGGCTGAACAGTAGTTTAACCATGAAACACTCCCACTAGGGCTGTGGCAATCATGACATTTTTGTCAGCTGGGGATAAACATAAACACGTTTAGCATCTCTTGGCTTCCACTCATAGCCTACAAGCCACTGATGCAGACCTTTTGGAACATCTGCATTTAAAATGTCTAATTCCATTTAATATAGCCTACACCGTCACAATAAGTCCATTATTTATTTTAGACGGGTCTAAAGAAACATGTTATGAAGAAAAATGTAGTCTAGTTGTCCTTATGTTAGGCCCTGATATGGCTGTGGGCTACACTAGTTCATTTAGCAGACAAGATTTGCTTAGAATTACATGGCATTATTTTTATTGTATTCAATTTTATGAAGAATACAATTGAAGATAGCTGAATAACATAGAAATGATATTTTCTCCAAACGATTTCCAAGGAAGTGCGCAGATGCGGCTATTCTGTGTTGAGCGGTTATCAAAGAAACAGGTCCTCCTATATGCTTAATTTTGAGTTATTTATGCAACTTTAGTTGTGAAACAAATGTTGGGCTATATGTTTTGATTTGTAATACATTCAAAGGCTGCATGATGCGACTCAAATTATGATTTGAAAAAAATTGCATGAAAGGCATGAGCTCTGATTTTGTTTCTTGTGCAGGCTGCACACACTTCATCAGTACTTGATAATAATCTCACCAGGTCTTGAATTTCCTGGCGGCATCCCAATTGTGTGGCCGTAATGCCCCCTAAAAAATCCATGCCTTTTTCTGCCAAAGTGGCCGTGGTGCTCTTGGGCTGAATATGATAATTATAATTCCCTTCCCCTGGCTGCCATGCTCCGAAGCACCTCTCACTCACATGGCTCTCTCAGATATCTCAATTCTTATTCGCCAATGCCTGTCACATGATCAGGTCCTTTTCACAGGCCTTTAGCTAAGAAGTAGGCTACAAGTGAAGACTGACACATTGGGGACACAATTGCGCTTATTCGAATTCTGAGGTGCATATTGAAGATGCTGGATGAACTGTCCACATTTAGCCTATTTTACAAACAAAATTATTATGCCTAATGAACAGCAAAAGCACTGTCACGTATACTCCCTCTCTGGCCTCTAGGTCATCAGGCTGCTGATTATCCCGCACACCTGTCACCATCGTCAAGCGCACCAGCGCCTCATGACACTCACTTGGACTCCTTCACCTCCTTGATTATCTTCCCTATATCTGTCACTCCCCTTGGTTCTTTCCTCAGGTGTTATTGACTCTGTTTCATGTCGGTGAGTTGTTTGTGTTTCGTGTTTATTGTTTTGTTTATTTATTAAAACACTCCCTCCCTGTACTTGCTTCCCGATTCTCAGCACACTCATTACAGTATAACACCTCACCTAAGGGGTGTCAGTGTAAATGACGTTGGGTCCGCGAGCCGCCACAGGCTCTCATGCCTCAGCCAGATTGCCAGGCTCCCCTGCCTCAGCCGGCTCGTCGGGCTTTCATGCCTCAGCCGGATCACCAGACTCCCCTGCCTCAGCCAGCTCGTCGGGCTTTCATGCCTCTGCCAGATCGCAAGACTCCCCTGCTTCCACCGGCTCGTCAGGCTCTCATGCCTCAGCCGGTCTGTCAGGTTCCCACGCCACAGCCGGCTCGACAGGTTCCCGCGCCTCAGCCGGCGTGACAGGTTTCCACGCTTCAGCAGGGGTGACCGATCTGCTCCTGATCCCCGGGTTTGTCTCCTTTGTTGGCGTCCTGTGGCTGGAGCCGCGCGTCGGGGAGGGGGTAGTGTCACGTATACTTCCTCTCCGACCTCTAGATCATCAGGCTGCTGATTATCCCGCACACCTGTCACCATCGTCAAGCGCACCAGCGCTTCATGACACTTACCTGGACTCCATCACCTCCTTGATTATCTTCCCTATATCTGTCACTCCCCTTGGTTCTTTCCTCAGGTGTTATTGACTCTGTTTCATGTCGGTGAGTTGTTTGTGTTTCGTGTTTATTGTTTTGTTTATTTATTAAAACACTCACTCCCTGTACTTGCTTCCCGACACTCAGCGCACTCGTTACAAGCACTAGCTTATGTCAATCTACTATCCCCCATCGTACAAAAGTTTACCTATTATATTGGTCAACTTGTCCTTCTGTGCAATAAATAAATATTCCAAACAAACTCTGGGACAGTTGTCGGATGCAATAGACCCCAAATTAATACAAAAACTTTTAAAAGTAACGAGGCTGATGAAACCGATCAGAACGTTTAGCTGAAATGTTAAACTATTAGGCTATTTCTTCACACGTTACACTAAGCGTAGTGTAACGACCCTGGGTTTATAAGCGCGGAAATCGACTCTGCCGCTTGAGCATGCTTTTGCGGCACAGTCGATAGGGCGCCGGACTTCGGGCTCGAAGGTTGAGGGTTCGAGACCTGCTCCCTGCTGTTTCATTACATTGGTGTCAGAAGTGATCGGACCTTGCATCCACGACAGTGCGTGTGCTTGGCCGGTGAGCGCGTTCCTGTAAGACAGAGTCGCAAGCTAGCGCGAGGACGCGCTCTTTGAAAGGAGGGAGTAGTGTAACTACCCTGGGTTTATAAGCGTGGAAATCGACTCTACTGCACGAGCATGCTTTTGCAGCACAGTCAATAGCGCACTGGACCTCGGGCTAGAAGGTCGAGGGTTCAAGACCTGCTCCCTGCTGTTTCATTACAGTAGCAATACGCACACGTATTGCTACACGCTATAAGCATGAATGTTCCAAAATTCAATCAATTAGTGGGAAAACACTGTTCTCAAAAGTGACAGCAAATGCCACTATGCATGTAATGCTTTTATTATAAAGGTGCATTTTTATGGTGAAAATGATCTCCCCCAAACTTGAAACTCACGCACCGCCTATGTATTCCAGTTAGGCTCTACACCGGTTGCAAAATGGATTAATGTGCTTAATTTTAAGAAGTTATTTGGCCACTTTGCTTGTGATACAAACATACTGTAGGCCTATGGGCTAGGCTACATGAGGTGTGCGACTATGATTTGAAAAAGTCGCAACAAAAAAAGGCACGGCTTGTTTCTTGTCTTACTGCACACGCTGGGCCTCATTCACAAGCTGTCTTTACATATACTAAATAAATATATGTGTGAAATTAGTTTTGATTTAGAATGGACCAATATCATGCCCCTGTCTCGGAATAGGGGCATGGGAAAAAAATACATGTCATCTATACTTAAATAGCGAATGAAGGACGCTTTTCCCGTGGTTCATTTTCATGCCAGCCAGGTAGGCTATACTCCTGTTGTAAAGCGAAGCAATGTGCTTAATATTAGTAAAATTGATAAATAAACATAGTAGGCCTAGCCTATAGAACACTGATGGGATCCTCTTTTTAATAGAGGGCTTCAAAACTCTTTTCTCGCGCAATTGCATAGCCTATAGAAATGTTGTGCAACATGAGCTCATGGGTTCTCTTGAAGTGTTTGATTTGATTTTCGAAAACATTTGCATTAATGTCAGAGTGATTAGAGGCACAATAGAGAGCTAAGAGTACCAAGCAGTTAGCAAGTTTGGTAGGCTACTAATGACCATCAGCAGCATCAGGGCTTGGAGAAGCCTAGTTACCATGACTAAACGGTCATGTGGAAATTGACAATGGTCATGACTGGTGACCGCCAGTGTGGAGGTAATAGGTTCACCTTAACAGCCCTAGTCATCACCCAATGTTTTGGAATACACGTGTCACTATTGACAAGTAGTTTTGCTAATGGTTTTAGATGACAATACAATAAGGATGGTATAAAACATTTACCAATGCATTGGTTATTGTTCAAAGTCAAACCTCCACGTGACAATGAGGTATGAATACTAATAAAAGGTTTTTCAGTTTGGCGCATAGGAATACATGTTTTATGGCCATGTTAACCTTTGACAGATCGTGTGGTTTTTTTCAGGCAATGAAAGTGCTGATTGTCGATCATAAACTACAGTCAAGCTTACACTTATAAGGTTACTGGAGGACATTTTGATGAAGTGAATGCTGGTGATTCACCACCACAGGTTATTTCTTTAACGTGTAGCCTTAACCATGTGTTGGTAGTTTTGGTCAATGGAGAGCAGTAGGCCTGTACCTGTCTCGTGCTTAATTTGTTGTTTCCTAGTTTTTTGATATCATAAGCTATGTTATAAACATCATAAATACATGGTTGGAGGTAGTCAACCTCAACCGCACATTGTTGGTAACACTTTATTTGATGGTAGTTTCCACTGGTATTTACTAGGAAATGTGTTGTATCAACTGGTACTTTTTGTAAAAGATTAAACTATTGGTTATTAACTTGTACCAAGTGGTGCCTATGGTGTTTATTTTAATGGATATCCTATGAGTGGTTCATGGGTTATTATTGTGTTTTAATTACAATGTTGCCATGTAATTCCTATAAATAACTGTCCATTTTTATACCATCAAATAAAGTGGTAACCTTTAATTTTTACTACATAGTGTAGCTGTTGGTGTAAATCTAAATGAACAACTGTATAAAATATAATGTTATGACATCATAAACCAAAAATATGTGAGTTGTATTCAACTTAAGAAATGAAATTGATTAAGAAATGAACATAGCTTCACATTTTCAATATTGATTATAATTGTTTCAGCTTGCAATGCAGCATGGTTTGTTTTGTACATCTAGAAGCTTAGGTGGTATCAGGTGAAGGTGACTGGAAAATAGGTAAATAGTGAATGCATCACGTGAAAATTTCACCTGAGTACTGTCCAACCCTAATCACTAGGTGTGTGTGTTAAGCAGTTTGTTTATTAGCATCTCCTAGTTTACATGGAGATAGTTTTCCCATCGGTAACACTGATAACTTTGCTTCCTGGAGAGCTCCCACCTATGGGAGTGGAAATAGATTGAGGGAAAATAACAACCCCAAAGACCACATGTGAAAGACAGTCAATAAGGAAACAGCAGTTTCATTGACCCCCCCACTTACCTCGGGAACAGAGAAACTGAACACCACTGTCTACTATCGTCATCCTGCTACTCAATCAAAGTTGTATTATTCATGTGAACAAGGTATCAAACCCCGAACGTATTTCACAAATTAACGCCCATATCGATAATTAAAGCTCTATTTATTACGTGAGTGTGTGCCCATTCAAACCAATCCCACACCCGCACACCTTTTCTGTGGGTAACTAATCCTATGTGATTCCTGAATTGAGTTGAGTTTATCAAACAAACATCCTTGAGCAGAATCTGCATACACTGCCAGTCCAAAGTTTTAGAACACCCACCCATTCAAGGGTTTTTCTTTATTTTTTACTATTTTCTACATTGTAGAATAATAGTGAAGCCATCAAAACTATGAAATAACAGATATTGAATCATGTAGTAACCAAAAAAGTGTTAAACAAATAAAAATATTTTTGAGATTCTTCAAATAGTCACCTTTTGCCTTTGACAGCTCTGCACGCTCTTGGAATGTTTTTCCAACAGTCTTGAAGGAGTTCCCACATATGCTGAGCACCTGTTGTCTGCTTTTCCTTCACTCTGCAATCCGACTCATCCCAAACTATCGCAATTTGGTTGAGGTTGGTGGATTGTGGAGGCCAGGTCATCTGATGCAGCACTCCATCACTCTCCTTCTTGGTCAAATAGCCCTTACACAGCCTGGAGGTGTGTTGGGTCATTGTCCTGTTGGAAAAACAAATAATAGTCCCACTAAGTGCAAACCAGATGGGATGACATATTGCTGCAGAATGCTGTGGTAGCCATGCTTGTTAAGTGGGCCTTGAATTCTAAATAAATCACGACAGTGTCACCAGCAAAGCACCCCCACACCATAACACCTCATCCTCCATGCTTTACGTTGGGAAATACACATGCGGAGATCATCCGTTCATCCACATCGTGTCTCACAAAGACACGGCGTTTGGAAGCAAACATCTCCAATTTGGACTCCAAAGGACAAATTTCCACCGGTCTAATGTCCGTTGCTCGTGTTTCTTGATCCAAGCAAGTCTTTTCTTCTTATTGGTGTCCTTTAGTAATGATTTCTTTGCAGCAATTTGACCATGAGGGCCTGATTCACACAGTCTCCTTTGAACAGTTGATGTTGACATGTCTGTTACTTGAACTCTGTGAAGCATTTATTTGGGCTGTAGTTTCCGAGGCTGGTAACTATAATGACCGTCTCCTCTGCAGCAGAGGTAACTCTGGGTCTTCCATTCCTGTGGCGGTCCTCATCAGAGCCAGTTTCATCATAGCGCTTGATGGTTTGTAGCGACTGCACTTGAAGAAACTTTCAAAGTTCTTGAAATGTTCCATATTGACTGACCTTCATGTCTTAAAGTAATGATGGACTGTCATTTCTCTTTGCTTATTTGAGCTGTTCTTGCCATAATATGGACTTGGTCTTCTGTATACCCCTATACCTTGTCACAACACAACTGATTGGCTCAAACGCATTAAGAAGGAAAGAAATTCCAGAAATTAACTTTTAAGGAGGCATACCTGTTAATTGAAATGCATTCCAGGTGACTACCTCATGAAGCTGGTTGTGGGAATGCCAAGAGTGTGCAAAGTTGTCATCAAGGCAAAGGGTGGCTATTTGAAGAATCTCAAATATTGTCACGACTTCCGCCGAAGTCGGCTCCTCTCCTTGTTCGGGCGGCGTTCGTCGGTCGACTTCACCGGTCTTCTAGCCATCGCCGCTCCACTTGTCCTTGTTCCATTTGTTTTGTCTTGTTTCCCCGCACAACTGGTTTACATTCCCTAATCGCACTACATATATATATTTCCTCTGTTTCGCCCATGTCTTTGGGTGGAATTGTTTTGTTACATGTTTCGTGTTACGCGCCAGGCTGGTTTTTCCCCGGGTACCGTGTTGAACCCGAGTGTGTTTATTGTTTAACTAATGCATTATTGTGACTGTTGTCACGCTTTGCACTTTTGCCATTTTGGCTGGAGGTTTTTTGACGCAGTTGCGTCCGTCTGTTGTTACTTCTGCCAATTAAAGTGTGTGCCTGATTACAACTCTCCGCTCTCCTGCACCTGACTTCCTACCAGTAGCGCACAGCCTGACAAATATAAAATATATTTTGATTTGTTTAACACTATTTTGGTTACTACATTATTTCATAGTTTTGATCTTCACTATTAATCTACAATATAGAAAATAGTTAAAATTAAGAAAAATCCTGGAATGAGTAGGTGTTCTAAAACTTTTGACTGGTAGTGTATTTGCAACTCATTGTTTTGAAGCAAGTTTGTTTTGGTCTGGAAATATGCAAATGCAGGTACACGTGCATATGTTATCAGCACACATTAATGGCATCAGTGTTTAAAGTTCAGCCTTCAGCACAATGGCTAATAGCTCACTCTTTTAACCAGGCACTACTAATAACAGCTAGGGGCTGCACCTGCAAAGTGAGGTACTGATAAAGACAAACTATTACTCTTTGGCTTGTTTGGTACTGTACTTGCTGTTGGTGCCATAGTGTGGAAATCTACAAGCTACTCTTATAAATCAAATGTTGACAGCTTGGCTTGTCGTGGTTTTCTCTATCTTGAATTGATCCAAGTCATATTGTTTAATTGATGTTTACACTTTGGTGAAATTACATTATGTCGAAATACTCTACATGTGGACACTTACTCATCAAACATCTCATTCCAAAATCATGGGCATTAATATGGAGTTGGTCCCCCTTTTGCTGCTATAACAGCCTCCACTCTTCTGGGAAGGCTTTCCACTAGATGTTAGAACATTTCTGCGAGGACTTGCTTCCATTCAGCCACGAGCACTAGTGAGGTCGGGCACTGAAGTTGGGCGATTAGGCCTGGCTCGCAGTTGGCGTTCCAATGCATCCCAAAGATGTTCGATGGGGTTGAGATCAGGGCTGTGCAGGCCAGTCAAGTTATTCCACGCCGATCTCAACAAACCATTTCTGTATGGACCTCGCTTTGTGCACAGGGGCATTGTCATATTGAAACAGGAAAGGGCTTTCCCCAAACTGTTTCCGCAAAGTTGGAAGCCCAGAATCGTCTAGAATGTAATTTTATGCTGTAGCATTAAGATTTCCCTTCGCTAGACCTAAGGGGCCTAGCCCGAACCATGAAAAACAGCCCCAGGCCATTATTCCTCCTCCACCAAACTTTACAGTTGGCACTATGAATTGTATGGCCTACCACTTTGCTGCTCCTATACATTTCCACTTCACAATAATAGCTCTTATAGTTGACAGGGGCAGCTCTAGCAGGGCATAAATTTGACTAACTGACCCTTTGGAAAGGTGGCATCCTATGACGGTGCCACATTGAAAGTCACTGAGCTTTTCAGTAAGGCCATTCTACTGCTAATGTTTGTCTATGGAGATTGCATGGCTATGTGCATGATTTTATACACAGTCAGCAATGGGTGTGGCTGAAATAGCTGAATCCACTCATTTGAAGGGGTGTCCACATACTTTTGGATATATAGTATATGATAAGAACGTGTCATCGCTTGCTTGTAGATTGGGAACAAAGTAAACACTAGAGGGGAAGAGAAACACATTACATTGCAGAGAGGATAGGCTGACAGATACAATAAATACTAAATGAAAAAACACAATAAAACAGTTATAACATATAAAAGTCACCTAGGAGGAAAGTTGTAGATAAGGGAAGGGTTTTCTAGCCAGTGATGGTTCAAGAACATACTATCCCTACATCCTATGTCCTTGACCTTGCCTCTAGATTTCAAGGAGGTGAGGGGAGGGGGGTGTAGATAGCCCTTCACAGACTCTTGAGTGAGCTGCCAAGAGAGAAGGTCAAAGAATCCCATGAATGAGAACAGAACGGAGTATTTTTTTGGCAGGATCCCAAAAGTACATAGTGAAATGGAGCAATTATTTTGGTATGTTTACAATTTGTTCTAGAAGGGGGATCTTTCCTCTGTTAATTGATTAAAGTTGTGTTATGCACAAGTATTTTCCCACTTTGTTTTGATATAGGAAAACACCCTCCTTATGATCTGGACTTTTTATTATGGTCTGGTATTTACCCATCTCTGAACTGAAACCTGCCTTCAGGTGTTAACACACCTCCAGGGTTTTTGATCAACTTCTGGCTCTCCCACTCAGTGCTAGCTTTATTAAAGGCCATTGTGTTGGAGTCTGTAGACTGAGAATTTACGTCTACGTTTACAGAAAATGACAGGTTGGCTCGGCTCACCGCATGCTTTCACCTCCCACGCACAGTCTCTTAAGGAAGCGGCTCTCAAGTTTCAAACACACTCAGGCTTTTAGACACACTTCACTACACTACACCCACACAATATTCAGTGTTTTACCTTACTGAGTCTCTGTGGCATTAAAGGCCAGTCTATGATTCACCCTAAACATTCCAGTGGGGTTATTATGGTTTGGATGAGTAAGCATAGACTGATGCTTATGAGACTTCAATAGAACTGTTATGGTGTGCTGTTGTCTGGTCATTTCCCCTTTATAAATGGCTGGCCAACTCTTTGGATCTCTATTTTTCTGTCACAGTAGCTATATAAAAATATCTAAAATATTCTAGCTAACATGTCTGCCTGGTAGTACTTTTAACCTATTTCAGCTCACATCAACAATCTTCAACAAATAAACTTCTCATTGTGTGTTCCTGGATTCATATTTACTTCCTGCTTTTTTTCACCTTTCCCCTCCATTGTCACAGTCACCTGTCTTGTCCTTGCCATGACAAGCCAGTGACATTTGACACTGACAGTAAATATAATGTTCTTTACAGAAATGTAAGTGTCAGTCAATATTCTCCCTCTCTCCACAGCCTCCACTTTTCTTCCCATAGGCTTTCTGTCCTTCTCCCCACTCCTTGCACATGATGTTTGCTTCCTCCTAAACCTGACCTAAACCTGACTAAACCTGACTGGTTTACCAGTAGGCAGGCATACAAGAGCAGGCTTGTCTGTGGTGAAGCCATATACCAGGAAATGAGATTTAGCACACACAGCTCCTCTCTCATCTGATGTGTTGTTGTCTTCTGGTTATGGCCCTTGATAAACCATGTCCGATCACATAGTCTTCCCACTGAATAAGATGGACAGTATGTGTAAGGAATAAGGCCCGAGGAGGTGTGGCTTTTGGCCAATATACCATGGCTAAGGGCTGTTCTTTAGCACGACGCAACACAGAGTGCCTGGATACATCCTTTACCCTTGTTATATTGGCAAAATATCACAAACCAACGAGGTGCCTTATTACTATTATAAACTGGTTACCAGCGTAATTAAAACAGTAAAAATAAATGGTATACGGTCTGATATACCGCGGCTTTCAGCCAATCAGCATTCAGGACTCGAACCAGCCGGAATAAAATAAGAAATAGCTTATTCTCTCAGAAACTGTTTTTTTTAATTCTCTCAGAAACTGTTTTTGTCACTGTTTGTTTAGTGAGTAGTGCTTGGAATGGTAAGTATGTACTGTAACTGTGTGGTAATGAAGTATCTCTCCCAGTTGCCAGCAAAGCCAATGGAACTGTGTACTGGAGGAAAACAAGCTCTTTCTTGTGTATTTGTTACAAAGTTTGGATTAGTGATTAGATTTGCAGGACAAATTCAATTAAGGTGGATGTTTGGAGGCTAATTCAGTTATCAACCCGAGTTGAGGGTCATTTCAGTTCCTTGGAGTTTTACGATGATTTGGGCTACACTTGGGCTATGCTCACTACTTTGAATATCTATATATCACACCCTTACATGTAAACATTAGTAATCAAACAAACTGCTGGCAATGCCGCTGCAATTAGCATCCTCTTTCAAGATCCAACATGCTCAATTTATTGTTGTTATCATCCGTTCTGTTTTGGGTATGGGTGGCAGGTGGAGGAGGGTTATTCCTAACCAGCAAGGTAGGAGCAGGATTAGTGCAATGTGAGGTATAGTCTTGCCTGAGCTCATTGTTAGCTAGCTACATCTGGCCCTAAAATACAGTGTTCCCACGCCTTTCTCAGGAAAATGAGCTGTTTTTGCTTTGTAAGCACCTCAGGGGAAAACACTGTCAGCTGACACTGGGAGAGAGTCCTGAATTCTGTGAAGAGCAAATTGTATTGGATTATGCAGGTCCTGGTAGCAGACACCACGCCGTACTTACCCAAGGTTTTGGGAGGTGTTTGCTTGGAGTTTGACTTTGACAAAAAGTATTAGGTGTCAAGTCAAAATATTCTGGATCTTTTTAAATGTTTCTATATTTTGCTTGTCGCATACTTTGTTGTTCACAGTCATGCATGTTGAAGTTAATTATAGCTGCCGTGGGAACGAAATTGATAAGGCATTCTAAGTATGTGGTAATGACGTTTTTTCCCCATTCCATTCCATTATCTTTACAGCATTAACAGTGACTGTTTCAGGAAGTCAGTGCCATATATGGCCAGGAGGAAGTGACTCCATCCTAATCACTAAAAAATCTAATTTTATTGGTCGCATACACATATTTGTCAGATGTTATTGCAGATGTAGTGAAATGCTTGTGTTCCTTACTCCAACAGTGCAGTTAAATCTAACAATACACACTCATTTAAAAAGTAAAATAATGGAATTAAGAAATATAGAACTATTAGGATGAGCAATGTCTGAGTCCGGAGTATAAATACTGTATATACAGTACCAGTCAAGTGTGGACACACCTACTCATTCAAAAGTTTTTCTTTATGTTTACTATTTTCTACATTGTAGAATAATAGTGAAGACATCGAAACTATGAAATAACACAAATGGAATCATAAAGTAACCAAAAAAGTGTTAAACAAATCTAAATATATTTTAGATTATTTAAAGTAGCCACTCTTTGCCTTGATGACAGCTTTGCACACTCTTGGCATTCTCTCAACCAGCTTCACCTGGAATGCTTTTCCAACCATCTTGAAGGAGTTCCCACATATGCTGAGCCCTTGTTGGCTGCTTTTTCTTCACTCTGCTGTCCAACTCATCCCAAACCATCTCAATTGGGTTGAGGTCGAGTGATTGTGGAGGCCAGGTCATCTGATCCAGTACTCCATCACTCTCCTTCTGGTCAAATAGCCCTTACACAGCCTGGAGGTGTGTTGGGTCATTGTCCTGCTGAAAACAAATGATAGTCCCACTAAGTGCATACCAGATGGGATGGCGTATCGCTGCAGAATGCTGTGGTAGCCATGCTGGTTAAGTGTGCCTTGAATTCTAAATAAATCACAGACAGTGTCATCAGCAAAGCACCATCACACCACCTCCTCCATGCTTCACGATGGGAACCACACATGCGGAGGTCATCCGTTCACCTACTCTGCATCTCACAAAGACACGGCGGTTGGAAGCAAAAATCTAAAATTTGGACTTCCACTGGTCTAATGCCCATAGCTAGTGTTTCTTGGCCCAATCAAGTATCTTCTTCTTATTGGTGTCCTTTAGTAGTGGTTTCTTTGCAGCAATTCGACCATGAAGATCTGTATCACACAGTCTCCTCTGAACAGTTGATGTTGACATGTCTGTTACTTGAACTCTGTGAAGCATTCATTTGGGCTGCAATTTCTGAGGCTGGTAACTAATGAACTTATCCTCTGCAGCAGAGGTAACTGCTGCAAACTCATCATAGCGCTTGATGGTTTTTGCGACTGCACTTGAAGAAACTTTCAAAGTGTTTGAAATGTTCAGGATTGACTGACGTTCATGTCTTAAAGTAATGATGGACTGTCATTTCTCTTTTCTTATTTGAGCTGTTCTTGACATAATATGGACTTGGTCTTTTACCAAATAGGGCTATCTTCTGTCTACCAACCCTACCCTGTCACAACACAACTGATTGGCTCAAAAATTCATTACACAAATTAACTTTTAAGAGGGCACAACTGTTAATTGAAATGCATTCCAGGTGACTACCTCATGAAGCTGGTTGAGAGAATGCCAAGAGTGTGCAAAGCTGTCATCAAGGCAAAGAGTGGCTACTTTAAAGAATCTAAAATATATTTAGATTTGTTTAACACTTTTGGGGTTACTTCATGATTCCATTTGTGTTATTTCACAGTTTCGATGTCTTCACTATTATTCTACAATGTAGAAAATAGTAACACCCTTGAATGAGTAGGTGTGTCCAAACTTTTGACTGGTACTGTATATATGTGATGGGATGTATAGACAATTTAGACAGCCTATGGATAGATTATGTAGTATATCCTAATAATAGTATATGTACAGCAATAGTTAAATAGGATAGGCCATGACTAAAATACAGTATATACATATCAAGTGGGAAAAGCAGTATGTAAACATTATTTAAAGTGACCAGTGTTCAATGACTATGGTCATAGGGCAGCAGCCTCTGGTGCATGGTAGAGTAGCCAGGTGGTAGCCGTCTAGTGACCGTGACTAAAGTTCAGGGCAGGGTACTGGATGGGGGCTGGCTTGTTCTACCAGTTAAGACAGCTGGAAATCTGAAAAAGGTCCCACGGTGGAATTGAAAGAGACATTTCCAAAAGGGGTAGAATGCGGTAAAACAGACCACTATTAGTGTGTGAGAGTGTACAGTTAGTTAGCGAGAGGTTTCAGATCAACCACCATGTCACATAAAGCTATGAGGTGGAGCAGGACAAGTTAGTGACCCATATACCTATTTGGTAATTGTGCTTTTACAAGAGGAAAGTACCCATGCGTGCCCAGAAAGTACCCATTTTGCCAGGTGGTGCACAATCCAATTAAATTTGTGAGGAATATGGAGCGATTTCAGTGCCAACAGAAATTGTACTTGAATTCCATCATTGTTTTTTTGTATTGGTAGAACAAGTGCTCTGAAATCGCACCATAGAAGTTTAATTCTAAAACGCTATATTTAAGCAATACGGCCCGATGATGTGTGGTATATAGCCAATATACATTTATTGTCTCTCTGACATGAAACCATCAAGTGATATTTTTTTTCTTCTGTTTTGTACTTTCACCCCTTTGGCTATATAACAATGTACCACAGCTAAGGGCTGTTCTTAACTTCTTATGGCTGGGGGCAGTATTAAGTAGCTTGGATGAATAAGGTGCCCAGAGTAAACGGCCTGCTACTCAGGCCCAGAAGCTAAGATATGCATATTATTAGATTTGGATAGAAAACACTCTGAAGTTTCTAAAACTGTTTGAATGATGTCTGTGAGTATAACAGAACTCATATGGCAGGCAAAAACCTGAGAAAAAATCCAACCAGGAAGTAGGAAATCTGAGGTTTGTAGGTTTTCAAGTCTTTGCCTATCCAATATACAGTGTCTATGGGGTCATATTGGACTTCCTAAGGCTTCCAATAGATGTCAACAGTCTTTAGAACCTTGTTTCAGGCTTCTACTGTGAAGGGGGAGAGAATAAGAGCTGTTTGACTAAGGGGTCTGGCAGAAGGCCATGAGCTCAGTCAGGCGTACGCCCGTGAGAGGTAGCTGCATTCCTTTTCATTTCTAAAGACAAAGGAATTGTCCGGTTGGAATATTATTGAAGATTTATGATAAAAACATCCTAAAGATTGATTCTATACATCATTTGACATGTTTCTACGAACTGTAATTGAACTTTTTGACTTTTCGTCTGGCCTGCGCCTCATGAATTTGGATTTGTGAACTAAACGCGCGAACAAAAAGGAGGAATTTGGACATAAATTATGGACTTTATCGAACAAAACAAACATTTATTGTGGAACTGGGATTCCTGGGAGTGCATTCCGATGAAGATCATCAAAGGTAAGTGAATATTATAATGCTATTTCTGACTTCTGTTGACTCCACAACATGGCGGGTATCTGTATGGCTTGTTTTGGTCTCTGAGCGCTATACTCAGATTATTGCATGGTGTGCTTTTTCCGTAAAGCGTTTTTGAAATCTGACACAGCGGTTGCATTAAGGAGAAGTTTATCTATAATTCCATGTATAACACTTGTATCTTTTATCAATGTTTATTATGAGTATTTCTGTAAATTGATGTGGCTCTCTGCAAAATCACCGGATGTTTTGGAAGCAAAACATTACTGAACATAATGCACCAATGTAAACTGAGATTTTTGGATATAAATATGAACTTTATCGAACAAAACATACATGTATTGTGTAACATGAAGTCCTATGAGTGTCATCTGATGAAGATCATCAAGGTTAGTGATTCATTTTATCTCTATTTCTGCTTTTGGTGACTCCTCTCTTTGTCTGGAAAAATGGCTGTGTTTTTCTGTGACTAAGTACTGCCCTAACATAAATCAGATGGTGTGCTTTCGTCGTAAAGCCTTTTTGAAATCGGACACGGTGGTGGGATTAACAACAAGTTTATCTTTAAAACGGTGTAAAATACTTGTATGTTTGAGGAATTTTAATTATGAGATTTCTGTTTGAATTTGGCGCCCTGCACTTTCACTGGCTGTTGTCATATTGATCCCGTTAACGGGATTTCAGCCGTAAGAAGTTTTAAGCACAATGCAATGCGGAGTGCCTGGACACAATCCTTAGCCGTGGTATATTGGCCGTATATCACAAACCCCCGAGAAGCCTTATTGCTATTATGAACTGGTTACCAATGTAATTAGAAATATACGTTTATTTATTTTTATTTAGTTTTAATGCGTTTTGGTTTCTTTCAGTCCTTTCTGAAATCAAGGTGGGTGTTTGAGAGTTTTGGCTTCATCAGTAACTCTGATATAATGTTGTATTATTATGTTGTATATTGGCAATATACCACACCCCCTCGGGCCTTATTGCTTAAATTGCTTTATTGTTTAAAGAAATTATAAAAGAGATCCAATCATGGCATGGGGTTGTTCAATGACAGACATATATTTGTTTAAAATCTATCGCTTGAGCTGGACGGTGTTTCCCCCGACACATTGGTGCGGCTGGCTTCCTGGTTAAGCGAGCAGTGCGTCAAGAAGCAGTGCGGCTTGGCAGGGTCTTGTGTCAGAGGACGCATGGCTCTCGACCTTCGCCTCTCCCGAGTCCATAGGGAAGTTGCAGCGATGGGGCAAGACTTACTACCAAATGGATATCACGAAAAAGGGGTGACAGTACAAAATATAAAATAAATATCTATCACTTGATGGTTTCACGTCAGAGAGACAAATGTTTTGCTAAATGCTCACTATCAGAGAAATAAGTAGTACTGCTAGGTTTTACACAGTCAAATGTAACAAATATCTACGTTTTTAATAAAGACATTTACAAATGATACATTTGTGACATCAATATATATATATATATTTTTTTATACTTCAATACAGTAATATGAGATCTGAATGTATAACTTTGACATTTTAGTCATTTAGCAGATGCTCTTATCTTACAGTACTTACAGTTGGTGCATTCATCTTAAGATAGCTAGGTGAGACAACCACATATCACAGTCAAATATACAGGATAAGAACATTTCATTTAAGCTAAACAATGGATATACATGTACAATGGATATATAGAAAAAAAACATACACCTCTAAAATCTATGATTTAAGAATCTGATAACAGCAATATTTTACAGACACATGAAGGTACCCAGAAGCAATCATTTCTGATGAAAAAACACAAATGTGAAAAATTGGTGTCTATAGCATTTTGTAAATAAACTCTTCAAATGCTTAAGTACATAAAATGGTATAAAAACAATTCAAATATTTAGAATATTAATACTTCACCACTACTGGAATTTTTGACCAAATCGTAAAGACCAATTTGACCAGATAATAAACATTAGCATTTTTTCGCATGTCAGAGTTCCGACATGAATTTGTGTTAAAAAAGTGTTAAACAAATCAAAAGAAATAAGTTATATTCAATGGTTTGTGAGGAGCTATAAAGGACCATAATTGTGTATCCGTCTCCGGGTACAGCACTGCACCTTTAGCCCAGTTTTGCTGTCTGTTGTGTCATTTACTCTGACACTCTGCCAGATCTCATGTTTACAACAGCTGGGAGAAGGATCAAAGCTGTAAAAAAAAAAAAAAAAAAACCTGTGTGAGCCCCACAGTGACGAAATGTAAATGGGCAGATGCACAAAAAGAGCGGATGAAGGCTCTGCAAAGTGGTTTGTAGTGGTCTCCAAGCCAAGGTGATGTGTGTAGACATTCAAACCCAAGATTTCGATATGGTCTCAATAATGTTAATGTGTGTTGTGTTCCAGTCGTCAATAAAGATATATGGGTTTATGTCTTATATGAAGGTATGGGTTTGTGTCTAAGGGTTACCTCTTATCTCAAAGTGTTTAGTATCCAAGACCATACAGTACACGAACACACTTTATGGGCTATATATATTATACAGTAAATATAGCCAGTCCTACACTGAGTGTACAAAACATTAAGGACACCTTCCTAATATTGAGATTGTTAGAATCTTACATATCAACCAAGCTATTATGCCACGCCGCACCCATTAAAGCAAACTAAGGATTGGCTGTCCAGGAATGGTTGAAATGTTCTTAAGTGAAAGATTGAACAATGAAAGGAGCATACACCTTCTTAGTCATGTGGCAGTCATACAGCTCCTTCAAATCACCTGCAGAGGCACGATTGTTTGTTTTTAGATTGAAGTACCAGGATGTTTTCCTGGTTTCTTAATTGCAATGAAATTGTTCATTGTTGAATATACTCATAATTTTCTTGTGCAAATTTGACTAACGAGCTCTGCCTGAAATCCATCCAGAACTTCGCTTGATTCATTGTTTTTATTAGTGATAGAGATATTTAGGCCTATATGCTTTTTCAATTGTGCCCAAGGCTGCAGCTGGGAGTTACATGGGATTTATCTGGTGGATTATGGGTAGATTTCTGTGGAATTTTGGCAATTTTCCACAGACTGTTTTGCCGTGGAATATCTACATTCACAAGTCACACAGCCCTCAAACCCATGGAATTATGTTTACCCAATCAGTTAAGAACAAATTCTTATTTACAATGATGGCCGACCAGGGAACAGTGGGTTAACTGCCTTGTTCAGGGGCAGGACGACAGATTTTTACCTCGTCAGTTTGGGGATTCATTCCAGCAACCTTTCGGTTACTGGCCCAACGCTCTAACCACTAGGCTACCTGCCACCCCTAGTATTAACCCTCTAAAAAGGAACATGACATAACATGAGCCGAAAATGTCATTTCAGTGGTCAGGTCAGGGTCTAATATCTTTGACCTATGTACATTATCAGATGTAGATACAGTAAACATGCAATGTTTTTACACAACCCATCTTTCCTCATAGTCTATGCCTGCACTGTCACTGTACCATATGTGCCCTTGAGCAAGGCTCTTACCCCCCCAACAACAACAGCTCCCTGGGTGCCCAGTGTGGCAGCCCCCCACACCTATCCAAAACCTGTAAAAGCGGAAGACAAATTTTGGTTGGACCTTGTGTGCAATTGACAAATAAAGTCATCTTCATATGACAGCACTGTTACTGTGCGTTGTTATGCACGAAGGAGTGAACACGAGACCAGCTATGTGAGTGTGACAAAGACAAATATTATGGGAAAGGAACTTGTTTCAGCTTGTTTTCAGACTCATGGATGCCTAATGGAACCTTTGCATCATTGGCCAAAAGAGGAACACTATGTCGTGAACAGCAGTTAGGAATCCAGCATTGGGCTGTGCCTGCATGGGGAGCATGCCCCGGCTTGCAGGGGGAATCTTACATAAGAGAGAGGCGTCACCCCTTTAACAGACATTACGTGATGCTGAAATGACATGAAATGACATGGTCTATATAATAGGTTATAACTGGTTATTACTAGGTATGAGCGTATACAAAAGCCAAATTACAGTTGATTTAGTTGCAGTCAAAACACCTTTTATAAAAGTCTGTCAGTGGTATGAATACTTGGTAGAACTGTAATACAGAAACCAGCTATTCTCTGAATGTACATCCTCAGAACAATACAGAGAAAGGGTCAGATGTTGGCGTGACTCCAGCGTTAGGCAGCGGAGGGCACGTATGATGACATACCACTGCAGCAAAACAAACACCCTATTATTGGAGCTAATCATTCTTTTGTAACCCATCAACATGTTCAATGTACTTATTCAGACACCGTAATCCTACTTCATTTCAGGGGTCATATGTCATGCTGTTACAGAATGAGGACAGTATTATGGAACTAAATGTACAGTGGTAAGGCGGACAGTTTGTTCCAGACAGAAGATGATGTGCGTTAGTTTCAAAACATGGCGTAACAGCTTACCATGATGAGAAAATTAGGTCATGGGAATTTGGGGAGGATTGCACTCCATACCTTCATTAGCCAACTTTTGCATTTTCTGTTTTGTTTTGTTGTTGTTTTCTCAATCATGACGTCACCCTTTCACTTTCTGTGTTTCATTATTTAATGTATAGACTTGTCTGTTATGTTGCTTTTGTTGATGTAATTTTCATGTTATGATATCATCTGTTTTTGTGTGTATAACCTACTGGTGCTTTGCGCCACCGTCTTTGATAACGCATCTATTCTCCTACTTTATGACCATCGTGATTTCCATCTTTCTGCCTCTCTCTCTCCCTCTCACCTGTTGACTATTGTCAATATACTATTGTCTTTTAAGTGCTTGAGAAGTGTGAGCTTATTTATTTCAAAGGCCAATAAGGTAAAGTGAACTGAAGTGAACAAAACTGATGCCTATCCAACACATACAGTGCTTTCGGAAAGTATTCAGACCGCTTGACTTTTTCCACATTTTGTTACGTTACAGCCTTATTCTCCCGAGATGTTAGATCGGGTTCAAGTCTGGGCTCTGGCTGGGCCACTCAAGGACATTCAGAGACTTGTCCCAAAGCCACGCCTGCATTGTTTTGGCTGTGTGCTTAGGGTCGTTGTCCTGTTGGAAGGTAACCTTCGCCCCCAGTCTGAGGTCCTGAGCTGTCTCTGTACTTTGCTCCGTTCATCTTTCCCTCGATCCTGACTAGTCTTCCAGTCCCTGCCGCTGAAAAACATCCCCCCAGCATGATGCTGCCACCACCATTCTTCACCATAGGGATGGTGCCAGGTTTCTTCCAGAGGTGATACTTGGAATTCAGGCCAAAGACTTCAATCTTGGTTTCGTCAGAGCAGAGGATTTTGTTTCTCATGGTCTGAGTCCTTTAGGTGCCTTTTGGCACACCAAGCGGGCTGTCATGTGCCTTTTACTAAGGAGTGGCTTCCACCTGGCCACTCTATCATACAGGCCTGGTTGGTGGAGTGCTGCAGAGATGGTTGTCCTTGTGGAAGATTCTCCCATCTCCACAGAGGAACTCTGGAGCTCTGTCAGAGTGACCATCAGGTTATTGGTCACCTCACTGAACAAGGCCCTTCTCCCCCGATTGCTCAGTTTGGCTGGGCGGCCAGCTCTAGGAATTTTTTTCCATTTAAGAATGATGGAGGCCATTGTGTTCTTGGGGACCTTCAATGCTGCAGTAATGTTTTGGTACCCTTCCCCAGATCTCCGACTCGACACAATCCTGTCTCTGAACTATACGGACAAATCCTTTCGACCTCAAGGCTTGGTTTTTGCTCTGACATGCACTGTCAACTGTGGGACCTTACATAGACAGGTGTGTGCCTTTCCAAATCACGTCCAATCAATTGAATTTACCACAGGTGGACTCCAATCAAGTTGTAGAAACATCTCAAGGATGATCAATGGAACAGGATGCACTTGAGCTCAATTTTGAGTCTCATAGCAAAGGGTCTGAACAAGTATGTACTGTAAATAAGGTATTTCTGTTTTATTTTTAATACGTTTGCAAAAATGTCTAAACCTGTTTTCACTTTGTCATTATGGGCTATTGTATGTTGATTGATTTATTGTTGATTTATTGTTATTTATTGGATTGTTTTATTCAATCAATTTTAGAATAAGGCTGTACGTATCAAAATGTGGAAAAGTCAAAGGGTCTGAATACTTTCTGAATGCACTGTACAGCTACTTTAGGCTCATCTAGACTTTTAGTTGTTTTTACTTTGCTCAAGGTTTTATTCTGATTTGTCTCTAGTTCTATTTCATTTTGGGCTTTTGGATTTCCCCTCTCCATTTTGATTGATATAGTGGTTATTTTTTCTCCCTCCACTCCTCATCCACATCCTTTCTACTGACAAACTACTTCTTTCACTTTGTCCTCGCTCCTTTTCTCTTTCCTTCACAGTGTACCAATGTTTTCTCTCTCCCTTGATCACAATTTGGCTTTCTCTCTGACTACTTTCACACTGAGTTTCCAGTAAAGTGCTTTTTTTCTCTACCTTCTCCCCCCCACCCCCTTCTGTGTGGCATGTGGTCTGGATTCCTGCCCAAGGACTATTCAGTAGGGAGAACAAGGCCCCCCGTACGATCTGTTTTCCACATTCCACAGCCCTGACATCAGTCTGGCTGGAGGAAGGACGCTGGGGGGGGTTCTTGTAATGCCGCTCAATGACGCCTGTGTTGCGGGAAGAGGCCCCTGACCCAGGCAGACCCTGTTAGTCTGCAGGAGCCTCTCAGGCAGCCCACCAGCCTGAAAGGAGAGCCCACTCATAATACATTCAAAGGGATGCTTTACATACCACATGTTGTTTTCCAGTATAAATTGGGTGAGATCGTCTCGATCGTTAAGATGGATAATCCTATAGTCTGGGGTGGGTATAGAAATTCAGGTCATGTCTTTTTTTTAATGTAAACATGATAAATACCAAACCCTGCTAGGAAAACTCAAAGGAATAGCACAAATACTCAATTTTGTGCCTAGACATTTTGTCCTAAAGAGGTGTGTTTCGTGGTACATTCAAGCATACTGCTAATTCAGTAGGAGAGCCATGGCAGAGCCATGGCAGATGCTGTTTTATATCAAGTTTCTCTGTATTGCTTGAACAGAGGGTGGAAGGAGGGGGGTAAGGGAAATAGGGGGAGTGGTGTGGGAGGAGGAGACATCAAACAAGAGGGGAAATCGGATCCCCTCTCACAGACAAAGCACCCTGTGAGGTTCAGGGACAAAGGAAATACGATCAGCCATGTGACCATGAACGCTATGTCCTAACTCATAGATCACATACCCGTCTCCATTCAGCTTTTCCCCATTCACTTTTATTTATTTATACATGTATTTATTTCCAAATGTATAAATGGTGAACATTTATTATGAACAAATTAAATGTTAAGAGCATTTCAGGTTGCAATTTCCAAATGTCTTAATTCATGGAATTAATTTAGGAGATTAATTAAACACAATCCTCAATATCTGTATTCTATGCAGAAATTAAACTCCATCTTGATGTTGCCTGCATCATACTACCACCAACTGAGCTATCTGGACCGCACGTGCTCAGAAGAAGAGAAAGGTAGGTGACAAGGAGAGGTTTAAAATGAATTGGTTTATCTCAGTTCTGAAAGTTGACTCTTTACGTGTTTGAAACATGCAACTCAAGGTGGGACCTCATAACCATAGCATGCAGTCTTTATCAATCCCAGATTACTTACCTCCCTATAGGGGCGGCAGGTAGCCTAGTGGTTAGAGCATTGGGCCAGTAACCGAAAGGTTACTAGATTGAATCCCTGAGCTGACAAGGTAAAAATCTGTCGTTCTGCTCCTGAACAAGGCAGTTAACCCACTGTTCCTAGGCCGTCATTGTAAAGAAGAATTTGTTCTTAATTGACTTGCCTAGTTAAATAAAAAAAATATGGCAAACACAAAGGCAATAACCCTGCCCGATGGACAGGTGATATCATAATCATCCGGCAAGGACAGAAATTCAAAAGGTTATTGATATCTCAAGAAATATTTAAGGTAATTTACACACGATTGGAGTCTCGGCTGCTATGCTGGCAATACTCAATACTCACGCTATTTATGTGTTACACCATTCAAGTAATGTAATTCCACCCTGAACACCGCCCAGATCTACAATGCAATACTGTAGTCCCAATGTACCTGATAGTCACTAGACTTTGTATAGGCATTTAGATGAGTCAAAGGGATCGGCCTTCATGCCATTCAGAATCTACCCGTGATCCTAGTCAATGATCTGGTACTTTAACTGAGTTACCACCATGAATTGACCTATCACCAAGGATACAGCTTATACAGTACACACACATTGAACATTGTGGTCACAATTTATTAGACAAACCACACAGGCAGGTTTGAATTGACTTAGTAGGTCTAGCAGATGATCCATATTAAGGTGGTGTTGGAATGGTACAGTATGTGCTTGTTGTCTTATATCCCATGTAGCCTATGGGTGAAGGTGTTCTTCAACCATAACAAACATGGAGGAACATACAGTCAAGTCCAAGAAGGACAGAGCTTGTTTACTGTAAACACAGCACCAACTGCTCTGATCCTTCTATGTAGGCTGCTACACCAGCTCTGTGGGAACATTCCTTGGGACAAAGGCCTATTGTCAGTTATGGGCTCACCATGTTCCATCCTCCTTCTAAACTCAGCAAAAAAAGAAACGTCCTCTCACTGTCAACTGCGTTTATTTTCAGCAAACTTAACGTGTAAATAATTGTATGAACATAACAAGATTCAAGAACTGAGACATAAACTGAACAAGTTCCACAGACATGTGACTAACATAAATATAATAATATGTCCCTGAACAAAGGGGGGGGGGTCAAAATCAAAAGTAACAGTCACTATCTGGTGTGGCCACCAGCTGCATTAAGTACTGCAGTGCATTTCCTCCTAATGGACTGCACCATATTTGCCAGTTCTTACTGTGAGATGTTACCCCACTCTTCCACCAAGGCACCTGCAAGTTCCTGGACATTTCTGGAGGGAATGGCCTTAGCCCTCAACCTCCGATCCAACAGGTCCCAGATGTGCTCAATGGGATTGAGATCCGGGCTCTTCAATGGCCATGGCAGAACACTGACATTCCTGTCTTGCAGGAAATCACGCACAGAATGAGCAGTATGGCTGGCGGCATTGTCATGCTGGAGGGTCATGTCAGGATGAACCTGCAGGAAGGGTACCACATGAGGGAGGAAGAGGATGTCTTCCCTGTAACGCACAGCGTTGAGATTGCCTGCAATGACAACAAGCTGAGTCTGATGATGCTGTGACACACTGCCCCAGACCGTGACGGACTCTCCACCTCCAAATCGATCCCACTCCAGAGTACAGGCCTCGGTGTAACGCTCATTCCTTCGATGATAAATGCGAATCCGACCATCACCCCTGGTGAGACAAAACCGCGACTCGTCAGTGAAGAACACTTTTTGTCAGTTCTGTCTGGTCCAGCGACGGTGGGTTTGTGCCCATAGGCGACGTTGTTGCCAGTGTCTGGTGAGGACCTGCCTTACAACAGGCCTACAAGCCCTCAGTTTTTCAGTCTATTGCGGACAGTCTGAGCATTGATGGAGGGATTGTGCGTTCCTGGTGTAACGTGGGCAGTTGTTGTTACCATCCTGTACCTGTCCCGCAGGTGTGATGTATCGATCCTGTGCAGGTGTTGTTACACGTGGTCTGCCACTGCGAGGACAATCAGCTGTCCATGCTGTCTCCCTGTAGCGCTGTCTTAGACATCTCAAAGTACAGACATTGCAATTTATCGCCCTGGCCACATCTGAAACACATCTGAGACACGTTCACGCAGATGAGCAGGGACCCTGAGCATCTTTCTTTTGGTGTTTTTCAGAGTCAGTAGAAAGGCCTCTTTAGTGTCCTAGGTTTTCATAACTGTGACCTTAATTGCCTACCGTCTGTAAGTGTCTTAATTGTTTATGATTCATTGAACAAGCATGGGAAACAGTGTTTAAACCCTTTACAATGAAGATCTGTGAAGTTATTTGAATTTTTACTAATTATCTTTGAATGACAGGGTCCTGAAAAAGGGATGTGCTGAGTTTTTAAGGCAGAGGCCCCCTGTTTAGCACAGTCCTATTTCTGTCATCGAAAATATGTTTCTACATTCAATTCACAGCCTTGAATGGGGAAGTGTGTACGTTCCTGTGTATGTGACTTCTCTTTTCTAGTTAGTAGGTAGTTGTGTGACGGTAATTCATGGGGAAAATACACCAACTTCTTATTCAAAGTGGTGATCTTAGAGCCATTGGTTACTATTAAAACAGGAGGGGTTTCTTGTGTAATATATATATATATATAAACAGAATTTCAGAAACCACTTCATTTGCTTAGGTCCCTGGGGATCGGGTGCGGTGTGAGTGTTTGAACGTCAGGGGAGAGCCCCATTCTACCTACTCTAGTGTAGTTTCCTGTTGACTGAAAATAGCCATAGCGTCTCTCTCTCTGTGTCTCTCTCTGTGTCCCTGTCTCTCTCTCTGTGTCTCTCTTTGTCTCTCGCTCTCTCTCTCTCTGGTTGTGGGGGGGTTGATTGATGCCAATGTGCAAAACAAATCATGAGGTTTAGTTGAGTTTTACATTGAATGATCAAAACAGTATGTGATAAAGAGCCTGAAATGATCAAAAAACGTCAAAATGAAACCAAAGAGGGTGGAAAACACAACCTTGAAGCCAAACAACATCAGACATACTGTGATAAGACGTAGATCTTGGTAGCAGGTTGTTTGATTAAACTGCTGTAAGTCGACAAAGAAAATGCTTGGAAACACCACCTTGACGACCTGGCACCTAGCTTTGAGAAGGCAGTTTCCCTACATTTTATGATTGATTTAATTCAACAGTAAACCAACCTATTGTTCATTCAAAAAAGCAGAGAACTATATGTCAAGCATGCCATATATGTTGTTGTTTTCTCAACTGGGTTGGGATCCTAGCAACCGATACAACGCAAAAACATCATACTATCAGAAACAACCGCCAAATACAAGAAACTACCCATATTAACTCTTATAAGTCATGAATCATTAGGACACACTCAACTTTGAGTATGTGCTGCCACCGTGTGGGCATTTGTTAGACTGTCTCGTGCACCTGATATTAAACCTGCTGTACTGAATACAGTTTATAGAGGCGCAATTAAATCTTACAGATAGGCCCAGTGCAGTTCTTGGTGCTTAGCACACAGTTCCTCACAGTGAAGAAAACATGCATCAACAAAGAGAATAAATCAAAGAACTTGGGAGAAAGGATGGCAAGGAATATATCTACATAAGGGAAGAGATAAAGCCTGTAGTGACAGTTATTAGAACCCAGGTCTAAAATCCTTATCCTGTCCCTTAATCTCTTCCTAAAAATATCAACTGACCGTCACACTGACCCCTAGAGCTACTTTGTGAAGCTTGCATTAACCCAAACATGTAACCTGTTCACTAACGCTTAGGTAGCCAACCCCTTGGGGACATGCTCCTCCATGTCATGTTCTGTTTGTTTCAGGTCACTGGAAGTTCACAGTTTAGGTCACCCCAGTGTTGGTCAATAAGATGGACTCATCTGATGACCCTATTGGACAAGGAGGCCCCTCTGATACTCAAATCACATGTTGTCGCTAAATGTGGTAGCCTAGCCTAGCATATTATTAAAGTGGAGTCTGGGCGGGAGATGTCGAGTAAAGGTACGATAGGAATTATGAATACCACAGAGTACCACTGTATACTGTCTTAACCTGATAAACTGTAGTTACAACTTTTGTCAGAGATTCAGAAAGCACCAGTAGATGTCACTGTTACCTACTACACTTGGTTGGCTCTGTATTAGTTGAGGCACTGATTAGCACATTGGCATCACTCAACCCCCTCCCTTCATGTGTCTCCCTCTCTCTCTCTCTTTCTCTCTCTCTCTCCCCCCCCCTCTACTTAGTGATTCACAGTCACTCTTGCAAAGCCAGAATAATAAAATGCTGACCTCTCAAAGTGCTGCCAGTATCCCTGTCTCAGCATAGAAGGCTGGACAGCAAGAGAGGGGAGGGGGAGATAGGAGAAGGGAATGGAGGGGAGGGGGGGTATAGAAAAAAGAAAACCGGTGGGAGGGGATAGAAAAAAGAGAAACGCCATTCTCGGGTTCCAACAGCAGGCTTTGCCTTGTAGAGGGCTCCAGCACTGCAACTCTGTGAAGGTAGGTGGGAGGATGCTTCTCTCTCAACTGTGGGGATACCGTTGGCATGAGGGTGGCCCTTTCTTTAATCTCTCTCTCTCTGTGTCTGCTTGGGGCTAAGCTTTACCCAATGTGCATGTGTCTGTGTGTGAGAGACTGTGTCAGGGACAGAAAAGTTAGGGAGACGAGTTTGTGAATATAGTTTGACAGCATTAGAATTGAACGACTTTATTGCAGGTTCATTTCATCCAACATTGGGTTTATGTTGGTATTGCTTGAATACTTAACTTTGACTGTAGAAGTTGGTGTGTTGGTCTTCTAATTGCCTTGGATTATTTTGGCCACGACTTTGACAGTTGACAGTTGGTCATTTCCAATGGGAGTCCAGTGCTCTGATGAAGGTTGACTGACCAAAAGCTCAGCCACAATTAAACACATTTGCATCTGACTGGAAATATGCAGAGACGTTTTCCTATTTCTCCTATGGGAGTCCAGTGAAACCCTAAGCTAAAGTATTGTCACTCAATTGAAGATCTTTTTCTGGTATGCTGGGGTTAAGTCATCTCATAGCTGTCCATCGCTCTACACTTTTGTGGTGTTGTCTCAGGGGATGGTAGATTTAAGGGGTCGTCCCTCAACCCCACTCCCAGCTAACTTCACTGCAACACATGACGTTTGAATAGCTGTGTTGGCTGGATCAAGTCGTCTTTAGGGCCAGTTGCAGCTGATTTGTGCTAAAGTCTTTAAAACAGGCACAAAATGTGTTTATTCACCGTGGACAACGATGTGGAGTTACGGCAGCTTAGAGACGCATGGAGCTGAATTACAATGTCCTTGTATTGCTGTAAAGATATATTCCCACCTATTAGATAGGTCTTACTATTTTCTGAACAGTTGCTTGTACTTGAAAAGCAATTCTACTTGCATTCAGGCTATGACAACTTCAATATTGATGTGTTGTCATCAAAACATTGTAGTTATGGTGAATGGCAAATACCATGGAAGCCAAGAACATATGTTCATACAATGTAGATGAGAACAGTTTCCTCAGCTAAATAAAAATATGAGCATTAACATTTTTCAGGTACATTTGCCTCTTTTTCCTCCCACAATTCAGTGGAACAACAACCCTTCCATGTTGGACAGTAGACGATATTCTCAGACAAGTTGTTTTAAGTCCTCCAAGTGGAACTCCAGTGTGGGGTGAATGCTGCAACCAAAGCCGGGAAAGATTTACACCGTTGGAAGTAGCTGACCTGTGACGCTAAAATTAAGCTGCGGTTGATTTGGAATTTTACACAATAATGTGAAATATTTTGACCTGTCAACCAGAGTGACTCACAGCTTTGACACTTTGGGCAATCTCTCTAATGATCTTTCCAGTATCACCCAAGTCATGTGGCTTGTCCGAACACTGTACGAACAGTCACTTTTGACTGTACAACAAGACAGTTGTTTTGTATGAGTTGTTGTAACTTTGTACCTCTCAGAGACTTGGACTTTGTAGGATATTGAACTTGGAGTGGACATCACCATACAGCTTATGGATGCTTCATTTTGTCCCAAGGCTCCACAAGCTTTTAGTGGACCTGCACAAAGTAGCTGAGATTACAAAGTGGGAGTGAGCGTTGTCAGAACCAGATGCCACCAGTGGAAAAAGCAGAGCCTCTCCAACACAACAGCATGTGACATCATGGCCACCATGCCATGCAGTTGATGGGAAATTAACATAAAGCCATGATGAATATAAGGGGATGCACCAGCTTGGTGGTCCCCACTCCTCTCAACAGATGTGCTCCGAGTGGCTATCTGTGCAGCCAGGTGTCAATTTTCTGAAGTTTTGATTGGCTGAACCAGAGGTCCCCCGGAGCGGCACAGGTCGCTGGGATTTTGCTAACCAACTCCTCAGATGGTTAGCGGCCACAACTAAGATAAAGCTGCTTGAAGTGGTATGTTGTTAAGTAATGTGTAGCGATTAAATAACTACCTTTACCAAGAAAATCTCTTAGCCAGGCATAACCCAGGTGCAGGGAATGGTTGAGATTCCAGATTGAAAGAACTGTCCAGCTGGCTTTGACAGGTGACACTGTTCCCCTCAGATACTAGGTTGGTTCCCATAGGAACCCAATGAGAATACTATGGACAGGTGTGTGCGCACTACTTTCCAGTCTGACGTCTCCCAGGAATATGAAACGTGCTCATTAAATCACGAATTCTGTATGTTTAAAAGCGCATTAAAATCACATAATGAATCAAAACATGGCATTCTGCCTCTTGAACACTTATCAAGCACATTTGTCAGAAGGCTTTTTAAGGTTTCAGATAGAACACTTGTTGTGCTGAAACGGTATAGTCTCATTCATACACAGTAAAACCTCTGCACTTGGTAGTGTTGTATACTGAGGCAAGGATGTTGTAAAACTCAGAGCGATGGTTCATGCGGCCTATTTATTCAAACAAACCTCATGGGCTCAAGGGCTTTGGTGCAGTTGAATCAGGAGATTCATGTTTGGATGTCGCCCCATTGTGTTACACCTGAATGTAGCTCAATGAAGTTATACGTTTGTCCTCATCTGTCCATACAAATGAGAAAAGGAGAAAGCCGTGCTGCTTTTGCATCCAGTCAAGTCCAAGTTGTTCCTGCAGTGTGCAAGAGAACAAACAAAATGCCGATGCTTCTCGGCACTACGCCTTCATCAGGGAAACACATGAACTAAAAGGTACATACAGTTGTTTGCTCCATTAATACTTCCATCTTTTTACACACTCAGCTGTTTGATCCAGTGTTTGTGTCATTGGCTTAACACATTAGAGCTGCACTGTGCTGACGAGGTGTCCCCTCCACTGAACACAAACATACATGGACACATGCCGTCGTCACACACAAAAACACTTCACACACAATATTTCTGTGGTAATGGTATGTTTTACTGTAATTCTATGATAACTCACTAATTACGACATGGCAACACACACACGTGCACACACACAACCACACGTGCACACACACACGCACGCACGCACGCACGCACGCACGCACGCACGCACGCACGCACGCACGCACGCACGCACGCACACACACACACACACACACACACACACACACACACACACACACAAAGGGTATTGTCATCCCCAGAGCATTATTTACAGGTAGACTAAGCATTCTGTGAATGCAGTCTATTCGTTAGTCACAAGGTGTGTAGGTGTGTGTTTGCAATAAGTCACAAGATGTGTGTGTGGCCACTCTAATAACGTTTGACATTGTAACTTGATCTAGGGCTGCAAAGCACACCACTGTTACCTTTGCAGAAAGGAACAAGGTTAGAGACCACAACAATCAGCTGCTAATGGGCTTGTTCAACACTCAGGACATTGATTTCCTATTGATGGATGAATTAGGTTTTCTGTTATTGACTTGGGGTGTTAAATTGCCAATCACTGACTTGAGCTTGTCAGTAACACTTGAATAGCTCTCATAGAACTGTTTCGGTTTCATTGGTAGACTTACGGTTCCTCACATAAAGGTCCAAGTTTGTGTTTTATTTACCATGTAAGTGGTCAGGGTCAACAATTAGAGTCAATTCTGAAAACATTTCCTAAAAAGACTAATATGAAATGGAATGTGGATTTAAAATTGAAAATGTAAATAGCTTTGACCCTACACTTGATAGGTGCGTTAGTCATACCTATGAGTCACCTGTTTTGCCAGAGGTATATACAGTATGATATTGTTGTTGTATTATCTCCACTGAAAGCCAAGGCTTTGTGTTTGTTACATGGTTGAGCTCATCTCTCGCTTGAAACTGACCTCCGGTCTGTGTTGTGTCTCTATCTGGGCTTGTCCACCGGTGGGTGTAGAGGGAATACGGGTGGGGCCGCTAGCGGGTGTCAGCCAGTGATAAATAAGGGAACACACCCCTCTGCTCCGCTGTCCTCGCCTCTGTAACTCTAAACCCCTAGCTCACCACATTGGAACTAAGAATAGCAAAGAAGCTGCACTCTCTCTCCCTCTCCTTCACGTTTTCTTTCCTTCTCCCTTGCTCTCTCCCTCTCCCTCTCCCTTGCTCTCTCCCTCTCCCTCTCCCTCTCCCTCTCCCTCTCCATAGCTTCAGTTCTATAGGAGTGTGTTCATTTCAGTTCAGTTTCCGGAGGGAAAAGGAGTGCTCAGTTCAAATGTTGCAGTGTTTGTGCATTGTAGCAGTGCTTATTTGTGCATTCATGTGTACTGCAGGGTTCTCCAGTGAAATGTGTGTTGATCACTGGAAATACAGTTATTATTACCATCATACCCTCATACAGGCAACACTGTGGACTGGCAACAATAATACTCAATGGAGATCATAAGTTGCTCACGAGACACAGTTAATGAGTTAAGTAGTTAAGTAGTTGGTGTGCTTAAGTCCTAGCTACCCAGGTTCTGTCACACTGGCTAGTCCTAACAGGACACCAACACATAGTATCCTCCACTGTTATTATCAGAGGTCATATCTGTCAAGAGCTGTCCAATCTGTATCCCTGTCTCACAAGTGCATCCTCTCCTTTCTCTTGCCTCTCCCCACAGATTGGAGAGGCTGAACCCCAGGGGTGTGTGGTGTGTTTGTGACCCTAGCTAGGAGCCCAGCCAGCCTGCAGACATGTCGAAAAGCGACCCCCGGGACATCGACGAGGATGCCATCCTCAAAGGGATGAGTCCTGAGGAGATAGAGGCGCTGGAGTGTGAGCTGCTGGAGATGGACCCCGAGGTACTGAGGGCCCCAGAGGGCCCCTGGTGACAAAAAAAAGAGAATTCATTGAAGAAAAGATACTTCCAGCACACAATATATGGGCATGGGGGAAGCCTTTAGGACTCAAAGACTGAGGAATGCACAAGGCTCATAGTATAATAATAATAATATACCATTTAGCAGACGCTTTCCATCCAAACGCAACTTAGTCATCCATGCATACATTTTACATGTGGGTGGCCCTGGAACCGAACCCACAATCCTGGCGTACCTTGCACAACAGATTCACTGATATACACAGAACACAATCCCCATGTTATCTTGTTCTCTGACATTGTAAGACCTACTTAGGAATGTCCTGGAGATTACGTAGCTTTATACTGTAGTCATAAATCGTTTAAATCCATTTTCCAACATCTAAAACAACAGTCTCACACAACCAGTTACTAGAACCCCAGAGGATTCAGAACTCTTTGTACAATGTCCACATGCCCTCTGACCCCTACTGTTTCTGTCCCAGAATGCCATCCTGCCAGCCGGGTACCGCCAGCGTGACCAGACCAAGAAGACCCCAACGGGGGCGTTTGACCGTGACGCCCTGCTGGATCACTTAGAGAAAACAGCTCTGGAGCACGAGGACAGAGACGACCTGGTGCCTTTTACTGGCGAGAAGAAAGGTACGGTACACTACTGAACAGCACTATTGACTCCACTACTCCACACTACACCGGGGGGGGGGGGGCTCTTACATGAGTGGCTTTTGGGTCCCGACCCACAGTTTCAGAACCACTGCTTTAAACTGAAAAAGAATCCAACGTTTTGAACTTTATAAATAAGTAATGGTAAGTGATGACTTAAAAGTGTAATTTTAGCTGTTTGTGTAACATTGATATGGAAATGAGATGCATACAATTATACAATAGAAAATGTAGTTTATTGGAGTTTATTCACAAAGCCCATATAAACCAGGGTTTTCTTAGTGTTTTCAGAAACAATCCAAATATTTTTTTTTACCAAAACACAGACAAATCCACTGTAAGGGGCATATTACAATCATGGCATGTTTATAGTCTCAAAGAATGTTATATGATACAAGATACTTACTGAGAGAACAAAGATTTCCCCCTCGACTGTACCAAACAAACACGTGTGCTATACAGTCTGCTCATGACCCCTTGGATACTAGTTGCCCTGACAGTCCCTCTGTATGTGTGTCTTTCTCTCTACTTCTCTCCTTCTTCTCTCTCTCTCTCTCTGTCCCTCTCCAGGGAGAGCGTTTGTTCCTAAGGAGGGCCATGGAAAGATCCCCGACCATGAGCAGATCACCCTGGAGCCTGAGCTGGAGGAGGCTCTGAAGAATGCCACAGACGCTGAGATGTGTGACATCGCAGGTGAGAATCTATAATTTTTTAAAACATTGTTTGTCATTTAGCAGATGCTCTTATCCAGAGCGACTTACAGGAACAATTAGGGTTAAGTGCCTTGCTCAAAGGCACATCATCAGATTTTTCACCTAGTCAGCTCAGGGATTCCAACCAGCTACCTTTCTGTTACCTGGCCCAACCGCTAGGCTACCTGCCGCCCTATCCCTCTGTGTCCTTACATTGTTTCAATGTGATGTTGCCCAATACTCCCAGCCGGTAGATAGAACATTGTGGCCCCGCCCACCTTAGGGGAAAAAAGCTCATGGTTACCCCATTGGCTCACAGCCAGCCCTGTGTATTGGGACCCAATTGTTTACAGTGACCCTGGCCTATTTGATTATTTTGTCATAGACCCATATTATTCCATTGCTCATTGATCCATAGTATTATTGTTCCAGTGCTTCACAGACCCACTCCCACACATAGAGACATGCAGAGACATAGGATGTGGGACATGGCATGGGGGGGGCTCCAATTCCATGCGCTCAGCAGAAACACGAAAATAAGCTGGCCAAGAGCCACCAAAAGAAGGGAGGAATGGAAAGAGGGATGGGGAGGGAGTCAAAGACTTGTCTGTTGGGTAAAGCTACTATATAAATTTATACCAAACAAGAGGCAACCTTGTTTTAATGGTAATTAATTGAATCAACAAGTTTTCATTTTTTTCATATTTACCCCAATGGAGATGTGAAATGAGTTCAGTTCAGCTTGAACATGTGTTCCACTGATATGTTGGTCTCATGCGGTCAACTACAGTACCAACCCGATTTGTTGGTTGTTTTTACACTCACTGTGCTTACTTCATAACAACGCCTAACAAGGACTTCATCATTTACTGCATCTGTGCTCTCAGACATTGTTTTCAAAACAACAGAATGATTTATGGTTCAATTTGATATAGGTGATTTTCACCCAAAAAACACACAGTACAGTTTTTGTTTCCAAATGATATCTAATTCGATGAGAATTCACGTCTCATCCTCTTTTAAGCTACACAACCATATGAGACCATAACACCCTTATGCATATATCATTCAGAGTATGGCCCAGAACAAACACTGTTTATCACAATAGTTAAATCCCCCATCCGTATCCACCCACTGTGCAGGGGAGCCAGGCCTGCCTCAGTCCGAGGGGCAGGCCTCCTAACTGCTTTTCCTTTAATGGCAGAGCCACCGCCACAGAGCATAGGCGTCTGGAAAGTGACAGTGGGGGAGTTTGGGGAGTGGAACTGTATGTCCACATAGATTAGCCTGTCATTAACCCCCTCATTGAGAACACAGTTTTGACCCTGGAGGGAGTCCAGATGATGATTAAACTTTCGTTAGCCTCTGTCACTCTTTTGTTTGGGGCTGGATCTGAGTCCACAATAGCATAGCTGCCTGGCCGGCTCCACCAGCAGCAAGGGAGGGAGACCTCAGTCAGTAGAGATTTCATTGATGCTTTTTACTCTTAATAATACTGATGGTATTTTGGGAATTGTTGTCATTATTGAGAGGCTGGGTTGTACTGTAAAGCTACTGTAGAGTCAAGCCGGGTGACATTGGCGCATTTTGCACCAGACCAGCTGTCTCTGGATCCCTCTCTTCTCACAAGGCCTTCCCTCCCATAATTCCCAGCCTGCCCCAGGTCGGAGCCTGGGGCCGGTGGGGGGGTTTGCTGTCACAGCAGTTGGTGTGTGACACAGTTTGGTGGCGAGGGGCCGCCTGTAATGAGACTGGGAGAGGCATTCAAAGTGCTGCCCTCTGCTGGAGATTTGAGCAAAGCAACAGCAGCACCAGTCTATATTTTTAGGAGCCCATTGTTCTACGTCCTATGTCCCATCTTGTAAAATTAGCAGTGCTAAGCTAACTCACCGGCATATTTGGAATTCAAAGTACTCGTCCCCAATACAATGGCCTCTGTCTATGTATGCATCTAAATGAGGGGCCGAATAACCATTCATTACGTGTTGGCCCATTTTCAGCTAGAATAACATTGGGCTTGGTGTGTCTGCATGGCTCACATTAATGTTTGGTGTCATAACGTCCTTAGGGCCTGGAGGCACTGAGATTAGAGACAGGGACTGCAGCTCTCTCTGTAAGAACGGAGGAAAGGCTACAATGTCCTTATCTGGTCAAGCAGACACACAGAGTAGGCACGTGCATAACATGGTAAATACTGTACCTAGTATTCTCATGATACAATGTACTGCACAGTGTTGGGTGTATACTGTAAATGTACATTTCAGTTGTTGAAATAGATACACCTCTCTACATGAAGATATGTAGAGTATAATTGAGATTGGGAGACGTGCCTGTCAAAACAATGCCCTCATAAATAATTGCAGTCACATACACTCTCAGTTTAGTTATAATGAAGGCCTTGTGATTACTTACTGGGACAATAACATGCTAAAGGTCTCAGCTGACAGCGACCATTAATTATGTTGAACTGAGGAAATATTACTGGATGGTGAATGAGAGTTACAGATATATAAATCAGTCCCATTTCTTTGCAGCTATTCTGGGAATGTACACACTGATGAGCAACAAGCAGTACTACGACGCCTTGGGCACCACTGGTACCATCGCCAACACAGAGGGCATCAACAGTACGTATGAAGAGGTTGACCAGCAGAGCAGAACATACCTACTATGGTATTCAGTATATTACATGTTTAGGAAATTCTTACACTAACCTGTGATACTCCTGTGCTTTTAGGTGTAGTAAAACCAGATGCATTCAAGATCTTCCCAGACGAGCCCCCCAACCCCACAAACGTGGAGGAGACCCTTCAGCTGATCCAGAAAAACGACAGCAGCCTGTTTGATGTCAACCTCAACAACATCAAGGTGAAGCCAGTGGGCTTTAGATCCTATGGTCTGAACATACAGTGATCAATTCTACAATGGAGGATGAGATCCCTTGATGGTAGCGTGTAGCCTCGTGTGTTATGGCATACTGAATCAGCATAAAGTGAATGATGTCTGTCTGTCCTGTAGGACATTCCCATCCCAACACTGAAAGAGATCTTTGAGGCGATGAAGGGCAACACTCATGTGGAGTTTCTGAGCATTGCCGCTACCCGTAGCAACGACCCCGTGGCCTATGTGAGTACATCCTTCTCCCGCAGACTAGCCACAAATAATCCTAATTTTCACATCCTTATTGTAATTTTCACCTCTTACTAATGAATGTGCCTCTAGTAACATAAGTGCGGATGTGTGTGAACCAGGCTGTTGCTGAGATGCTCCAGGAGAACACCACTCTGCAGAGTCTTAACATCGAGTCCAACTTCATCACCTGCGAGGGCATGAATGCCATCGTCAAGGCCATGGCCAACAACACCACACTGACCGAGATCAAGATCGACAACCAGGTCAGACACCCATACAGAAAGTATGCTGTAGTATGAATACATACATTTGAATAGTGCTACATACTGTATGTATGCTGTATAAACAACTGAATATAAAACAAATTCCTTATGAGTTCCTCAAGAGACATGAAAAGACTTTGGAGAGAGAAAAAACAATGATAAACATAACAAGACAATGCTATGATTGTATTGTGTGGTTATTGAAGTCCTTTTCATCCTTTAACCCACCCCACTCCTAGAGACAGAAACTGGGGGACTCCTGTGAGATGGAGATTGCCACCATGTTGGAGAACAACTCCAGCATCGTAAAGATCGGCTACCACTTCACCCAGCAGGGGCCTCGGGCTAGAGCAGCCATCGCCATCACCAGGAACAACGACATGAGTGAGTGTCTGGAGAATGCATGCATACGGTCAATTATTGTATTTCAGTTGTGCTTCATCTGACATGGTCAATGTTAAAGCTCTTGACATTCTTCCTGTTAGGGTTTTTGTGACGAGGCTGTCATAATACCCTCAGAAAGTGGCAATAATTCTGAGATAATGACAGATTACATTTCAGTTCATGTTTAGTCCTAGGGTGTTCTGCATGTTCGACCTGTTACTGACGTATTTCAGCTTTCGGATGACCCTTGACAATGCACTCTGGCTGACTCATATCGTTCCTTTTCTTTCTCTATCCAGTTCGCCAACAGAGAGTAAGATAAGACGAGAGTGGAGCAACAAGATTGTGCTCTCAAGCCGTGAGCCTATCAACTCAGCCCCTTGGACCTAACAACTCTAAAAACTGCCATTGACAGCTTTGCGCTAGCTTTGTCAATGGGGCGCAACAAACCTTTACAACCCCTCTGTGCCTCATCACAAGTCCGGTGTTAATTTCTATTTCTGTGTCCAAGCATTTCATTTACCACAGCTTTTTGTAGACCATCGAATTCATCATAAAATAATACATAGGTCACATCGTTGTAAAGTGTCCTTTATGCTTCTAGAGTACGCCATGATAATACTCAGAAAATGGAGGTGATAAAACTCCTACATGGTAGTGGTGCTATATCTAGGAAAAGAAAATCTGTAAATACTTTAAATAAACGTTTAAATAATGAATTGTTTTAATGGGCTGAATGTGATATTTTTGCCATTTCATCACATCATGTGAACATACATAACATTCAACATCCATAATGTTTATGGTTCAAAATTCAGAGCTGACACAATGTACAAGAGTACACTGTGTGCTCCGAGATGAGAATTGTAACTGTTCAATACCTCATTGAGCCCGCCGGATCCCCCTAACCCCAACCTATTTTTACCCCCCTCTATTGGGTATGTAACCTAGTCCTCTGGGCTTGAGTTACCCTGCTCAGAATATACCAACTTTTAAAGGGTCTGAAGGGGAGGGGGCACCCATATGCACCCAAGGAGATTCATGAACCCTCACCAAACAGCTGCTAACCTCTGAGGATTTTCACAGCATTGGAGTGGCTCCAATTTCCAAGTACACATTCATTTTATACCTGTATTAAGCAATGCGTTTTGATTATCATGCTCAATTTAAGCAACCTTCAGAATTTCTTGTAAAGAAATGGCACAGGGACCAGGCTTGTAATGACTTAAGGTCAGTATTGTCATACCAGATGCCATTCCCGGGGTTATTTATTACCCTTTGTTCATTCAGCCACAGTAAAATGCATGTGTATTTATAGTTATGTAGGGTACCATGCAAGGTATTTAGTGACTGACCTGGTATACAGTTCTAAGTTAAGTGGTGCTTTATTTTACTCCCTTGTATCTGGGTTATTAAAACAGACATGGTTAGCAGTGGAGGACAATTGTTTTGTTTAGTCATCTAAAAGTAAAATGATAGAATCAACATGACTTATTGCATTGACAATTTAACTCCATAACATCATCAGTCTTGATGACACATAAGACAGTTGAGCTCCTGTGTCGATGCAGTCAACAAACATTCCAAACGTCTTGTGGCAGTCACGCAATGAGCTCACAAATAATGATCAGGTACTCAGTTTGCCACATTTTAAAGTCATCATTTTAAACTAACGCACGTTAAGTCCGCACGCTTCCTTTCTCTAGGGAGGGGGGTTATCCAATATATAGAGTGGTCTAGGGGTGAGCCACAAATGAGAACCTTCTGAAGAATGTTAACCGGTGGTTACACTACCAAGATTAGCAGTAATATTGTCCTATCTGCTGATGATTTATGGTAAGCTCACAGCTTAGCCTTAACAGGGGAAGTGATGGACCTAAATAAACTGGGCGAATGGAATAACACAAAGGGTGCTGAGAATCGTTCCCCTTCCCACCCCTCGCAGGGTGACAACAGTCAAAGCATTGTCTCAAGCACCAATGCGTCTACCCTGAGATAGGGTAAACAAAGGAAGCATGGAGACAGTTCAAGATGTTCTAGTGCTGCTCTTATAGTGTTGTCATTACCGCAACAGAGTGCCATTCATAATTGTTGAGTCAACAGATGTATGTCCAAATGGGACCTTTGTGTCAGCGGCAGGGTTTGAGGAAAGGGCTAGGGATTGTGGGAAGGTGGTGGTGTTGAGGTCTGGTCACTGCTGCTCAACTGGTCAGCCCTCTGTTGAGTCAGTGGGGGGAGAGGATGGGAGGGATGAGGGTTCCTCTTCATCGGAATCAAATTCCACATTCTCATCCTTTACCCCCTGGTCACTCCTGTCCTGCAGCCATCCCGCACTGAGGCAGAAAGTGAAAGAGCGAGGTGGTAGAAAAGTTAAGATGGCATACTGAACTCTAGGTGGTGAACTTACATAACTGCAGCCTTCACATTTGAAAAACAACTAAATTGAATAACGATGTCACACTACCCTGCTAATGTTCACATGGGGAAAGGCAAGTTTAATAAACTATTCAAAACAACACTTAAAATATGCATGAAGCCAGTGAGAAATTGGAATCAACTGACAAATGCAGATTAGCGGTGACGCTGAATGAGAGTCAAGACTTTCTAGGTACACAGTACCTTTTCAATTTAAGGTAATGCTCCATCTCGCTCCTCCTTTGAGCTGTCAAAGGTTCTGACTCCTAGGTCGCCGTTGTCTGAGACTCCTTCTTACACACTTCCTTATTTCTCCCGATTAGACACGATCCCTGATTGACTAGTGAGGATGAATGGCAATGAACAAAAGGGTTAGCGGTGGAGACCAATCATTATAGATTTGTAATATGACAATGTTATTTGCAATAAATCTAGACTTTACCTGCTGTATTACTGTTGGAACTGGGTAATGACATGATGTCTTATCATTGTCTCCACTGACATTTGATGTGGTGATGATAGTCTTGTGCTGGAGGGGCTGATGTCACAGTCTGGAATGGAACACAGTCCGGAACTAGTACTTAGTACTGGAAATACATTTTTAAAAATATCAATGAAAATGTGATTGTAATAACGTGTAGGGTACTACTCACAATAACATATCACTTTCAGCATAGAGTACCAGGTCTTTTTCTGTCAACTGTTGTATGGCACAGTCTTCAGTAAGGCGTGGTGGGTGAGTTTACGTGTCTGTGTCAACAGGGGGGCAGAACTAGAGGGTTCCTATGGGGAAAACAAAAAACAACATGACGCATAGTCAACACTCCAGTTTACACTAGTCTAAAGCCTCAGGTTTACAAAGACAAAATATTTCACTGAGTAACTTAGCTAGTTATATAGCTTTACCTGTCGGCTATCTTCAGCTCGAACATAGTTTTCATGGTTTCGTTTAGATGTCTAATTTTTCAGTTGAGTTCTTTCCATAAAACCACTTCATCCCTGGCACAGAAAGGATTCGTGTAGGCACATTCAGCTTTCACAGATGGTTTTGATATAGCTTCCTGTTTGGTAAAATAATGTATCATTCATATGTACCACCTTCAAGATGTCTTTTCCCCTTCCTGTGTAATGTCAGCATGTCAACTGTATCAACAACAGGGCGGTATGAACACACAAGGCAGGTGTATCTTGAAAGGGAATTAGGAAAAATACAGATGCTCATGAGAAGTGCTTGCTCTGCCAAATGAAAACAACAGTAAGATCTGGGTAAGGATTCATTCCAGTTGACAGCAATGATAACGGTGTGGTGCCGAAAATCTCCCCCCTGCCAGACTTGCTAGTTGAGATTTCTGATCACGTTAGGCTGCGTTTAATTTTTTTTTTTAATGTTGGTTTGATCTTGGGGGAGGCACTAGACTCACCTAGTGCTACTCATTGGACCCTATGATCACTCGGCTACACATGCCTCTCCCTAATGTCAATATGCCTTGTCTATTGCTCTTTTGGTTAGTGATTATTGTCTTATTTCACTGTAGATAGCCCTTTTGTCTCACCCCCACACATGCGGTGACCTCACCTGGCTTAATTGGTGCCGCTAGAGACAAAACCTCTCATTTTCACTCAATGCCTAGGTTTACCTCCACTGTACTCACATCCTACCATACCCTTGTCTGTACATTATGCCTTCCGAACGCACTAGATTACCAGTTATTTTAGCCTTTAGCCATACTCTTATCCTACTCCTCCTCTGTTCCTTGGGTGATGTGGAGGTTAACCCAGGCCCTGCAGCCCCCAGCAACACTCCCATTCCCCAGGCGCTCTCATTTGTTGACTTCTGTAACCATAAAAGCCTTGGTTTCATGCCTGTTAACATTAGAAGCCTCCTCCCTAAGTTTGTTTTATTCACTGCTTTAGCACACTCCGCCAACCCTGATGTCCTATCCGTGTCTGAATCCTGGCTTAGGAAGGCCACCAAAAATCCTGAAATTTCCATTCCCAACTACAACATTTTCAGACAAGATAGAACTTGCAATCTACTGCAGAGATAGCCTGCAGAGTTCTGTCATACTATCCAGGTCTGTGCCCAAACAATTCGAGCTTCCACTTTTAAAAATCCACCTTTTCAGAAACAAGTCTCTCACCGTTGCCACTTGTTATAGACCCCCCTCAGCTCCCAGCTGTGCCCTGGACACCATATGTGAATTGATTGCCCCCCCCCCATCTATCTTCAGAGTTCGTACTGTTAGGTGACCTAAACTGGGACATGCTTAACACCCCAGCCATCCTACATTCTAAGCTAGATGCCCTCAATCTCACACAAATAATCAAGGAACCTACCAGGTACAACCCTAAATCCGTAACCATGGGCACCATCATAGATATCATCCTGACCAACCTGCCCTCTAAATACACCTCTGCTGTCTTCAACCAGGATCTCAGCGATCACTGCCTCATTGCCTGCGTCCGTAATGGGTCCGCGGTCAAACGACCACTCCTCATCACATTCAAACGCTCCCTAAAACACTTCGTGAGAGCAGGCCTTTCTAATTGACCTGGCCCAGGTATCCTGGAAGGATATTGACCTCATCCCATAAGTAGAGGATGCCTGGTTGCTTTTTAAACGTGCTTTCCTCACCATCTTAAATAAGCATGCCCCATTCAAAAAACGTACAATTAAGAACAGATATAGCCCTTAGTTCACCCCAGACTTGACTAACCTTGACCAGCACAAAAACATCCTGTGGCATTCTGCATTAGCATTGAATAGCCCCCGCGATATGCAACTTTCAGGGAAGTCAGGAACCAATATACAGTCAGTTAGGAAAGCTAAGGCTAGGTTTTTCAAACAGAAATTTGCATCCTGTAGCACTAATTCCAAAACATTTTGGGACACTGTAAAGTCCATGGTGAATAAGAGCACCTCCTCCCAGCTGCCCACTGCACTGAGGCTAGGAAACACTGTCACCACCGATAAATCTACGATAGTTGATAATTTCAATAAGCATTTTTCTACGGCTGGCCATGCTTTCCACCTGGCTACCCCTACCCCGGCCAACAGCTCTGCACCCCCGCAGCAACTTGCCCAAGCCCCCCCTGCTTCTCCTTCACCCAAATCCAGACAGCTGATTTTCTGAAAGAGCTGCAAAATCTGGATCCTTACAAATCAGCTGGGCTAGATAAATTATAAGCTGAAATTGTTGCAACCCCTATTACTAGCCTGTTCAACCTCTCTTTCGTATTGTCTGAGATCCCCAAAGATTGGAAAGCTGCCGCAGTCATCCCCCTCTTCAAAGGGGGAGACACTCTAGACCCAAACTGTTACAGACCTATATCCATCCTGCCCTGCCTTTCTAAAATCTTCAAAAGCCAAGTTAACAAAACAGATCACCGACCATTTCGAATCCCACCGTACCTTCTTCACTATGCAATCTGGTTTCCGAGCTGGTCATGGGTGCACCTCAGCCACGCTCAAGGTCCTAAACAATATCATAACCGCCATTGATAAAAGACAGTACTGTGCAGCCGTCTTCATCGACCTGGCCAAGACTTTCGACTCTGTCAATCACCGCATTCTTATCGGCAGACTCAATAGCCTTGGCTTCTCAAATGACTGCCTCGCCTGGTTCACCAACTACTTCTCAGATAGAGTTCAGTGTGTCAAATCGGAGGGCCTGTTGTCCGGAACTCTGGCAGTCTCTATGGGGGTGCCACAGGGTTCAATTCTCAGGCCGACTCTTTTCTCTGTATATATCAATGATGTGGCTGGTGATTCTCTGATCCACCTCTACGCAGATGACACCATTCTGTATACATCTGGCCCTTCTTTGGACATTGTGTTAACAAACCTCCAAACGAGCTTCAATGCCATACAACACTCCTTCCGTGGCCTCCAACTGCTTTTAAATACAAGTAAAACTAAATGCATGCTCTTCAACTGATTGCTTCCCGCACCCGCCCACCCGACTAACATCACTACTCTGGACGGTTCTGACCTAGAATATGTGGACAACTACAAATACCTAGGTGTCTGGTTAGACTGTAAACTCTCCTTCCAGACTCACATTAAGCATCTCCAATCCAAAATTAAATCTAGAATCGGCTTCCTATTTCGCAACAAAGCCTCCTTCACTCATGCTGCCAAACATACCCTGGTAAAACTGACTATCCTACCGATCCTTGACTTTGGCGATGTCATTTAGAAAATAGCCTCCTACACTCTACTCAGCAAACTGGATGTAGTCTATCACAGTGCCATCCATTTTGTCACCAAAGCCCCCATATACTTCCCACCACTGCGACCTGTATGCTCTCATTGGCTGGCCCTCGCTACATATTCGTTGCCAAACCCACAGGCTCCAGGTCATCTATAAGTCTTTGCTAGGTAAAGCCCTGCCTTATCTCAGCTCACTGGTCACCATACCAACACCCACCCGTAGCACACGCCCCAGCAGGTATATTTCACTGGTCATCCCCAAAGCCAACACTTCCTTTGGCTGCCTTTCCTTCCAGTTCTCTGCTGCCAATGACTGTAACAAATTGCAAAAATCACTGAAGCTGTAGACTTACATCTCCCTCTCTAACTTTAAGCATCAGCTGTCAGAACAGCTTACCGATCACTGTACCTGTACACAGCCAATCTGTAAATAGCACACCCAACTACCTCATCCCGATATTGTTATTTATCTTCCTGTTCTTTTGCACCCCAGTATCTCTACTTGAACATCATCATCTGCACATCTATCACTCCAGTGTTAATGCTAAATTGTAATTATTTCACCTCTATGGCCTATGTATTTCCTTACCTCTCTAATCTTCTACATTTGCACACACTATACATAGATGTTTCTATTGTGTTATTGACTTTACGTTTGTTTATGTGTAACTCTGTGTTGTTTTTGTCGCACTGCTTTGCTTTATCTTGGCCAGGTCACAGTTGTAAATGAGAACTTGTTCTCAACTGGCCTAACTGGTTAAATAAAGGTTAAATAAAAAATAAATAAAAATAGTAATGTCTGCAGTTTTCAGTTTGGCTATTTGTTTCAAGCATATTAGTCTATAAATAAATCTCTTTGCCAAAATGTGTAATCTCTCCCATGTCTTATTTGAATGTTTATTGCTTGCCTACATTTTCCTCCCTCCTCTATTTTAATATAACACACATACATTAATTATTCATTTCAGTTGCCTATCCTGACCTGAAGTTTGTTCTATATAAAGTATTTAACTCAGATGTGTGCCACAGAAAGTATTTGACTCTAGCCACAAAATTAAGGAAATTAAAAGGGGGGGGGGGGGGGGGCTATTTTCTTGCCTGCTGAAATCCCCCCTCTCTATCTTGGGACTGTAAGGCCTGGCACACTTCATAATCATTTTTTGTAGATCATGTTGACCAGTAGTGTGTGCCACAGAAAGTAATTGACTCTAGCCACAAAATCATGGAATTTTGGGAGGGTTCTGGCGGGGGGGAGAGGATTCTGGCGGGGGGTGATTTTCGGCACAACAGGTACTTCACCTTCCATTTTTCATCAAGGCTGCCTCATCCTCTGGAATGAAAATAGGAGATCTGCAACACGCCGTTTCTGGGAAATAAACTATTAACGTTAGCTACCTACGTTAACTAACTAGCTAGTTAAAATGACAAACGTGTCCGTTTCGCATGTAGCTAGCAAGCTAAAGTACAAATTGATTTCTGTGTAAGTAACAACTAGTAAAATGACTCGCCTTGAGGATATTCGATTGACTCTGATCATTGCCCTCTATTTTAAACGACATTTAGAATAATAGGTTTAGCTAAATATATTTGTTAGTAAGGTCCATCCTTATTTGCGAATCGCTAGCTAGCTATTACAAACATCTTCAAAACCGTTTGTAAATCTAGCTACTTCCTGCTTTCAGTGAGGAATTATGGGACTTGGTCATACCACGGCAGCCATGGAAACTGACAGATGACTGAATACATTTTTCCTATGGCAAGATTTTGTATAGAAGCTAACTAACTAGCTAGTCGACGAGATAAGGTAAACTATCTACATGCACTTAAACTCATGTTATTATTAGCTAGCTGCCACCTCCATACAATAACGATGATACAGGTTTTCTAGCTGTATAATCGCATGGTAGGCAATTTAGCTAGCTGGCAAACTATAGTAACTAGTATAGCCAGTAACGTAAACTGGTTTACGCTAGCTAACGTTATTGCTAACTTAGCAAGTCAATAGGGGGGCTAGATAACGAACAGCAGTTAGCTTGCCAGTTGTAAGCTCAACCATGTTCCACGGGGAACGGGCTCTTCTTTCAACGGGTGGAGCCGGTCTACTCCCCGTGAACCGCACGAGATCATACGGCAGTCTTGTACAATCCAACCTTTCTCCGGTACGACAAAGACGAATTGAACACCAAGTTCAGCCAGGAGAGACGTTGCAAGGACTCGCGTTGAAATATGGAGTATCTGTGAGTAGCTAGACATTGGCATTGTCATTCTTCCAAAATGTTTGAGTATTTGAAATGTTGCCCCAGCACACATCCTGTCAAGGAGGAGTTTTAACTGCATGACAATTTAAATGGCCAATTTGTGGACTTATGCTATGGTGATAAATGTGTTTACCTTCATAAACCCAGATCTTCTGCAATTTTCTCTTTTTAACAGATGGAACAAATCAAAAGAGCAAATAGACTGTACACGAATGACTCAATATTCCTAAAGAAGTATCTTTCTATCCCTGTGCTGTCAGACTACAACAGTGATGCTAATATTGGGGTAGATGTGACTGAGGAGGACTCAGGCCAAGTACAGGACAGTACAAGTAAAAAAGGCTCTACTCAAAATGGGAAGCCAGTGAACAATTCTGAAAAGACACAAGAAGAAGAAGGTACATCAGAACTTTCTCCAATGAATTTCTTGAAAAGGATGGATCGTATGATCAGCCAGTCCAAGCAAGCAGCTGTGAAAAGATGCCAAGAGGGAGAGAAACGGTAAATTCACCCAGATAACTTCATAACTTTGTATTATTCTGTCCTGTCATAAATTAGTGGTCAGTCTAGTTTATGATGCACTATGCAAAATCGCTCCACCATTTTCTAGTTGCAAAAAATCTAATAGTTTGCCTAATTTCAGATTGTGACAAAACAAGCAAGTATAGTGTGGAGAATCATTGTACCATCTAAATCGCTGTGAAATGCCTTTTCCATAACCAAAAATATTGTTTTCAACTGTTTGAAGATGGTGTACAAAACCGAAAGAAAAAATATGCAAAAACGATCTGAAGAAAAGGAAGCATAGAAATAGCTCACATAGCACAGGTACCGCTTTTTAGACTTGCATTCAATGAGAATGACAGATCTATAACACAAATTTCTATGTGTAATTGGTCGGTCGCCCAAAAATTACATATTGCAGCTTTAACTTTGATGAAATGCTAATATCCATTTAAACGAGTAGGGTGTCAATGTGATGATGTCATGACATCAGTAGCATGTTATTATGTCAAGGGTTCCCAAACTTTTTTGGCCCTCGACCCCATTTTGAAATAAAAATGTTTGCCACCCCACCATGTAAAAAGGGTATGTAATCAACGGCCAATGTTTCTTTTTTTAAATTGTGACTAAGACAGTCTATTACAAATCAGTCTGACAGTTCTTTTGACAGTATTTCAATCTGAAGGAAGTATGGTTTGAAGTGACAGAAATGCAACAGAAAGGTATTGGGAAGTTCAGAAGATGATCTGGCAATATTTTTGTATGATCTTCTGTGTAAAAAAAAGTCTGATTTAGTTCCTGGTCTTGTCCACTCTATTAATTATTCCAATGCAGCATTGTGGTCATTCTAGAAGGAAACAAAGTCTTGTCTTTGAGTGATGGGGTCATAACATTTTTAAGCTTAAACGGTTCAAAAGATGGAGACATATTTGTAGGAAGAAAACAGAAACCGTTCTGTTAATTGCATCAAATGGCAACGGCAATTTAAAACAAATGTATTTACATTTTTCTCGCGACCCCATAGTTTGGGAAACACTGTATTATGTGCTTAGCTCTTCATATAATGCTTGATTTTGTCAAGGTTCTGTTTATTTCACCTGTTGGGGTTTTCCATCACAGTTTGACGTCTTTGGAAGGAGCTTGTACCAGCAAGACAACAGACCGTCGATTTACAAGGTCAAACAGTGCCACGGTCGTCACCTCTCCCAGAATGCATCAGCAAGCCATACTTGGTGCAGTGCCCCTCACCATCACCAAATGCACCAAGAAACTGAGAGAAAGAGAGGATGAGATCTTTGAGTTGTGATTTCATTGCTTCTGTCAGGCAGATCATGGGACACATGGTACTAATGCAAAAATCAAAGGGATTGACGTCCAAGCTAATCTGGCATTACAGATTTAGGAGAGTTCTTATTTTCACTGATGAGTAACTTGCTGCTCTATGGACTTGGTAGTTGAAAGTTGATCGTTAGCACTGTTGATATAATTGTTTTTCTGACAGGGTGAGTTTCATTTTGACATATAAGAATACTTCTTATTAGGCAAGTAATTAACTACTACCAAGTTATTTAAAGTTGTAGTACATTGATTACGTTGCCATGTCCAGAACAGCACTGGCTGGTTGTCCATTTATTACACAAAACGAGAGTCAGAATGTGGTACTTTGAGTTGTGTTTGTATGTTAGTGTGATCATATAACTATCCAAATTATGCTTGGCCACAGGCGCTAGATCATGTGAGTTATGCTACCTTGTAGTGTCTTATGCAATGTCAAAAATGTGAAAAATATGCAAGTCTTAGAGAACAATAGAAGTTGACTCTAAATGTTTTATTTATTATTGAAACCAATGTGAGTTGGTATAGCCTAGTCTTCATTGGGTGTTTGTTACAATTATGCAATGATGTACATATTTATTTTTAGAAGAATACTGAGCATTGCACTTTCATTTTCTAATCTTGGCACTAGGTTGTAGTCAGTGGTAAGGTTGCCTTGGTATTTCATTTAATTTTGCCAACCAACTGTATTGTTACAGTACTGAATTGGCCATACTCAATCAAAGTGAGGAACTTGTTGTTTCTCCTTGCTATTTCAATGAAAGGCAGAACGATATTCCTCTGGTATGGTTTCCTTTTTGTTTCACACTGTAAACTTTTCTGCTGTTTAAATAAATCCAGAGGTGTAGTTTCGAAGTACAATATATATTTTTATTTTGCCTTAGTTATTTCAGAAGCATCTGTCCTGGTTACTGGTTTTATGTGATGTTACTGTTAATTCACTAGTTTGTCCCTTTTTTACCCAGGTATTTCCATTTAGCTAACCACCTACAGTACCAGTCAAAAGATTGGACACATCTACTCATTCCAGGGATTTTCATTATTTTTTATCTTTTTTACATTGTGGAATAATAGTGAAGACATAAAAACTATGAAATAACACACATGGAATCATGTAGTAACCAAAAAAGAGTTAAACAAATCGAAATATATTCTATATTTGAGATTCTTCAAAGTAGCCACCCTTTGCCTTGATGACAGCGTTGCACACTCTTGGCATTCTCTCAACCAGCTTCATGAGGTAGTCACCTGGAATGCATTTCAATTAACAGGTGTGCCTTGTTAAAAATGTATTTATGGAATTTCTTTCCTTAATGCGTTTGGGCCAGTCAATGGACATTGACCGGTGGAAATCTGTCCTATGGTCTGATGAGTCCAAATTTGAGATTTTTGCTTCCTACTGCCATGTCTTTGTGAGATGCAGAGTAGGTGAACGGATGATCTCCGCATGTGTGGTTCCCACCGTGAAGCATATAGGAGGAGCTGTGATGGTGTGGGGGTGCTTTGCTAGTGACACTGTCGTGATTAATTTAGAATTCAAGGCACACTTAACCAGCATGGCTACCACAGTATTCTGCAGCGATACACCATCCCATCTGGTTTCCGCTTAGTGGGACTATCATTTGTTTTTCAACAGGACAATGACCCAACACACCTCCAGGCTGTGTAAGGACTATTTGGCCAAGAAGGAGAGTGATGGAGTGCTACATCAGATGACCTGGCCTCCACAATCACCCAACCTCAACCCAATTGAGATGGTTTGTGATGAGTTGGACCGCAGATTGAAGGAAAAGCCGCAAACAAGTGCTCAGCATATGTGGGATGTCCTTCAAGTCTGTTGGAAAATCATTCCTCAGGAAGCTGGTTGAGAGAATGCCAAAAGTGTGCAAAGCTGTCATCAATGCAAAGGGTGGCTACTTTGAAGAATCTAAAATATCATATATTTTAATTTAACACTTTTGTTTTTGATTCCATATGTATTATTTCATAGTTTTGATGCCTTCAATATTATTCTACAATGTAGAAAATAGTAAAAATAAAGAAAAACCCTTGAATAAGTAGGTGTGTCCAAATCTTTTACTGGTTGTATGTACACACATTGCTGTCAATTTAATGATAAATTGCACATATTGTACATTTAATAACATTGTACATTTAATAACATTAACTAAAGATGTGAAGTCAATATATTCACAAATAGACAATAAAAAAGGCACTAATTTACAAGGCATTTATTTTTTTCCAATCCTATGATGTACAAGGCCCAAATAATGCCCAAATTATTTTTAAATATTCCAATCCAGTTTCTCTTTGGGCCTTATAAAATGACTGTCTTGTATCTCCACAATAAATGTGCACTGTTTTCTCCATAAGCTTTTATATTTTCTTCGATACATGCAGTACTGAGTCATTGCCAGCTAGACCACTAGATGGTAGTACTCTATTCTTATATTTCACCGCTTGCTTTTAACCCTTGTATTCATTCTGTTAGTCAGTATTGTGCAGTCGTTGAGGTTTATCTTTCCTTATACAGTACATAATATGGCGAGCGAGAGAGAAAAAACTACAGAAAAACTAGAACAGTAAATGAGTATGTGTAACCTTGGACGGAAATTCCACTGTATAAAATCAGGTGGTTGACACAATCTTAACCTAATCCTGACTTTCCAGGAACTCCATTCGTGGAGACACAATTCATCAGGAGACATTAACTTTACATCATCCTGCATATTCTATTATTTTTTCACTTTGGGCAGTACCCTTTTTGGAAAATAACAGATCAGTGAGTGACTACATCAAGTTAAACTTGGGTCACAAATCTCGCCAGTTCTCATTTAGAGCATGGACACTTCCTGTCCTTACACACAGTCCTCTCTTGAGTTCTAAGCAGACCCCTTCAAGCAGATCTCCCAGTGTCTCTCTCACAATCATAGACTTGCTCACACTCTCATAACGTCCCCTCCTCCAGCAGACGGTTGAGGCCGGTGCAGATTTTGGTGAGGTTGGGTTTAAAGGGTCCATCAGGGTTGTACAGCTGGGTCAGAAGCTCTGGATCGGAGTAATGGTTGAATACGTGGTTGATGCGACCATGGGATTTGGGCTTGAGGTGGGAGACGACTAGCTTCAACAACAGATCTCTGCATCCTGTCAGGATCTCCGACATTACTGTCTTGTCAAAGGTGAATTCCACCTGAACAAGAAGAAGTGGGAAATAGAGATCGGATAACAATGTTGTCATCATCTTATCTGTTTTCATAGAGAATGATGAGCCGTTAATGCATAGAGATCTATGATCGATTAACTCACTGTAACATTATAGTGTTATGCAAGGTGCCGGCATGTTTACCTCATAGAAGCTGATGGCTGTCATGGCTCCTTGATGCAGCTTCTTCTTGAAGTCCTGGGCCAGACTCAGCTCCTCTGGGCTGAAACGGTTGTGTCTGAACAGCACGCCAATCTTCACTGCTATCTTGATCAGGTCCTTCACCACCTTCTGGGCCTCTGAGCGGTTGCCTGAATACTCTTTGGAAACACGGTAGAGCTCGTCCAGGATCTCACTGCTGGTGTCGTCTATGAACATATGGACCACAGACTTGTTGGCCATGTGGCTGAGGATCTTCTTCTGGGCCTGCATGGCCATATCCTTGGAGCTGAACGACTCCATCCTTACCTGGGGGTTGGGAGAGAGAAGTGAGCAGAGATAGCTTATTATGTTATTTCAAACTCATAGCTCAGCTGTGCCACAGGAGCTCCCTCAGTTCAGTTTTCTGGGCTTTTTGTTTTTGTATCACAGAGAATCCAACTGAGACATACATTAGGCTCAGGGGATGTTCCATGGGTAATACCCGTGGTGGAAAAAGTACTCAATTTTCAAAGTAAAAATACCTTAATAGAAAATGACTCAAGTGAAAGTCACCCAGTAAAATACTACTTGAGTAAAAGTCTAAAAGTATTTGGTTTTCAAAAGTATCAAAGTAAATGTAATTGCTAAGATATACTTAACTATCAAAAATAAAAGTATAAATCATTTTAAATTCATTATCTGAAGCAAACCAGACCGCATCATTTTCTTGTTTTTTAAATTTACAGATAGCCAGGGGCATGGTGCAACACTCAGACATCATTTACAAACAAAGCATGTGTTTAGTGAGTCCACCAAATCAGAGGCAGTAGGGATTACTAGGGATGTTCTCTTGATAAGTGTGTGAATTAGACCATTTTCCTGTCCTGCTAAGCATTCAAAATGTAATGAGTACTTTTGGTTGTCAGGGAAAATATATGGAGTAAAAAGTACATAATTTCGTTAGGAATGTAGTGAAATAAAAGTTGTCAAAAATATTAATAGTAAAGTAAAGTACAGATAGCACAAAAAACTACTTAAATAGTACTTTCAAGTATTTTTACTTAAGTACTTTACACCACTGGGTAATACCCACCGAGGCTACAGCCTCTCCCCACACCGTGTCCCTGTCAGGGGAGTGAAGATACAGAGAGCTAACCCTCATGGGAGGACATGAGTGTACCTACATCACGTAAACACACACAACTGTTGCACCACACACTGTTTAACAGGACTAGTGTCATTGCAGCTTTGTCCTGCAGCTGTGTTACAGGTTCATTTGATGTATTCAATATCAAATTAACACAGTAGGTTCCACGGTACACCTATGGAATTGGGCCTAACCTACATGTAACACATAGTCTAATGCTCAGAAGGTACCACTTTTTAGTATACGCCTTTATACATGAAATAGAGATTTTTTTGTGTATCTTTACATTGTGGCCACATCATTTCGACATCATTTTCAACATTGTAAAAATGGGTACGAACTATGTATAAAAGGTTACGCAATTCCTACCATTGGTTTCTGTTACATGTTGAGAGCATACACAATCATCCTGTGGTGATAATTTCAGGACTGAATCTCCACTTAAGGCCTGTGTGGACAAGTATGTGAGAGAGGCAGGTAGACTGCATAGCTCAGGCAGGTTTCTACAAGTGTTCCTAGATTGCATCAGAACAGGGGGAATGGAGCAAGTCATGGCCCTAGATCCAATGGCTATCCCATAGGAAAAAATATTTTTGGTTACAGGTAGCCATGGAAAGGGTTCTACCTAAAAATATTTTTGGTTACAGGTAGCCATGGAAAGGGTTCTCCTCTGTGGAAAGGGTTCTACCTGGAACCAAAAATGGTTCTTCAAAGGGTTCTCCTATAGGGACAGCCGAAGAGCCCTTTTAGGTTATAGAAAGCACTTTTTTCCCCAAGAGTGTATATTTACTGTCTTAGAATCCTCCCTTAGGCAAAATGTCTTACATTGAGGTATCCTTTAAGTGGCAACAAGGCCTTCACACATACGGGTATTTTTAAATTGCTTCAGGGCCTTTATTCACAAAGAGTCTCAGAGTCCTGATCTAGGATCAGTTTAAGATTTTGGATAATAATGACAAATATTATATTGACAGACAGGAAATGGTCCTACATCAGCACTCCTATTCTGAAAGGCTTTATGAATACGGGTCCAGGTGTGTGTGTACTCGTGCATGTGTCCGTGATCCTAATGACAGTCGTCTATCTGACTCACAATTGATGCAGTAAGCACTGAATGCAAATGACTTTTCCACCAATAAATCAAATGATCCTGACGTACTAATAGGCATACCTCGCTAATAGCCTATGTTCCATAATCAGCAAACACACATCTCCCATATGACATCCCACTGGGTTTTTATTACATGCATATCCAGTGTCACATTTCTAATGGTACGCTCCAGTACAAAGCCTCCGCTCTCTGCGGGAACATTCATTAGATTAATTTCCCTTAACGATGATAATGGAAGTGGAACAGCATGATAGCTATTTCAGATTCACTCTCAATCTCATTCCAGTGCAGAAAAGCCCAGTGTGGATTGAGAGACATGCGCACCCATCAGCCATGTATCCTCCCTCCAGAAATATGGAGCCACAGCTGGAGACAGCTGGCTCTTTGGCTGGGCTAAAAGGAAAATTCACTCTGTTTATTTAACTAGTCTGCTAAGGGTCAATTGTTTACAGTAATAAATATGATTTTTAGGTTGACTTCATGCGACAGCCCAGAGTACAACAAAAAACACTCTCCTGTAATGGACAGCACAGGGCGGGCTGATAATGCTTTTTATGTTTACACAGTTCATGTGGAGTACAGCAACAATGAGCATGTACACATTTAGAGAGCACTCAAGAAGGTACATTTGAGTTGCTGTCCATTAGGCTATGGATGGAAGAGCACTAACTTCTCCTATAACAAAAGGAACCAACCAGACATTAGTACATTTTCAGGAATAGGAAAAGCCAAGCAATGTGGGTCTTCCATGACTCCAGTGTTAGGAGGGCAGGTTGTGTGGATCAAGAAGAGCTGTGCTGACTGACTTGGAGATAGTGATCAATGATTGGAAGATTATGCGCAGGGGGGGCGGGGTGGGAGAGGTAAATATTTAGCATTCCATAGATGACTGCTGATGGTGTGTGTGTACGTGTGTGTGTGTGTGTATCCACAGGGCTTAGCAGGGGAATTGGGGAGCCCCTTCCACTTCCCTGGACAGAACGTGACTTCTACTGCTGCTATTACAAAGCACCAGGTCAAGCAGACATGTTCCACTAACACTAGCCCTATAGGCTTATGTCACCTGCTGCCTGTCACCAGACTTGAGTGGTATTATGGGGCATTGAGGCCTCCCAGTTCCTATAGTGTCTATTCAGAAGGGCGAAATGTTCAGGGTATTTCAGATAGAAATATATCATATAGGATGGACATGACTTTTAATATTATTAAACAGAATATGTGCAGTTCTACCACCTCATTGAACACACTCCTGGTGCCATTATCCTGAGCTCAGGTCCAGGCCTTTCTTTTCAATAGAGGACCTCACAAAGTGTGGAACTTTCCAGTTTTTCTCTCAGCATTTAGTTGGTATGGGTTTCTAAATCAGGTTATGTCCCGTGTGTGTGCAGGTTCAGCATGTGGCACAATAATGGACCAAAAACTGGCATCACAACGGTATTGCTTCATTAACAATGGTGTTGAACTGAATGCTTGCTGTTTGATGCTGGCAGTTTTTCATTCAAAAGTGTTCATACAATATGATTTTTGCACATGTTTTGTCAGTCTTGTAACGTTTCTCAAAGTCTTTGAAGAGTTGTTGTTCAAGACTGACACACAACTCTGCTGGCTTATTAGGGAAGCGAAACAGAGCAGTTGGTTTGTGGTGACCAATTTAGTTTTTACCTCTTACTGTCTGTCCAACACATTGATGTGCCATTTCCATGTCTTTGTCTTTCGCTCTGACTGGCTCTCTGGCACTCTCAATGCGTGTAGGCTAGGAGAGGAAAAGAAAGTCCACAGCTTGTTTGATTGTGCAAGCTCCACCAGGCACAGATGGTTTCTCTCCTCACTTATACAGCAGTCTGTCAGGACCGGGTTCCGTTTGTACCTGTTCCAGCATGACTCTGAGTGTACATATATACACGTCTCCCAAGTGTAAGTTAGAAAAGTATCGAAGAGGAATTCACACATGATCTTATTTGGTCCTTCAGTATCACCTCCCTTATCACTTTATCCATATATGCCTAAACTGTATTGAAAGATGTAACAAAAAACGACAAGCTCGCTATAATAACAACACAAGTGTTATATTTGCAAGAGTGTACGTTATTTCTGTCAAAGGTAGTGCTATCTGTGCATAGAAAAGACATGGTTGAGTTGTTATCAGATAGAGAAATCCCTGAGTCTTCTTACCTGTGTGTGTGAGAGAGTCCCCCTCCCTCCTTCGTGTCAAACGTCTCAGTCCCCACGGCACGTGGCTCAGGTTGTCAGCATTGAGCACTCGTTAATGGAATCCCTTCATTTTATCAGGTGAAAATAAAATAAAATCCCTCTGTGTCGCGTCTATCTGTGCTGCTCGCCACCGTCTCAAGATAAATGTCAGTTGCACTTCCTTGAGGAACTAAATTTCTATGACACACCCCTTAGTTTGTTTCTATCTCTCTCTCCTTCTCTCTCTTGTATTTCCTTCTAAAATTCTAATTAAAACTTGTGTTCCTCTTCAAACTACAGTATCTCTCTCTTGCTTTCATCCCTCTTCATACTTTATCAGTCTCCCTGTTTCTTTTTGTTTCTCTCTCTCATCCACTCTATTCCTCCCTCTCTCTCTCTCTCGATCTATCTATCTATCTATCTATCTATCTATCTATCTGCTGACAGTGGGCCTCTGCTTGTCCTGACAAGTGAAAACACCAGAAAGAATTTAGCAATAATCCAGGAACACGATCATTTGAAAGGGGAGCGGCTTAACTCTTTTTGGGTTCATCATTGCAGGAATGCAGCTTCTGTCAGCAATGGACTCCATGTCACCTTTGCTCTCCAGCAATGTATAAATTCATATAGTTCATCTGTTAATTCTAAACCTTTAACATTTTCACTGCTTTACTTTTGTCATTGTAATTTTGACCCTGGTGACACAGTAGAGTATTAAGGGATTATACCGTATGGAGTGTTTACTGTATTATAACTACATTGGCATGAATGAACAGTATTTCAAAATACTGAGCTCACATTGGTTTGAAATGGAGGGAAGTCAGTAAAGACTGATGGCTATATAAGACCTATTTACCAGCTTTGTTTGCATTGGTTGCCATATATTTTATCTCTCCTTGTGTTGTCTTAGTTTCAATTGATGTTGAATTTGTGAAAAGCAAATACATAGACATAGGTAGACTGAGGTAAAATAATACAGTGCATAGTGAAAGTCTACACATCCCTTGTGCATTCTTCACATTTTGCTGCACATTTTGCTGCTTCACATTTGATTTTCAAGTGAAAGAAAATTATAGGATTTTTTCCAAATGAATAAAAATAAGTAGAAATACCAAATATGTTTTGATTGTGTATGTCTTCCCACCCCAGAGTTAATACTTAGTGGAAACACCTTTGGCAGCCATTACAGCTGTGAATCATAAGAGTCTACCAACCTTGCACAACACTTAGTCTAAGGTATATCCATTGTTTTTGTCACAATTGCTCAAGCTCAGTAAATTTGTGTTGGAATCATTGATGGACAGCAATATTCAAATCTTGTCTGACTTTCAAGCAAATTTAAGTCAGAACTGACATTGGGCCACTCAGAAACACTCAACATTTTGTCATTAACATTTGTGTAATTGTTCCTCTGAAAAGTAAAACTCTATCCCAGGGTTAGGTTTCTATAAGAGTGAGGCAGGTTTTCCCAAAACATTTTATTTTACCCCCTTTTACTCTCCAAATATCGATTGTCTCATCACTGGAACTCCCCAACGGGCTCGGGAGGCGAAGGTAGAGTCATACGTCCTCCGAAACATGACCCACCAAACTGCACTTCTTAACACCCAGAGAAACACTCAGAGAAAACACAGTTCAACTGATGACTGGCCCGCCACAAGGAGTCACTAGAGCGTGATGATCCAAGTGAAGCCCCCCCAAAAGTTTTTTTTTACCCCCTTTTCATTTTACCCCCCCGGCCGCTAGCAACTGTATATTCCAGATATCCTAGTCTCATATCTTGAGTTATAAAGGGGGTGCATTTGATAAATCTCAACAATTCCTACTAAGGGAAGTGTGTTTTGTGTTTACACTGACAGGCTAACAGGCTTGGCCATTTCCTGATTCAAAAGCTCTGTTTATCTGTAGGTTTATTTATGTGAACGACATCCAGCTGGACCAGCCTGCTGAGGCTCAACCCATAAAAAAAGCTCCATCCAATGGGGCCAAGGCCTTTGACCCAATTATTGTTTTCAGGTGTCAGGGTGAGAGGTCAGACCAAGGCCCAGTTGAACTGAAGGGAGAGTCTGAACAGATAAAAGCCCCAGTGTGCAGTGGGGATTCAAAGACACCTGCACCTTTGTTTATTTTCTCTTTCCTCCAGCAAGAAATTAACTGACTAGAAATAGTCAACTGTAAAAGTGGGCCTGTCGCCATGGCAACAGACAGGAAATAGGACTTAAGCGGTTTCCTGACGGCTTCCTCTTAATCATGTAATGACATCTCCCTCAGAAATGGCTACAAGGAGAGTTCAGATGTGTGTGTAGTAGGTAGGCCTGTAGCACTCACTAACCGCTAAGTATTCATACCCCTTGACTTGTTCCACATTTTGTTACAGCCTGAATTTAAAATGAATTCAATCTTTTTTTTTACCCATCTACACCGCATAATGACAAAGTGAAAACATGTTTTTCGAAATTTGACAAAGTGAAAAAAAAAAAACATTACATTTACATTTACTGAAAATGAAATACAGAAATATCTAATTTACATACACTACCGTTCAAAAGTTTGGGGTCACTTAGACATTTCCTTGTTTTTGAAAGAAAAGAATTTGTTTTTGTCCATTAAAATAACATCAAATTGATCAGAAATACAGTGTAGACATTGTTAATGTTGTAAATGACTATTGTAGCTGGAAATGGCAGATTTTTTATGGAATATCTACAGAGGTCCATTATCAGCAACCATCACTCCTGTGTTCCAATGGCAAGTTGTGTTAGCTAATCCAAGTTTATCATTTTAAAAGGCTAATTGATCTTTAGAAAACCCTTTTGCAATTATGTTAGCACAGCTGAAAACTGTTGTTCTGATTAAAGAAGCAATAAACCTGGCCTTCTTTAGGCTAGTTGAGTATCTGGAGCGTCAGCATTTGTGGGTTCGATTACAGGCTCAAAATGGCCAGAAACAAAGAACATTCTTCTGAAACTCGTCAGTCTATTCTTGTTCTGAAAAATGAAGGCTATTCCATGTGAGAAATTGCCAAGAAACTGAAGATCTCGTACAACTCAGTGTACTACCCTTCACAGAACAGGTAGTACACTGAGGATCTGGGAGACTGGTAAGGATAGAGGAAACAATAAATGGAGCCAAATACAGGCAAATCATTAATGAGAACCTGCTTCAGAGTGCAAACGACCTTAGAAGACACCAAGCATACAGCCAAAGCCATGCTGGAATGGCTTCAGAACAATGTGAATGTCCTTGAGTGGCCCAGCCAAAACCCAGACTTGTGGAAAGACTTGAAGATTGCTGTTCACCGCTGCTCCCCAAATCGAGATGTGCGAAGCTGATACACACATACCCAAGACGACCAAAAGCTGTAATCACCGCCAAAGGTGCTTCTATAAATTATTGACTCGGGTGTAAACATTTCATTTTCAATTTGCAAAAATTTCTCAAAACATGTTTTCACTTTCATTATGAGATAATGTGTGTAGATGGGTGAGATATATATAAATATGTTTATCAATTTTGAATTCAGGCTGTAATAACAAAATATGGAATAAGTCAAGGGGAATATGAATACTTTCTGAAGGCACTGTACCTTTTCTTTGAGGACAGCTAATGTATAATATGTTACCTCCTTAGTTAAAAGATAAAGGACATTGGGCTTCCCACCTTAGTGAAGAAATTCATAATCTAGAATAAGTATATTAAATAATTGTCATGTGATTTCTATTTGGACATTCATTGAGCTCAGTAGGCCTAAAGTCTTTGTATTTTCTGACTGGTGCTTAGCAGTTTTCTGAGCACACATAATCTCCGCATTAGATAAGATAAGAGTGTGTCGGTTCAGAGAAGATCATTGATTTAATCTTATATGTCTGCAGCTGACTGTGACTTGCCTTTTCCCCATCACCTGCACTGATGAGCGTGTTATAGAAAAAAAGTTACTATCCCCAGTTTTATAGAGCTATAGCTTCACTTTTTTCTTTGCCTTCATCTGTCCCTCTGACATTGTGAGCGAATCACAATTCGCTATTAAGCAAAACATTTAAAGATATCAACAATGAAATGAACACGTTGACGTGCTTGTCTGTACAGTTTTTATGGACAAGGATATGCTAACATTCAGTAAACGTGCAACAAATTACAAATACAAAACAGAAAGGTAAAGCACTTACAGCAAAAGGAAAAGCGCTATTATATAAATTATTATTAAAGTCAATATTATTCCATCATCAAACACAGTATCAGAACTGTAACTTGGGTCAGACTTCTCAGAACTAGTTTATGCAAATAAAATACAACCATCTCTTGACATCTCATCTTACTCTGTATACCAATCCATTGTGATCCTGTAATTCGAAAAAGGTGTTTTCACCGACAGTAATAACTTAATAAATAGTACATGAACTGTACATTTATTGACCTGTCCTTTCAACAACATGCACAAATCTGTGACATTAGCCAGGTGCTTGTATTACCAAAAGAGGCCCACTGTTTAACACGTCATCAAGACATGAGTATCGGTATATATTTGTTGGAAGATAATAATTTTTTCCCTTTTCAGCAATGTCACATTTGTTTAATTTTAGGGGCATCAATGTTTCCTCTATTAATACTTAAGTGGGGTGGTCCGTCCTGTCTACCTCTGTAACTCCACCTTGAATAAATGGATGAATACATTACATTAGGTGTGGGCTGCCCTGAATGTTGCTGTGGGGACCCTCAGGTCCTGCCTAAGGAAAAACATAGGATAAACAACAGGGCGTCATACAATATATTGAACATGAAGGATGGCCAATAATCTGAGATGAGAGGTCTTGAACTCTGGCCTGGTCCATCTCACAGTAGGGAAAAACGAAAGGGACGTGACTGACCAGCGAAACCATGTTGAATTTTCTAATTGGTTAAGGTTCAAGGTTAGGGTCAGTTTCAGGGTTTCCCTTCACAGGACTGTCAATAAGATGCAGGCCAGTCACATTATTTTAGCCTCTCCTCTCACAGTAGGCAACAGGAAGTGCTGCGCATGGGAAGGTGGGCGGGCAGCTTGGTGTGCTGCCTGAAGCTGTTCCTCTTGTTGTTGAGCACTGGGGCAGCGGTGGCCGGGGGGGCCGTGGGGGTCTCCTGGGCAGCAGCAGGAGGCACTGCACTCTCCTGCACCACATTGACCTGCTGGGGAGGAGCTTCGGGCTTGGCCGCGCCCCCTTTGTTGTTGTTCTTAGTGTTCTTTTTGACTTTCTTCTCCTGGGGCTCGGTGGGGTCTGTGGAGTCCTCGGGGGCGCCCTCTAGTGAAGGTAAGGGCTCTGCAGGCAGCTCTGTGGGGGTGGGCTTGCCCTCTGCCTGCTCCTCGTTGGGAATGTTCAGGTTGGAGGTGGAGCGCTTGGTGTTGGTGCAGGTGGACCTGTGTGTTGGAACGTATAACAAAAATGACCACAAAGTATGTACAAAAGAAAAGCAAATTAGTAGCAGGTGTGTTTTTCTTATGCAAGCCCTTCGCTCCACAAACAGGCTGGTGTTGGAACCTTACTAACTATACAGTAGTGAAATTCAATGAACAGTTCACAGTCATATGATATAGGGCATCTTGCAGTATATCCCTACAGAAGAGATTGGTGTTGCCTCCTCCTCGGCTCCACTTACCCATTGGAGCTCCTGTCCTCTGAGTCCTTCTGTTCACTGCTGTAGCGGAGCTCTGCTGGAGTCTTAAACGACAGGTCCTTCTTCCCCTTCAGCCAATATGTCTTCATGTAGCCTTTACCCTGTGAATGGACAGAATTTAGGCAGAAATAGTACCGTGTTCATGATCCTTATGTTCAATACCAGTCATAACTCAGCCAATGGATGGGCTGCAAATGACCATTTCAAGACTTTTTGAATTTTGATAAAACTCCTGAAGAGATCAAAATATATTTTAATAGATAGATTTAAAAAATAGATTTAGTGTGGTGCATTTTTGTCTATTTGGCAGGTGGAGCATCACAGTGTCATGATGGAACATCGTACACATACCTTCACAAAGATCTTTCCTCTCTCCTCAATTATGTAGGGCTCATGTTCCAAGTGGTCCTTGGTGGTCTGGCTGATGTGGATCTGCATGCCCTGTACAGACAGACACACAGAGGCTGATGTGGATCTGCATGCCCTGTACAGACAGACACACAGAGGCTGATGGCTGACATGGTGCTAACTATTCTGCTCACTCAATGTCGCATTAACCTACTTGCGGCCTACTTACGAAATAAATGATTTGCTATACAGTGCTAATTGATCGTGTCTATTGGGTAAATCCATTTGAATTCAATCAGTTTTTGACAGAACCCTTTTCGTTTGAACACATTTTTCCATATAAATGTGTCCATTGTAGAAGTGCTCAGAAAGTGACCTTTGGACCTGAATGCCAAAACATTCAAGAGATAAAGTTGCTCAAAGTTGACCTATTCTGCATACCCCACCATACCATGACATCCATGTCTTCATCACTGGAAAATATAAACGATTGATAATTGGTATAATTTAAAAGCTTACAAACAGGGTTGTCAAACTATTTGATAATTATTTTTTTTTAAGTATGTAATTCTTTAACCTTAAACGTCAATTATCAAAAAATGCATTAACTCAGATATTTAAAAAAAATATTCACATACATTGTAGCTTAGACCCTATTTGACATCTGAGGTTTTTGTGTTGTGACCAATGTTCCCTCTAAGCTACGCGTGGGCACGCAGCTCCCCGGGACTGCCACTCAGAAGAAATATCAGCCTGCGCAGACAAGCAAGAGATTGACTTTCACTCAACTATCTAGAGTTTTCCCCATTAGTTAACACTATCAACGTTTCCCATTTACTGTGGGAATTGTGATTGAATCAATGCAATATTAGCCACATTCAAGGCAATATACTGAAACACAACTAAGTATGCAAGACTTAGTATGCAAAACTAATAACTATGCAAGAGATTTTGTTGTAGGCAGAACATATTGGAGTAGGTTTCTATTGCAATGACAGGCACAACTCAGGCCCTTACTCTACACAGACCAGTGCGCCATAACCAATCAGCGCTGCAGTAGGCATGTATGCAAATAGACCATTGCCATATATGAATATGTGCCATTCACTTTGAACTGGACAGTGTTTACAGCATGAGTGGTTGTGAGTAGATGCGCTTGTTTTGAGATCAAAGCACATTTCTACATGTTCATATCCTTTGCTAGTTAGTGCGTTATTAGCCCAGTTATAGATCATTTGTAGTCAGCAATAGGGGAGTGATTGCTTCCTACAAGAGCACAAAACATGTACATTTCTAAATATCTTTGAAAAGCGAGTCAGGTAAAGAGATTTATTTTTGTCTTAAAGAGGCAGTTTTGTATTTTTAGATAGGGATGAATAAGCTAAGTAGCCAATAGGCAAAGGTAGCATAATTTGTCTGATTCTCTGTAATAATGGTACAGGAATAATTATGGGTCTTATTTTGTAAAGTGGTTTCTTGCATCAAACACAACAACATTTTCAGTCACCTCCTTGTCTGAAGGACAAGTGGATAAACAGGTTAATGTCAAGCCCTGCATGTTTTTTTTCAAAAGTCTCATGGAATGTAGGCCTATATTGAACACCACACATTGGCTGCTACTATTTCCATGTAAACATTTTATAGGATGCATGTTCTCTATTGTTTTTGATGGTAGGCCACTCTGGTAGGCCTACATTATGATCAAATAGCCACAGTAGCCTACTTGACCACTGTTAAAACTAACTTAAACTGGGAACAGCATCAGTGTTCACAGTAAATGCGCGCCGGAAGTTGCACAGAATCTTCACAACGTTCAGGTTTGCGCTCAGCAGACCTGAAATTTGCTCAGTGCCTACATTTTTTTGAGGGAACTTTGGTTGTGACCACCATTGGTTGAGACACAACATGCTCTTGAATACAGAGTGGGTGTCAATCATAGAAATATAACATGTATGGAACCTTTTGTTTAAATCAAAAGGAATGCTGTCAAAAAGTGATTGAATTCATATGGATTTACCCTATAGTGAGGTTATGTTCTAATGTCAGAACTCACCACCCCATTGCTCTCCATGCGGGAGGCAGTGTTGACGGTGTCTCCAAACAGACAGTAGCGAGGCATCTTCAGCCCCACCACCCCAGCCACCACCATCCCTGAGTGGATCCCTGAAGGGAAACAACACACAATGAAGTTAAACTGCTTTACTGAACCTGGATCAGTGGCTCTAGATTCAGGGTGCCTTAAGGAGTATAAATCTGGCAGCATTAAGGAGCACAGTCAGGACATGGCAAGACAATATCAAGCCTTTGACTTCCTTTTGACCGGATTATAAAGAGACACCGTACAGTATGTGTATGCTTTATGTCTGTCATATGCAGGGTTGGGTAGGTTACTATATAAATGCAATCTTTTACAGTTACTAGTTACATGACCAAAATTGTAATCAGTAATGTAACTTTTGTATTACCCAAACTCAGTAATGTAATCTGGTTACTTTTGAATTACTTTCCCCTTAAGAGGCATTAAAGGAAGACAAAAAGGATCCATCAAACACATTTTGGTGTGTCATCATAGTGGTCTCTGACTTGTGGAACAAACTTAAACTTGCGCCTTTTTTTCAATGTTGAATTGAATGTCATTGAGAAAACAGAAAGGTGTCATAATGTATTTTGTTCCGCAATCGTCCTTTATGAATTTAAAAGTAATCCATGAAGTAATCATCTAGTTTTTCAGAAGTATCTGATTACAATATTTTTTGCTAGTAATGTATTACAGGTACAGTTTTTTTGTAATCAGATTACATGTAATAATTATATTTCTATGGTAAGGCCCACTCCTGTCTACACTGTCTGTGCCATAAGAAATAGAGTGACTAGATTGTATTTCAATGGTCTCTGCTCACCGACTCTGATCTGGATGTTGTCTCCAGTGGAGGGGTCTTTGAGGTGGTCGATGGAGCTCAGCATGTCCAGGGCCATGTCACATATGTGGTGGGCATGGAAGGTTGTCTTATTGGGCACGCCTGCCACCACCATGTAGGCATCTCGGATGGTCTCCACCTGAACCCAGGGGAATAAGAGTCAAGTAGTATGTTTAGATGCATTACTGTATACATTATATCCTACCAATGAAATAAACTAAACATTCCACTCTGTAAAACATTGCAACAGCCACTCAATGCATGATAATAGAGTCTGTTCTCCTTTTTGGTCCAGCCAACCTTGGTTGAGTATTCAGGCATATTGTTCCCACAGAGGCCCTTGTTTTGTATTGTCCCAGTCATTCACCTTGTAGACGTTGTGCTTCTCGCTGAGCGTGTCGAAGACGATGTAGATCTCGTTGAGCATGTCCACCACCTGCATGGGCGTGATGTGGATGCAGATCTCGTTGAACTTCACCACGTCGCTGAATAGGATGGTCACGTCCGGGAACACCTGGGAAACGGAAATACCAGCACACTTAAATGCTTGACATTTTACTGTGGTGTTTCTTCTGGCTTGATAGAAATGAGGTGGCTAGTTGGCTCCAGAATCCAATTGAGCCTTAATGTCATTGAATGTTTTGAGCCAACATGGAGGATAGTTTCCTCTACAAACTCTATGGCTGTGTCTGAAATAGCACCCTATTGCCTATATACTGCACTACTTTTGACCAGAGCCTGGGCCCTATATAGTGCACTATATAGGGAATGGGGTGCCATTTTGGATGCATCCTGTATATCTGTATATGTATCTGTAAATTTACAGCTGTGGGTTAGTACCTGGCATGTCTCCAGGGCCGTGATACCCTTCCTGAGCCGGTCAGCCACAGCTTTGGGGATCATGGCGTAGAGGAGGGAGTCTCCTCTCTTCTTCTCCTCGTCAAGCTTCTTGATGATCTCCTGGAGCTGGGCGTACTTCTGCTGCTCCTGGAGTGGGAGGAGCCACCAGAGAAAGAGAGCTGTCAGTCAACTAACTCCTCCTCATCCTCCTTCAAAGGCCTATCCAGCCCTGCCCTTGAGATGGTCTTTGCCTCTGCCTTTCAGTGTGAACTATACACTGCATATGTCTATTTGTAACTTTGAAAATGAAGCTGCCTATGAGCAGGACTGTGTGTGGGTATAGTGGTATGTCTTGCATTCTTAGATGAGGCAAACTTGGCCCAGTTAGTAGAGGAGTTATCTGATAACGTTAACGATGTACCAAGGTACGGTTGTGTGCTATTCTAAAGGGTGGTATGTGGTATATATGAAATGTGTATGACTTACCTGGTCAAGAGCCAGCTGAAGTTCAGCCGACTGCTGTGTTCCGGCTAAGATGAGCTCTCGGCTGGAGTCATGGAGGTTCAGATCATTCACATAGACGCCCATTTTAATCATGTCCTCTACTGTCTCTATACTGGAAGAGGAAGAAAAAAGTGGAAGAGGAATGAGAGAGACAGCAAGGATGGGGTGAGTGGCTGAAAGGGAGATAAGAAGGGTTTGGAAAGGTAGAGGGAAGTGGATAAATGGAACATGCAACAATTTCAATGATTTTACTGTTACAGATCATAACTAGCATAGGCCCACCCAATTGGGAGCCAGGCCCAGCCAATCAGAATGAGTTTTCCCTCACAGAAGCTGGATGTGGAGCTCCTGGGCTGGTGTGGTTACACGTGGTCTGCGGTTGTGAGGCTGGATGTACTGACAAATTCTCTAAAACAACGTTGGAAGTGGCTTATAGTAGAGAAATTAACATTCAATTCTCTGGTAACAGCTCTGGTGGAAATGTATGCAGTCAACATGCCAATTGCAAGCTCGCTCAAAACTTAAGACATCTGTGCCATTGGGTTGTGTGACAAAACTGCACATTTTAGAGTGGCCTTTTATTGTCCCTAGCACAAGGTGCACCTGTGTAAGGATCATGCTGTTTAATCAGCTTCTTGATATACCAGACCTGTCAGGTGGATGGATTATCTTGACAAAGGAGAAATACTCACTAACAGGAATGAAAACAATCTTCTGCACAAAATTGGAGAAAAATAAGCTTTTTGTGCATATGGAACATTTCTCTGATCTTTTATTTCAGCTCATGAAACATGGGACCAAATATATTATATTATGCATACTGCACATATTTAGAGGCATACAGTAATATTATAAATATTGTATGTCGTTTTTATTATTTTCATATGCTAATAAACACAGACATAGCATAAGGTAAGGACTATCTAAGGTAAATGTTGGAGCCAAATTCCCTAATGTTTAGTCTCATTATGAACGTTTATGGCTTGTCTTATTAGAATCGTAAAATATAGATTTATTGAAATCTGTCACGTCTGCTCCCCCTCTGGTGCTCGAGGTTGCCAGGTTGCTTATCATTACGCACACCTGTCACCATCATTACGCACATCAGCGCTTCTGTAACGGCTGTCCTCCTCCTCTTCATCCGAAGAGGAGGAGCAGGGATTGAACCAAGGTGCAGCGGGTTGTGAATACATAATGAATTTATTGACAAGACGAAAAAACGAACACGAACTACACTTGAAATGATACAAAATAACATACGACGTAGACTGACCTAAACATGAGAACTTACATAGACACGAAGAACGCACGAACAGGAACAGACTACATACAAACCGAAACAGTCCCGTGTGGTACGAAATAACATACAGACACGGAAGACAACCACCCACGACAAACAATGTGAAACAACCTCCCTATGTATGTCTCTCAATCAGAGGAAAACGAAAACACCTGCCTCTGATTGAGAGCCATACAAGGTCAATTAAACCTGACACTTAACATAGAACAAACACAGACTGCCCACCCATCTCACGTCCTGACCCACTAAACACAACAATACAAAAGGAAAACAAGGTCAGGAACGTGACAGAACCCCCCCCTTAAGGTGCGAACTCCGGACGCACCATAAAAAAAAGTCTAGGGGAGGGTCTGGGTGGGCATCTGTCCGCGGCGGCGGCTCTGGCGCAGGACGTGGATCCCATCCCACCATAATAAATCCCCGCTTCTGTGGCCTCCTCAAGGTGGCGACCCTCGCCACCGACCTTGGACTGGGAACCCTAGACATGGGTCCCGCTGGATTTAGGGGCAGCCCCGGACTGAGGGACGGCAGCTCCGGACTGAGGGACAACACCGGACTGGCTGGCGGATCCTGGCTGGCTGGCTCTGGCGGATCCTGGCTAGCTGGCTCTGGCTGGTCCTGGCTGGACGGCTCTGGCTGGTCCTGGCTGGACGGCTCTGGCTGGTCCTGGCTGGACGGCTCTGGCTGGTCCTGGCTGGACGGCTCTGGCTGGTCCTGGCTGGCGGAAAGCTCTGGCTGGTCCTGGCTGGCGGAAGGCTCTGGCTGATCCGGTCTGGCGGAAGGCTCTGGCTGATCCGGTCTGGCGGAAGGCTCTGGCTGATCCGGTCTGGCGGAAGGCTCTGGCTGATCCGGTCTGGCGGAAGGCTCTGGCTGATCCGGTCTGGCGGAAGGCTCTGGCTGATCCGGTCTGGCGGAAGGCTCTGGCTGATCCGGTCTGGCGGAAGGCTCTGGCTGATCCGGTCTGGCGGAAGGCTCTGGCTGATCCGGTCTGGCGGAAGGCTCTGGCGGCTCCTGTCTGGCGGACGGCTCTGTAGGCTCTTGGCAGACGGGCGGCTTTGCAGGCTCATGGCAGACGGGCGGCTTTGCAGGCTCATGACAGACGGGCGGCTTTGCAGGCTCATGACAGACGGGCAGTTCAGGCGCCGTTGGGCAGACGGGCAGTTCAGGCGCCGCTGGGCAGACGGGCAGTTCAGGCGCCGCTGGGCAGACGGGCAGTTCAGGCGCCGCTGGGCAGATGGGCAGTTCAGGCGCCGCTGGGCAGACGGGCAGTTCAGGCGCCGCTGGGCAGACGGGCAGTTCAGGCGCCGCTGGGCAGATGGGCACACCTGTAGGGAGGAGACGGAGAGACAGCCTGGTGCGTGGGGCTGCCACAGGACCCACCAGGCTGGAGAGACCTACAGGAGGCTTGATGTTACGAGGCACCTGAAGGACCGGGCTGTGGGGGAGTACTGGAGCTCTGGTGCGCAGCCTTGGCACCACTCCCCCAGGCTGGAATACTACACCAGCCCGTACCCTCCAGAGTGCAGGCACAGGTTGAACCGGGCTGTGGATGAGCACTGGAGATCTAGTGCCTACTACGCGCACTTCTCTCTTAGGCTCCACTACCACATTTGCCCGGTACGAGCGGAGCGTAGGCATAGGACGCACTGCACCCTCCCAGCGCTCCGGAGACACAGCACGCAGAGCCGGCGCAGGATACCCTGGACCGAAACTGCGTACCGGAGACCAGACGCGCTGAGCAGGCACAATACGCCCCGGCTGGATGCCCACACTCACATGACACTTTCGGGGGGCTGCTCTATAGCGCACCGGGCTATGGGCACGCACTGGCGACACCGTGCGCTTAACCGCATAACACGGTGCCTGACCAGTGACGCGATGCTTATAATAAGCACGAGGAGTGCGCTCAGGTCTGCTACCTGGCTTAGCCACACTCCTCTCTAGCCCCCCCCAAAAAAAAATTCTGGGGTTGCCTCTCGTACCTGTCCCGCTGCCGTGCTGCCTCCTCATATCGCCGCCGCTCAGCTTTCGCTTCCTCCAGCTCAGCTTTGGGGCGGCGATATTCCCCAGCCTGTGCCCAGGGTCCTTCTCCGTTCAACTCGTCCTCCCAAGTCCACAAGTCCTGGGATTTCTGTGGTTGCTGTCCTTTTCCCCGCTGCTTGGTTCTGGTAATTTGGTGGGTGGTTCTGTAACGGCTGTCCTCCTCCTCTTCATCCGAAGAGGAGGAGCAGGGATTGAACCAAGGTGCAGCGGGTTGTGAATACATAATGAATTTATTGACAAGACGAAAAAACGAACACGAACTACACTTGAAATGATACAAAATAACATACGACGTAGACTGACCTAAACATGAGAACTTACATAGACACGAAGAACGCACGAACAGGAACAGACTACATACAAACCGAAACAGTCCCGTGTGGTACGAAATAACATACAGACACGGAAGACAACCACCCACGACAAACAATGTGAAACAACCTCCCTATGTATGTCTCTCAATCAGAGGAAAACGAAAACACCTGCCTCTGATTGAGAGCCATACAAGGTCAATTAAACCTGACACTTAACATAGAACAAACACAGACTGCCCACCCATCTCACGTCCTGACCCACTAAACACAACAATACAAAAGGAAAACAAGGTCAGGAACGTGACAGCTTCATTGGACTCACCTGGACTCCATCACGTTATTAATTACCTCCCCTATATCTGTCACTTCCTCAGTTTATTTCCCGAGTCAGCATTAATGTCATTATGTTTCCCTTGTCCAGACGCGGTCCGTGTTTTGTTTCATGTCGGTTATGTATTAAATATTAACTCCCTGTACTTGCTTCTCGTCTCCCAGCATCTGTCCTTACAGAAATCATGTTTTGGGATTTCTATTATGGTTATCATGGGTATTTGAAAGCAATCAAATTAAACTTTATTTGTCACATGCGCCGAATACAACAGGTGTAGTAGACCTTACTGTGAAATGTTTACTTTCAAGCCCTTAACCAACAATGCAGTTCAAGAAAGATTTAAGAAATATTTACCAAATAAACTAAAGTAAAGAAAAGATTAAAAGTAACACAAAGTAACAATAACGAGGCTATATGCAGGGGGTACCGATACGGAGTCAATTTGCGGGGGTACAGGTTAGTTGAGGTAATTTGTGCATGTAGGTAGGGGTAAAGTGAATATGCATAGATAATAAACAGCGAGTAGCAGCAGTGTAAAAACAAATGGGGGGGGGAGTCAATGTAAATGGTCCGGGAGGCCATTTGATTAATTGTTCAGCAGTCTAATGGCTTGGGGGTAGAAGCTGTTAAGGAGTCTTTTGGTCCTAGACTTGGCGCTCTGGTACCACTTGCCGTGCGGTAGCAGAGAGAATCTTTTGGGCTTTCCTCTGACACCGCCTAGTATATAGGTCCTGGATGGCAGGAAGCTTGGCCCCAGTGATGTACTGGGCCGTACACACTACCCTCTGTAGCGCCTTACGGTCAGATGCCGAGCAGTTGCCATACCAGGCGGTGATGGAACCAGTCAGTATGCTCTCGATGGTGTAGCTGTAGAACATTTTGAGGATCTTGGGACCAATGCAAAATCTCCTGAGGAGGAAAAGGTGTTGTCGTGCCCTCTTCACGACTGTCTTGGTGTGTTTGGACCATGATAGTTCGTTGGTGATGTGGACACCAAGGAACTTGAAACTTTCCACTACAGCCAGGTTGATGTTAATTGGGGCCTGTTCGGCCTGCCTTTTCCTGTAGTCCACGATCAGCTCCTTTGTCTTGCTCACATTGAGGGTCTAGGGTATCCGGGATGATGCTGTTGATGTGAGCCATGACCAGCCTTTCAAAGCACTTCATGGCTACCAACATGAGTGCTACGGGGCAGTAATCATTTATGCAGGTTACCTTTGCTTCCTTGGGCACAGGGACTATGGTGGCCTGCTTGAAACATGTAGGTATTACAGACTCGGTCAGGGAGAAGTTGAAAATGTCAGTGAAGACACTTGCAAGTTTGTCCGCGCATGCTTTGAGAGTACACGTCCTGGTAATCCGTCTGGCCCAGTGGCTTTGTGAATGTTGACCTGTTTAAAGGTCTTGCTCACATCGGCTACCGAGAGCGTTATCACACAGTTGTCCGGAACAGCTGGTGCTCTCATGCATGCTTCAGTGTTGCTTGCCTGGAAGTGAGCATAAAAGGCATTTAGCTCACCTGGTAGGGTTGTGTCACTGGGCAGCTCACGGCTGGGTTTCCCTTTGTAGTCCGTAATAGTTTTCAAGCCCTGCCACATCCGACGATCGTCAGAGCCAGTGTTCAGTCTTAATCCTGTATTGACACTTTGCCTGTTTGATTGTTCGTCTGAGGGCGTATCAGGATTTCTTACAAGCGTCCGGATTAGTGTCCCACTCCTTGAAAGTGGCATCTCTAGCCTTTAGCTCGATGTGGATGTTGCCTGTAATCCATGGCTTCTGGTTGGGATATGTACTTCGTCGATGCACTTATTGATGAAGCCGATGACTGAGGTGGTATACTCCTCAATGCCTTTGGATGAATCCCAGGAACATATTCCAGTCTGTGCTAGCAAAACAGTCCTGTAGCGTAGCATCCGTGTCATCTGACCACTGCCGTATTGAGCGAGTCACTGGTACTTCCTGTTTTAGTTTTAGCTTGTAAGCAGGAATCAAGAGGATAGAAGTATAATCAGATTTGCCAAATGGAGCCTCACCTGCGCACACCCCCTTCTTCCCATGTTCCCCATCCCTATACCTATTTTGTGGTTTGGTATTATCGCTCAGGTAGGTCTGGATGGTCTAGATTAAATCTTTGTTTGTAAAATACCTTTTTATTTGTTTTTATACTATCGAAGCTTTGGATTCTCCTTTTTTGGTTGCTTTGTGAATGCGTCTGACCGTGGCATCACATAGCTGTAGCCTCAAGGCAAAATTACGTATTGCCTTTATAGTCAGATAAGGACTAGGTACTGTAAGGATGTTGTGGGTGGTCTTACATGGGCGTACTGAGGAAGATGAGCGAGTCCCACTGGGGGACGTACTTCATTTGACCCTTCAGGTGGAGGGGCTTCTTGGGAGGTTCCCTCATATCCTCGAAGATAGTTTCACTGCACTTCCCTGGGGATGACGAAGAGCAGGGTGGGGTCATCCACAGACATAGAACTTGGAAACATTGGTTTGAAATTTAGAATTGTCATCTGTGCCATATTGTCACCAACAATTCCAAGACCATTTACACTCTAGTTATTCAAAATGGTATTGTTAATTCTTCATTCAAAATAGACAGGGCAATCACTGATTCTGGCATTGTGTTGGATTTCTGTACCCCTTTCAAATTTAGGAGAACAAAGCTATGTAGCATGTAAGCTTATCTTGGTGAGCTGGACAGGTGGGAAGATGTGTGAAGGGCGAGGAAGAAGGGGTTCTCACCGGTGACAGTCTGGAAGGCGAGCAGCTCGATGTCCTCTCCCCCTGAGTTGGCTGAGCTGTTGTACTGAGTCAGAGCACTGCTGAACTCCTGGTCTCCCTTCATCTCCTCCACAGACTTCACATCTAATGGGCCAGAGGAAAGGAGGGGATGACTGACGGAGGGAGGGAGGAGATGACTGACGGAGGGAGGGAGGATGGGTGGCTGAGTGAGTGACATTTATTTAATGCATTTCACTCATGCGTATAACAGCACTGACAGAGCGATTGGAAGACTTTAAAAGCCCAGGGCAGTCAAACATGTGATTGTCCTGTGTTTTATATATATTTCCACACTATGAGGTTAGAATAATACTGTGAAATTATGAAAATTATGATAATACCCTTTTAGTGTAAGAGCTGTTTGAAAGGACTGCTTGAAATTTCAGACTTTTTGGTGGGATGGAGTTTTGTCCTGCCTGTTGACATCACCAGGCAGTAAGTTAAGTAAATAGACCAATAAGAGAGTTCCAAACCTCTCTGCAAATAACAGCTAGTTTTCAGTTTTCCACTCCCAGACAGTCCTAGCAAAATTCTTGCTTAAGAAATTGCTCTTCGTTATTAAGAAGCTATTTTTTATTTTAGTTGAAACAATCACAGTAACTTACTTAATTGTTGCCAAGATATGATTTGATATTGCGATATTGAGAAAAACCGCTGCATTGGACCTTAATTAATCAAAATCACTTAAACATTAGACATGTGCTAGAGATTGTCTCTAACAAAGTACTCCCCTCTCCTGTCGGTTGACTGTGGCGACGGGCGCACCCTTGATTTCTCTGTACTTCTCTCTTCCTCTCTCTTGGGTTTCTCGCTCTCCTCTTTTCCCTCGTCTTCCTTTTCCTTGCTCAGTTTAGGGACATTCACCTTCTGCTTGCTCTCCACCACAGCTTTGGACAGTAGCTCAAACACATTGTTAAGGTGGGTGTAGATCTGAGGGGAAGCATGGGAACAGATGACTTCAGTCAAATCCAGGGCCCGTATTCACAAAGCGTCTCAGTGTAGGAGTGCTGATCTAGGATCAGGTCCACACTGTCCATGTAACCTTATTTATTGTGATTATGAAGACAACATTGATCCTGGATCAGCACTCTTACTCTGAGATTCTTTATTCTGAGACTGGCACTGATACATGCAGACATAGTGATGCTTAAAGGTCCCGCACAGGTATCCTATTTCCCAAGTAAAAATAGCCTTTGAATGACAAAAACATCACCTATAATATTTGTACACTATTAAAATGATCAGAATTGAGAAATGTTACCCTTTCTCTCATTTCTAACTATCAGGAAGCCTGAAAGAGCAGGCTGAGTGGGCGGGGAGTTTATATTCATGAGCTAGCCTTGACTGACAGCTCTTTGAAAACACCCTTGTGGTCATTGTAACAAGGTAAACAATGGGCCACGTCATTGATGACCAGGTAAAAATGGGCCACATGTCATTTCGAGACTAAATTGTAGGCTCAACCCGTTTTCTCTGCAAAATGCTCTCATAGTCAACAGAACTGTTGGATATCAGACAAACAGCAGCAATACACAATTGCATTTCTACTGTTTTATAACTAATTACAATATACAGTTCACTGATATACGTCTTCACAATAATTAGTAGAGCCTGAGTCACCTTAGAAGCTTACACATAAAAGAAAGTACAAACAGCATACAATAAGTGTACTGGACAATTTATTGGTGCCTCAGCATTAAATCAAATATCATTTTATTGGTCACATACACATATTTAGCAGATGTCATTGAGGGTGTAGCGAAATGATTGTATTATAAATAACAATATGTTCAGGATTGTATGTATTGAACAGACATTTATTTGATAATTTACAATAGGACAGCATAGCCCAAAATATTGATAAACATGAACACTCATGAGAAATAGTGGTGAGACATCATTTGATATAAAAAAATAAATATTAGAGCCATAAGCCTAATATAGGCACCCAGCCACCCTAGTGTCCAGGACCCCATTGATTCGTACAATTTGTAACACTGATCTCCCATCCAAATGCTTGAAAATTGAAATAAAATAACATACAAATTAACAAAATGTGATATCATGTAAAAGTTAATTACTTTGGCTTTAGGTAATGCAACTAACCACAGAGATTGATGGGGAGGGGAGCGGGAGAGGAGGTTCAACGTCATACAACACTCCTTCCGTGGCCTCCAACTGCTTTTAAATGCTAGTAAAACTCTTCATGCTCTTCAAACAATTGCTGCCTGCACCCGCCCGCCCGACTAGCATCACCACTTTGGATGGTTCTGACGTAGAATATGTGGACAACTACAAATACCTAGGTGTCTGGTTAGACTGTAAACTATCCTCCCAGACTCACATTAAGCATCTCCAATCCAAAATTAAATCTAGAATCGGCTTCCTATTTCGCAACAAAGCCTCCTTCACTCATGCCGCCAAACATACCCTCGTGAAACTGATGATCCTACCGATCCTTGACTTCGGCGATGTAATTGACAAAATAGCCTCCAACACTCTACTCAGCAAACTGGATGTAGTCTATCACAGGGCCATCCGTTTTATCACCAAAGCCCCATATACTACCCACCACTGTGACCTGTATGCTCTTGTTGGCTGGCCCTCACTACATACGTATCTGTCGCCAAACCCACTGGCTCCAGGTCATCTATAAGTCTTTGCTAGGTAAAGCCCCACCTTATCTCAGCTCACTGGTCACCATAGCAACACCCACCTGTAGCACGCAATCCAGCAGGTATATTGCACTGGTCATCCCCAAAGCCAACACTTACTTTGGCCGCCTTTCCTTCCAGTTCGCTGCTGCCAATGACTGGAACGAATTGCAAAAATCTCTGAAGCTGGAGACTTACATCTCCCTCTCTAACTTTAAGCATCAGCTGTCAGAGCAGCTTACTGATCACTGTACCTGTACACAGCCAATCTGTAAATAGCACACCCAACTACCTCATCCCCATATTATTACTTACCCTCTTGCTCTTTTGCACCCCAGTATCTCTACTTGCACATCATCATCTGCTCATCTATCACTCCAGTATTAATGCTAAATTGTAATTATTTTCACCTCTATGGCCTATTTATTGCCTACCTCCCTACTCTTCTACATTTTCACACACTGTAAATAGATTTTTCTATTTTTCTTTTATTTTGTGTTATTGACTGTACGTTTGTTTATGTGTAACTGTTGTTGTTTTTGTCGCACTGCTTTGCTTTATCTTGGCCAGATCGCAGTTGTAAATGAGAACTTGTTTTCAACTGGCCTACCTGGTTAAATAAAGGTGAAATAAAAAAGGGGGGGGGGGCCAAGTACCTCGCTTCAATCAAGCAGACTTCAGTCACCCACTTGGCTTCAGTCATCCCCAAGATTGAAGCGAGACACAAATCCAGCTATGGCCTCCTCCTTGTCAGGCCTCTCACACTGGGCAAAACTATATTTGTGAACATTTTTACTTCACTACATTCCTAAAGAAAATAATGTACTTTTTACTCCATTCATTTTCCCTGACACCCAAAAGTTATCTTTACATTTTGAATGCTTAGCAGGACAGGAAAATGGTCCAATTTACAAACTTATGAAGAGAACATCTCTGGTCATCTCATCTACCTCTGATCTGGCAGACTCACTAAACACAAATGCTTTGTTTGTAAATTGTCTGAGTGTTGGAGTGTGCCCCTGGCTATTAGTAAATAAAATCACAAGAAAACTGTGCCTTCTGGTTTGCTTAATAAGTAATTTGAAATTATTTATACTTTTACTTTTGATACTTAAGTATATTTAAAATGAAATACTTTTAGACATTTAGTCAAGTAGTATTTTACTGGGTGACTTTCACTTTTACTTGAGTAATTTTCTATTAACATATCTTTACTTGTACTCAAGTATGACAATTGGGTACTTTTTCCACCACTGGAAATGAATAAATGGCTTACAGTATTTTTGGTCTGTCTTCACGTTTCACAGCATTCCTGCTGGGGAAGCAGCCTGGGAAGCTGTGCAGACAAAATAGATGTTGAATTTTCAAAAATGTCTATCATTACAGCTTGATGATAGTGAAAAGACAAAAGTAGATGGAAAGTGAAAATAATAATGATACTTACATTATGGTCAGCGCTTGCAAGATCCACTGTTCCAATGTCAATGATGGTATTGCATCCGTCTTTAGGATTAGCTTCCTGGCAAGACCAATCGAATGTTCTCCACAATTGATAAAGCAACTTCGCTCGAAATGTGCACTGCACACCCGTAACATAATCGTCATTTTCGTGCAGCCTGTCCTCCCAAAATTAAAATGAGACATTGCTGTCGGATATCTTCATTCTTCAGAAAATAGTGCAACGTTAAATGTACACTATAGCATCCTGTCACAATGTGCTTTTTGCCGGCATAGTAGCTTGATAGCTAACAGTCACACCACAGATAAAAGGCTACCAGTATATTTAAAATATATATATTATTTGGTGATGCGTTCTGCTTGAGCTAGCTATTAGTACCTTGCCTACAGTTTGTAAACAAAGCCAAAGCAAGGCGTAGGAACACATGCAATGACGCTCTTAAGGCGGTACATATTTAAATTAGTTGAGCTCATAAGACACTACCATTGGTGTATTACATTTCTGGCTTTATGTGACGTTGGATAAAGCCGGAAGTAAATCCTTAGTAATGCGTGTCTGAATCCAAGCGTTTGACATGGGGAAGGGGACCAGTAACTTTATTATCCAATTTTATCAGTGTGCCAGCTACAGTCATTTTTCATACTTGGGTTACCCTACTTTGTATTGGTTTCATCCAAATATCATCCAATGCGATGAAAAACACAATTTCCACTGTTTGGACCATTAAAGGGTTTTTTGTTGAATGTAACTAAATAATCCAAATATCCACAAAAAAACTCTGGATTGACAACAATAGCCTAGGTAAGTGGAAAAACCATACCAAATGTAACAGAACCCTCACCCCCCTCTCTCTCCCCTCCTGTACTCACGTTGTCCCAGCTGAACTCCAGCATGGGTCGCACCAGGGTGAACTCTTCGTTGACCTTCTTGCCCTGCAGGTCGGAGAAGACCTCCTTTAGACCGTCCCCGATGCGGTACATGGTCATGTCCCGGCGGAAGATCACGCTAAAGGGAAACATGTCGAAAAAGATGCCCCTCTTCATGGGTAGCTTCTCGTACCCTGGGGCCGTCTTCTGCTGGGGCATGCGGTGCTTGAAGGCAGCGTTGTCAAAGTTCATCTTGTAGATCTGCGGCAAAGAGACATTGAAGGTAATCATGGCGACGCAGCTGTGAGGATCTTAAGGTTGTAAAGATCTTGACAATGGGGCCAGACACTAAAGTTGTTTGACAATGTGGCCAGACACTAAAGGTGTTTGACAATGGGGCCAGACACTAAAGGTGTTTGACAATGGGGCCAGACACTAAAGGTGTTTGACAATGGGGCCAGACACTAAAGGTGTTTGACAATGGGGCCAGAGACTAAAGTTGTTCGACAATGGGGCCAGACACTAAAGGTGTTTGACAATGTGGCCAGACACTAAAGGTGTTTGACAATGGGGCCAGACACTAAAGGTGTTTGACAATGTGGCCAGACACTAAAGTTGTTTGACAATGGGGCCAGACACTGAAGGTGTTTGACAATGGGGCCAGACACTAAAGGTGTTTGACAATGGGGCCAGACACTAAAGGTGTTTGACAATGGGGCCAGACACTGAAGGTGTTTGACAATGGGGCAAACCGTAGCACTTGGAAAGTGATGCACTCCTAGGTCTAGGTCGGAGGAGTTACTTGCACGTGCGCTGGGGTGTACATAACATTGTTGAAAAGAAGTAGCTTCAGATAGGTAGATGCCCACAGTACAGTACATACCACATATGTCATCTTCTCAGTCTCCTCTTTGGACAGGATCTCAACTTCAATGTCTGTGTTGTAGAACTGCCTTCCCACTTGAGACAGCTGGCCTACAGTATGGGAAGAGAGAACAAGTATTTTTACAGATTGGGGATGTGTGACATGAACCCTATGTATAGTATTACCAAATATAGTGCTTCCAGAAAAATCGTTTTTGCTATGTTTGTCCTCTGTGGTGCTCCCTACCTACCTTTGACAAACTGGGTGAAGCCCTTGCGGGTGCTGCGGTAGTGCAGGGTGAGGCTGGTCTCACACTCCTCCTCCACACAGAAGCTGGGAGGCTGCACCTTGGGGAAGGAGAAGCGGAAGTACTCGTGCAGGTTGTCCAGCTCATTGATGAAGTCACGCACATTACGCCCCAACACCTGGATGAATGGATAAGGGATTAATAAGGATATTACACACACACCAGTGTATTTATTATTGATTAGGGCCAATTATGCCTAGTGTTAACTCAGACACTTGAGGAGGGCCACTAGGCACCAGGTCACCTTGAGAATCCTCTCGTAGCCATAGTTCCCGATCCTCTTCACCATGTAAACCCCGAAGGCATACATGAGCTCATCATGGGTCTTCCCCAGGACCTCGCCTGCTGCCTTGGCCAGCCGCAGGATCAGGTTGTCACTGCAGGGGAAGAAGGAGGATACCTAGATATGACATTTACATGTACATTTTAGTCATTTAGCAGATGCTCTTATCCAGAGTGACTTACAATTAGTGCATTCATTGACCTGTTGTCTATGTGTGTGTTATGTATTGATGGTCTATGTAAACTTGATGTGCTTTTGCCAAGTCTGTCAGGAAAGAGATTCAAGTGAAACCTCATGTGACTTCCCTTCCTGGTAAAGTTAGAATATAAAGTAAACTTGACGCATATTATGGGTACAGAGAAATAGTTAGCTCCGACAGTTAGATGGGATATGGCCGTACTTGTACATCTGATGGCGGACAAACTTGAGATGCGGTATCTCTGCCCGGGCCTCTATCAGTCTCCATACATCCTCTCCGTACGACTCGTTGATATAATCATTCACTGCTTCCAAGTACAGGCCGTACATCTTAAGGGGGTTGGGAACCTCCAGATTTCTGCCAAGTTTAACTGCTTTACTGAGGAACGGTAAGGAAAGAAAAAGTGTAAAACACCTGCAGTCTGAGTCATTTTGCATATAGGATGAACTAGATGTTAAAAACTATGAAGTCCCTCATTATTCATTGTCACAAAATGTTTCCAAAAACAATAAATCATCCCTTTTGGGTATCTTGAATAGGATTGACATGAAACAATATGAATGAGGTTTTCAGACAGAGCCAGATTCTCCCCTTTGAAATCTTGCTCTACTCACAGCTCTATTCTATAACTAGCACATGTGCAGTACTTGCATTTTACATGTAGTATTTAACCAATGAGTAAAAAGAAAATCAATCTCACACCTATATCACAAACACATTTTCACATGCACACAAATCATGCATACATATACAGGCACAATGAGTTACTTTACATTCTTACCCTGAGGTCTTAGTGCCAGGTAACCTCCTCAAACACCTCCCTACCTAAGCACACTGTTACACAATACTCTTTTGTCAGTGTTGATCAGAATACTTTTACAATAGCAGAAGATTATCCTTTAAAGACTCATCTTTAAATAAAACACTACACTGCACAGTGTTGCCTCTAGTCTATGGCACCTCGGACCTAAAATTGTCCGCAATCTATGTTCCACAGCATTTAGCCAGCTAACACATTGTATATGAAAGGTTTTCCAAAAGAAAAAGCAGAAGAAGAGGGTGAAAATATGGGTCCCTTACCTGCAGTCCCTCAGTGGTATGTAATTCGCTGGTCCAACTGCGGGAGCGAACGCCAAAATGCTGCTTTCTGCTCTGACTGGCCAAACACCTGCTCGTGACACTGGCCCTCTTCAGACACTTCTCTGTCAATTCAATGGGTGGCAGGGCCTAAAATAAGAGCGCCAAGGCATGTTTCTGGCAGGTACCAAAGAAAAGGTAATAGTGGTGACTTTCTAGCTCGCTGAAGACAAAGCAGGCCAATGTGTGTGTGTACTGTGCTGTAAGTCTGTGTTTGGATCTTGGTTATGAATGCCAAAAGGAAAAGTGTGTGGGCTTATTGTGGGGAATCTCTCAAGAGGGGCATGCCCCCCTGTGATATAAGTCCAAATGTTTTAAACAAATCAACATACTGTCTAGTTGTACATATAGGGCTGTGGACTATGAAGTGCATTGTGACAAATATAAAATCAGTAGGCTCTATAGGCCTAGGTCATGGGATGGGCAACATCTGGAGCAGCCCTTCAATGGATTTTGGGGGGGGTTGATTTGTACATTATTAAAACAAATTAAATTGCAGGCCGGACACAGGGAAGATATTTAAAAGATATAAATATGTATCTACAAGGTTTTAGAAGTGCAAGTGTAACCTGTAGTTATGCAAAATAAAAAACAATGTTATGTGTTGGAGCATTGGTGTAGCCTTGGCTTGTGAAGTGCTCTATTATAATGCTATGCTAAGCACACTCGTATTCAGAACCCGCAGGAAAATTTTGTCAATTTAATTTGTTTAATAAGGAGGTCTCTCGTGTTGCAAGTACGGATGGATTGAGAAAGCCCTGTGAGTGTAAATACGGATGGATTGAGAAAGCCCTGTGAGTGTAAATACGGATGGATTGAGAAAGCCCTGTGAGTGTAAATACGGATGGATTGAGAAAGCCCTGTGATTATGAACATGTTCTTGATGGTGATAGTATTGTAATGACCCGAAAGTGTCATTACAATACTCCCACCCTCTCCATGGGAGCCCCCACTGGGAACTGTTGGAGCTGAGCATGAGAGCGGCCTGGGGGGCCCTTTCTTGCTGTGCAGTTGTCACAGCGGCGGCAAAAGTCCTCCACATCCCTCTTGTGCTGCCCCCAGTAAAAGCCCTGATGGAGGCGGCGCAGTGTTTTTGTGACCCCAAAGTGTCCAGTCCCCACCCCCCATGAGTACTCTGGAGCACAGCCTCCCGCAATGCTTTTGGGACCACCACCTGCCACCTCTCCTCTCCCATAGCCGACTCCTTCCATGCCCGCTGTAGCACGCCATCAGCCAGCCGCAGTCTCTCAAACTTTGACCACAACCCTTTGGTCGCGAGTGAGAGCGCTGTCACCCCTTCCCATGGTGGCCTCACCTGCGCCTCTACCCACTGTAGCACTGGCTGTAGGTCTGTGTCCCGTCCCTGCTGCTGCCCCCATTCAGCCACGTCGACAGTCTGCAGCTCACAGCAGACAGGCCCGCTCGCCCGACACACTATGGCACAGACCCCCTCCTCTGCACACAGCTCTCTCTCCCGTCCCTCTCTCCGCTCACAGTGGCGGCAGCCGTCTGCAGTACAGGGCCGACGGGACATGGCGTCGGCATTGGAGTGGCGTGCCCCTGCCCTGTGCACCACTGTGAAGTCATACGGCTGAAGCTCCTCCAACCAGCGTGCCACCTGCCCCTCTGGCTCTCTGAAAGACATAAGCCACTGGAGAGCAGAGTGGTCAGTCCTTACAGTAAAGGGCAGGCCACCCAGGTAGTACTTGAAGTGTTTGACAGAAGCCACAACAGCCAAGAGCTCCCGCCGGGTGACACAGTAGCGGCGCTCATGTTTGTCAAATGTTTTGCTGAAGTACGCCACCACTGTCTCCCCCTCTGGCCCCACCTGGGCCAGCACCCCACCCATGCCCACATTGCTTGCGTCTGTGTCCAGGATAAAGGGCAAGGTGAGGTCAGGGGGGGCGAGCATGGGGGCCTCGATCAGTGCACGTTTGAGGGTGTTGAAGGCCTCCTCACACTCCACTGTCCAAGTGAAAGCCTTGTCCTTCGGCAGCAGGCGGTTCAGGGGAGCAGCGACGCTTGAGAAGCTCCCTACAAACCTCCTGTAGTACGAGGCCAGGCCCAGGAAGCTCTTCAGCTGACGCTGGTCGGTGGGGGTGGGCCAGTCTCTGACAGCCCCCACCTTGTCCTCCATGGTGCTGATCCCCTCCTTCCCCACTCGGTGGCCCAAGAAGGACACCTCTCTCCTCATGAAGTGGCACTTATCGGGGTGGAGCTTCAGACCTGCGGCAGCCACCCTCTCCAGCACACGCCGTAGCGCCCCCAGGGCTGACTGGAAGGAGCTGCCATGGGCCAGGATGTCATCGAGGTATACCAGACACTGCTGTCGGGGGATGCCATCCAGCACCCTGTCGATCAAATGCTCGAAAGTAGCTGGAGCGTTGCACAGGCCGAAGCACAGGACCTTGAACTGCCAGTGTCCTCTGTTAGTGGAGAATGCCGTTTTGGCTCTGGCCTCTGGGGAGAGGGGCACCTGCCAGTAGCCACTGAGGAGGTCTAGTGAGGAGAACCAGGAGGACCCCCTAACCAGGTCCAGTGACTCATCAATACGTGGTATGGGGTATGAGTCCTTCCTGGTTACCTCATTCAGCCGCCTGTAGTCCGCACAGAACCTCAGCTTGCCCCCCTTCTTCGGAACCATGACGACTGGCGCCGCCCAGGGGCTGTCTGAGGGCTCGATGAAGTCTGCCCGCTGCATCTCCAACACAGCCTTGTCTGCCGCCTCCTGGCGTGCCAGCGGGATACGGCGGGGACGCATCTTGATGGGACGAGCATCACCGGTGTCGATCTCATGCTGCACCAGATGAGTCTGACCCACCTCTTCCTCACTCAGCGCAAAGCTGTCTCTGAATTCAAACAGCAACTGCCACAACCGTTCCTGCTGCTCGGGGTCAAGACCAACACAGTTCCTCCCCCATATCTCCCTCACTGCAGACAGTGTCCTCTCCTCTCCCATCTGGGGTAGCTGGGCTGGGGGTGCGTGGCCCGGGCTCACAGAGGGCTGTGTCGTGGAGGTAGCTGGGGGAATGTAACACACAGCCGTAGGTGACAGGGAGGCTGGGGAAAAGTCACACACAGATGTGGGGGGGGGGGGGGGCAGCCATGAGTCTCTGCTGCTTCAACTGTTGGAGTAAAGGGTTTGTTGGGTTGAGTGAATGTGACATTAGGGGGGACCATGGTGACTTCCGGCCCTTCCTGGAAGCTCAGTGTGCCCCTATTTAGGTCTAACTGGCAGCCTGTGCTCCTAAGAAAGTCCAACCCCAGGATACAAGGGTCCTGCACAGCCGCCACCCACACAGGATGACGCACAGTCCTGCCCCTTACTGTCAGAGTCATTATTCCCTTCCCTTTCATGGGTGCCAGCTCACCTGTGACTGTGCGGAGCTGCACAGTTGTGGGCTCACACTGAGTCCAACCTGGCACAATATCTGGCCTCACCAGGGTTACTGTGGACCCAGTGTCCACCAGGGCGGAGCAGGGCACCCCCTCCACAGTGACATGACAAAAGTCCCCAACACAGGTCCGGCCCACCACAACAACAGGCTCCATCCGCTTGCCCTCATCTGCTTCTGGGGGAAGTGGAGCCTTGCTTCCCCGTCTGTGCCGGTGGGCTCCTCCTGAAAAAGATGGTGGTTGGGATAGAAAACCAGGGGTCCGCACTACCCGGTCTATGTGGACCCCGAGCCGTTTCCCTGAGCTCTGGGGGACAAGGGGCAACCCTGGCGCAGATGGCCTGGCTGGCCACAACCCCAGCAGACCCTGGGACCAGGGCGTGTGTTTCGTGCCGCCTGTAGCGACACAGCACGAATTAGTTCTGTCATTTCAGCCACCCATGCAGGCTTTTCCATCTCTGGGCTGCTCTGCCCCCCAGCTCGCACAGAGGGTGTGTCTCCCTGCACCCCCACTAAAGCCCCAGCTGAAGCCCCAGCCCACACCAGCTCCCTCTCCAAAGCCATCTCCAAGGCTATCTGCAATGACTCAGGATGAGCCAGCTGGGTCTGTATGCGCAGCTCCGTAGGAGAGAGCGCCTGTATGAACTGGTCCCGTGCTAGCTCGCTCTGCACGGAGGGGGGCATGTGAGCATGCCCGCCGAGAGAGGCTCTCAATGTCATTAGCTAGCACCCGTAGAGGCTCTCCAGGCTGCCTGCGTCTATTACTTAGTTCGGAGCGCAGTAGCCCGGGCTGTGCACACAAACCATAGCGCCTCCTCAGTGCTCCCACTAAAGCACCATAATCACGTCTGTCCTCGGGGCTAATCAATATCAAACAGGCCAGAGCATCATCCGTGAGCCATAAAGCCAACTGCAGTGACCTATCTCCATTCGACCACCCACTAAAATGAGCTAACAGTTCAAACTGAGCATGAAAAGCTTCCCAATCCGCCTTACCGGAATACTTCGAGGTCTTAACAGATACGGACGCAGCCGGGAACTGGGCGCCGCCATGGTTGTTAACATCCTGAGCCCCAGATTCCAGGTCCCGCCGCGTCGATGTCACCCTTTCGGTCCGCCCACCAGAATCCGCGCGAAGCACAGTCGACGAGACACTCATGCCCGCTTCAACCGCCATCACCCTAACGTTCCTCAAGCGGCCTCTGGGCTCCGACGCCCTGGCGATCTCCTCAGCCAGATCCTCTGACGTCCATGCACACGCACCTCCTTGGCCATAATCGTCCCCTACCTCCACCTTCACTTTCGGATTCCCTCGAAGCATTTTCAACCCTGTTCTCACCTACGGTAGCTAGCCACAGAAGTCAGCTAGCTAGCTGGCTAACTTGTATCAACGTTTTTACTTCTGACACCAATGTAATGACCTGACTAGATCATAAAGGAACAATTGTCCAGACAGAGGTTTGAGTTTACAAATTGACGGTTTATTAACCCAACTTTACACAGGCTACTGTTTGGCCGTAGCCCACGCCAAATAAATGAGAGATAACCCACAAGCCAACCGTGACCTTCTCTTGTGAAGGCCAGACTTAAGAGAAAGAACAAAGGCTAAACCTGGTCTTAACTTCCAATGCTCCATCCCTCTGTCCAACCCTCCTCCACGCCACTCCGCCAACCGCCAGGATGCCCGGCATCAGAACATTCCAGGCATTCCCGTGATTGGCAGATAGCAGGTTGATTGGCATGTCGGACCCCGCGAACACTGGGTACTGGTAAGTACAACACAACCACCTCCTAGCCTAACACATAACACACAGCTGTCTGTGCGGGTCGCTACAGTATGCTTACCCTTAAAACGTTGCTATAGCCCTCAGCTAATTTAAATTGGTTACGAGCAGCCCTGCTTACTGTTCTGTAAACTCTGAAGGGGAGAGTATATATCAGCTATGTTGTTAGCCTGTAGGGCAGACTATAGGCATATTGTCCAAGTAGGCCAAATCTATCCGTAGCCTGTTCCCAAAAGCCAAATCCTTTGAGATTGAGAACAGGTTGGTTTGAATAACTACTAAAACTATAGTTTTATTTTGTTCATACATTTTTTTTATTCACAGATATGGTGCACCAGCCTTACCACTTTTGGCCTAGGCCGTCACAGCCTTCCTGTGTCCCGCGCGCAAAAGCAAGCCAATGATAAAACTATAAACACTTAATTTTCAAAGCTTTAGTTCTGTTGTAAAGCGTTGTAACGGTGCCCCCTTCACTCAGTTGTCGGCCGAACCTATTCTGTCTGTGTGTTGTCACACAGACAGAATAGGCTTGACCACAGCTGACTAGGTTTTCATGCGCTCATGTACTTTTCTCTAAATATTCGCTAGGGGGCACCGTTACAACGCTCTCCATTCAAATGAAAACATCAATGGACGTCACCAGAGAGAGAAACTACACAACCACTAGTGATGGGCATTCGGAGTCTTTTCGGTGAGCCGGCTCATTGGCTCCGTTCACGTAAAAGAGCCGGCTCATTTAGTTCTCAAACGCCTCTTCTTTTAAAATGCTTTAAAATCTACGTAGAACCATGAAACAAATAACAAATATCCATTACAAATCCAAAAAAGTAGGCTACCATTATGTCAGATCGGGAAATGCGCGTTCAAATACATATTTACCTGGCCAGATTATTATATAGCCTTCAAAAAAAAGTGTGGACCAGATTGACGCACTCTCCCCACTATGTGTTTTTGCAGTCTGGAGTCACCCTCTAGAGAATAATTTAGTAATTTACAGAATCAAAAAGCAGTGCAGTATGCAAATCGGGAAGCCAAATGAATGGCTCTTTCTCCGAAGCGATTCGGTTCCCGTCGTTCACCAAAAAGATCTGTTCAAAAAGAGACATTCGTTCGCGAAAGACCCATCACTAACTACCACCGCTGTAAGTGAAGCTCCAGTTGGCATTGCTTGCACACTTTTTCGTAGTAGCTGCACCTAATTACTTCACATCCTTAATGCTCCTGTGAGTGTTTATGATAATCTTAGAACAACTTGTTTGACCACGGAAGTTCTGTCTGCTCTGCCAGCCATTCTCATCATAACCTACAGCTCTTCAAGGCCTAGGCCTACCTATTGTTACAAAGAGGAAACTCAAAGACAAAGGCATTTTAATTCAGGATCTTATGTATTATTCATGCACTGTAACCAAATGTAGGCAAAAAAATTGTTCACTGAATCAATGGCAGAAATTAGCCCTTATAATGCCAGCCAGGTCCTCCTGTACGTGGTGATACTTCTTCAACAAGATTACTTTAATCTATTCCAACCACAAATGGCCCCTCCTCTCCCACTCTCTACAACAATATGACAGGTGTGTGGTGAACCAGAGGTAGTTATTTTATTTTGTGTGATATTAAGCATCCTCTACCACATTTCCTGCCAGAGCTGGATTTCCTCCCTTTCTCTCTCTCGCCACCTCTTCCTTTCTTCCAGGTGTTACTGTCTTATTTAATGGCCCCTCTACAACTGTGCAGGAGCGACCCAGGAGGTCTGTTGCTGCCTCTAAGCTGGTAAATGGAGGAAGATAACAATGTGCTGTTGGTGCCAAGAAGTATCTCTCCACACAGATGCCTAAAGACAATTATTTTAAAGGGGAAATGACTCATGTGATTTTGCTTTGATTTCAGCTATATTACATCAGGTAGTACCTATGTAAAGGGACTGTAGTTTCAGAAAGCAGCCCAGTCCATTCAAATTATATCTGAAATGGTAGTGTGTAACACCACACGCTGATCCTGTCATCTGCACTCAATGCTACTTTCCAAAGCCCCCCCCCCCCATTCCTTGCTTGTTATCTTAGAAGGAGTTATCAGCCTCAACCAGCTTAACTGGTGGATGATTTGATCACAAGGGTGCCAGGTGGAAGAGACCATGCATAGTGCATACCTGATTCCGCACACCTAAGTTGGCTGCATAAATGGTCTGCTCCATTGAAAGAGTGAAAATTGTAAATCCTGTAGTAAAACTGGGCCGTGACTGCACAATAGCTGTATGGATGATTCACAGGATGGGGCAAATGGAAATCTCAGCTACGGTGCTGTAACTATTGTGCCCTGTAGTTGAATACTTAATAGGAGTCTATCCGGCTCCCATCTCTCAATCTCCTCCCTTATCGCTTTCCCAGCACAACAATGTGCCATATTTCTCTCCCTCAATCCCATGATACCAGCCTCTTATTGGTTTTACTGTATACACAGCGGCAGAGGTAGCAGCTACTCTAGCTGAATGTTAACAACAATGGCGATGGGGTGAATTGTGTGGCTTTATCCTCCTAGGGCCTCCCACTCTCCCTTCCTCTCTCCCCTTCTCTCCACCCTCCTTTAAGTTCTGAGTTTTTGCTTCTTTCTTACGCCTGTCTGTCTGTCTTTTCTCCATGTTCCTCTTCTCTCTCCTTTCCCCCACTTTTTACACTCACTCATCTGTCACAGTCTCTATACATTCATCTCTCTCTCTCTCTCTCTCTCTCTCTCTCTCTCTCTCTCTCTCTCTCTCTCTCTCTCTCTCTCTCTCTCTCTCTCTCTCTCTCTCTCTCTCTCTCTCTCTCTCCCCCCATCCCTGCAGTGATGCTGTACTGTAGCTAGCTATATTGTTATGGGTCGCACTAATACTTAATACTCTTATCTTCCCACCCTCTCTGCATTAGTTTATTGAATCTTCCAGAGCAGTTTAGAAAGCATGGTGTGGGGCGGTCCGTTATTCCTTTGCATTGATTTCTATGTGAGTCGGTGTGGTGAGAAGCTAATAGTCCCTGACAAATCACAGCTCCCATTCCCTCGCTCTCTACAAGGCCTTTTCAACAGCCGCCAATGGAAACACAGTCCTCTTGGAGGTGCAGAAATGGTGTCAAAGCCTAACAAAGGCAGTTGTAAAACGAAGGAAAAAACTGACTGCTGAGAAAAAGAAAGAAATATTCTGGAGTCTGCATATAAATATTCCATTAACTTTACCCGGCTCTATAACAGTGTGTTTATGCGTTCAGTGCCCTGAATTTGAAATGAAATTATTGCAAGGGGGAGAAAAAAGGTAGCCGTTTCCTTCTTCCAATTTTTCCCTCTTCCTTTTTTTGCCCTTCTCCTTATCAAGGGTGACACTAATCCAATTTCGACTTGGCTTGTGACAGCTCTAGCATGGTTTTGTATACTGATTCCCCCCTCCCTGTTCATTCTGTTCATTCTCTCTCACACACACACACACACACACACACACACACACACACACACACACACACACACACACACACACACACACACACACACACACACACACACACACACACACACACACACACACACACACACACACACACAGCATTGTTAGTATTACGATTTCCCCATCGACCTATCTGAATGAATTAATGAATGAATTACATTTTATTTTCGTTTCAAATGGCGAGTTGTCAACCTATCCCTTATGGGATTTGACACATAAACAAACATTACAATAATTCACTGTGATAATTCAGTGATAATTCTTCCAGTGTTTTCTGAAATGCGCACCGCATAAAGAGTGAACAAATATATCAATACATATGAGTAAATAAGGTTATCCAAGCAGTAATTATATCTCTAGAGCAGTAAAATATATAGTATACAGTACCAGTCAAAAGTTTGAACATACCTACTCATTCCAGGGTTTTTCTTTATTTTTGCTATTTTCTACATTGCAAAACGATGAAATAACACATATGGAGTCATGTAGTAACCAAAAAAGTGTTAAACAAATAGAAATATATTAAATATTTGAGATTCTTCAAAGTGACCACCTTTTGCCTTGATGACAGCGTTGCACACCCGTGGCACTCTTGGCACTTCAGCAAATGCTGAACTGGGCAGTTATTGTGCTATTAATCTAGTACTTTTAATGATTTATCCATAATACAAAGACTGGAAAAACAGTCCAAACTGTGCAAAGCTGATAATGCCCCTTACTCACTCTCACCACTTTCCACAGCAGTGAACATTAATCTCCCATTCGTATTCCTTTATATCTGACGGGAATCATTTCCCCATGTTCCAATCCATTCCCTGTCCGGTAACGCCTGTGGGTTAGCATCAGAGAGTGGAAGCAGCTAAATAGAGACAAGGTCAGCTAGTCTTTGTTAGGATTCTCCTGAGAATAGGGTGCACAGAGAGAACACATTAGAATGATGGCAGACACAGATCACTGGGAAACAAAAGTGAACACATAATCCCCACTGTATGGGAGATAATTGCATCAGAAAGCAGTAATCTGAGAGGAGGTCATGGCGAAGCGACAGGCAGGGTGTGTGTGTGTGTTTGTGAGGTGTTTGATCAGCTCAGTCTTTCTCACTTGAGAGGCTTATCTCTGTGTGAAGGCATGCGAAGGAATGGTGTCGCCGTGTGTGTGTGTGTGTGTTTGATTGAGTATGTGAGGTAAAAGCCCACTACTGCTGAATCCGCTTTATCAGCATTGAGTGTGTGTAAAAGAGAATGTGTCTGCTGCATGCCTGTCACTTTGCTTGCAGCATGTGTGTCTGTCTGTGTGTCTGTGTGTGTCTGTCATAAATCATTCACACAACAACACCATTACCATATTTGTAAGATAAAGTGTGAAATGTGATTCATGCACTGTGTGTGGTTGTTTTCAGTCACTTTCATGGTGAATCAATCGTATAACACCACCTTTTTGCTCCTACTTATTCAACACTTCACAGGTAGCCTAGTGGTTAGAGCGTTGGACTAGCAACCGAAAGGTTATAAGATCAAATCCCTGAGCTGAGAAGGTAAAAATATGTCGTTCTGAACAAGGCAGTTAACCCACTGTTCCTAGGCCGTCATTGAAAATTAGAATTTGTTCTTAACTGACCTGTTCTTAACTGACCATGTTTAGTTGAAACCAAAGGAAGATATGTCATTACCATTTCCACATTTGATCTAATATAGATAGTGGATTGTAAATGTTTTTTTTCTCAATGATCGATAGTAGTACTGAACTTTGGCCCCAGTTAATCCACTGCAACTCTTCTCCTCAGCCCAGCAGCACTTCTGTCTGTGGTGAGTTAATGATGCCCCTCTGCTGGAGACTACTGCACCATTCTGTCCTTCTGATGGGTCTGGAACAGCCCAATGTCCCTCTAATCCCACTCAAAGTCCTTCCTCTCGATTGGAGCCTCAGCCTTGCACTTGACAGAGCTTCAACATTCTTATACTGTCTTGGCTCTGGCAGCCATTTTGAATGCAATGAATTAACTTAGAAGTATTTATAAAATGTTCTGTTACGTTTTCTATGAGCTTGCAGGTGACTCATAGAGGGTTTATTGTAATGCCTGATTATGGTCATGGCTGTAAATACCTATTGTGTCTGCGTACAATAGCCTTTATGTCTGTGTCGCAATATAAGTAATAGTTGGAATCAGAGGAACAAAAATGTATTCTGTATCACCTCTTTTTAGATTATTTTGTCTGGCTGTGTGTGAGTGTGTGTGCCACTGCTTGCATGTGTGTGTGTTTTAATTGTGGATCCCTAGACATGTCTCAATGTGGTTAAGCTTGGGCTGCTTTTATGGAAAATCTGTACCAAATTTTGGGACTTTGCAGGATCTCCACACAATATGGGGAAATGGAAACCAGACTGTTGGCACCTTATATAGAACGGACTTATGAGGGGTCTGCCAAAATGGCCACCTATATGATTGATTGGCCCAGCACTAATCCTCTTGCTTCTGTTTGGTTCTGTTTGGCCTGCTGGAATCTTTATGGGCTCAATACTAAAGCACTCTTGTAATGAAGCCACCAAATCCTCTTTTTATTCAATTGTTCACAGTAAAAAATAAAAAAAAAAGAACTTCAGGTTAGTTATAGCATACACGAAAAACGACACGACAAAAGTAAACATTAATATTGTAGATTAGTTTAATACACACACTTTATTTGGTAATTGTAGGTAGGTAGCATACATTGTGAGTGGTACACAGTGGTGTGCAGACAGTGAGCCCCAGTAATGAGCTGTGTTGTGGTAGGAACAACACAGACCCAGAGGAGGATGAGGGGGCTCTGTGTGTGGAACACAGTGGTGTGCAGACAGTGAGCCCCAGTAATGAGCTGTGTTGCGGTAGGAACAACACAGACCCAGAGGAGGATGAGGGGGCTCTGTGTGTGGAACACAGTGGTGTGCAGACAGTGAGCCCCAGTAATGAGCTGTGTTGCGGTAGGAACAACACAGACCCGACCCAGAGGAGGATGAGGGGGCTCTGTGTGTGGAACAGGAACACACACTGGCTTCAGGACATTTACAGGAGAATCTAGAGCTGTGCCTCACACAGATACCATCCTATTCTCTGTTGCTTTTCTATTCTGGTAGATATGTTGTGCTATAACATCTGTGGTTGTTATAAAGATTTAGCATGGCCCAGTTAAGGATAGCTGTCAAATGTCTGGGAACAGTGGTTATCACTTCATTCTGGATTGGATTTTGTTGTCTATTTCTAAATTCAGCCTTTTTGCTTAAAAGAAAAGTAAACAGTCATTCACTTTATGCTTTATAAACAGCTTGCCGATACCGACAACTACTCAAAAGGAAAGAGAGCGATAGAAAAGCTCAGTAAGTTGAATATCACTTAACATGGTTTATTTTCCGTCATTTCCATCATGTAATCAAAACCTATTGTTGAGTTTTCTGTTATCCTTGGTTCTGGGCTTCAGGCTGCATCCAGGCTTCTCTCCTCCCTCCTCCTCTAGGCAGCCATGTTATTTGTCTGTTACATAATCACCATTATTATTCCTGAGAAGAACACTAAGCTTAAGACCAATTACATAATCACATGGAGATTGCAGTCTGCCAACTATATTTGGGAAGGGATTGTTAGCCAGAGAAGGTGGGAACTCAATCGATTCATTCAAGTGTGCTTTAGTTTAGTGAGTGCTGTGCTGCCACAGGAAACGGCCTCTCATTTAGTCAGTAAAACCTCTCATTTGTTTAGTGAAAGACGCTCTCTTCTCTTCCCAGCGACCACCCAGCCCAGAGTAATTCTGTCACCCACAGAAGGAGATTACCATAAAACCCTGACCCTCCCTCCCAGTGCACGGCCCAAACCAACACCCCAGCAGGGGAGGCGGGGAGGCGGAAACTGCATTTCCACAGCTATTGTCTTCCTGAATGCTGGGTGGTGAGATAAACCAACTCTGGCGGGGTGTGCTTTCCTCCATGCCACCCGTGCCAGATGCTGCGGCGTGCCAAGGCATCCACGTGCCACCCTGCCAGTGCCAGCTTGACACAACCATCTGTGTGTGGACTCAGCAGTCTCTTTTTCCAGTCCATTTACATTCGTATCTACCCCTATTCCACCCTCAGGGAGAGAGTCAATGTGTTTAGGGTCCAAGAGCCCGCCTAAGGAATGCTGTAAAGGAGATTGCTGCTCAGCATTTTGTAATTCCCACTCTTCTCCACCCCATCGCTCTGTATTCTGTTAACATTGCTTAAGCATCTCATCAGCCTGGGAGGAAATTGGCAGAAAGGAGGTGGGCAAATCTCTCTGGCTGCATTGTCATCGCCACACACAGACAGCAGAAAGGATAGAGTTGGGAGGGAACACTGTTCAGGATGCTCAGAAGAACGTCTAGGGCTTTACCTGTTATCACTCTGCTATCAGAATCATCTGAACCCAAGGCAGGCTACATTTCTCCACCGCCAAGCTAGATTACATTTCTGAAAGCACTATAAATGGACTTATTGCATTCTGACCATAGAGAAAATATATCTGTATAACAGCAGGCTTTTCTTATTTTCTCTCTCTCTCTTTCTGTCTCATTCTCTAGAGAGTGAGGTACATTTGAACAAGCCTGGAGACAATAGACGATAAAAAATAGAATGAGTTTGGGTCAGAAGACTTTCTCTGAGATAGATGGCTGCAGCGGTAAAGGATAGTCTAGACGGGCTTCTTCAGAACCTGGACAGCCTGGAAGTAAACCCCAATACTCATAAATGGTAGGCCTACATAACAGAAAGTTAATTCTCTTTCATTTCAAATGAGGGTCAAATTAAGAATCGATGAAGGGTTTATGAATGGTTTATGTTGCCTTTATAAAATATACTATGCTTAAAGTATGACAGAAATAGGCAGTCCACTCTGTTTTAAAGGTCGTAGGTGTCTATATTAGCCATTGTCTTTTGAGTGTATCTATGTTTAGGCCCATTCATAATAGCTAATGCAACACTTGCATTCATTCCAATGCATCAGGAATACAGTCCAATACACATAATGCAAACCATGCACCATAATACAATCCAATTATTTCTCTCTCTCCCGCTTTCTTAAAGCAATTAACTTCACTTAAAATGTTTTTATTATTAAGAATCACATAGCTAGTGTGCCCCAGAGGCCTCTGTTTAATATTTCATCCACAGATGGGAAAGTCATTAGATGAGATTTCTCTCATATTATTTCAAGCTTTTATCTGACCCTGAATGGAATAACTTATCGAAAATGAATCTTTACGGTGACATTTCTATAACATATTGATATTTTAGATACATTTAATGTTATTTCCCCTCGACTCTCACACGAAAACTGACAAGTGAAATGATGAGCTAAGATGGTTTGATGTATCAACGGTGCAAATATTTGAATAACCCAGGAGTAATACACTGTGATTGAAAAATAATGCAATAGCAATACGGTATTGTGAATAAATCCTTTATTTCTTTTTCTTTCTTATTCCTTTGTCTTGTTTTCCACCTGGGAAACAGAGGCTGTTGCCTGTTATATGGTAAAAGTGATCCTAAATCAAATCACAGAGAGTTTAGGCAGTAACCTTGTGTAATGTTCCAACATATCTCTCTCTCTCTCTCTCTCTCTCTCTCTCTCTCTCTCTCTCTCTCTCTCTCTCTCTCTCTCTCTCTCTCTCTCTCTCTCTCTCTCTCTCTCTCTCTCTCTCTCTCTCTCTCTCTCTCTCTCTCTCTCTCTCTCAAATTCAAATTCAAATTCAAGCTGCTTTATTGGCATGAAAAACATTGTGTCAATATTGCCAAAGCAACAATGTATACAATATACATTGTAATACAATTAAAACAATGACAAATAATAATATAGAATGGCAGTAAATAATAATACAAAATTAAATATAAAAATAGTAACAATAAAATGGTAACAGTCAATAGTCGAATGTTATGTATGGTGTAATGCACCACTACCACCACCACCATCATTAAACTGCTATCATTACCATTACCACCCATACCATTACTATTTGGAATGATAAACAACAATAATAATACTAATAACAATAACAGTAAAAACAATAACAGTCATAATAAGTAAGTTACTGCTTACTATGCAGATGTTATTATTCAGTGTCCCTCAGGCTATGGCAGGCAAATATATATTTGGCTGCAAGAGGAGCCATTGCTCCTTCGCCCATGAGTATTTTTAGTTTTTCCTCTGGGTTTAATAAGTTAAAATTTGGAATAAATGTAGTCATTTCTGTGTCTCTCTCTCTCTCTCTCTCTCTCTCACACACACACACATTTCTCACCATTTAGAGTTGTAGTATCGATTCCCATATAAACAGAACGAGGCTCTTTTTCCCATGGTGCAGTTTCAACTTAACTCATAAATCAATAAATCGATACACTCCGATGAGGCTGCTCGCAGAAACACTCCCCAAATTGATATCCAATGTAGGCTAAATGAACAGGCATTAACCCTACCTTTCTCTCTCTCTCTCTCTCTCTCTCTCTCTCTCTCTCTCTCTCTCTCTCTCTCTCTCTCTCTCTCTCTCTCTCTCTCTCTCTCTCTCTCTCTCCTGAGATGATTCTCTTATACTGAGAACCAGACTTCAGTGAATGCATCTGCATGGGTATTTTCTTTTTAAATTCTTATTAGTTTGGGTTCATATTTCTGTTCAAAGTCTTCCTTCAAGCTTTCACTATATTGCCACTCATTGTCCTGTAGATATTTTCAGGCCAGATATACCATAGAAGTAATCTGGTGCATATTTGACGCATGTGAATCGCTTTATATAACCAGTGAGCTTCGGGGTATTGCTCTGCAATTCTGATGCTTATTTAGATTATGTTTTAGGCCCAGTCTCATTCTGCATTAAATAGATGGATTGTATGCCTTATTCACAGTCTGATATCTATTGTCTCCTTACTTATGGAGTTCTCATCCCTGAAAATACGTGCATACTATATTGTTTTGATCAATGAGAATACAGGCATTATACAGACAAGCTAAGAAGAAAGTGTACAATACTTCCTCACTGACCTTTGTCAGTTTTGGAAAAAATATTTTTCATTTACTTTGAAAGGATATCAACTGCCGAAAGATACCATCAAAGCTCTCTCTTACCACCATGGAGCACAGTGCCGCAGGATAGAAAAGGGAAGTTGCTGCTGACGACAGGAAAGACAGATTCCCTCTGAGGTATCCAGGTCCAGTGGCCTTGTAGCCTGGCCTAGGAAGCTCCGTAAAGGGAGAGGAAACAGTAACTAGCTGGCCTGAGCACCATCTATTGTTAAACACAAGATCAAGGCTGCAGGAGGGTAGAGGTCTGAGGGGCTTTTCAGAGCCTTAGGGGGATGCACAGTTCACTGAACTGTGTTGGGGGTATACCATATAGTGGGTAGGAAGGAATACTTGTACATTCTCTTCCTACAAGGTTGTGTGACTCACATGATCTTTGGAATGTATGGTAGTTTGTTGCAGCGGAGACTATTTTCTACTTTGGGACCTCTTAGCTAGGTCAAAAGAGCAGCAGACTGAGGCCATTTTTAAAGCCGTGGAGGTGTGTTGGCAGCACCAATATACCTTTATTCTCCGTGCCTTAAGCTAAGAGGAAGATAACATTCTCTTATTTTGTGCATTGATTTGTTTGCTCTGTAAAAGAGGACCTGCACGTTTAAGCAGGAGATTTGTGCTTCACAATATTTGGTATTCAGATTTTAGTCAAGTCCTTACGCCCACCTTAAGAAGCCGGGGCTTTGTACTATGGAGAAGGGCAGGGTCTTGACCTGTATATTATTAAGTTGTTGCATAAATACAACAAGAAAGAAAGACACCCGCTCTACTCCTGAGGGTAAAGCATTGGCTGCAAACTACAGTGGCTTGCGAAAGTATTCACCCCCTTGGCATTTTTCCTATTTTGTTGCCTTACAACCTGGAATTAAAATATATTTTTTGGGGGGGGTTTATCATTTGATTTACACAACATGCCTACCACTTTGAAGATGCACATTTTTTTATTGTGAAACAAATAAGAAATAAGACCAAAAAAAACTGAAAACTTGAGCGTGCATAACTATTCACCCCCCCAAAGTCAATACTTTGTAGAGCCACCTTTTGCAGCAATTATAGCTGCAAGTCTCTTGGGGTATGTCTCTATAAGCTTGGCACATCTAGCCACTGGGATTTTGCCCATCCTTCAAGGAAAAACTGCTTCAGCTCCTTCAAGTTGGATGGGTTTCGCTGGTGTATAGCAATCTTTAAGTCATACCACAGATTCTCAATTGGATTGAGGTCTGGGCTTGACTAGGCCATTCCGAAACATTTAAATGTTTCCCCTTAAACCACTTGAGTGTTGCTTTAGCAGTATGCTTAGGGTCATTGTCCTGCTGGAAGGTGAACCTCCGTCCCAGTCTCAAATCTCTGGAAGACTGAAACAGGTTTCCCTCAAGAATTTCCCTGTATTTAGCACCATCCATCATTCCTTCAATTCTGACCAGTTTCCCAGTCCCTGCCGATGAAAAACATGGATTGTGTTCTCGGAGTAATGAGAGGTGTTGGGTTTGCACCAGACATAGCGTTTTCCTTGATGGCCAAATAGCTAAATGTTAGTCTCATCTGACCAGAGTACCTTCTTCCATATGTTTGGGGAGTCTCCCACATGCCTTTTGGCGAACACCAAACGTGTTTGGTTATTTTTTTCTTAAGCAATGTATTTTTTCTGTCCACTCTTCCGTAAAGCCCAGCTCTGTGGAGTATACGAATTATAGTGGTGCTATGGACAGATACTCCAATCTCCGCTGTGGAGCTTTGCAGCTTCTTCAGGGTTATCTTTGGTCTCTTTGTTGCCTCTCTGATTAATGCCCTCCTTGCCTGGTCTGTGAGTTTTGGTGTGCGGCCCTCTCTCAGCAGGTTTGTTGTGGTGCCATATTCTTTACATTTTTTAATAATGGATTTAATGGTGCTCTGTGGGATGTTCAAAGTTCGGGATATTTTTTTATAACCCAACCCTGATCTGTATTTCTCCACAACTTTGTCTCTGACCTGTTTGTAGAGCTCCTTGGTCTTCATAGTGCCGCTTGCTTGGTGGTGCCCCTTGCTTAGTGGTGTTGCAGACTCTGGGGCCTTTCAGAACAGGTGTATATATACTGAGATCATGTGACAGATCATCTGACACTTAAATAAAGTCCACCTGTGTGCAATCTAACTAATTATGTGACTTCTGAAGGTAATTGGTTGCACCCGATCTTACTTAGGGGCTTCATAGCAAAGGGGGTGAATACATATGCACGTAGCAATTTTCCGTTTGGAATTTTTTTAAATCTCTTGAAACAAGTTATTTTTTTTCATTTCACTTCACCAATTTGGACTATTTTGTGTATGTCCATTACATGAAATCCAAATAAAAATCTATTTAAATTACAGATTGTAATGCATCAAAATAGGAAAAACACCAAGGGGGATGAACACTTTTGTAAGGCACTGTACCCTATTTAAAAAGCCACAGGCAACAGCTTGAGGTTTGGCTTATTTGCATTCCATTTTGAATACCAGATTTGGGGTTTAATCCACACTTGTGGCACAGAAACAGCAGGTCATTGTATGGAAATGATTCCAGGGATGAGACTTAACAGTAAGAGGATAGAGCAGTAGCAGCCAAAAAGTTTAGGTTGAAAATTAATAATTATCAATTTCTCTATCAGTTCATTATGTAAATGTTTGGCAATGTGGCAGCGTTTTACATGCACATAAACATCTGGCCAACATCTGTCATTGCCTTTGTCTTAAACAAATGTCTGTTGTCCGTGACTCGCCAGCAAAAGATTAATTCACATTTTGATCTTTTCTTTACCATTGTTTATACCACCCATTTAACAGGCAAATATTTCCATTTTGGGAGGGGTTTGAGCAATGCACCTTTTTAAAATATTAGCCGGAGGAAGACTGCCAAATCCTTATAGAGGACACGGCCTTGTGTTTATAAGCATTTTTAATAGCAAAACATTTGTTTTGGCTGCTATGAAAGCCAGTCATTATCATATCCTGGACCATACAGGTAGGTATTGAGACAACGTAAAATATGTCCTGCTTGACTATAACCTTTAAGCTCTCCTTGATGTCGTCACTGGATCGATAAAGTAATGGCAACCACTAGAAACACAAGGGCAAAGAGTCATCGACTACCTGACTGTGACCTTTCGAAGAAATCCTGAAGAATGTCTGGGTTTGAAAAGACGACATATTCACGTATGTACAGTGGTATACTTTAGTTTTCACTTGTTTCCTACATTAGACACGAGGTAACACTAGATGAAGTTTGTCTTGAAGTACGTTGACACAAAGTACTCTTTAATGGTCCTCTATGGATTCTTATGACACCTTCTTTTCTAAATGGTCTTGTTTATCTGCAGGGGGTCTTGCTAGGTAGTCTGGTGTTATTAATATTGGATGGAGCATGATGGCGGTAACCTTTAAGACATCCCACAGCTATAATACCCCTTGGTGACCTTTCTACAGACACCTGGACACACTCACCGCTTCACTGGCTTATCTTACCTCCTGCTCAACAAAGTAGTAGCCTATAGAAACAGATTCATAAGAATGAAAGACATATGCAGTCATTCCCTCCATCGATCAAACTTTCTTCCAAAAGCATGACATTTCTCATTTCTCAGTACATTACGAATGAAAAACATGATTTGTAATTGGCATCGCAAAACCCTTGGATTTCCTCCATTTATGCAGTATTGGGAGAAAATCAAGAGTACAGGCCCCGGACAGCAATTGAGGAGGGTGGTTAATGATTTTATATCACCGTTCACCCCTGCTGCCGATATACCGGGAATTGGCGGGATTGTTCATTGTGGGGTTAGAGAACGGATGTGTTTGTGGTCACTGGCCACTCTGCCATCGATCTTAGGCATCAGATAAGGAAGCCCAATGACAAGCTGTTAACCTCAAACTGTTGGAGAATGAATCCCTTTCATCTCATCCCATTCCCTCCGCTGCTCTGTTCCCTCCCAGGCAGCCTAACCAACCCCTGCAATGATGAGGGAAGTTAGATACAGCTAGATGCACATTCATCCTTCCTACCCTGTGCCCCATCTCATGATTTGTAACAGCGAGAGGTGTGTGGTAACTTAAGTTGTTGCCGATACCCATCATGCTGTTTCAAATGTTCCCTGTTGTGATGATAAACTATATCTCTATAGTTGGGTAATACATTCGAGGTTGGGAGAGTGCTCCCAAGGTGTGCTATTAGGGTCAAACGATATTGAAGAGTATGCTTCTGGATACTGATGTAGTTTTGTTGTTAGGCTGAATTGTTATGGAAATCCTTTCAATAAAGATTTCTTTGGAACATTTGAATGAAATTTGAATTATTTGAAATTGTATATCTTCCAATGAGACTAACAACTGTATTGCAGCTTGATTGGTTACATCAAGGGATCTTAATGTCTATTCTGCCAGCGCCACTGCCGCTGTCTATTCTGCTCTCAGATTGCTCTTGGGTCACTACAGCTATAATGGCTTTGCAAGACTTCCACGACCGATAACTAACCTCCACAGTAAACAAAGACTGCTCGAATTGAAGTTGCCCACTAATATGGATTTGAACGTTGTATGTGAAAGGAAATGCTTCCAAAACTGCATAATTTATAGATTCAGTAAGTGTACCATTATCTCTGCAAGGTTTAGTGGGTAGGAATGGAAAATGCTTTCCCACCCTTGAAGAAATTATTGAATTATGAGCACACACTGTGCATCAATAAAGTCTGTGAAATTAAATGTTCTGTTTTGCATGCACACTGTGACAAATAATGCATTGTATTTATCATATTTTCCTGCACTGCATGGAATTATGTTGTCCTTTGTATTTTTCAGTAAGACGTATGAAAGCGTGAGGAACCAATCAGAACATTCAAATGAGAAGGTTTACTGTTCATGGTTAATGGTTTAAGACAGCTTACAAAAAGGCTGTTTTTAGCTCAGTTCTCTATGCTCTTAGTCAGAAGCGAAGTCTTGACAGCTACATTGCAATTATCTACACTAAAGCAGAAATGTAGCTACATTCTCCATAATCATCTTGGATCAAAGGATATTTTTGACCTGAATAAACCAGCCTTTGCAAAACAAATACAGTATATACAGTATTGTGTAAACAGTTGGAAACTCCCCATAGTTAGGCTATAGAAGCAACAGTCTTTTCATCTGATGGAGGCTGACGGCCAAACATGATCTTTAATTCAACCAAGCATCATGTTTTTATTTTCATTACGAGCTCGTATTGCTCTTCCTCGTCTTCAAACCTGATTCAAGGCAGCAAGTGTACAGCCTTACTTATTATTTTCTGGGCAGCATGGCTGGGATAGCATGGCTGGGATAGCATGGCTGGGATAGCAAGGCTGGGATAGCAAGGCTGGGATAGCATGGCTGGGATTAATCAACCAATTGATTCATTTTATGCTACATAAAGATAAAATACATAAATACAAAAAATCCAATCGGTTAGTTAGATTTTTTTGCACCTTTTACTGAAATGGTTGTTTCAGTTTAAATAGTTTAGGTAGTCTTTGCTATCAAATTTCCTAACCCTGGGTACCATTCTGAATGCGGGTACATACACATTTCAACTGTTGGATGGTCTAACTCTGGTTAGATTCCAATATGAATTACATATCACTTTGCAAGCCATCATAATGTGACTTGTGGGCCTGATGTGGCCTGTAAGTGGTGTTAGGATGAAACTAAGCCATCAAAGTAAGGCCTCATGATATACACTGAGTGTACAAAACATTAGGAACACCTTCTCTTTCCATAACATAGACTAACCAGGTGAATCCAGGTGAAAGCTGGATGATCTCTTATTGATGTCACTTGTTAAATCTACTTCAATCAGTGGAGATGAAGGAGAGGAGACAGGTTAATTAAAGAAGAATTGTTATGCCTTGAGACAATTGAGACATGGATTGTATATGTGTGCCATTCAGAGGGTGAATCGGCAAGACAAAAGATTTAAGTGCCTTTGAATGGGGTATGGTAGCAGGTGCCAGGCATGCGCACCGGTTTGATTGTGTCAAGAATTGTAACACTGCAGGGTTTTTCACGCTCAACAGTTTCCCGTGTGGGAAGCATTGGAGTCAGCAAGGCCAGCATCCTTGTGGAACGTTTTCGACACCTTGTAGAGTCCATGCCCCGACGAATTGAGGCTGTTCTGAGGACAAAGGGGGGTGCAACTCAATATTAGTGTTCCTAATGTTTTGTACACTCAGTGTATGTCATGTATTGTCATTAGTGATGGGTTGTTCTCAAACAAACAGCTCTTTTTGAACAGATCTTTTTGGTTAACTATGGGAACCGAATCGCAAGATCCGTACATTAGACTCCCTGATTTGTATACTGCTACTACTGCTTTTTGAGCAGATAAGTTACAAAATAATTCTGTAGCGAGGGTGAATCTTCACTGCAGAAACAATAAATAGTGGGGAGAGTGCAACTGGTCCATGCAGATATTTTCAGGCCTTCTAATAATTGGCCAGGTAATAATGTATTTGAACGTGCATTTCACGATCTGACATAATGGTATCCTTTCTTTTGGGCTTTACATTGGAGATGAGCACTTTTGTCATGGTTCTAGGTTGGAAGAGCCGTTTGGGAGTGTAATGGGGTCCTGTGTGTAGCTGGTGTAGAGAGTCAGGCGCAGGACAGCAAAAATGAGTAATCAACATACTTTACTCAAAATACAAAAATACAAGGCAAATATACGAGCCCACAATAACGGACCGATTTACAAAGAACAATCACTCACAAACAAACATGGGGAACAGAGGGTTAAATAATAAACAGGTAATTGGGTGAGTGAAACCAGGTGTGTAAGACTAAGACAAAACAAATGGAAAATGAAAAGTCGATCGGCGGTGGCTAGAAGGCCGGTGACGTCGACCGCCGAACGCCGCCCGAACAAGGAGAGGGACCGAAGTTGTGACAGTACCCCCCCCCCCCCCCCCCCTTGACGCGCAGCTCCAGCAGCGCGCCGACACCGACCTCTGGGACGACCCGGAGGACGAGGCGCAGGGCGATCCGGATGGAGACGGTGAAACTCCCACAGCAACGAAGGGTCCAAAACGTCCTCCACCGGCACCCAGCATCTCTCCTCCGGACCGTACCCCTCCCACTCCACGAGGTACTGAAGGCCCCTCGCCCGACGCCTTCGAGTCCAGGATGGCTCGAACAGCATACGCCGGGGCCCCCTCGATGTTCAGAGGGGGCGGAGGAACCTCCCGCACCTCAGACTCCTGGAGTGGACCAGCCATCACCGGCCTGAGGAGAGACACATGGAACGAGGGATTAATACGGTAATCTGGGGGAAGCTGTAACCTGTAGCATACCTCATTCAGTCTCCTCAGGACTTTGAACGGCCCCACAAACCGTGGGCCCAGCTTCCGGCAGGGCAGACGGAGGGGCAGGTTTCGGGTCGGGAGCCAGACCCGGCCTCGCTGCGGTGGTGGTCGGCGCTCGCCTTTTGTCGCCTCACGGCCCGTTGTAGGTGCCCATGGGCGGCGTCCCAGGTCTCCTCCGAGCGCTTAAACCATTCGTCCACCGCAGGAGCTTCGATCTGGCTCTGATGCCACGGTGCCAGAACCGGCTGATACCCCAGTACGCACTGAAAAGGAGAGAGGTTAGTGGAGGAGTGACAGGGAGCTTGCTCTTTTATGTGAACGGAGCCAAATGAGCCGGCTCACTGAAAAGACTCGAACTGCCCATCACTAATTGTCATAAAGTTACATTTGAATGATAACACACACCGAGCTACTCATTTGGTGAAAGGCACAGGCCTTTAAAATGAAATAATTCAACAACCATGTCACTGTTACTAACAAATACAGTCATAGGTGGTAACTCTACAATTCACTTAAAGAAAAGGCACCATGGGAAATATGCAAATTAGGCTTTACACCATACAGTCTTAAAGGTAGACTCAGCGATACGGCCTAGATGCAGAAAGTAAACAGCATACTAGGTCAATTTCAAATTCTGCAACTAAGATCGTTGAAGCACGAGGCTCAACCTCTCTGCTGTTTTAGTGCCCTGGTGAAGTCTTGCATCCTCGTTCATCTCAATATCTGCGGTGCCGCTCGTGGCAATGTCATTTCGTTGAGTCTACCTAGTGTTGAATAAAAATAACACTGTGAGCGTGTAATTTTTTATACTATGGAGTGTTACATTAACACTCAAAATGTAACACTATAATCAGAGTACTTTTTACACTCTGTAGAGTAGGACCATATGTACTTTGCTATAGTGTTAAAATGTACTCTTTATGTGTTGATTTAACACTGCAAAATGTACTGTGCACCTAGCCATGACGGTATGGGTGTTGGAACCTAATGCTGTTTGACCCATGGCTAATGATGCCCTGACTCTTGTTGTGTGTAGTTCGGGCTGGTAGCTCCGTGGCTGGATGGCTGGGCGTTTAATTGAGAGTGACAGGACAACACCTGTAGATGTCTTGGGTTGTTATGGGCCCAGGGTTTAATAGGGGATGAAACGAAATGAAACCTCCATCCCACTGTCATTAACCTGGCTTCTACAGGTTATTTTGGGAGGTTGCAGAGTGTGAATGTCTGATTTAAATAATGCTATTTTTGCCACACCATCTGGAAATATGATTTGGTTTGCTTAATTTTGTGTTTTTGTTTTCCCTGTGACAAGTGGTCAGTCAGTCATGTCTGCAGCTGGTCTGTCTAACCCCAGGGAGCAGAGAATCTGGAACAAAATGTTCCCTTCCTCACCCCGTCAGCTAACTGACAAAATAAACCAAACTGAGTGTTATCTTCAAACATCATATCTCTTCATAATAAAAATATATTGATGCTCTGTTTGAAGCTTAATTGCAGGATAGCATCCAAAGCACAAACCCTAAAAATATAATATTATGCTGAAGAAATGTATCAAGCTTTCGGGAATTAGATTTTGAGGCAAAGTATTAACATTTTTTATTTGAAATGTGTAAACATTTTATGATAGGGGATGCCCCCTGTCCAATGTCAGGTTTAATTTGCATGGGAAGTGTGGTGATTTAGCACAGGGGAGTTGGGGAAAGGGGGCCATAGAGTTCAGAACAAAAGCGGATGAAGACAGAGTGGACAGAGAGAGGAGAGGTTGATGAAAGACCAAATCTGTATGAGGAAATTAAGTAGCTGGCTAGACACGTAAAATTGGAAATGGGCGAGAAAGAAAGTTTCCTCAGTCAGATAAGAGGAATGAAACGACAGAGGGCTGAAACACATTTGTCGTTAGAGGATGATGTTAGCACATCTAACTCTCTCTTTTTCTGGAGTCTTCCCTCATCTCTCCGGAGCTCGAGCTAGTGCCACTTCCATAAAGAATTCAATTTCTTCCCCTTTATCGTGCCTGGCCAGGCTTCTCAGGAGCTGAAGGAGGGGGGAAAGGAGAGGAAAAAGGCCCATCCTTTTTCTTAGCCTCATTAAGAGCGAGCAAAAATCCTCTTTCTTGGCCCTCCTGCCTGCCTTTGTCTATGAAATATGTCTCCTTACCGAGATGGAGCTCCTGCCTTGTGCTATGTGATCTTCACCAGAGATATTGATGCTCTGCAAAAGGTGCTATAGCAGGAGCAGTGAGGTGGGAAAATGACATATTTTCTTGCTCGCGATTATATTATATTATATATATTATATATATATATATTATATTATATATATTATATTATATTGTATGACTTCTTGATATTTATAGTGGAAGCCATCTTGGTTGGGTCTGAACTGCCATTGTGCATCTAAAGCGTACAGTAGGAAGTATCTTTAGGACATGATGCTTACCGCTTTGAATTCATCCCATGTTTGTCTTTTTTTTGTGGTATACAAAGTGTGGATGGTTATGAAATTAATCTCATGAGACATTTCATTGAATGGTTGCTATTCAGCTTGTGGACATGTGATTGACTCGATGCACCACAGCTGATGTGCCCCAAGGCAGAGAGTTAGTTATAATTTGCCTGCAAGGACAGAAGCGTAACATGAACTGTCGAAGTCAATGTTGTAGATTAGTCTGTGGAGATAATTGTATTTAACATTGTATGCTTGTGTGTGTGTGTGTGCATGCGTGTTTTTTACGTGCATGCAAGTGTGTGTGAGTGTATCATTCTTCATTGAAGACCATGGTGTGTATATAGTGCCCATCCATCCTTTCAAGAAAGCAGAATAACTAATAGTGACATTCAATTACTGTATGCAAATTGTTGTGTTTTTTTAGTTGGGTTTCACCATTCATTTAGTTAATTAACTGTTTGGACGCGAGCTATCATAAGCAGATTGCAATTCTATTTAATAATGGGCATAATGAAATATATTATTAGTAATAAAGTTAATGGAATAAGTGAAGCGAGACTCCTCATCAAAATGTGATGGATGATAGATTAAGGAGAAACATACAACAATCAGGGACATGAGCTCAACAAAATGGCGGCTGTAAATGATTGTTTAGAGGTTTCTTTATGATGGACCTTTTCATTGTTGATCTTAATTCATTATCGACCTTATGTCATCCGCCTGTCATTGGCCGAGACTCTTGCCCTTGCTGTTATTGCAAATGGCACCTTATTCCCAATTAAAATGCAATTAAGGATTTAATTAACGCTGGCTAGACGTTAACGAGAACAAAAGAACACACCACCAATAAAGGTAATTTAAAATATTTTGGCCAGACTGTAGAGTACCATGTCCTTGGCAATCGTTGATAGTACTATCTTACAGCAACAACACAAGCTCCAGTATCTCTCTGATTAGAGTGTGCTGTTGAGTCATTCTGGAGTGTTTCAAAAGTTGCAATGCCATCGTGATCAGTAGAATGCTGAGTAGCCTACCGGCAGTACACTCTGTCCCCCGCTGGCTCCGTTTCTCTGTTTTACACCTTCACAAGGTTGTACAACTCATCTCCTGTTCTACTAATTGGATTGAAAAATACCGTACAGCAGGGATGACAGGGCTTGTGACCTCTGTTGCTAAATTGATCAGAAAGAGAAACGTTCCTTGATGCCAATTTCCGGAATAGCCGTGTATACCACACAGCTATGTCAACCTGGTAGCATTGTTACATACTGTAACAGGAGCGAGTTAGAAGTAACACTCGGGTCCAGTTTTTCAAAAATGACCTATCTGGATTTCGTCTATCGGATAGGATTAAATGCATAAAAATAGAATGAATAAAACAAGAGTCCCCATTCATGTCGATGATTTGTCTCTTCGATCATTCTATTTCTATGCATTTAATCCTAACCGATAGCCGACATCCAGATAGATAACTTTTGAAAAAGTGACCCTGAGCTCCAAGCCTAAGGTCACAGCCGTTATTGAATTGGTGTGTTATTAAGACCAAGATGGAGTAACAATATGCTCTTCTGCAAGGTGGACATTTTAATTTATTCATGTTGCTAGATTGTAAATGACTGTTTTATATCTTTACTGTTTTATATCATTATATCCTCTAAATATGAATAGATTGTGTTTATATCCTTAAAGATTGAAAGTAGTGTTAGGTTCAAGCTCTTTGTGTATGAGAAGAGTGTAATTATATAGTGGACTGTAATGGACTGTAGGAATGTGTACTTCCAATAACTCAGGCATCTCCAGGCCTCCACACATCTACAGTCCAATAAATCAATTAAATATACACCATCACCATAAATCCATTATTTTAGGCAGGTCTAAAGAAACATTATGATACGAAGAAAATGTATTTCAGAAGAACAGAATATGATAATATGTTATCTGGCTATGCTCCATGCCATAGGCTATAGGCTTGTTCATTTAGCAGACAATATATGCTTATAAGTCCCGCGCCCTTATTTGATATTATACCGTATGATTTTATATTGATAAGAATATAATTGAACTTAAAATAGAAAGGATATGTTTTGCTTTCTGGAGCGAAATGAGTTGAGTGTAAAAGTGATAATTTGAAACAGGTCTTGTATGCTAGATTTTGAGTTATTTGGCAAATTTAGTTGTGAATGATACAAACCTTAGAATGTCTTTGAAATCAAACCATATATAGGCTGTATGATGTGACTATAAGCTGTATGATGTGATTATAGGCTGTATGATGTGACTATAGGCTGTATGATGTGACTATAGGCTGTATGATGTGACTATAGGCTATTGGTGATTTGAGAAAGTCTCAAAAAAAGCATGCACTCTGTTCCTTACCTCAGACTGCACACACTGTTCTCTCATCAAGTTATCATATTTTCACTATTCAGACTATGCTCAATTGAATCTGGTCTTTACTAATATGTCAAACTAGTTTCGATTTAGAAGGATCCTTTATCAAATGAGTAGTAACAGGGGCAGGGGGAAAAATACAGTGCCAGTCAAAAGTTTGGACATACATAATCGTTCAAGGATTTTCTTTATTTGTACTATTTTCTACATTGTAGAATAATAGTGAAGACATCAAAACTATGAAATAACACATATGGAATCATGTAGAAACCATAAAAGTGTTAAACATATCAAAATATATTTTATATTCGAGATTCATCAAAGTAGCCACCCTTTGTCTTGATGACAGCTTTGCACACTCTGTGTGCAAAGGAATGCATGTCTGGAATGCATGTCAATTAACAGGTGTGCCTTGTTGAAAGTTAATTTGTGTAATTTATTTCCTTCTTAATTCGTTTTAGCCAATCAGTTGTGTTGTGACAAGGTAGGGGTAGTATACAGAAGATAGTCCTATTTGGTAAAAGACCAAGTCCATATTATGGCAAGAACAGCTCAAATAAGCAAAGAGAAACGACAGTCCATCATTACTTTAAGAACATTTCAAGAACTTTGAACGTTTCTTCAAATGTAGTCGCAAAAACCATCAAGCGCTATGATGAAACTGGCTCTCATGAGGACCGCCACAGGAAAGGAAGACCCAGAGTTACCTCAGACTGCAGCCCAAATAAGTGCCTCACAGAGTTCAAGTAACAGACACATCTCAACATCAACTGTTCAGAGGATGCTGTGTGAATCAGGCCTTCATGGTCGAATTGCTGCAAAGAAACCCCTACTAAAGGACACCAATAAGAAGAAGAGACTTGCTTGGACCAAGAAACACGAGCAATGGACATTAGACCTGTGGAAATCTGTCCTTTGGTCTGATGAGTCCAAATTTGAGATTTTTGGTTCCAACCGCCGTGTCTTTGTGAGATGCAGAGTAGATGAATGGATGATCTCTGCATGTGTGGTTCCCACCGTGAAGCATGGAGGTGGAGGTGTGATGGTGTAGGGGTTCTTTGCCGGTGACACTGTCTGTGATTTATTTAGAATTCAAGGCACACTTAACCATCATGGCTACCACAGCATTCTGCAGCGATACACCATCCCATCTGGTTTGCGCTTAGTGGTACTATCTGGCACGCCCTGATCTGTTTCACCTGACCTTGTGATTGTCTCCACCCCCTCCAGGTGTCGCTTACCTTCACCCGGTGTATTTATCCCTGTGTTTCCTGTCTCTCTCTGCCTGTTCGTCTTGTATGTTTCCAAGTCAACCAGCGTTTTCCCCGTTCTCCTGCTTTTTGCAATCTCCTTATTCTAGTCCTCCCGGTTTTGACCCTTGCCTGTTTCTGGACTTTGTACCCGCCTGCCTGACCATTCTGCCTGCCTTGACCACGAACCTGTCTGCCACTCTGTACCTCCTGGACTCTGATCTGGTTTTGACCTTTTTTCCTGTCCACGACCATTCTCTTGCCTACCCCTTTGGATTAATAAACATTGTAAGACTCCAACCATCTGCCTCCTGTGTCTGCATTTGGGTCTCGTCTTGTGCCTTGATACTATAATTTGTTTTCAACAGAACAATGACCCAACACACTTCCAGGCTGTGTAAGGGCTATTTGACCAAGAAGGAGAGTGATGGAGTGCTGCATCAGATGATCTGGCCTCCACAATCACCCGACCTCAACCCAATTGAGATGGTGTGGGATGAGTTGGCTGCAGAGTGAAGGAAAAGCAGACAAGTGCTCAGCATATGTGGGAACCCCTTCAAGACTGTTGGAAAAGCATTCCTCATGAAGCTGGATAAGAGAATGCCAAGAGTGTGCAAAGCTATCGTCAAGGCAAAGGGTATCTACTTTGAAGAATCTAAAATGTAAAATATATATTGATTTGTTTATCACTTTTTTGGTTACTACGTGATTCCATATGTGTTATTTCATAGTTCTGATGTCTTCACTATTATTCTACAGTGTAGAAAAAAAAAAGAAAGAAAAACCCTTGAAGAAGTAGGTGTGTCCAAACTTTTGACTGGTACTGTACATGGCAGGTAAGCTACTCCAGTTATTTCACTCCACACATCAACCACTGTTTGAGGAGTATGCAGTCTCACGCTGCACAACAGGTGATATTCCGCCCAAACTCTGTATGCCATGGGCTCTCCAACCCTGTTCCTGCAGTCTCCCAGTGCTTCATTTAGGAAACCAAGTTAAATCTGTTTGGGAACATCAATGGTAACATGTTTTCACAATAAAACCTATTTCAATTGACCAGGGGTGCAACTTTGGTTTTAGAAGTGGGGGGGTATGTATATTTTTTTATCCAGTCAGATGAAAACTCCAAACAGCCAACCCGACTGCTCTGAGGCGTCTGCATGGTCCTAAAGCACACTATTGCCTCGTTTTGTATCACATTCCAATGATAAAACTGGGGGGGACAAAAATGCAATTTCAAAAAAATTCCTATTACCAGGCTATTCAAAATCAAATACAAATTCATTATAGTTGTGGGCGAACTCTGAATTTGTTTAATTTTTAGTATAGGCTGGACCAGTGGTTCCCAAACTTTTTATAGTCCCGTATCCCTTCAAACATTCAAACTAGCACCAGGGTCAGCGCACTCTCAAATGTTGTTTTTTGCCATCATTGTAAGCCTGCCACACACACACTATACGATACATTTATTAAGCATAAGAATGAGTGTGGGTTTTTGTCACAACCCGCCTTGTGGGAAGTGACAAAGAGCTCTTTGGACCAGAGCACAAATAATAATATAATAATAATCAATACTTTTGCTCTTTATTTATCCATCTTACATATAAAACTTTATTTGTTCACAACTTACATTGTGAATAACTCACCACAGGTTAATGAGAAGGGTGTGCATGAAAAGATGCACATAACTCTGCAATTCCGATGAGGCTCTCTTGTTCCGATATCGGTAAGTAGACTGGAGGCAGGGCATGAAAGGGATAACGAATCCAGTTGTTTGTGTCATCCATTTCGGGAAAGTACCTGCGTAATTGCGCATCCAACTCACTCAGGTGCTTCGCTATATCACATGACATTGTCCGTAAGCTTGAGTTCATTTGCGCACAAAAAAATCATACAATGATGGAAAGACCTGTGTGTTGTCCTTGTTAATGCGGACAGAGAAGAGCTCCAACCTCTTAATCATAGCCTCAATTTTGTCCCGCACATTGAATATAGTTGCGGAGAGTCCCTGTAATCCTAGATTCAGATCATTCAGGCGAGAAAAAACATCACCCAAATGTATAGCCCTGTTGGAAAATATAAATGGACTGTTTGAAAATGTGAAGAATTATTTTTTATTATTATTATAATTTTTGGAACGTAAATCACATTTTTATTTGGCATACCCCGGACGGTACGCATACCCCAGTTTGGGAATACCTGGGCCATGCACAATATGCGGTAGGCTATGTATTGTATAATGGCACAATCATTATTTGAATTTATTTTTGGGGGGGCTTGCGCTCATATATAGGCCTATGTGTATGCATGAGCTTTAATATGAATATGGGTGTTTTGAATTAATCATCACCTTAAAACGCGCTGTCCATTTCGTTGTGTTAGGCTTTGAAACAACATCCACAACGACCATGTTTTCCACTCAGTTTCAACCTGTTGTTGAACTTCTTTCTTTAAATTGATCAATCACAGTGAAGTGAGTTTTAAAAGCACAATACTGTTTTGATGATAAGTGTTTGATGTGATTTTAGATTTCATTTGCATTGATGTCAGAATGGTTAGAGGGACAACAGAGCCCTGAGTACCAGGCCATTAGGACCTGATGATCGTTAGCAATGTCCAGAGTGCATAAGAGCAGATTACCTTAACTCAACGTCACATGGAAATTTACAGCGGTCATGACTCATAACTGCCGGTGTGGCGGTAATACGGTCACTGCAACAGCCCTACTCCTGACTGATAAAAAGTCCTGTGATATGCACGGAGGAGCACGGAGATATCCTGGGTGATGGAAAAGTCCTGAAGTACATCTTTGTGGACGGGAGGGGGCGAGAGCTAAGGGTATAAGTGGACACGGCACTGTATTGAATGGATATATTCAGCTGGACGTCTTCACTGAGGAAACATTTGAAACTTCACTGAGAGTTTGGGCTCTTTTGTATGATAAACATGTTTTTTGTATATTGAGATATTGGTCTTCTTATCGATGTAGTACAAGGGCTTATTAAGTGCAGATACTGTTTTACTGAGTGCTGCTTGGTTTGACGTGATGAGCACACTAGCCACTTTGCAGTTGTCTGTGGGCTGTGGGCTGTGCCTCTACATTTGAGAGATGATCTAAAAAGAGAAGTCTTCCCTGACTTTGGACCACCTGGCTCCCAGCACATGGAGAACTGCATTAGAGCCCGAGAGGGAGGCTTCTGTTAAAGAATCCCATTAAACGACAGGAGAAGGTGACTTTCCCTTTAAGCCTGGTGACACATGCAGACACACGAAGAGCCTCCCCTGTCATGGTCAGGAGAGACGGGGGGGGGGGACGGAGGTGGTTAGTTGGAGAGAAAAGAAGCTATTGATTGTCTGATCCAGCACCGCACCGCCCTCCCTCCTCCCTCCCTCGTTCAATCACCTCCATTCCTTCTCCTCCACATTCCTTTCTTCTGCACAGAGGTGATCCCCATCCCCTCCACGGAGCTGCTGCCCTCATTTAACTTCATTACCGCCAGCTGACAGCCAGCAAGGGAACAAACAACGCCACGACCTCGGGCCATCTCCTGCATATACCTCCTCCCCTCCATCATCCATCCTTACCTTCAGCTCTCCCTCCCTTTCCCTCTATTTCCAGTTATTCTGTCAATGTCTCTCCTTTCCCTTCTCACCCCCCTCCTACCGTCAGAGCTCAATTGTATTGATAACAGTCTGCCAGACCACAGCGGGCCAAGGCCTGGCATCAATCCCCCCCACGCACCCCCAAACGCCACGTTCCCTTCTCATCAAGGTCACCTCTCCACCACTGACAGACAGCTTCTCCCTCCCACTGGCACAGGAGAGACACAAAACGTTGGGATGCGACAGGGTTTCTTCAAACTGTCCCTTGTCCCTTTTCTTCTCAGACGTTTGTTCGTCTGACCCAGAAGGTGGTTCTGGATGTATGGTTCACAGGATAGGGAGCAGGCATGTATGCTTCCCAGCCCCTGAACACCCAACATAGAACATCAGATGTCTCAACCAAAATGTCACAATCCATTTTAGCATAATAAAGGCTTGATTACAATTGCTGCCCTCCACAGGGATATCCAATCATCATGACCAAAATTGCCATTGTCTTTAGAATGTTATGATTTGAATTGGAGTTTGATTGATTTGGGTACATTCAGTTAGGATTTGTTGTGCCTAGACAGAGATCATGTGTAACGTGAGGGTTTTATATTAGCCCTGCCCCCATGAACTTTGACAGTGTTCGTAGTTGTTATTGTTTTTATTTTATTTTCGTCTCGCAGCTCTCTTGTAGAGTATCAGCACTATCGACATAGTTAGCAGCAAACCACACCGTCTGGCGCCTTAGCTGTAAATGGAATGCCAACGCAGCACTTTGCAAACGTGCAAATGTCGTCAACTCCACATCTGTGCATGGCACTGAGCAATGAGCAACTCCACACAACGGCCTCTCTGACTGCCAGGAGAATAAAGTGAATTAGTGACAAAACAGCACACATACTGTAACAGTAGCACAAACACTTGTTTTTGAAAACTGAAATTGAGCTAAATCCCAAATTCAAGGTAATGATTATAAATAGCATTGCTAAAATGTATATACTTTCTACTAATAGCGGTTGATTGACTAAATATGACCAGTGCTAATGGGCTGAAATTATACTGGAATGGGTGACCGTGACTGAGGTGAAAATATTTATTTTTTTGGGATAACCTCAATATCTGGTTGAGGGATGCTCCCCTCACCCTCATTTTTTGTTCTCCCAGTTGTTATTACTCTTTTTCCTTTACACCCCTGGTGTAGAGTCATTGGCCCATAATATACATTACCATATTGATGTAAATACCTGTACCTAAGGCAAACTCACCTTTTGTAAAGATACCATAATAGATTCCTCTTGTCCTGGAATTTCCACTTACCAACCAAATTCACCCCAAACTCTCGTCGAAGCTTCATCAGTCACTTGATTATGATGCCCTATCTTGTTTTCCCCCAGGTGGATAAAACATTTTAGGATAAACAAACCAAACCGTAGAATTGCCAGAGGACTATGTAGACTCCCTTTGAACTATGCTCATGCCAGAGGGAGTGATGTGCTGGCATAAGGCCTAAGCAGCAATTCATATTACATTATACAGATGTAGGATCTTTATTTCATCACCCTGTTGCAGGAGAACTTTCCTGCCATGCAGGACATGTTTAAGTTGTAGTGTATTTGATGTTTCAAAAGCCTTTCGAAGTTTGTAATTGTGTTTGCACACAATATGAGCCCATCCTGACAAAGAGAAGATGCTGGACCAGCCTTATCTTTTTTTCAGATGGTGTAGGATATATTCCTATGCCAATGTGATGGATAATCTAAGCACTGTTGCTAATCAAGTGATGCTTGCAATGTGTGGTGCAGGAAAAGAAAAGGAAATTACTTTTTTCATATAGCCACAGATTACGGTAAGTGACGAATATATTTGTATTTTTCATCCTTTAAGATATATTATCAGCAATCGAGCGAGGGTGTGTGATGGGGGGGGTAGCTAAGTAGAACACAATTATTCTAGAGGGTTTTGAGTTGATATTTAAGTAGGACATTTCACTTGTCTGAGCATTATGGAAATTAAATCAAATGAAATTAAATGGTTGACAGATTTTCATATGCCAATTGCCTAAGCATATAACCTTAGCAAAGTCCATGGTTTACCCCTGTCAGAATATACAGAGCCTAGATCTTACCCAGATCTGCTTTCTGTCATTTAAGAGAGATTGTTATCAGCATTGTCTATCATTGTGATTGTATAAGCATGCAACATTTTCATTGGAATTACTTGCCTGAAAATACTACGCCTACTCATTATTTACAAACATTTAAAGTTGCCACGAAAAGAGTTGTCATATCCCTGCATCGGTCTATCCAAGCACACAAATTAAACTAAATCTAAATTACTGTACCGAACAGATGTTGATTTGAATTCTCAATGAAGATGCATTCATGGCCGGTCAAACTGAACACTGTTTAGACTAAATAATCATTTTATTTCAAATATGCAACTGTTTTACTTTTGCTGTCCATTTCTTCTAAACAGCAGTGAATTTCTGAATTAGCACCAGAGTGTTTATCGGACTATATATTGCTGCACTTGATGTGGGTCCATTTCCCGCTACCATCTGAAGTAAGACACAGCTAGGGGTCGAACTGGATTCATCTGAGGTCATATGACCTCCATCCCAGAGAGGCTCAGTCGAGCCGAGCAAAGAGCTGCCCTGTGGTTTTCATTAGAGACGGCTCTACCTACTCAACCCATCCTAAGAGGGGTATAACTCTACCGGTGGTGTGGAGAAACAAACCGCGGCTCCCTGAAAAACTACCATCGTCCAGCTGCAACAATGAATATCATCAGAGAGAAGAGATGGAGAATAACATAGAGAGAGAAAAAAAGAGAGACTGAATACACCTCCCATGTGAGGGGCCTGGAACTAGAGCCTCAGTTGAACTGGAAATGGGAGGGGAAAAAAACATAAACATATGTGTGGGTTTTAAGCTACAGGAAGGTTACTCAGTGCTTTATCATGCTGGGCTCTTTCACAGTGGTAGTAAAAGACGCCAGGCTATCATCACAATACCCATTGCTTTGTCAATACTTTAGTTTATGGGGTTGACATGCTGGTTTTGGCACACCAAGGGCATACTGTACATAGTTAAAAGAAGTCAGAGCACAAATAGATGTCAAGGTTTTCCCCACATCAGTTTGGTGACCCCGACATGATAACAAAATCATCATTAGCCCTATAAGGGTCATCATTATAAATGAGATAAGTGGGACCTCTAGACCATATCAGGACAATCAAAGCTAATACGAATCCATCATCTAGAGCTGGACCAATATGTTGATAGCATATGGAGTCTTGTTGTTTGTCTTCTACGTTAGTTAATTAATAGAAAAATAGCTTTGAGTGAGGGTACAAAATCGTTTGAAGTGGCTTCTGAAAACAGCGCTTGCGGCCATATTGAAATCACCTACCTCTCATTCTGTTTTTACCGGTCAGAGTTTGCACTGCGGGGGATCGATGTCAGATGGTGGCTGCAGGTAAATAGATTATACCAGAGAGTGACTTGCATCTAATTGAAGGCTCTGTGATGGCAAATGCACTGCAAATAAATGTTACCTCATATCTAGGGAAATCATGTCCTTCCATATCGCTCTACTATACCTGAGGGTTTACTACACAGAACCATACTCCCCCAGAAGCCTCCAGTCCTCACCACCCCCTGATTCTCCTCTCTACATATTCATCAGATTTACACTGTGTTGTCAGGGTCCCTAGGGGTTCTGCTTGTGTGCTCATGTTGGGCCTGCAGTGACTTTCATATTATAGCACAGGAGCTTCAGTCTTTAAGGCCTGCAGTGTCTGCTGGTTTTCAGTTGATATTTTGGACTGATTTAAGGATTTTATGGGTTTTGGATAGTCTCTGGCGTTGGCTAGACTATTGATTGCATCAATTTATGAATAAGTACTCTTGGAAATATTGTTCTCTATATGACCATCTGTTACAATTTTGTTTGTTACAAGTACCACTACTATCAGTAAACTATAGTTTCCAAAGCGAATCCATGATGTATGGTTTTTGTTTACTCGTGTGACAAATAACCTCTATAGATAGTCCTCTTACAAATCTACCACACTTGGTTGAGTTCTATGATAAAGTATTCCATTCTTGAACGCTACCCAGCTTCTAAATGGCCAGCCTGGTCGAGTGCATCATGGCCATGTCAGGGAACAAACAAATAAGATGAAGTGCTCTCTCAAAGTCAGGGGAAAGGACACCACACTGGCTCCCAACAAACAATGATAGATGAGCAAGACATTATGGTGTGGGGGGAGCGGGGGGAGTATTCAATTAGTGCAAGGAGAAATGGCACTTTACCGCAGGGAGAGAGTACCTGGCAGCCACTAAGAGATGCTAAATTGAAAACGCATTCTTCTCAGGTCCCTGACATGCTCATACCCTTGTCCAAATTGGTCAAACATTTATAGTTTTCCATAATTGTTCACATTCTGACATCCCATATTTCACCCTTTGTAAATGAATGAGAAGAAATACTTTAGGTTGTTTGTGGAATGCTAAAGAAATGGGTCAGGTGCCTACATATTATTTTTTGCATTATTTCTCATGTCAAAAACGTTCATGCAATTATTTCTTCACCACCTAACAACTTGCTGACTTCTGGCCAGGATTTGTGGCAGGTCTGAGGTCTGTTCCATTGTGAAGAGTTACACCCCCAGAAGCACTTGGAGCACGACTCATGCATATTTATACACTGATTACGAGCTCGGCGACAAAAGAGAATGATGGGCCTTTAGGAGCCGAGTCACACTAGAAGTATGGCTCCCTTGAAATGTAGTGCAGACCTGAAATATACTGTATAATGGGCCATCCATTTGGATATATAAGGACTATATTATGCATTACGTACTGTGCCTGATCATTTGAATGCACTTAGTGTTGTAGTGTTGTTGTTTTTGTTGATGTTGATAAGGCTTACATTTTATCAGACCAATCAAGAGTATAGTAGCTTAGGACCAACAAAAAATGTTGGTTCTGCAAGACTGCAGTGAATCCACCAACTGTCTGTTAAGAGGTTTCATTAAAAAGCACTCTTGCTAGTTCAGCAGACAGTGTCCACACCGGCCACCATTTTGCGCTCCATTCTTGTCAGTCTTCCTGCCAAGTCTCTTGAGTGGCAGGTGAGATTAAGCACCTTTTGAACTCCATCTCGTTATTGGATGAGCGGTCTAAATTGAAACAGTGTTATTTCATACGGCCTTGCCGAGTCAGGGGAAAGTCAGAGCATGGGGCTGGCTCTGGACTGAATGAATAAAGAGTTTTTCAGAGGCAGGAAGTGTTGAGACTGATCTCAAATGTGTTATACAACAATAATGAGAACTGTAAAGAAAGAGTGAGAAAAAAGTGATTAAATGTGCTTTGACCAGAGCTGTGATTTTAATTTAATCTCTGATAAAAAAAATGATGACCCAGAGATGTGTATTGCTTTGGAATTGAACAGAATGAGCAGGATCAACATATTGCTTTTTCCTCCCGTTTTGAATGGAAATGTGCAGACTCTAATTTTAGAAATTGTATTTGAATTCATAGATCTTGTTAAAGGAGAAAGTCCCAGTATGGTCCCTATCTCACTGGTTTAGTCCCATGTGTTTACCTGTCAGTAGCGGTGCGTGGGTAAAATCACTTGGGAAGCCAATCCAGGAAAAAAAGCCTTTTTACAACGTATGTGTCGTGATAATTGTGTTGTTTGCTATATAACCTGTTAGTTCATATGCCTTCACACCCTGATATATAGGCCTAAGGCCGAGACAATAAGAAGACACAGTGGCTGAATAAATTCAATCACACCTTTGTTTCATTATAAAACCAGAGAGCAACATCTGTCCGGTGAAGTCCAGAAAACATATTGCATGTAACAAACAGTTACATGACCTACAGCATGGTCAAGCAAGGTAATGTTTCCACATTTTTGGACCACTAAACAACTATTGATTTAGAACCACTGAGAGTTACCGCAAGTCACAAAGAAAACAGGAGCTGCCTCCACTATTCCAGCACCATTTCAACATCAACATTTCAACATCATAAAATGACCTCTGATTAGTCTAATACAGTGGCAACTAAAATATACCAAAAACGATTTAGTCCAATCAACGTAAGCTAAATATGATGTGGCTGTCCATGGTTCTTATTTCTGTGTGTGTGTGTGTGTGTATGCATCTGTGCATGTAGAAAAAACATGTTGACTCACCCTACTTGTAGAGAAATGCCAAATGCCATCCTCCTCATTCATGTTGCCTAAATGGTCTATGAATCTCTCATACAGTACACACTTTTAGTTTTTGTTGTCCTAGGCTAAACTACTTGCTCACTAGCCTAACTTCCTTTCATGAGCGGCGATGCGCCAGGCCAGCCAGTTAACATTAGCATACTGCATCTAGCTACATGTTGAACTTCTGTCCTCTCAGGCTAGGGGCACAGTGTATGGATTTATGGTTGGATCAGAATCGCCTTTATAATCATTTGCCAGTACAGAGAATTTAGTAAAACCTCAAGTCCAGATCCCTATCTCCATCCATGGCTAATTTAGGAAAGGGTTGATTTTAGATAGCTTGCTAGCCACTGAAGGGCAACAACACAACAAAATGCACCAATTCAAGTTTTTAGTGATGTTTGGCTTGTGATGTGATTGGCCAAATCCAAACTGGCGTCCTTTGACAATTTTTTTGTGTGCGCTAGGACTATTCACAGTTTAGCTCACTCAGTTTAGCTCAACGCTGATTGGCTATTTTTATTTAATTATCAAGGGAGGCCAAATGCTCGCTGGCTTCCATTGCATTCAATGCTACAGGCAGCAACAATGTCATACTCTTTCTGACCAGACAGCGTCAGATAGATGCGCTACACATACTGAGACAGAGGGGTGCTGTTTCGTTCGCTCAAATACATTCCCCAGTGAGATACATTCAGCCTCTTGCGAATTGAAGGAACTGTATAAGACGCAGAGATGAAAGATAAATTATGTTTTTTTTTCTTCTCTTTTTTTGTGGGGAAGCCTGGCTTCACATGGCATCCATGAATACACACCACTGCTACCGGGTCACTTGATATCAAAACGATTATGAAATGTTGATTAGTCTGCTCCTTTTATTAAACTAAAAGGCCACATTTCTAACCAGTTTGATTAAATAATGTTCTTTAATCATCACAATGACTAATTACAACTTTACTGTCCATACTGTAGATGTGTTGTATCTGTTTTTCATTTGTCCATTTTTTTCTTATTCTTTAATTTACAGTTGGGCTTAGGAGAGTAGAAATCGCACAAGCACAGTATTGACATATGTGTCTGTCAGAGTGTGTTAGGCTGATTCTCAGGGAACGCAGATGTTATTAGAAATAGATGTCACTGCATTCCTGGATAAACTGGTTAAGGCTGCAACAATCTGCTGACTTCCATCCATCACTGGCCTATAGAGATGGGCTACGGATGGATGGGCTGTATGTGGCAGTGTGCTCGAGCTCATTTCTCCATACGTATGGATAGATAGATGCACAGAGGGATGTAAGCCTGGTGGGAGGCGACGGGGGCTGATAGTAAGGGAGCCTTGGTGAGAAATGATACTAATACTAATGAATTCCAACTAGCTTCGCTCAGTAGGTTTCAAAGCATTTCATATTGTATGGCTGTCACTAACCCATCAGAGTAAGAGTTATAATGATTGCCTTCCTTCTTTTTGCTTCCCTCTAAGTCGGACCTCATTTGATGCTGTGGTCAAAGGCTCAGAAAAGCGTTAAATTACTGTATACGGTTGAGTAAGTACATAGACACATTTTCATTGCAATAGAGCAGTAACAGGAATGTTGCTTCCTCAGTTCCCAGCCTCCTCTCTGAGTCCATAAAGATCTGTTGCTCCCCGAAGTCCAATTGACCCTAGTGACAGAAGACAAATAACACGGTGGACTTGGCTTGTTTGGAACACACAGCAGCATACACTGAAAGGGATGATTGGTTCATCGATGGATGGTCAAGACAGCCACATTCTAACCTAGCATTATTCGCCTGTGTCCTCCTCTGAAACATCAACACCATCTGATGAACCAGTGAACTTCCCAACCAGGAACATCCTTGAAAAGGTATATTATTTATACTTCAAAGAACATGCACAACACATGTACTTTAGCTATAAAAACATGGGCAAGGGATAACATTATTCCACTGTTAGACAGAATGATGTCTATCTTAGCAGGGTGACCATAGTGAATGAGTGCAGCAGCCTTTGGCCTGAGGGTGTTGCTGTCCAGGGATAATTAAAAAGCAAATGAGAGCAGCGGGTGTGATTCCAAAGCCATCTGGATGCTGAGTGAGACTTCCTCTCAACCCCTGTGTTTTTAACAGGATGACAATGCAGCAGTGTTATCAAAATAAGCAGTCTCTCTTCAAATAGTCGGACCAGCATTTATTCTAGGTTTTGTGGTTGTATTGTGTGCATACATTTTCGCCGGCTTCTGTGGATGATTGAACATTTATGGATTTTGGAGTATTATGGTATCTTGGACATAGTGACACTTTTTTTGTGTTGTCAAAATGGGGTACTTAGACCTTAGCCTTAGACTATTGTGGGAAAAAGTTACTGTGTCCTGGCAGTAATTGAGCAATTGAAAAAACTGATATTTCTCTGATTGTTTTGAGAACCATCAGGCCAAAAGCTTCATAGGACACCATCTTACAACATCAGAATGGAAAAGTTTTTGGACAATGACGCCTTGCACGATTGGCTCAGACCAGTGACCTTTGTATTTATTTCATTCAGAAAATACCAGCTGCGACCATCTTATTAGCTTGTTCCTTAGTAGAGAGCTTGGTGATGCCCCCTTCCATTTCCCTGTTCTGTCTTGTGCAATAACAGTAACCTTTTCCTCAAATATCATCATGGCAAGATAGCATTTGTTTCTCTGCACTTCTCTCCAGAGAGCCCTGGTGGAAATGGCAGCATCTAATCATTATTAATGTGCTGGTGTTAGTGAATGGAGCAGATCTAGGTGAAAGGGGTTCATCTGACCCAAACAGGGGAAATAATAGTGTAAAATGTGCAATGAAATGAAAAGACTGGGTTTGCTACTTGTCTGATTGAGGTGTTTTCATGTTTTGTCATTTGTATTCTTGGTAAGCCTGTGGGGTTTTAGGGCCAATCCAATACAGTATCTTAGCAGAAGACCAAAGAATCAATGTCCTTCAACATTGTTAATACTAATGCCCACCTTTCAGAAACTGGAGAATATTCCCTGGAACTGAAACGCAACCAATACTGCTATTACTGCTAATGAGAGAGAAAAAGACCCAGATAAAAATAACCATGTCATGAACATGAGTCTACTCAAATGAATTCACCCAAGAACATAAAAAGCTCTAAAATCAGGGAAAATAAGTAAACAAGCTTTTTGTAAAGCTTTTATATTGATGTTTTATGTTGTTTCACCAAGGTTGGGCCAGGTTGCAAATAACTTTCTCTGTGTTTGGCTAAGGAGAAGATCTAGACTTATTTTCATCCTGTTACTGTTGTTTCCCCATGAGGAGATGTCCGACCTTGAGAAAGATACAAGGTTTAAAAAAACGAGGAAACAGCTTTTATGTTGCAAACAATGAGCACACTGACAGTCAGCATTGTAAATATTCTCATCTTTATGGACTTTGTGGAGGCGTAGCTAGTGCCTCAGGTATTTTGTCATTTTTATGGATTATAGATTATAGTATACATAATCCCTTCTAGTTGATATCAGACTCTGAGCATGTGCTTTACCTTTGATCGGGGGCGAATTCAACAATAAACTCAAAATTCACAACTGTGCTTGCATTCACCACAATCTTGCTCTGACCACTGCTACAGCACAAATCCCAAAATGTCACTAGACATCACCACTGAACTGCCGATCTCTCCCTTTTCCCAGTGTCTTATTTCTATTCTGCTGTGTTATGAATCTTTGTGCAATATATGGGCTGGCTTGTACTGTGTGTATGCCCTTGACATATGACCCCTGAGAAAGAGAGGGAGTGAGAGAAGGTACCCTGGAAAAGTTATTTATCTCCTCTGGAGCAGGGTGATGCAGTGTAGGCTTGGGCGGTGTCCAGATTGTCATACCTTCATACGGACCTTGTGCCATACCAGGATATTTGGTAATACTGGCACTGAACTGCTGAACTTGGCCCTCCTATTGTGAATATAATAAATCGTTCCCTATCCACAGGATGTGTACCAAACTCACTAAAAGTGGCAGTAATAAAGCCTCTCTTGAAAAAGCTGAACCTTGACCCCAAAAATGAAGAACCTATCGGCCTATATCGAATCTCCCATTCCTCTCAACATTTTTTGAAAAAGCTGTTGCGCAGCAACTCACTGCCTTTCCTGAAGACAAATAATATATACAAAATGCTTCAGTCTGGTTTTAGACCCCATCATAGCACTGAGACTGCCCTCGTGAAGGTGGTAAATTACCTTGTAATGGCATCAGACCAAGGCTCTGCATCTGTCCTTGTGCTTCTAGACATTAGGGCTGCTTTTGACACCATCGATCACCACATTCTTTTGAAGAGATTTGAATCCCAAATTAGGTCTACACAGAAAAGTTCTTGCCTGGTTTAGATCTTATCTGTCAGAAAGATATCAGTTTGTCTCTGTGGATGGTTTGTCCTCTGACAAGTCAATTGTACGTTTCGGCGTTCCTCAAGTTTCCGTTTTAGGACCACTATTGTTTTCACTATGTATTCTAACTCTTGGTGATCTCATTCGGAAACACAATGTCAACTTTCACTGCTATGCAGACGTCACACAGCTGTACATTTCGATGAAACAAAATTGCCTACCCTGGAAGCCTGTGTTTCAGACATAAGGAAGTGGATGGAGGCAAAGGTTTTACTTTTGAACTCGGACAAAACAGAGATGCTAGTTCTAGGTCCCAAGAAACAAAGAGATCTGCTGTTGGATCTGACAATTAATCTTGATGGTTGTATAGTCGTCTCAAATAAAACTGTGAAGGACCTCAATGTTACTCTGGACCCTGATCTCTCTTTTGACAAACATATCAAGACTTTTTCTACTCTCCGGCTACCCGGATAAAGAACCAAATAAACTTCTGTTAGTGCTAAACACGGCTGCTATTGTATCATATTACTCCAGTGCTAGCCTCTCTACACTGGCTTCCTGTTAAGGCTAGGGATGATTTCAAGGTTTTACTGCTAACCTACAAAGCATTACATGGACTTGCTCCTACCTATCTCTCCGATTCGGTCCTGCCGTACATACCATACACATACGCTACAGTCACAAGATGCAGGCCTCCTTATTGTCCCTAGAATTTACAAGGCAACAGCTGGAGGCAGGGCTTTCTCCTATGGAGCTCCATTGGTATGGAATGGTCTGCCTATCCATGTGAGAGATGCAGACTCGGTCTCGACTTATAAGTCTTTACTGAAAACTCATCTCTTCAGTAGGTCATATGATTGATTATAGTCTGGCCCAGGGGTGCGAAGGTGAACGGCAAGGAACTGGAGCGACGAACCGCCCTTGCTGTCTCTGCCTGGCCGGCTCCCCTCTCTCCACTGGGATTCTCTGCCTCTGACCCTATTATGGGGGCCGAGTCACTGGCTTACTAGTGCTCTTCCATGTCATCCCTAGGAGGTGTGCGTCTCTTGAGTGGGTTGAGTCAGACGTGATCTTCCTGTCTGATTTTGCGCCCCCTCGGGTTTGCGCAGTGGAGGAAATTTTTGTGGGTTATACTCTGCCTTGTCACAGGGTAGTAAGCTGGTGGTCTGTTGATATCCCCCTAGTGGTGTGCGGGCTGTACTTTCGCAAAGTGGGTTGGGTTATATCCTGCCTGGTTGGCCCTGTCTGGGGGTATCGTTGGACGTGTCCACAGGGTCCCCCGACCCCCCCGTCTTCCCCCCTTGTCTCAGCCTACAGTATCTATGCTGTAATAGTCTATGTGCCAGGGGGCTAGGGTCAGTCTGTTATATCTAGTGTAATTCTCCCGTCTTATCTGTTGTCCTGTGTGAATGTAAGTATGCTCCCTCTAATTCTCTCTCTCTCCCTGACCTGTTCACCGGACGTGCTACATTGTCCCGGACCTGCTGTTTTCGACTCTCTCTCTCTGTACCGCACCTGCTGTCTCGACCTCTGAATGCTCGGCTATGAAAAGCCAACTGACATTTACTCCTGAGGTGCTGACCTGTTGCACCCTCTACAACCCTGCGGTCATCTATGACTGTTTGAACATCTTGAAGAAAAATCTGGTCTTAATGGCCATGTACTCTTATAATCTCCACCCGTCACAGCCAGAAGAGGATTGGCCACCCCTCAGAGCATGGTTCCTCTCTAGGTTTCTTCCTAAGTTCCTGCCTTTCTAGGGAGTTTTTCCTAGCCACCGTGCTTCTACATCTGCATTGCTTGCTGTTTGGTGTTTTAAGATGGGTTTCTGTATAGCACTTTGTGACATCTGTTGATGTAAAAAGGGCTTTATAAGTATATTTGATTGATTGAACCCAAGGGGCGCTATTTTCAACCCCCAATACGAAGGTTAGCAATGCCCACAAGTACAATTAAAATCCTATAGAGAATGCTAACTAAATGCTAACGAGTACATTGCTAACTTTTTATACAGTCTCTGACCTAGACTATTTGCAGGACAGACATCCCAGCTCATAAAGTTATACAACTAAATAAAAATGATACACACAGTTTTCTGCACACAAAACAAATATCAGACAGCAAGGCTCTTGATCCGGGAGGAGATTCAAGAGGGTGCAACGAAATGTATGTCAAAACGTAGTATTCTTTGCCCTATGTCATTATTAATTACATATAATTAATCATTAGATTGTTCTATACAATATTATAACCTTACGAACGTTAATTTGCTGTGACCATTGGTAGTTTAGACTGCGTCGTTCTTGTGTAAGCCATACAAGTCAGAATTTCTTTTAGCGTAATTTTCTAGACATCAATGTACAGCAACATTTTTAGACCTCACTGCAGAACACCCGCCATATGCATATGCACACATACTTATCTGTGGGGCTTACAAGACCCAAATTTCATATCATTTCAAGACATCAATGTAGCAGTAGAACAAATATCACAATATCGGAATATAACACACGCATGAGAATATATAGGTCTTCTGCCTATGTGATAATAGGAAGCACATATTCAGATTAGCTTCCCAGCACAGAATTTTTCTACCTTAGTTTTCAAAACCTCCCACAATGACTCTCCCCATGTCAAGTCCATTTAACTCCTGACAGTCAATTTATTGGACCAGTGGCTGTGATGTTTAGCGTCCTTCTACTGCTGTTCTGAAGACTCTGGCTGTAGTGTTTCTTTTTTCATTTTGAGTGTTAACTATAGTCAACAAAAATATAAATGCATGAAGTCAACGTTATGAACAGAGTTCCCCATGCTGTCAGTGGGGTTATGGTATGGGCAGCCATTTGAATGCACAAAAATACTGTGACGAGATCCTGAGGCCCATTGTGAGGCCCATTTCTTTTGAAGGTATCTGCGACCAACTAATGCATATCTGTATTCCCAGTCATGTGAAATCCATATGTTGGGGCCTAATTAATTTATTTCAATTTACTGATTTCCTCATATGAACTGTAACTCAGAAAAAGCTTTGAAATTATTGCATGATGCGTTCATATTTTTGTTCAGTATATATCCTGGGTGTCCTCTTTAGCCTTGTCTACAAGGCTTGCTGCCACCAAATTTGCCTTGGTTCGGACATGTTCAAAAACCTTTTTTTCCCCCTGAGGGCTCTTTGTTTAGTTTTTTTTTTTACATCTGAGGCAGAGGATGTTAACTTACTGTATATTCCACCCACTCTTTTGCTAGTTTAATCTCTCCAGTCGTTTCTAGACCCAAGTGAGTGACTCACAAGGCTCCAGTCTCTCGTCGCTGTGTGCTTGTAAACAACAATTATGTGACAGGTGAAATGAAGAACCTAAGGTATTGCACAAGTTGACTGCAGGTATTTTCTTAAAAAGTAGCGACAAATATTCACATTTATTAAAAAAACTGTCAAATAAATTGTTTTAACTCTATTGACGTATTGAAAAACCATCCCATGGCTACTTCCAAATACCCCGGTATACAATATTTACCATCTACCTCCCAAGCCTAATGCAGTGTGTGTTAAAAGGATTTGGGGAGGGAAGTGTAGACTTTCCGGGGGACAGGGCTGGGTATTACCTCTGTGTTAGCAGCTCAGAGGGCCTCACTGACTGGGAGACAGCACAGGTAGACATAGGCTCTCATTCCTCCTCTCATTTATTTGCTTATTAATCAATGTTGATTGAGCTGTGATTTCTTTTAATCACATTCTTGCTCTTGATACACAATGAATGTGCAGATATACTACATTCTTCGTAAACCGTATATCCAAACACCATACATACAAGAGCAACAATATATGTTGTGTACTGTATATCTTTCTCATATAATGTTCATGCACATTTGGAGGAACATATGGTGGATTGTGTACTTCTGCCGGCTGTATCCCAGATTACCTCTACCCGTGTAAACATGCTTTATTCTTTAAAAAGGCTCAGTTGAAAAATGAAACCAAGCTACTCTAGTACTGTAATATCTACCTCTAATATTGTCCTCGACAGATGCAGAGCTGATATTTGTGATACGTCTATATCAAAAGTGGGCAGCATAACTATTGCAACAGCCTCAAGGTCTGGTGTTAGGGAGTGGAGGAGAACAGCTCAATGGCAAAGGGAAGGCAGCTGTCAGCAGGGTTGTAGAGGACAGGTGATTCTTTTACTTTACCTTATCTCTCTCTCTCTCTCTGGGAGCCAGGAGAGCCAATCAGTATGCAGCACCGTGGTGGGAAACTACAAAAAGGTGCTGTGAGAGATGACACAATGACAGTAGCCAAGCCTAACAGGCCACATTAGTCTATCAGTGTGAGTTGTCTGTTCCATGTTCCCTTCCATCCCGCCACCTCCTCCTTGGTCTTCAAACCCAGGTCACATTTCGACATAGCAGAGAGGCGTCATTTAATTGTGCCCCCCTATGCAAAACAGGACACACAGCTGCTATGGCAGTATCTTTCAATTAATTTCACATTCACAAATTATTAATGAAACCCAATTCTTTCACATCGCTGTAAAAGCAAATAAATGGCAAATCATTATAATGCTAATTGAACATTGGAGTTATAAGGGAATAGTCATTAGTGCTCATATTTTATGTATGCATGAAATTCCGTTCTCGAGACCTTGAAGCTGTGATATCTGTTCTAATGTGAGACAGAAGGCGAGCGATATTGTGACTGTGACTCTGTGTTTGTGGCAATTCCAAGGGTGTGGCGCGTGCCACAGTGGCTGACGTTACAGTGATTCAGTATGGATATGGACTCTGTGAACCTAGGTGTGCTCAGCATACTAATTTGTTCAGTGGGCACAAATGATGTTAATGGTTGTTTGTGTTTCATGCCATGTATTGATTATGCATAGTGGCAGTGTGAAGCCACGGTAAGTCTGTATGTGTCACACATGGTCAGACTGACATTGGATGGCATTATATAGTCTCCAGGCCATTGGTCCTACAATAAGAGTAACATGAGAATACAGAGACGCTTTGGGTTATTTCCAATATGTTCACTCTATAATAATACACAACAAAACAGGTATATCAGAACAATAAAGGTTTGCGTTCATTTATATACTGGTGGGGAGTAACAAGAGCATATCAATGTTGTTTAGCAACCTAATAGCCAGAGAAACTGTTACAGCACCTGTCTGTTCGTCTGGGATTGTTGCCACGTGTCATCAGTGAAGTTTGATTGAGAACAGCAGAGAGGGGACTCAACTGTCTCCCATCACAATCTCTCCCTAATTCCCAATGTATATTTACAGACATGTTCAGTCGCACTCTGATTTCAGATGGACTATCTCAGCTTCCAGTGCTTGTGTGGGTGTTCGTGTGTTTGTGTTCTAGGTACACGGTAGGGGCTGTACATCTAATGTTGACTCTCAGATTAGCAAGATGGAGACAGGGGGGTTGTGTGGTGGGGAGGGTTGGGGAGGAGGGATGAACACAAGGAACATCTGACCTTCAGGAAGAGAGTGTGGAAGACAACGATAAGGTGGTGGGAGGGATGGAAATATAGCACACAAAATATGTCCAAACCCAGCATAGATTTACACTGATGGTTTTGTTTGATCGTTTTTCCTGTCTACAGTAGAAGTGCATAATAAATTAACTTGTCATTTATTTCGGCACTTATTCATGCGCTCAATAGATTTATCATTGTGGTACCTTTTCCGTAGACAATTTCTGGGAACAATGGAAGTGTATTCTTTACTGCCATACACAGTCACAGCCATGTGTTAACGCATAATGAATTGTAATATCACTGATCAATCCCATCCCCTGTTGTCATTGGTCTACTTCCTATCTTAAAGGGGATGGCAGACAAAAGCTTTAAATACGGCCACAAATAACCATTCATTTTCCTGCTGTCAGACATGGAGTGATGTATAGCCTGTGGCTTCGCTTGATTCATCAAAACACAAAACAACGCACAACGGACATTGAATAAAGAACAGGAAAAGGCTTCTGGGAATATGCTGAATGGATCCGTTTTGCCTCATTTGCATAATGTGTTGTTTCTCTGAAAATGAGGAATAAACCACTAGCTCTAAGTGTGGGGGCATTCGCCACCGATGGAGCATGAAGGTAATGTCCGTGTCTTACTGAGACGCTAATGAGATTGCAATGCAAAGCAGAACGCATGCATACATCTTTATGATAATGCATTTAGGGTACGTTGCAGGGCATGTGACACATAACAGATGACTTAAATTGCTCAATCGTATACCTCTCTAACTTTACCAACTAGGCCCAAATTGTTATATACTTGTTTCCGTATACTTTCCTCAGGCCTGTATGCTAAGCTCAGCTTAACACATATACAGTTGAAGTCGGAAGTTTACATGCACCTTAGCCAAATACATTTAAACTCAATTTTTCACAATTCCTGACATTTAATCAGAGTAAAAATTCCCTGTCTAAGGTCAGTTAGAATCACCACTTTATTTTAAGAATGTGAAATGTCAGAATAATAGTAGAGAGAATGATTTATTTCAGCTTTTATTTCTTTCATCACATTCCCAGTGGGTCAGAAGTTTACATACACTCAATTAGTATTTGGTAGCATTGCCTTTAAATTGTTTAACTTGGGTCAAACATTTTGGGTAGCCTTCCACAAGCTTCCCACAATAAGTTGGGTGAATTTTGGCCCATTCCTCCTGACAGAGCTGGTGTAACTGAGTCAGGTTTGTAGACCTCCTTGCTCGCACACGCTTTTTCAGTTCTGCCCAAAACTGTTCTATAGGATTGAGGTCAGGGCTTTGTGATGACCACTCCAATACCTTGACTTTGTTGTCCTTATGCCATTTTGCCACAACTTTGGAAGTATGCTTGGGGTCATTGTCCACTTGGAAGACCCATTTGCAACCAAGCTTTAACTTCCTGACTGATGTCATGAGATGTTGCTTCAATATATCCACATAATTTTCCTCCCTCATGATGCCATCTATTTTGTGAAGTGCACCAGTCTCTCCTGCAGCAAAGCACCCCCACAACATGATGCTGCCACCCCGTGCTTCATGGTTGGAATGGTGTTCTTCGGCTTGCAAGCCCCCCCTTTTTCTTCCAAACATATCGATGGTCATTATGGCCAAACAGTTCTATCTTTGTTTCATCAGACCAGGGGACATTTCTCTAAAAAGTACAATCTTTGTCCCCATGTGCAGTTCCAAACCGTAGTCTGTCATTTTTATGGTGGTTTTGGAGCAGTGGCTTCTTCCTTGCTGAGCAGCCTTTCAGGTGATGTCTATATAGGACTTGTTTTACTGTGGATATAGATACTTTTGTACCTGTTTCCTCCAGCATCTTCACAAGGTCCTTTGCTGTTGTTCTGGGATTGATTTTCACTTTTCGCACCAAAGTACGTTCATCTCTAGGAGACAGAACGCATCTCCTTCCTGAGCGGTATGACGGCTGCATGGTCCCATGGTGTTTATACTTGCGTACTATTGTTTGTACAGATGAACGTGGTACCTTCAGGTGTTTGGAAATTGCTCCCAAGGATGAACCGGATTTGTGGAGGTCACAATTATTTTCCTGAGGTCTTGGCTGATTTAATTTGATTTTCCCATGATGTCAAGCAAAGAGGCACTGAGTTTGAAGGTAGGCCTTGAAATACATCCACAGGTACACCTCCAATTGACTCAAATGGAATTGTCCGAGCTGTTTAAAGGCACAGTCAACTTAGTGTATGTAAACTTCTGTTGGAAAAATGACTTGTGTAATTTTGTACAAAGGAGCTGTCCTAACTGACTTGCCAAAACTATAGTTTGTTAACAAGAAATTTGTCGAGTGGTTTAAAAACAAGTTTTAATGACTCCAACCTAAGTGTATGTAAACTTCCTACTTGAACTGTAGTTCGATGATACCTGTGCAACTTAATTAACTACTTGTACAGCTTTAATTAATTCCTGAATGCAGCTGCCACTGTATTGATGCCATTGGACAAAGTTTATCACAGCGCACTGTGCTTTATTATGGGCGATAGGCTCAGTGCGCATCACTGCATTCTGTATCAAGAGAATGCTGGCCCTTTTTGAAATCTCGTAGATCGATGCATTGCACTCTTTTGTTTAGCCCTCCTGCATAAACTTCCTCGGTACCTTACTTCACTGTTAACTTATAGACAGACGTACAAGATAGCAGAGCCGGTCTCAAGGATGGCTAACTCTGGAGATCACTTCAATCTCCACTGATTTAGGTGAATCTGATTAGAGTTTCTTTTGTACTTTACTTGTGGGATAATCTCCAATGCTCTCTAAAATTGGATTTATTGGTTGGCTGATTGAAGACCTTTTCATTGAAGAATGTGTTTGTTTTCTATGATTGTGTTTTACATTCACATTGACATTTTAGTAATTCAGCAGACACTTATCCAGACCGTCTGGGACAGAATGCCAAGAGTGTTCAAAGCTGTCATCAAGGCAAAGGGTTGCTACTTTGAGAATTTCAAATATAAAATATATTTTGATTGGCTTAACACTTTTTTGGTTACTACATGATTCTATATGTGTTATTTAATAGTTTTGATGTCTTCACTATTATTCTACAATGTAGAAAATAGTAAAAATAAAGAAAAACCCTGGAATGGGTAGGTGTGTCTAAACTTTTGACTGGTACTGTATATATATGTTTAAATAACATGTAAAGAACTTCATAAAATACATATATCACCGTATGCTAATACAAGCTAGTGGGGGAAAGCATACAAAAAGGGTTAAGAAAGGGTTAACATATAATTGGACTTGCTTGAGCACAAAGGGAGAGCTGACAAAGTCCTATTCAGCACTTTCCATCTCAGTAAGATGTGTCACAAAGGCAATGACGTTGTTTGTCACTGTGTTGTGCCGTTGTCTCTCTTCCTGACACCTACTCATCAATTCAAATAAAACTTTGAAGGCTGGAAGAGGTTTGCTAGGCTCCCTATCATTATGATTTAGTTGTCATTCATAGATCCTTTGATGACAACTGGACATGGCCAGCGATTACTGGTTACATTATGAAGGCACTTTCATGATATAAAGACAGAGACAGAGTGGGCAAAGGCATTGTTCCACATTTCAGAAAGTATGATTAACACAGGTTTACCTCTTTTATGCAACCGGTAAGTCTACTCTTGTTTTTATCCAATCAGACCCATAATCAGTTGGAGTGTAGGCCCAATCACAACCATCAGCATGATTGATTAGCATAGCTCAAAGAGTAGACCATTTACAGTTACCAGTATTGGCTTGAGGCAGCACCAACACTTCAGATATTTGGATGTGTAATTAGGATATGCTTTAGTATTAATGCTACTGTGCCAGGCTAGTTGGTATGCTGTTGTTTTGAAAGCAGTAAGTTGAAACGCCTAGAAGAGGATGACAATGTCGAAATATTCTGAGCTTTTACATCAATTGTGAGAACTTTTTGGGGAACTTTATTTTGTACAATAGGAGTATCTGGCTGAAGACCAACCCTTTCCTTTCTGTCACTATCCAACAAAACCACGAGCCCCTGTAAAAATAATAATTTACCACAGATGTTAGTGGCAGAGACATGGACATCCATCAAGCTCATTGTCACAGAGCTTCTCATCCCTTTTTCTGACAAAACATCCTCAAAACTAACCTGGGAACAATAGCTCTGGTTTCTCAGTGACCAACTCTAGCGGGTCAATGGCTTGTCTCTTAGCCTCCGTCCCCCACAAAACGACTCAATGTCCCTTGCGGAGGAGAGTGACATGCCCACCCCCTTCCATCCCTCTGCTCCCAACCCATATGAGTGCTTTGTCTCCTTTTGCTGCCTCATTGGAGCAGTCCGGTCCATTCAGGTAGGTTCAGGTGGGTGTTAGTGAAGCGATGTTGTCTCTGTCCTAGGGAGCAGGGATGTTTTGGGCAACGCACAATCTCATATGCTATGTCTCGCACAGACATTCATGTGGCTCACATGCACAAACACATTCACACATGATCAGTCCTCTGTCAAGGCAGACCACCAGAGGGACATGTCATGAGGACAGAGAGTCTGTTTGACACGATTTTACAGGATTGCAGTGTATCAAGGGAAAACGATGAGCAATGTGGTGGAAGGCACAATTTTACAGAAATCACTGACTCACTGACACTCTCCACTATAATGTAAACAGTGGGACACAGATGAAAGGTCCAATATTGTATAAGTAATTCTAAGTAATGTACAGTGGGGTCTGAAAATATTGGCACCCTTGATAAAGATGAGAAAAACAATTGCTGTATAAAATAAATATTTAAAATATTGTATTATCAGATGATTATATTGTTTCTTCTTCTTATGTATCCTTATTTTGACACTAAACCCACCACTGGTGTGCGTGGCCAAAGAGCTCTATTTTCATGTCATCTATCTGACCATAGCACCGGTTTCAATCCAAGTGCCAGTTCCATTTAGCAAACTCCAAGCGTTTACATTTCTTGGATGACATCAAAATAGAACTCAGTGGTGGGTTTGGCATTGAAATTAGAATGCATAAGCAGATAAAAAAAAAAAACATACCTACAGTAAAATATGGTGGTGGATCTTTGATGTTATGGGGCTGTTTTGCTTACACATCAAAATAGAACTCAACGGTCCCAGGGCCCTTGTTAAGGTCAACGGAATCATGAACTTTACCCAGTACCAGGACATTTTAGCCAAAAACCTGATTGCCTTTGCCAGGAGGCTGGAACTTGGCCGCAAGTGGATCTTCCAGCAAGACAATAACCCACAGCAAAATCCACAAAGAAATGGTTAATTGAACACAAAATCCACATTTGCAAATGGCAGTCTCAGACTTCGGACTTGAATCCCATTGAAAACCTGTGGTTTGAGTTGAAGAGGGCAGTCCATAAGACCAAGATTCTGTATTGAGTAGAGGTCTAAGATCACTCCCAATATTTATTCTAATCTCATAAAACATTTTAGAAAAAGTCTCAGTGCCATTATCCTCACAAAGTGAGGTATTGAAAGGTATTGAAAACAGACCCCTATCTTTTTGAGAAAAAAATATTACAAAATCTATTTCAATGAGCAATTGTATTACTATAACACAGTATGATTTCCCAATTTTTTAAGCGTACAATATAGCTTAGTATTTGAATTATTTATTTTATACAGTAAATTTTGCTTATCTTTATTAAGTGTGCCAATATTTTCAGAGCCCACTGTATATTCCTCCTCATTATCCTTCATTCACATAATGATTAGTAGTACACAAAAACACACACACAAACAGACACACACTCATACATTCTTGAGGGTCAGAGTGTTTGAGAGTAGCAATTTCCCATTCTTTTTGTTATTAGATTAGTTCTTGTATCATCTGTAGAATAAACTGGCAGAGTTTGCATTGAACGCCAACAGTGGGGGTAATACACATCCTTTCTCTTAATGGATATGAAATACAGAGTGACTATGCCTGAAGGAGTACACAGTTTGAGTCCTCAGATGTTATCGCCATTAGATTTCTATGGTGGTGTGTTGCCTTAAGCCCGGTAGACTCCACTGGAGTACTGGGGGATTTGTTTTGGATTTAGAAGATAAGACAAATAGTGGAAGTGAGCTCTTGTATTTAAAAGGTGTCCTTCTGGCTTTGATGCTGGTTAACTTAAAGAAAGATCAAGTGTGATGTTGTGACTCATGTAATAATCACAATTTACTAGTTCTTCACAAACTTCTGAGGCCGGGACCAAAAACTGAGGACAATATCAGTAATTTGTGAGTTGCTATGCCAAGCCTGTGCAATAGTTCTCCTTCACAGCATCGAGCCTGACATCCACTTATAATAAATAGTCGTATTTAGGATAGAAGTGGCCGAAACAGAACAAATGAAAGCAGGAGACCACCATTAAACCACCTGAATCCATCACTTCCTGAGCGAGGGTCACATGGGATTCAGCGGTATTCGAAGCTCCATTAGCAAGCCATACAGCGTTGGGGAATGAATGTGTTGCGCTTAAATGCTTCCCTCATTTTTCCCTTGATTCAGGGACTGACGAAATAAGCCTTGCCAGCGTTTCCTGATTGACTTTGCCCATGAAGAGTAATTGATTGGTGGGGATTATCCAGCCAGGCCAACCACTGATGGAGGAACACGACTGAAGCCCACCCCCCCATAAGGTAACGTTCCTATTAAGTTCCATCAGTTGCAGTACAAACTTCAGTCAGGACATAAATCACTGTTCTTCACAATTGCTGCACTGAAAACATTACCTTCTAACAGCTCTAAAACCTGCATTGAGGAAGTTTCCTTTATCTTACTTAAAACCTTTTCAAACGTTCTGGGAATGTTCTGAGGCCCTTAAATCAATATTGAGTTGGGCACCCTTTACACCAGCGCCCTGAGTGCAGTAGCCAAGCCTCTCTGGCTGGCTGTAGCTTCTATTCCCACTGGTGGCGCATCAGCATCCCTCCCTGCCTGCTTGGCTTCATCATTAGACAACCTACAGATACATAACACTCCCGACGGGATTTGTAACACGTGAACACCTTTGCCGTCAACATTAGGCAATTAAGCACCACCCCACTTCATTTTGTCCTTCACTTCAATCAGATGAAACTTTCTCTCTCCTCAGAAAGCAGCATGTTTTTTTTCGCCAAGCCTGGGGCCTCCAGCTGGACTGTGTAGGTAGCTGCTGAGGCGAACTGGGATAAACATTTAGGGTACCCGAGCAACCGAATTGTTTTTAAATGGGGTCACTGCAGAGGCTCAGACAGACAGCGGCTTAGCTCGTCAACAGGGAGCCATGATCACATTTCCCTCCCAATTCAAGACCCAGTAAACGTGTAAATATTTTTCAATATCTCCAAATATTATATTACGCCCCCACACTGCACAAAATGGTCCCTCTGAGAAAGATATAACGACCACTGTGCAGAAGATGAAAACATCCAACATACAGTACCTGTCAAGTTTGGACACACCTACTCATTCCAGGGTTTTTCTTTATTTTTACTATTCTCTACACTGTAGAGTATGAGTGAAGACATCAAAAATATGAAATAACACATATGGAATCATGCAGTAACCATAAAAAGTGTTAAACAAATTAAAATGTATTTTATCTTTGAGACTTCCAGGTAGTCACCTGGAATGCATTTCAATTAACAGGTGAAAATTGTTGAAAGATAATTTGTGGAATTTCTTTCCTTCTTAATGTGTTTGAGCCAATCAGTTGTGTTATGACAAGGTAGGGGTGGTATACAGAAGATAGCCCTATTTGGTAAAAGACCAAGTCCATATTATGGCAAGAACAGCTCAAATAAGCAAAGAGAAATGACAGTCCATCATTACTTTAAGACATGAAGGTCAGTTAATACGGAAAATTTCAAGAACTTTGAAAGTTTCTTCAAGTGCAGTCACAAAAACCATCAAGCACTATGACGAAACTGGCTCTCATGAGGACGACCTCAGGAAAGGAAGACCCAGAGTTACCTCTGATGCAGAGGATAAGTTCATTAGAGTAACCAGCCTTAGAAATTGCAGCCCAAATAAATGCTTCACAGAGTTCAAGTAACAGACACATCTTAACATCAACTGTTCAGAGGAGACTGCGTGAATCAGGCCTTCATGGTCGAATTGCTGCAAAGAAAGGACACAAATAATAAGAAGAGACTTGCTTGGGTCAAGAAACATGAGCAATGGACATTAGAATGGTGGAAATCTGCCCTTTGGTCTGATGAGTCCAAATTTGAGATTTTTGGTTCCAACCGTCTTGTCTTTGTGAGATGCTGAGTAGGTGAACGGATGATCTCCGCATGTGTGGCTCCCACCGTGAAGCATGGAGGAGGTGGTCTGGGGGTGCTTTGCTGGTGACATTGTCAGTGATTTATTTAGAATTCAAGGCACACTTAACCAGCATGGCTACCACAGCATTCTGCAGCGATACGCCACCCCATTGTGCTTAGTGGGACTATCATTTGTTTTTCAACAGGACAATGACCCAAAGCACACTTCCAGGCTGTGTGAAGGCTACTTGACCAAGGATAGTGATGGAGTGCTGCATCAGATGACCTGGCCTCCACAATCACCCGACTTCAACCCAATTGAGATGGTTTGGGATAAATTGGACCGGAGAGTGAAAGAAAAGCAGCCAACAAGTGCTCAGCATATGTGGGAACTCCTTCAAGACTGTTGGAAAAGCATTCCTCATGGAGCTGGTTGAGAGAATGACAAGAGTGTGCAAAGCTGTCATCATGGCAAAGGGTGGCTATTTTGAAGAATCTGTTTAACACTTTTTTGCTTACTACGTGATTCCATATGTATTATTTCATAGTTTTGATGTCTTCACTATTATTCTACAATGTAGAAAATAGTAAAAAAATAAAGAAAAACCCTTAAATGAGTAGGTATGTGCAAACTTTTGACTTGTGTTCTGTGTTTTAAACAGCAGAGATATGGTAGTTGTTCAAATCTGACCCCTTTGTGAAATCTTGACTCCTTGTACGGTAACTAAAATGCTGCCTTAAATATAAACTATAAAGAGGTTGGCAATGCTATTGTGATAGCCTACTGTCTGCTGCCTCCAGACATGTCCCTGCACTTCTCCTCTGAATCCCTTCCCAGTTATTGGATTGTCAACCTCCTTGGAACACAGAATTAGATCACGTCCCCATGTAGATGATACATCGAAAATCCCCTTACATGTAGTGGTTTGGATTCCGCTGTTCTGCAATGGCATCTATTCAATCCAACAGGGCCATTCTGCCACAGAGGATCTGGTTTATCCTGTTCTAATGCACTGTCATCGCTAGCTACTGAGACCACTTCTCATTCATGCTCTGTTTACTGCTGCAAGATTATGACAGATTTTGTGAAGGCGCTAACTCAGGCTTCTCGCTGTCATAAAAGTGGTGAATTCTGGGAAACCGAATGAGGGGCTGATATGGATAGAACTTCATCCAGTAAGTTCCCTGTCGTGTTTTGTGGACATCGGGCTGGATGCCAGATTTTGTGAATCATTTTCAAACTGTTCCTTAATCAAAGGGATTCATTGGAGACATTATTAAGTGACATGAAGCAGTTTCAGCCCAGTGCTGGACTGGAGTCTGTGCTTAGAATAGAATTGGAAAAGGTATATTTTGTGATTTGGCTTAGTGGCTATTACACATTTACCAGCTGGCATTTCTGTGGCATTTCATTTGTCAGCATTACATCATTTGATTGATTGTGTAATGCCTAATTTCTTGTTTAATATCTCAATGTTAGATGTTGAGAACAATCTATTAATTAACACAACATGAAGTTACCATCACACACCACCGGATAAACAGCTATTTTCTTATGAGAGTCATATATCAGAGAAGACAATATCCAAAAGCAATTTGCGGGGCCTAATGTGATTAAAGATGAGAAAAGAGAGCATTAACAGACATGTAATAACAAAAAATTCACTTACACAAGAAATACATGCAAAAACTTTGGCTTAGCTTTTGGTCTGCCCTTCCAAGCAAATCCCCAAAACATGAATGTAGACATAATTACTAAAGATGTATGCTTAAACAAAGTCAAAGTATTTGAATAAGCGACAATTATAATAGATTAAAATCTTGCGAAATCCTTCTAATTTGCTATACAGCATTGATTCTTTGATGTTTACCAGAGAAGCACAATGTTCTAGTAAGAAAATGTACTTTGTTTCATTGCCTCTAATTTGATTGGAAAATTACAGACAGTGGATGTACCTCATGGGTCATCAATGACATCATAGCCACTGAGTTGTGTAAGGAGCTCTTGTAAAGGCACAGGCTAAGTGATCGGATTCACAAATCACACAGACCAAAGCAAAGCATGCCGCAAATGAGCCTGACTATTCTCCTAAGTTCTCTGAAGGAACTGTAATGACGTTATCTTACAGCAGACTTGTGTCTGATAAGTAACAATGAACCTGGCACTTGAAGTTTTGTGACTCATTCCTGACGTTGGCACCGTCAGCTTGAGCTCTACAATTGTCAACGAACAAAGCACATTCGTCAAACCACACGCTGAAGGGACACATTTGTATATTTTCGTGTATGGTCACAGTTGCCTGGCACCCACATCCATGGTGACTAATATGGAGCGGTGATTTATTGAGAAAACAGCCTCTGTGCTTAACGACAACACTGCTCAAAAACAAATAGGCTTTTATCAGCGCCTGCTACGTCAGTAGTCTCCACATCGCATCACATCTACATTATTAACTCAAATTAAGATGTGCTCACCAGACTTGCGGTAAGTGCTTGACCCTGTCTTGCTGGAGGCGGCCATCTCGTTGTGCTGCATTAGGGAGTCCAATTGATCCTGTCTGCTGCTTAAATAAGGCCATCTCTGGACTAATGCACAGACGCATTGTTAATATGGTGGAGTTGAGTCTCTTTGCTGTGACCCTCATTAACGCTCCCCTAACACCCCTAACACTGATGAGCTTCTCTCTCTTTCTCCCTCTCACTCTATACCCCTTTGACACTTTTAAAGCTAACCTTCTGTCTCACCCTCTATCTCTCTATTTATCTCTTCTTCTTGTTCTTCTTCTTCCTCCTTCTCCTTTCTTATTCTAAATCCCCTGTCTCCTCCCCACTCCCTCTCTCATAGTCAGTGAGGCTGCTGTTGGTGAGACCACTAAAGTATTTCAGAGCATAGTCAGTGCCATTAAAACCATTGAAACTGACAGTGAGAAACCCTTAATGAGCCTTTTCTACTCTATCAAATAGTCTGACCAGTCTCCTTCGTATGGAGGTGTCTATACGGCTCATAGGTGGTTTGTGCTTGTTGTTATTGGCAGTTATTTAAAAGAGTCTGTCCATGCTAATCATTGGCCAAATGCACATTTGGTCAAATTCATCAATATTATATATCTACTTCCAACTGTAACGGCAACTATATACCCATAACCATAAGTGGACCTAACAAAGCTCTGCTAGCTGTTGGATCAGGTGTTGGGGAAAGTGTTCCTAACAAACCTCTGCTAGCTGTTGGATCAGGTGTTGGGGAAAGTGTTCCTAACAAACCTCTGCTAGCTGTTGGGTCAGGTGTTGGGGATAGTGTACCTAACAAACCTCTGCTAGCTGTTGGATCAGGTGTTGGGGAAAGTGTTCCTAACAAACCTCTGCTAGCTGTTGGATCAGGTGTTGGGGAAAGTGTTCCTAACAAACCTCTGCTAGCTGTTGGATCAGGTGTTGGGGAAAGTGTTCCTAACAAACCTCTGCTAGCTGTTGGGTCAGGTGTTGGGGATAGTGTACCTAACAAACCTCTGCTAGCTGTTGGATCAGGTGTTGGGGAAAGTGTTCCTAACAAACCTCTGCTAGCTGTTGGATCAGGTGTTGGGGATAGTGTTCCTAACAAACCTCTGCTAGCTGTTGGATCAGGTGTTGGGGATAGTGTTCCTAACAAACCTCTGCTAGCTGTTGGATCAGGTGTTGGGGAAAGTGTTCCTAACAAACCTCTGCTAGCTGTTGGATCAGGTGTTGGGGATAGTGTTCCTAACAAACCTCTGCTAGCTGTTGGATCAGGTGTTGGGGAAAGTGTTCCTAACAAACCTCTGCTAGCTGTTGGATCAGATGTTGGGGAAAGTGTTCCTAACAAACCTCTGCTATCTGTTGGATCAGGTGTTGGGGAAAGTGTTCCTAACAAACCTCTGCTAGCTGTTGGATCAGGTGTTGGGGATAGTGTTCCTAACAAACCTCTGCTAGCTGTTGGATCAGGTGTTGGGGAAAGTGTTCCTAACAAACCTCTGCTAGCTGTTGGATCAGGTGTTGGGGAAAGTGTTCCTAACAAACCTCTGCTAGCTGTTGGATCAGGTGTTGGGGAAAGTGTTCCTAACAAACCTCTGCTAGCTGTTGGATCAGGTGTTGGGGAAAGTGTTCCTAACTAGCTCCAGTAGTTAGGCTATGATCATACTTCTGGAAGAGAATATTGTACACCAACACACTCATATAACTCCCAGTCAAGAAGATTGATCTTCTGTTCAGCATATCTACAGTACATCTTGCATTGGACATGTGTTTGTCAATAGCCTTGTTCTCTTACATATTCAGCCCGTGGCATCTACCGCTAGCGTCAGTAATTGCTGTCTTGAACCAATGATTGGATTGATTGAGGCACAGCATAACCTTCCGTAAACAGTATGCAGTCAGTGTGGGAAAAGACAATTGTGTAATGATTCAACCTGGTATTGTAGGGTTACTTAAAAGTACATTATATAGTTAGCATGTACGTATATCAAAACATGCTAATTATTTGCTCTATCCATTGGTCTTGCTGTACTGGACGCCTTTGGTAGCAAACTAATTGGAATAAGTTGGACTGGTGCCAGACATCTAAAGATTACCCAGCAAGCAATAAACCTTATCTATTCAATGGAAACTGGATTACAAAGCCCAGAAAATACCTCAGTGTAGCTTATCATGCAAACATTGTGCAGATCTCAGCAATTGATTTGAATAGCATGTCGCTTGAGGAGGCCCATCCAGACTGAGGCAGACGTCAATAGCTGAGAGGGGGAAGTAATTAAAATGGGTAATCCCTGATGAGACGGCATAATGATTCCTGCCGACCGCCTGTGTCAAGACTCCACTACAGAGTGCTGTATGATTACACCAGTCGAAGGCAAACCCTTATTATATATAAGGGGTGCAGGGAGCTAGCTATTGCTTGAAATGTTCTTTGGTAATGTTTTTATTGGCTCCTCTATCATTTCACCACGCATTCATATACCTCTCCATCTTGCATTGGGACTTCTTTGTATTGATTCATCGCCCGGGAGAAGAGGCACTGTGGCAGGATTGTCAGGAGGGTTTTGATTTGGAGTTGATATCAATGTTCAACACAGTAATAGGTCTATAGTCTGGCGCTGTGGTTTCCATGGTGAGACTAGTTAATTAAATGGAGGCGATCCAGCAGGTTTTGTAAGTGCTCTCGCAGCTTAGCATGAGCCTCTTAACAGTAGTCTCGAGACTACTTTCCTTGTTGATTTTCAAAAATGCCAAAAGTTTAATGCTAGACTTATCTGGGTCCTGTTTATGAGAAAAGAGATTGACTGAGAACTGTCTGCCACAAAGTTGGCTACACAGATGGTAAGTACCATTGAATCACTGCAGAATAGGTACTTGCAGACAAACTGGCTGTCTGCAAGTACATCTGGTAAAGACCTTGCAATATTGACAATAAAACATACCTTAAGCAGCAAGGCTATATGATAACAATTCCATTATTCCTAATGTACATGCAACATATTAGCATATTTGTGTAATAATTCAGTACTTCCCGATAACTGTGGCAATTCTAGAAGTAAGAATACCGTTAGCATTCATTGGCATGTCAACAAATGTAATTGTACAGTTTGGATCAGTAACTGATCATCTTGAGTTGCTGTTACCAGACATGTTCTTCTGTCCTTCTGGAGGGAGAACATTTTCAACACTAATTGTGTCATTGGAGGATTTGTCAGATTTTGTATTCCCTACAGCCATTACCTAGCTGGTGATGTGTAGGAGGAAAAGCTGAGGTACATTAAACCAGCAATGAGGTATGCAATGCATTGTGGTTAATGAGATCAAACATTCACGTGTGACTTCACATTGTTTTGGTGTGAAGCAATGACCTTCTTAAGAGCCGTCAGGCTTTGGAAGGCTGCCTTATTTCCATGGCAACTCTGCCGGTCACAAGCCATTGACCATTAGTACTGGAGATAAAACACTGCTCCAGATCGGTTTGACCTCTGTTGAGGTCACAATATTTTCAGTCACAGGATTTATGTTGAAAGTCCACTTTCAACTATCCAAAGAATAGTATTCAAAATATGACACATCAACTGGCATTTCTATCATGTGATAAATTACATCATAATATTGTGACAGGTGCAGTGGTGAGAAAGCTAACCCATGGATATGTTGATGTCAAATAACCTTACAGTGGGCTACTACTGTATGTTATGGTATATGACAAAATAGACATCTTGTGCCAAGTGTTGGATGAGTTTATTCTTTGTCTTTGTTGAGTTAAAAATCAGGGTGAGTTATCGGGCAGACAATGCATTTGAGTTGAGCATGATGTTCTCTGCACAAAACAGTCCGCACAAAACACTGAGCACTGTCCCATAAAGCTAGTATAAAGCAATATTGAGAGAGAGAGACAGACAGACAGACAGACAGACAGACAGACAGACAGACAGACAGACAGACAGACAGACAGAGAGAGAGAGAGAGAGAGAGAAAGAGAGAAAGAGAGAGAGAGAGAGAGAGAGAGAGATCCATAGGGGATTCAAAGACCTTATTATAACTTATCATCTATTAGTTCCAATCCCTGGACTGGATATGCTCCAGAACTTTAAAATCCCTCTCCTTTTTATGAACCGTCAGCTTATTCTTTATATGAAGGGATACGGTTGCAGGATGTAAGCCAAACTTCACTTACACTTTGCACCTCACTTCTGCGACAGTCATTTCTGTCCCCAATCCAAAAAGAACTTTGATGTGGGATATTCCCATTAATATGAAATGCTTGATATCCAAGGAAAGCTCTAAGAATTTAAAAAAAATATTAACGATTTAATAAGCTCACAGAGCCTTATCAGCACATTTTGTAACTGTAACATAGGAAGAATAGTAAGAAAAGGACTTGACCACAAAACATGAAAGAAACCCAAGTCTAAATTACTCCAAACACTTCTGTCCGTGAAGGGTAGAATTTCAAATATGATTTATTTTTATCTCATATTCATTTAAAAATATATAAACTGTTTATTCAGTTTAGATACTCCTCTCTTATTCCTATGAAACCCTTTTAACATCCTTTCAAAGATTTTGTCAGGAAAGTGGTTCGCAATTACAAATTTCAGTTTCAACGTCACTTTAGTATGAAGGAACTGAACAAGGTATTAAATCAAATCAAAGTTTATTTGACACGTGCGCCGAATACAACAGGTGTTACCTTACAGTGAAATGCTTACTTACAGGCTCTAACCAATAGCAATAAAGGTGTTAGGTGAAGAATAGGTAAGTAAAGAAATAAAACAACAGTAAAAAGACAGGCTATATACAGTAGTGAAGCTATAAATGTAGCGAGGCTACATACAGACACCGGTTAGTCTGTCTGATTGAGGTAGTATGTACATGTAGATATGGTTAAAGTGACTATGCATATATGATGAACAGAGAGTAGCAGTAGTGTAAAAGATGGGTTGGTGGGTGGTGTGTGGTGGGACACAATGCAGATAGCCCGGTTAGCCAATGTGCGGGAGCACTGGTTGGTCGGCCCAATTGAGGTAGTATGTACATGAATATATAGTTAAAGTGACTATGCATATATGATAAACAGAGAGTAGCAGCAGCGTAAAAAGGGGGTTGTGGGGGGCACACAATGCAAATAGTCCGGGTAGCCATTTGATTACCTGTTCAGGAGTCTTATGGCTTGGGGGTAAAAACTGTTGAGAAGCCTTTTTGTCCTGGACTTGGCGCTCCGGTACCGCTTGCCATGCGGTAGCAGAGAGAACAGTGTATGACTGGGGTGGATGGGGTCTTTGACAATTTTTAGGGCCTTCCTCTGACACCGCCTGGTGTAGAGGTCCTAGATGCCAGGCAGCTTAGCCCCAGTGATGTACTGGGCCGTACGCACTACCCTCTGTAGTGCCTTGCGGTCAGAGGCCGAGCAATTGCCATACCAGGCAGTGATGCAACCAGTCAGGATGCTCTCAATGTTGCAGCTGTAGAACCTTTTGAGGATCTCAGGACCCATGCCAAATCATTTTAGTTTCCTGAGGGGGAATAGGCTTTGTCGTGCCCTCTTCACGACTGTCTTGGTGTGTTTGGACCATTCTATTTTGTTGTTGATGTGGACACCGAGGAACTTGAAGCTCTCAACCTGCTCCACTACAGCCCCGTCGATGAGAATGGGGGCGTGCTCGGTCCTCCTTTTCCTGTAGTCCACAATCATCTCCTTAGTCTTGGCTACGTTGAGGGATAGGTTGTTATTCTGGCACCACACGGCCAGGTCTCTGACCTCCTCCCTATAGGCTGTCCCGTCATTGTCTGTGATCAGGCCTACCACTGTTGTGTCGTCTGCAAACTTAATGATGGTGTTGGAGTCGTGCCTGGCCATGCAGTCGTGGGTGAACAGGGAGTACAGGAGGGGACTGAGCACGCACCCCTGTGGAGCTCCAGTGTTGAGGATCAGCGTGGCAGATGTGTTGCTACCTACCCTCACCACCTGGGGGCGGCCCGTCAGGAAGTCCAGGATCCAGTTGCAGAGGGAGAGGGAGGTGTTTAGTCCCAGGATTCTTAGCTTAGTGATGAGCTTTGAGGGTACCATGGTGTTGAACGCTGAGCTGTAGTCAATTAATAGAATTCTCACATAAGTGTTCCTTTTGTCCAGGTGGGAAAGGGCAGTGTGGAGTGCAATAGAGATTGCATCATCTGTGGTATATCATCTGTGGTATGCAAATTGGAGTGGGTCTAGGGTTTCTGGGATAATGGTGTTGATGTGAGCCATTACCAGCCTTTCAAAGCACTTCATGGCTACGGACTTGAGTGCTACGGATCTGTAGTCATTTAGGCAGGTTGCCTTTGTGTTCTTGGGCACAGGGACTATGGTGGTCTGCTTGAAACATGTTGGTATTACAGACTCAATCACGGACATGTTGAAAATGTCAGTGAAGACACCTGCCAGTTGGTCAGCACATGCCCGGAGCACACGTCCTGGTAATCCGTCTGGCCCCGCAGCCTTGTGTTTGTTGACCTGTTTAAAGGTCTTACTCACGTCGGCTACGGAGAGCGTGATCACACAGTCGTCCGGAACAACTGATGCTCTCATGCATGTCTCAGTGTTGCTTGCCTCGAAGCGAGCATAGAAGTGATTTAGCTCGTCTGGTAGGCTCATGTCACTGGACAGCTCGCAGCTGTGCTTCCTTTTGTAGTCTGTAATAGTTTGCAAGCCCTGCCACATAAGACGAGCGTCGGAGCCAGTGTAGTATGATTCCATCTTAGCCCTGTATTGACGCTTTGCCTGTTTGATGGTTCGTCGCAGGGCATAGCAGGATTTCTTGTAAGCTTCTGGGTTAGAGTCCCGCACCTTGAAAGCGGCAGCTTTACCCTTTAGCTCAGTGCGAATGTTGCCAGTAATCCATGGTTTCTGGTTGGGGAATGTACGTACAGTCACTGTGGGGATGACGTCCTCGATGCACTTATTGATAAATCCAGTGACTGATGTGGTGTACTCCTCAATGCCATCGGAAGAATCCCGGAACATATTCCAGTCTGTGATAACAAAACAGTCCTGTAGTTTAGCATCTGTTTCATCTGACCACTTTTTTATAGACCGAGCTACTGGTGCTTCCTGCTTGAATTTTTGCTTGTAAGCAGGAATCAGGAGGATAGAGTTGTGGTCGGATTTACCAAATGGAGTGCGAGGGAGAGCTTTGTGCGCGTCTCTGTGTGTGGAGTACAGGTGTTCTAGAATTTTTTTCCCTCTGGTTGCACATTTAACATGTTGATAGAAATTTGGTAGAACTGATTTAAGTTTCCCTGCATTAAAGTCTCTGGCCACTTGGAGCGCCGCATCTGGGTAAGTGGTTTCCTGTTTGCTTATTTCCTTATACATCTGACTGAGTGCGGTCTTAGTGCCAGAATCTGTCTGTGGTGGTAAATAAACAGCCATGAAAAGTATAGCTGAGAACTCTCTAGGCAACTAGTGTGGCCTGCAATTTTTCACAATGTACTCTACTTCAGGCGAGCAAAATCTAGAGACTTCCTTAAATTTAGTGCACCAGCTGTTGTTTACAAATATGCACAGACCGCCCCCCTTGTCTTACCGGAGTGTGCTGTTCTGTCTTGCATGTGCAGCGTATATCCCGCTAGCTGAATATCCATGTAGTCATTCAGCCACGATTCTGTGAAACATAAGATATTACAGTTTTTGATGTCCCATGGTAGGATATTTGTAATCGTACCTCGTCTAATTTATTGTCCAATGATTGCACGTTGGTGAGTAGTATTGACTGTAACGGCAGCTTTCCCAGTCGCCTTCGCCGGGTCCTGACCAGGCATCCGGCTCTTTGTCCTCTGTACCTGCGTTGCTTCCTCTTGCAAATAACAGGGATGTCGGTCCTGTGGGGGTGTTTGGAGAATGTCTTGTGCGTAGTCTTTGTTGTATAATTTTTTTTGGTCTAATCCGAGGTGAGTGATCGCTGTCCTGATACCCAGAAGCTCTTTTTTGCCGTAAGATATGGTTGCAGAAACATTATGTACAAAATAAGTTACAAATAACGCGAAAACCCCCCACATAATAGCACAATTGGTTGGGCGCCCATAAAACTGCTGCCATTTCGTCTGGCGCCATTTTAGGGCGCTTGTGTGTGTGTGTGTACTGTATGTGTGCGCATCTGTGTGCATGTGACTGAAGTTACTCTCTTATTAAACCATTCATCAAAAGTCCTGTATCGATTACAGGGATGTAATTAAATTGTGAGTATAAAAAATGATGCTCCAGGCACCGCACCCATGGCGTGCTGCGCTAAACACCCATAATTCACCTGTGCGCCTTGTCATCATAATAAAGAAGTCATTTCTCAGCTGCGTAGCATTGCTAAATGGTCCCATATTTGTCAATGTATTATAAACGCATACAGTGTTGATCCTCCCATCTCTACCAGGCTCTATCAGGTACCTCTGGTGCAAATGGCCAATGACTTCTCCTTCATTATCTCTCACAGGGAAATTTTTAAAAAGTAACACAATTACAGAGAAAGCAATTAGTGCCACGCTGTCAATGTTACGGAACTGAGGGGTGTAATTACCAAGATGAGGTTTTTGACGTCTGTGACTGTGTTGCGCTCGGCAGCGACGCCACCCTCCATACCTGTTTTTTTAATGAGTGTCTCTCGGTTTGGGTGAGGCGGTAAGGAGTGGTGAGGATGTTCACGGGGTGCACAGGGGAGAGAAGGGTTCCATTATGCAATAGGATAGATGCGAGACCGACAAATTGGCTACATAAACTTTAACTGAATAAGTAATTCTCCAACATTAGGCTATTACCCCATCTTAGAAACATACTGTATCTAAACTATAAATACCATTTGATCATATACAACATTTCTTTAGCAAACATCACATAAAGCTAGGTTGTATCTGATAGCATCACCTCTCTCCCCTCTCATGTCTATGTGCTCCCCCTGTGACATGAAGAGTCTACACCACATATGAGATCTGGAGAGATCCTGACCTTTCGCAGGAAAACAGTTCCCTGCAGCCATCTGTCAAAAGCCCTGCGAGATGAAACCCTGGCTTACAGGGAACAAGATGGATGACTACACTTCATGTCCTCTGCACTTCAGTGGCAGCAGGGTAGCTTCTGTATCAAGTATTTTTCTGTCATGGTGCACCTTTGTAATGAGTCACACTGTAGCAGTATGGAGTACTGATATCATTTGTGCATGATTATTCGCAAGAATACACATCTGTTCATTCATTCAACAGCAAAGCAAATGCCTGACTGCATAATATAGGGTGGATTTGTATATTGTGATTGTGAGTGTACTGTAGTAACATAGTATCTTTAGGTGCTTTTTATTTGAAAAAGACAGCCAGATGTATACTCTTACAAAGTATTGTAAGGACTATGACTCCATAACAGTGATAGAGAAGTCCTCCTCAGATTAAGTAGTGTATAGCTTTAGTCCGGTACGTTAAGCCGATGATCTAGGTTTTATGGCTCCATTTCTCTGTATCACGGCCCAAAACGTCTCTGTTGAATGCACCACAGCCCCATTATATCATTATGGAGCCTCAGCACCAGCTTGGAATGATTTCCTGACTTTACACACTGATCCAGTCAACCACAACTGGGCTTCAAAACTTCAATGTGTCACCATAAGCCTGGTGATACTTGCTTTTTATGGGTGGTTTGATGGCCACCTTTACTGGCTTCAGACTGGAGTCTGATACTGGTTGTATACTGCCTCAGCTCAGTGGGGAAAGCAAGCCAGTGTTGATGGAATTGCGGATTAGCATAGATTGTCACGATCGTATGGTTGAGAGACGGACCAAAACGCAGCATTTGGAAAATAAGCCATCTTCCTTTTATTAACACCACGAAGATGAACACGACACAAAACACTATACAAACTAACAAAACAACAAAACGACCGTGAAGCCTAATAACGTTGTGCACATACATACAGGCTACAAACGTTCTACATAGACAATTTCCCACAAATACCTAAAGCCTATGGCTCCCTTAAATATGGCTCCCAATCAGAGACAACTATGACCAGCTGTCTCTGATTGAGAACCAAATCAGGCAGCCATAGACTTTTCTAAACACCTACACTCAACCATAGACTATACTAGACACATACACTAAACCATAGACTATTCTAGACACATCCACTCAACACAAACCCATACACTCTAACAAATCCCCCTAGACATTCCAAACCACCCAAGACAATACAAAAACACAAACCTAACCCCATGTCACACCCTGACCTAACTAAAATAATAAAGAAAACAAAGAATACTAAGGCCAGGGCGTGACATAACCCCCCCCTTAAGGTGCGAACTCCGGGCGCACCAGCACATAGTCTAGGGGAGGGTCTGGGTGGGCTTCCGTCCACGGCGGCGGCTCCGGCACTGGTCGTGGTCCCCACCCCACCATAGTCACTACCCGCTTACCTAGCCCCACTGGAATAAGGGGCAGCACCGGACTAAGGGGCAGCACCGGACTAAGGGGCAGCACCAGGATAAGGGACAGTACCGGACTAAGGGGCAGCACCAGGATAAGGGGCAGCACCAGGATAAGGGACAGCACCAGGATAAGGGACAGCCCCAGGATAAGGGGCAGCTCCGGACTGAGGTACGGCAGCTCCGGACTGAAGGGCTGATCCTGGCTGGCCGGCTCTGGCGGATCCTGGCTGGACGGCTCTGGCGGATCCTGGCTGGACGGCTCATGGCTGGCTGACGGATCTGGCTGCTCATGGCTGGCTGACGGATCTGGCTGCTCATGGCTGGCTGACGGATCTGGCTGCTCATGGCTGGCTGACGGATCTGGCTGCTCATGGCTGGCTGACGGATCTGGCTGCTCATGGCTGGCTGACGGATCTGGCTGCTCATGGCTGGCTGACGGATCTGGCTGCTCATGGCTGGCTGACGGATCTGGCTGCTCATGGCTGGCTGACGGATCTGGCAGCTCATGGCTGGCTGACGGATCTGGCTGCTCATGGCTGGCTGACGGATCTGGCTGCTCATGGCTGGCTGACGGATCTGGCTGCTCATGGCTGGCTGACGGATCTGGCTGCTCATGGCTGGCTGACGGATCTGGCTGCTCATGGCTGGCTGACGGATCTGGCTGCTCATGGCTCGCTGGCGGATCTGGCAGATCCTGTCTGGTTGGCGGCTCTGGCAGATCCTGTCTGGTTGGCGGCTCTGGCAGATCCTGTCTGGTTGGCGGCTCTGGCAGATCCTGTCTGGTTGGCGGCTCTGGCAGATCCTGTCTGGTTGGCGGCTCTGGCAGATCCTGTCTGGTTGGCGGCTCTGGCAGATCCTGTCTGGTTGGCGGCTCTGGCAGATCCTGACTGACGAACGGCTCTGACGGCTCGGGACAGACGGGCGGCTCAGATGGCGCTGGGGAGACGGATGGCTCAGATGGCACTGGAGAGACGGATGGCTCAGATGGCGCTGGAGAGACGGATGGCTCAGATGGCGCTGGAGAGACGGATGGCTCAGATGGCGCTGGAGAGACGGATGGCTCTAGCCGGCTGAGGCGCACTGTAGGCCTGGTGCGTGGTGCCGGAACTGGTGGTACCGGGCTGGGGACACGCATCTCAGGGCTAGTGCGGGGAGCAGGAACAGGGCATACTGGACCCTGGAAACGCACATTAGGCCTAGTGCGTGGTGCCGGAACTGGTGGTACCGGGCTGGGGACACGCATCTCAGGGCTAGTGCGGGGAGCAGCAACAGGACGCACAGGACTCTGGGGACACACAGGAGGCTTGGTGCGTGGTGTAGGCACTGGTGGTGATGGGCTGGAGACACGCACCATTGGACGAGTGCGTGGAGGAGGAACAGGGCTCTGGAGACACACTGGAAGCCTGGTGCGTGGTGTTGGCACTGGTGGAACAGGACTGGGGCGGGGAGGTGGCGACGGAAATACCGGACCGTGCAGGCGTAATGGCTCCCTTGAGCATCGAGCCTGCCCAACCTTACCTGGTTGAATGCTCCCCGTCGCCCGACCAGTGCGGGAAGGTGGAATAACCCGCACCGGGTTATGTAGGCGAACCGGGGACACCATGCGTAAGGCTGGTGCCATGTAAGCCGGCCCGAGGAGATGTACTGGTGGCCAGATAGGTAGAGCCGGCTTCATGGCACTTGGCTCAATGCTCAATCTAGCCCTACCAGTGCGGGGAGGTAGAATAACCCGCACTGGGCTATGCACACGTACAGGAGACACTGTGCGCTCTACTGCGTAACACGGTGTCTGCCCGTACTCCCGCTCTCCACGGTTAGCCTGGGAAGTGGGCGCAGGTCTCCTACCTGCCCTTGGCCCACTACCTCCTAGCCCCCCCCCCAAGAAATTTTTGGGTAGTACTCACGGGCTTCCAGCCTTGCCTCCGTGCTGCCTCATATCGCCGCCTCTCTGCTTTCGCTGCCTCCCGCTCAGCTTTGGGCGGGCGATATTCTCCAGGTTGAGCCCAAGGTCCCTTTCCATCCAATTCGTCCTCCCATCTCCAGAAATCCTGTGTAGGTGGGTCCTGTTGCCGTTTCACACGCTGCTTGGTCCTTTGGTGGGAAATTCTGTCACGATCGTATGGTTGAGAGACGGACCAAAACGCAGCATTTGGAAAATAAGCCATCTTCCTTTTATTAACACCACAAAGATGAACACGACACAAAACACTATACAAACTAACAAAACAACAAAACGACCGTGAAGCTAAATAACGTTGTGCACATACATACAGGCTACAAACGTTCTACATAGACAATTTCCCACAAATACCTAAAGCCTATGGCTCCCTTAAATATGGCTCCCAATCAGAGACAACTATGACCAGCTGTCTCTGATTGAGAACCAAATCAGGCAGCCATAGACTTTTCTAAACACCTACACTCAACCATAGACTATACTAGACACATACACTAAACCATAGACTATTCTAGACACATCCACTCAACACAAACCCATACACTCTAACAAATCCCCCTAGACATTCCAAACCACCCAAGACAATACAAAAACACAAACCTAACCCCATGTCACACCCTGACCTAACTAAAATAATAAAGAAAACAAAGAATACTAAGGCCAGGGCGTGACATAGATGGCTGTCGGTTTTACATGCATGCAGTTTTTGTTCATGTTGGTTTTGAACGGCATTCCAGTGTTTTGAGCACAACATTTCCAGTAATTTGTCTTGACTGTAGCCTATACCGTATGAGGGAATATTGGAGCTGAATAGAAACCAATAACCCAACATGTATTTTACATTACTGTGTCTGTAACGTCCTGACCAGAGTTATTATGTGTTTTGCTTGTTTAGTGTTGGTCAGGACGTGAGCTGGGTGGGAATTCTATGTTGTGTGTCTAGTTTGTCTGTTTCTGTGTCCAGCCTAATATGGTTCTCAATCTTAGGCAGCTGGTAATCGTTGTCCCTGATTGAGAATCATATATAGGAGGCTTGTTTTGTGTTGGGATTTTGTGGGTGATTGTTTCCTGTCTCTGTGTTTGTCTGCACCAGATAGGTCTGTCTCGGTTTTTTCACATTTGTTATTTTGTATGTTGTTTGTAGTGTTTCACTTGTTCTTTAATTAAACATGTTGAACACTAGCCGCGCTGCACTTTGGTCCTCTCCTTCACCCCTGGAAGTAAGCCGTTACAGTGTCGTTCCATGAAATGAGTGACCCTTTAATATTTGAAGTAGAAATTGTGCCCCAATATTGCATTTTAAAAGCCTGTTATATTCAATGAAGTAAAATAGACCACATGGAGAATTCAATAAATAATTTTTTTTATATTAATAAAGACTTGTTAAACTGCCAAAATTCAGTTGAACATGTGCTCTTTATGACAGAATTGAAATATTTTGTGAAATCAGATGTTTTTTTTCTCACCAAATTACACATCTCAGGAGGCACCGAATTAGTGGAATGACCCTAGTATGTTTAAAGTTAAGTGGTTGCAGGTCTTCAGGCAACATTATTTGCCAAAACATGCACATTCAGAGAGAGGAGGAAATTACATTTTCCACATATTCTTCTTAATGCAATACATGTCCAGATCACTGTTGTTAAATTATTTTACAAGAATATGTGTGCCAATCCTCTCTCCTTATTGCTCTCATTTTCACCTTCTTTATTGCTCTCATTTTCACCTTCATTTTCCCTTACTCCTTCCTTCCTTCCCTCCCCCCTCCATCCCTCATTCCCTTCTCTCCCCTCTTTCCATAGACACAATCAACTTTTCACCCTTAGATTTGGGTTAAGTGTTTACAGTGAGAAAACAGCCCGTATTGTGACTGCTTCTCTGTCTGCAGCCGAAACCCTAAGAGAGCTCTCAAAGACTGGCTGTCCTTTGGCTGTCTCATACCGCTGGAACAAATTCAGAAAACAGGGCCAGTCATAAGGCAAATGAATGGAGAATGACGAGACAGATATGGAAATGTCCAGATGGTTATCATTTTTACCCTGACTGTCTGGGTGCTTATTAGAATATGCTTATATCTCTGAGGCCTTGAGGATGTCTTAGGCATTAGACATGGTCATTTATTATGCCTTTAAAAAGCACTGATGGATTGTGAACGTGGCAGTGTTTGGCTGAATGATAGAGACAGTTTATTAGTGTGGTGACAACAAATAGTGCATCGGTCTCAGAACTGGCCAACCCGACTGGGATTCATTTAGACAGGATCACAGAGCAATAGGCATTTTAACATTTCCCCCATGTTTAGGCGTGGTCCCATGTTTATTTGACGTAGTTCTCTGATATATATTCAAGATCACGTAAGTGTGCAATCTTCAGTATCATCATGGATTAGCAACCACTGAGACAGAAATAGGGGATTCTGATCGGCAGACCCATTTTGATTTTTGCAGTCCAAAAAAGACACAATCTCCTTGTGAATAATAGCCCAAATCCTCTTATCTCAGGCATAATCGCGTCTTGTGGGGCTTGTGGATTGCTTGACGAGAGAGGAGATTGGAGCCGATTTTTTGCATCACTTGTTTTTTATGGGTGGAAAATATGAATTGATTTATTAAAAGTCATTGTCTCTCCCATCCTAATCCTCTGGTTGGTATCCCGGAGATGCTACAGTGATTTCAAGTGACATAGTGTGTCGCTTCGGGAGTCCAGAATTATCATACAGATAATACAAGTCCTTGTTATAGTCTGTGGGTTTAGTTCAGCTTAATGGAGTGATTTTACAGTGCTTTTACAGTTGAGTAAAAAAGAGCAACAGCTGAGCAAAGGAGCAATAACATCCCATAATGTTACATTGGGACAATGATGTGCAAGGGCCAGGGCTAAAACTCCTGTTGTTACTGGGGCAACATCTAATCTAATGCATTATACACACCTCTCACATCACACACACAGGAAACTCTTGTTTTCCAAAAATGCTATTTCAATTTCAACCAGACAGGAGAAAATACACACCTAGAGTTACCAGGCACAGGGATTCATATCCTGCCATCTAATCGATTGGTATTGTACGATGAAGCAAACAGCTGTTCAATTGTCAACACCCATCCACTAGGGCACATTTAGCTTCCTGCTTTGTGTCACATTCTGCGTGGTTTTTAATGAACAGCTTCCTGCCTGCAAGCCGGAGCATCTCTCCCATTCTGACAAGGCAGCTACACTCTATGTAGACACAGACAGCCCAAGCCTTTATCAGCTGTGGAGAGAATGAGAGTGCTGCAATTGTGTTATCTAGCCTCGGGCCAGCTATTTCCCTGATACTTCTGCTCTCTCAGTACCCACTCTTCTCATAACATCATAGCTACACCCATTTCAAGGCATCCAACAATTAATTGGTACCCCAAGTGATTCACAGCCAAAGGGCAGAAGAACCCGAAGAGTCTTTTAGATTACAGCATTTTGTTTAAACACCTCTAATAGCTACTTATGTCTCCTAACTCATTCCCCCATGGTAACAACATCCCCATTCACGAACATTACTTTGCAGTAAGCGGTAACTTGCGGTTCAAGAGCATATTGATTTTATACAGCTAAATGCTTCAGAGATAACAGTGGAACACCACTGAATTACCTCGAGCATATCCTGTGTCAACCTGGACTAGGGGTAGACGTAACATAGTAAACTCAAATTAGTATGATATGTTCCGTTTGGTATGTGTTAATTTGTGGACGTCCATCATCCATTTCGTATGATATGTTACGAATGAAAATTTGTATGATACGTTACGAATTGCAATTTGTACAGTATGTTACAAATTTATAACATGTTACGAATTCCAATTTATTGTGGCTAACGTTAGCTAGGTGGGGTTAGGGGTTAAGGTTAGGATTAGGATTAAAGTTAGGGTTAGGTTAAAATTTAGGGTTAGTTTTAGGGGAAGGGTTAGCTGGAATGCTAATGTAGCGGGTCTTATATGTACCACAGGAGAACCAAGAAATGAAGAGCGACACCACGGCTGTCTATTAGGCTTTTATGTTGATCTGCTGCAATAGTATTGTGAAAAGACAGGACAGGAACAGATCAGTCTCCAATGCACCATCTGACAAGTTGTTCTTTCTCTCTGTGTTTTCTCAGACTCACACAAATCACATTCATACATAAAGCCATAATGTATAGTATAAAATAATAACCAGTCCTTAATACAACAAATGTATAGTCTTAATTCTTAGACAATAGAACCATACCTGCAATAGTATTGTGAAAAGACAGGACAGGAACACATCAGTCTCCAATGCACCATCTGACAAGTTGTTCTACACATGAGCATGAAAAAAGGTAAAACACATATCCTGTCTCACATCCCCACATTGCTAGGTGCTTTCAGTGTTGACAGTACCAAAATACAACAACTCATGTACAAAAACACTGCAACACAAACAAGTTACGTGAAATCACCTCTATCCCATTCAGACCTTAGTGTCAAAACTACATCTCCCATAATGCAACGCCAGCAACAGTCGGCAGCTCAGCTAACCGTCTGCATCACAGAAAGGCATGCTAGCTAGCAACAGCAGCACTTAGCACTCTGTAAACTATATTAATAACAACAATAAAACTCTGAAAGTTACATTTTTCAACAGTCTCAAACTCCCTTATAACAATATCTACAGCATTAACCTTGGGATGTTTTATTTATTTCACGTTATGGACTTCTACAAAGGAGTAATCTGCAACACACCTTTCTCTCTCAGTGTTTTCTCGGACTGAGGAGAACGGGAGCTACGGGTAGTACCAGGGTGTTAGTAGGTGACGCAAGCACCCAGATGAAATAAAATACATTTAATGAAACACAACCCGAAGATGTTAACATCATTCAGCTACTGTAGCTGCCTACCTAACATCAACAGGCAGCACCAGTAATGAAACAATTAAAAATAGACACCAAAAGTAAAGTTCCTGGCGATCATAGTGATCTGACTCCCCCTTTCTGTCTGAACTTGGAATATTCCTGTTTGCGGGCTTTGGCCACTGACCCTCAACCTGGTTGTTCTGTTCTGCGTTGTTTACTATTCTAATAATTTGAAGTTTGATGGAATAACCTTTTTAACTCTCCTACACTAAGTAGATGCAAAGTAGCTCAAAAGTAGGAAGTAGTTGCAAGTTTGCTAGTTTACTAAAGTTGTCCATAATGAGATTCGAACACACAACCTTTGGGTTACTAGACGTTCTCGTTCTATGTCTACCCATCCACCCAGACCAACCAACCTTCTTTTCATTTTTGCCTTATTAAAACCTGTTGGGGACCAGGGGGTGCTATTTTCACTTTTGGGGAAAATCGTATGATTTTTAAACGGCCTCGTACTCAATTCTTGCTCGTACAATATGCATATTATTATTACTATTGGATAGAAAACAGTCTCTAGTTTCTAAAAACGTATTATTTCTCTAAGTGAAACAGAACTCCTTTTACAGACCATTTCCTAACCGGAAGTGAGATTTCCAAAAGCGAACTCTCTCTTCAGGAGCTTGTCTATAAAAGGGCATGTCACTTATGACTGTAGAAACACGTCATACGCCTTCGCCTGGGTGTCATGCGGAAGTGAGAGAAAAAATCAGTTGATTATCTCGACCAGGGACTGAACACAACCTCTTGGACTGAGACGTGCGCACTTTTATTTATTTCCTGGGCGCGAAGTAGGAACTGTACTCGGCTCATGGAAGAACCATTTTAAAGGTGAATATGATCTCTGGCTTCGATTTTCTTTGATACATGTCACAATATCATCCTAAAGTATGTTTTTTCAATATAGTTTAATTATATTATTGAAATTTATTCTGGACTTTAGACGTGATGCGTCGCAAGAATTGGTTCAAGAACGAGAGGCTAGCAACGCACGGCCAGTGTGCTTGCTAATTCTGAGGGAAATCGTTCGTTATGGATCCAAATAAAGTCGGTTCTGAACAAAGGACCCCTTGGAGAACATTCTGATGGAAGATCCACAAAGATAAGGACCCAATTTGGGATGCTTTTTCATATATATCTGTCGAACTGTGCTATGCTACCGTTTGACTAGAATCAATGCTGCTGTGTGTTAGCTATTGTAGTAAGCTAATATAACGATATATTGTGTTTTCGCTGTAAAACACTTCAAAAATCGGAAATATTGGCTCTGTTCACAAGATCTTATTCTTTCATCAGCTATCCACCATATATTGTTCTGAAATGTTTTATGATGTGTAATTAGTAGTTGACGTTGGTGTCTGTATTTTCTCTGGCTACTGCCGTGCGATTTCTGACTGTAGCTGTGATGGTGGCTATGATGGTAGCAGTAATGTAAAACTGATTTATAGCTAAAATATGCAAATTTTTCGAACAAAACATAGATTTATTGTGTAACATGTTATAGGACTGTCATCTGAGGGAGTTTTTTCTAGGTTATTTAGGTTGGTTCTAGGTTGGTTCTAGGTTAGTTAGGTTAGCTACTTGCATGCTACCGTTGCTGTGAAAAACTGTCTGTCTGTCTTTTGTATTTGGTGGTGAACTAACATAAATATATGTGGTGTTTTCGCTGTAAAACACTTCAACAATCGGAAATATTGTCTGTATTCACAAGATATTTGTCTTTCATTAGCTATCCACCATATATTTGTCTGAAATGTTTTATGATGTGTAATTAGGTAGTTGGTTTCTGTATTTACTCTGGCTACTCCCGTGCGATTTCTGACTGTAGCTATGATGGTAGCAGTAATGTAAAACTGATTTATAGCTAAAATATGCAATTTTTTTGAACAAAACATAGATTTATTGTGTAACATGTTATAGGACTGTCATCTGAGGTAGTTTTTTCTAGGTTATTTAGGTTGGTTCTAGGTTAGTTAGGTTGGCTTGTGCATGCTACCTGCAGCCTACTTGTGCTGTGAAAAATGTCTGTCTGTCTTTTTTTATTTGGTGGTGACCTAACATAAATATATGTGGTGTTTTCTCTGTAAAACATTTAAAAAATCGGACATGTTGGATGGATTGACAAGATGTTTATCTTTCAAATGCTGTATTGGACTTGTTAATGTGTGAAAGTTAAATATTTCAATTTTGTTTTTTGAATTTGCCGCTCTGCCTTTTCAATGGAATGTGGGAGGAGTGCCGCTAGCGGCACCCCTGGCCTCAACAGGTTTTAAGTAACCTTCTGTCTTATGTTACGTTTGATATGGATATATATCATACTAATTTGAGTGTACCGAATTTTTGTCCACTATGTTACGTCTAGTCTATGATACCAGGCTGCTTGTGTTTACACTATGGCTGACATTTTATCAATGTAACATGCAAACTAATAAAGATGTGAAAGAGTGCAATAAAATCTATCATGGCACTAACTGAAAACTCCAGATCACAATAGTCTGATACAGTATGGGAGAGTAAGCACAGAGAAACTGTATGTAAAGCTGGTGCTGCATGTCATCAGGGAGGCTCTGAGAGAGTGTAGTGAGGTGTTGTATGTCTGTATCATCAGACAGACTTTGAAGGGCGTTTTACTTACACACTCTCCCTCTAGCTCGTGCTCTGTCCCTTGGAAGTGCCATGCAGGCTGGTGACAGTCAGGGGCATGCCCCTGTCACTGGCATCACCCAGCCCAGCCACACTGTCTGACACGCCATGCCCTGCCAACCATACGACTCAGGGGAGAAATGAGCTCAGAAATTAGTGGAGAGTTATTGTGCTATGTCAGTGAGTAAGTGATGGATTGAGTGAGTTAGTAATTGATTGACTTAAATGTTTATATAATGGAAAAGCACAGTGTACATTATTTATTTATTTATTTAATCTTTATTTAACTAGGCAAGTCAGTTAGAACAAATTCTTATTTACAATGACGGCCTACCAAAAGGCAAAAGACCTCCTGCAGAGATGTTTTTCAGAAGCTTGAAGTCCATGGATTGTAATTTAATAATGTGACTTATTCACAGTCGAATGCAGGGACTGTTTCACTAACATGAACACTATAGAACAATTTGGTTTTAGGGTTTCCCGGACACAGATTAAGCCTAGTCCTGCACTAAAAAGCATGTTAAATAGAGATTCTCCATTGAATGTGCTTCTGTGTCCAGGAAACCATTGGTATTAGTGGAGGCTAGGACTATTATTTAGGTACGTACTATTTTCATTCTAATGCAAAGTTACTATGCTCTAATCCTTCCTTCTCAATGTACTGATGGAGATTGCATGGAAAAGTCAAATGTTTATTCATAATCTTAAAAAGTTTGGAAGTTCCATGGCATATTTCACAGTTAAATAGTCATAATCTGTGCACTGCATAGCCGACAATTTCATGAATAGGACAATTATTATACTGTACGCTACATTAGCCGTAAATTAGTCCTTAGAAAGGCTGTACATTTTTCCTGACAGTAAGCAGAGGATTATGACTTGACATACCTTTTTAACAGTTGTCCCACGTTTTCCCCATCGTCAAAGCGGGTATTGGCATGTCCTTACTCTTCAGGTCCTTTGTCAGTTTCAAGGATTCCTCATATGGTCTTTTCTTTGATAAGGGGCTAGCTCTGCTGGGTCATATGTCAGGCTTTTCAAATGGAAAAGTCACTGACTTCGTCTCCCATCCCTTTTCTAAGGCCTCCTGTCAGATAGTGGTAGAGTAATACAATGTGTTGTGGAGCTATACTGAAGAGGTTTATATGATTATGAAGGTGGTGAGAGGGCCATGTGCAGCCAGCAAATCAATATCACCTCTATATTATTTTTTACATTTTGTAGTATGGTTAGTCTCTTTTTTGAACCAGCATTTCAGTGAAAGGGTCTTCAGTCTTTTAATTATATTTAAGTGATTTGTAATTCAATTATTTAATGTCTGTTTTTTCTGATACCATTTTCTTCCAGAATTCTACATAGTGGTGGAAAAAGTACTCAATTGTCATACTTGAGTAAAAGTAAAGATATGTTAATAGAAAATGACTCAGTAAAAGTGAAAATGTCACCAAGTAAAATTCTATAGTAAAAGTCTAAAAGTATTTGGTTTTAACTAAACTTATGTATCAAAAGTAGGAATAATTTTAAATTCCTTATATTAAGCAAAACAAACAGCACAATTTTCTTTTTTTTCTTTATGGATAGACAGGGTCACACTCCAACACTAACATTTAAAAACAAGGCGTGTATGTTTAGTGAGTCCGCCAGAGCAGAGGCAGTAAGGATGACTAGAGATGTTCTCTTGATAAGTGTGCGAATTGGACCATTTTTTGTCCTGCTAAGCATTCAAAATGTAACGAGTACTTTTGGGTATCAGGGAAAATGAATGGAGTAAAAAGTACAGAATTTTTAGGAATGTAGTGCAGTAAACCTTTACGTTGTCAAAAATAGAAATAGTAAAGTAAAGTACAGACACCCCCAAGAACTACTTAAGTACTTCTCTGCATAGAAATACTGTTGAAAATCACTTTTATCCTCACCACTTTCCTCTGTTTCGTTTGTAAGCCTTTAGTCATTCCCTTTCAATCTACCCCATGGCCTATAACCCATAAGCGCATAAATATCTGTGGATCAAAGTTTGGAACACCTGTTGTGGCTAGATTGACACAGCATTGGGATTTCTTCTGAAACATTAGTATTCTCACCCTCTCAGCAGGTACTATAATTAATCCATCTTCCCTAATTACTAAATGATTAGCGGCGTATCATAATTTTGTTATTCTGATGGTTTCTTTTGTCTATTCTTTTGGGGGAAAAACAGATATGAGTTTTGGATGCAATTAGTCATCATTAAAGATGTGGTTGTTGTTGTTGACAGTTCTAAAGGTTTGCTCAGGAGACAGATTAGTGGAATATGTGTTGTATAGAAAACCAAGACGATGCCTCTGATTTTGGAATTGGGAGGGGGCGGAATGTTAATGACCTATACTGTATTTAGCAGCACCTATCAGGTATGAAGGTAAGACCCAGATGCAGACCAAATCCCAAAGGGGCAAGCAAAATAGACAGGTCAAGGCAGGCAGGGGTCAATAATCCAAAGAAGTGGGGGAGAGGTACAGGATGGCAGGCAGGCTCAGGTCAGGCTGAGGTCAGTAAACCAGAGGTAGGGCAAAGGTACAGGAAGGCAGGCAGGCTCAGGATCAGGGCCAAGCAGAGTGGTCAGGCAGGCGGGCTCAGAGACAGGACAGGCAAGGTTCAAAACCAGGAGGGCGAGAAAAAGAGAGACTGGGGAAAAGCAGGAGCGGAGACAAAACGCTGGTTGTCTTGAATAAACAAGATGAACTGTCAGACAGACAGGAAACACAGGTATAAATACACAGGGGATAATGGGGAAGATGGGTGACACATTTTACATTTACATTTAAGTCATTTAGCAGACGCTCTTATCCAGAGCGACTTACAAATTGGTGCATTCACCTTATGATATCCAGTGGAACAACCACTTTACAATAGTGCATCTAACTCTTTTAAGGGGGGGGGGGGTTAGAAGGATTACTTTATCCTATCCTAGGTATTCCTTAAAGAGGTGGGGTTTCAGGTGTCTCCGGAAGGTGGTGATTGACTCCGCTGACCTGGCGTCGTGAGGGAGTTTGTTCCACCATTGGGGTGCCAGAGCAGCGAACAGTTTTGACTGGGCTGAGCGGGAACTGTACTTCCTCAGAGGTAGGGAGGCGAGCAGGCCAGAGGTGGATGAACGCAGTGCCCTTGTTTGGGTGTAGGGCCTGATCAGAGCCTGAAGGTACGGAGGTGCCGTTCCCCTCACAGCTCCGTAGGCAAGCACCATGGTCTTGTAGCAGATGCGAGCTTCAACTGGAAGCCAGTGGAGAGAGCGGAGGAGCGGGGTGACGTGAGAGAACTTGGGAAGGTTGAACACCAGACGGGCTGCGGCGTTCTGGATGAGTTGTAGGGGTTTAATGGCACAGGCAGGGAGCCCAGCCAACAGCGAGTTGCAGTAATCCAGACGGGAGATGACAAGTGCCTGGATTAGGACCTGCGCCGCTTCCTGTGTGGGGCAGGGTCGTACTCTGCGAATGTTGTAGAGCATGAACCTACAGGAACGGGTCACCGCCTTGATGTTGGTTGAGAACGACAGGGTGTTGTCCAGGATCACGCCAAGGTTCTTAGCACTCTGGGAGGAGGACACAATGGAGTTGTCAACCGTGATGGCGAGATCATGGAACGGGCAGTCCTTCCCCGGGAGGAAGAGCAGCTCCGTCTTGCCGAGGTTCAGCTTGAGGTGGTGATAAGTCATCCACACTGATATGTCTGCCAGACATGCAGAGATGCGATTCGCCACCTGGTTATCAGAGGGGGGAAAGGAGAAGATTAATTGTGTGTCGTCTGCATAGCAATGATAGGAGAGACCATGTGAGGATATGACAGAGCCAAGTGACTTGGTGTATAGCGAGAATAGGAGAGGGCCTAGAACAGAGCCCTGGGGGACACCAGTGGTGAGAGCACGTGGTGCGGAGACAGATTCTCGCCACGCCACCTGGTAGGAGCGACCTGTCAGGTAGGACGCAATCCAAGCGTGGGCCGCGCCGGAGATGCCCAGCTCGGAGAGGGTGGAGAGGAGGATCTGATGGTTCACAGTATCAAAGGCAGCCGATAGGTCTAGAAGGATGAGAGCAGAGAAGAGAGAGTTAGCTTTAGCAGTGCGGAGCGCCTCCGTGACACAGAGAAGAGCAGTCTCAGTTGAATGACTAGTCTTGAAACCTGACTGGTTTGGATCAAGAAGGTCATTCTGAGAGAGATAGCAGGAGAGCTGGCCAAGGACGGCACGTTCAAGAGTTTTGGAGAGAAAAGAAAGAAGGGATACTGGTCTGTAGTTGTTGACATCGGAGGGATCGAGTGTAGGTTTTTTCAGAAGGGGTGCAACTCTCGCTCTCTTGAAGACGGAAGGGACGTAGCCAGCGGTCAAGGATGAGTTGATGAGCGAGGAGAGGTAAGGGAGAAGGTCTCCGGAAATGGTCTGGAGAAGAGAGGAGGGGATAGGGTCAAGCGGGCAGGTTGTTGGGCGGCCGGCCGTCACAAGACGCGAGATTTAATCTGGAGAGAGAGGGGAGAAAGAGGTCAAAGCACAGGGTAGGGCAGTGTGAGCAGAACCAGCGGTGTCGTTTGACTTAGCAAACGAGGATCGGATGTCGTCGACCTTCTTTTCAAACTGGTGACGAAGTCATCCGCAGAGAGGGAGGAGGGGGGAGGAGGGGGAGGAGGATTCAGGAGGGAGGAGAAGGTGGCAAAGAGCTTCCTAGGGTTAGAGGCAGATGCTTGGAATTTAGAGTGGTAGAAAGTGGCTTTAGCAGCAGAGACAGAAGAGGAGAATGTAGAGAGGAGGGAGTGAAAGGATGCCAGGTCCGCAGGGAGGCGAGTTTTCCTCCATTTCCGCTCGGCTGCCCGGAGCCCTGTTCTGTGAGCTCGCAATGAGACGTCGAGCCACGGAGCGGGAGGGGAGGACCGAGCCGGCCTGGAGGATAGGGGACATAGAGAGTCAAAGGATGCAGAAAGGGAGGAGAGGAGGGTTGAGGAGGCAGAATCAGGAGATAGGTTGGAGAAGGTTTGAGCAGAGGGAAGAGATGATAGGATGGAAGAGGAGAGAGTAGCGGGGGAGAGAGAGCGAAGGTTGGGACGGCGCGATACCATCCGAGTAGGGGCAGTGTTGGATGAGAGCGAGAGGGAAAAGGATACAAGGTAGTGGTCGGAGACTTGGAGGGGAGTTGCAATGAGATTAGTGGAAGAACAGCATCTAGTAAAGATGAGGTCAAGCGTATTGCCTGCCTTGTGAGTAGGAGGAGAAGGTGAGAGGGTGAGGTCAAAAGAGGAGAGGAGTGGAAAGAAGGAGGCAGAGAGGAATGAGTCAAAGGTAGACGTGGGGAGGTTAAAGTCACCCAGAACTGTGAGAGGTGAGCCATCCTCAGGAAAGGAACTTATCAGGGTGTCAAGCTCATTGATGAACTCTCCAAGGGAACCTGGAGGGCGATAAATGATAAGGATGTTAAGCTTGAAAGGGCTGGTAACTGTGACAGCATGGAATTCAAAGGAGGTGATAGACAGATGGGTCAGGAGAGAAAGAGAGAATGTCCACTTGGGAGAGATGAGGATCCCAGTGCCACCACCCCGCTGACCAGAAGCTCTCGGGGTGTGCGAGAACACGTGGGCAGACGAGGAGAGAGCAGTAGGAGTAGCAGTGTTATCAGTGGTAATCCATGTTTCCGTCAGTGCCAAGAAGTCGAGGGACTGGAGGGAAGCATAGGCTGAGATGAACTCTGCCTTGTTGGCCGCAGATCGGCAGTTCCAGATGCTGCCGGAGACCTGGAACTCCACGTGGGTCGTGCGCGCTGGGACCACCAAATTAGAGTAGCAGCGGCCACGCGGTGTGAAGCGTTTGTATGGTCTGTGCAGAGAGGAGAGAAGAGGGATAGACAGACACATAGTTGACAGGCTACAGAGGCTACGCTAATGCAAAGGAGATTGGAATGACAAGTGGACTACACGTCTCGAATGTTCAGAAAGTTAAGCTTACGTTGCAAAAAAAAAAAAAAAATCTTATTGACTAAAATGATATAGTACTGCTGGCTGGTGAAATAGGCTAGCTAGCAGCGGCTGCGTTGTTGACTTTGTTTGAAAGTGTAGCTGGCTAGGTAACCTCTAACTGGCTAGGTAACCTCGACAATTACTCTAGACTACACAATTATCTTGGATACAAAGACAACTATGTAGCTAGCTAACACTACGCTTATCAAGTCGTTCCGTTGTAATGTAATAGTTTCTACAGTGCTACTATTCGGTAGGAGTTGGCTAGCTAGCAGTGTTAGCTAGCAGTGTTGATTAGGTAGGAGAACGGCAGCGCGGCGGACGAAAATAGCTGGCTAGCGAACCTCAATAATTACTCTAAACTACACAATTATCTTTGATACAAAGACGGCTATGTAGCTAGCTAAGATCAAACAAATCAAACCGTTGTACTGTAATGAAATGAAATGAAATGTAATACTACCTGAGGAGCGAAAGCGGAATGCGACTACTCGCTCCAACCCGGAGGGGGGTGGAGACAATCACAAAGACAGGTAGGACGCCAGGTGGCGTCCTACCTGGGCGCGTACCTGGTTGACCGGGGTGCCGGCGGTGGAAGTCGGTGATGAGGGCTGGGTCCAGGATGTCTCTAGAGGTGGGGGGGGGGGGGGGAAGCACTGTCACACCCTGATCTGTTTCACCTGTCTTTCTGATGTAACCTGTCCAGGATGGTACCTGTCCAGGATGACCCAGCACCTCTCCTCTGTGCTGTAACCCTCCCAGTCCACCAGGTAAACCCCTGCCCAGTGGTCAAACACTCAGCAGGCATCTCCCCGTGTATGCCGTGCAGAACGCCCTCCAGAACGAGAACTGCGGACCCCGGTCGAAGACCATGTCCATCAGGAGTCCGTGGATCCGGAAGAAGTGCTGAACCATAAGCTGGGCCGTCTCCTTGGCCCGAGGGTAGTTTGGGGAGAGGAATGGAGTGGGTGGCTTTGGAATTAAAAAAAAAAATTGGTCGACTACAGTCAGAATGGCAGTGTTGCCCTCAGACGGGGGAAGACCCGTGACGAAATCTATGGATATATGAGACCAGGTACAGTGAGGGACAGGCAATGGTTGGAGAAGACCAGCCGGAGTTTGCTGGTGAGTCTTTTCTGGGCGCAGGCGGCAACAAACGCGGCGACATCCGGAACCATGGTAGGCCACCAGAAGCGTTGTCGCACGAAGGCCAGGGTCCGGTGAGAGCCCGGGTGACAGGCTAGCCTGGAGGAATGGGCCCACTCCAGGACTACGGAGCATACAATGTGAGGCACGAACATCCGGTTTTCTGGGCCTTTCTCCCAGGGTTCGGCTGGGACCGCTGACCTGTTTCCCTCAGCTGAGTGCCGTCCCCAGGCACGAGGTGGGAAGGATGGTCTCGGGCTCCGGGGTGGTAGCCGTGGGGTTATAGCGGCGGAACAGGGCATCCGGCTTGACGTTCTTGGACCCCGGCTGGTAGGAGAGTGAAAAGTTGAACCGGGTAAACAGCAGGGCCCATCTCACTTGCCTGGAGTTGAGGTGCTTGGCAGTGCGGAGATACACCCGGGGGAGTAGCAGACAGGGGGGAGGCCAGGGTGCTGTAACTCCGGATAAAGCGGCGATAAAAGTTGGCGAACCCCAGGAAGCATCGCAGCTGCACCCTGGACGTAGGTGGAGGCAAATCCACCACCGCTTTCACCTTCTCGGGGTCCATCTGGACACTGCCAACAGAGATGATGTAGCCCAGAAAGGGAATGACGGCGCGATGGAACTCACTTTTCCGCCTTGACAAACAACTGGTTCTTCAGAAGGCGCTGGAGAACCTGTCGGACATGGAGCATGTGTTCCTGGGGGGAGTGGGAGAAGACGAGGATGTCATCCATGTAGACGAAGATGAAGCGGTTCTGCATGTCACGGAGAACATCATTCACCAGAGCCTGGAACACGGCAGGCGCGTTGGTGAGGCCAAAGGGCATGAACAGATATTCATAGTGGCTGCTGGCTGTGTTGAAGGCGGTCTTCCACTTGTCCCCCTCTCGTGTCCGAACCAGGTGGTAGGCGTTCCGTAGATCCAACTTGGAGAAGAGCGTGGCCCCCTGGAGTGGCTCGAAGGCCAAGGAAATGAGTGGTAGCGGATAACGGTTCTTCACAGTGATGTCATTGAGTCCCCAGTAGTCAATACACGGGCGCAGGGTCTTGTCCTTCTTCTCCACGAAGAAGAACCCTGCGCCAGCGGGAGAGGAGGGATGGATAAATCCTGTAGCTAGGGAATCTCCAATGTAGTTCTCCATAGCCTTGGTCTCTGATCCCGACAGCGAATACAGACATCCCAGAGGCGGCGTGGAGCAAGGGAGAAGGTCAATCCTGTAGTCATAGGGATGGTGCAGCGGCAGGGAAATAGTGGAGAGATCCGGAGCCATCTCCGAGGCCCCTGGAAGTCGTCCCGGGGCAGGTTGCACCGACTTCACACAATGGGCGTGGCAGAACAGACTCCTGCCCATGATAGTGCCCATAGACCAGTTGAGTGGATTGTGTCGCTGGAGCTAGGAGAATCCCAACACCACGGGAATCTGAGGGGACTTGATGAGCAGGACCTGAATGGTCTCGCTGTGATTCCCCAACACACGTAGGTTGATGGGAGTGATGTTATGGGTGACCCAACCTATAGAGCGCCCATTCAGCGCTCTAACATCCATGGGAAGGGAGAGGGGCTGAGTGGGTGTGTTCAGCTCGGAAGCCAGTGTGGCATCCAGAAAGCTCTCATCGGCCCCCGAGTCAATGAGGACCTGGAGAGATTTGGACTGATTCCCCCACAGCAGAATGACATGTAAAGGGGTGCGAGTAAGGGAAGCAGAAGCATTCTAAATAAGACTCACCTGAGAACTCACTCCCTGGCGAGCATGGTCCTTTACCGGGCACGAGGACACAAAATTACCAAAAGTCCCACAATACAGACAGCTCCTTGTGCTAATCCAGTGTTGCCGTTCCGCTGGTGACAGCCCAGCTCTGCCTAGTTGCATGGTCTCGGAAAACAGTGCCTCGGCTTTCTTCAGTGACTCACGAGGAAGGTCGGGAAACCTCGGGTGCTCTCGGCTACAGGACCGTCGGGGGCTTCCGGGGTGGCGAGGTGGAATCCCTGGATGAGCGAGTGACATCGAATTCCCTCTCAATCCGTCGTTCCCGCAATCGGCCATCGATGTGGATGATCAGGGAGTCAAGGTTCGTGTGTAACTCCCGATCCGAAAGCTCGTCCTTAACCTACCCCGAGACGCCACGCAGGAACATGTTGAATAATGCTTCCGGGTTCCACGCACTCTCCGCTGCCAACGTGCGGAAATCCACCGCATAGTCGGCCACAGTGCAGGCGTCCTGCCGGAGCTGGATTAGCTTCCGGGCAGCTTCTCTCCCGAAGAACGGAGCATCGAAAACCTTCCTCACCTCTCCCACGAACCCCCCCAGGCTCACGCATATGGCCGACTGCTGTTCCCATACGGTGGTAGCCCAGGTGAGAGCCCTTCCAGACATCAATGTGATGAGGTAGGCTATTTTGGAGTGATCCGAGGGGAAGGAGGGCTGAAGCTCGAAAATGAGGGCACACTGAGCTAAAAACGCCCAACAGGTGCTCGGCTTTCCATTAAAGCGTTCTGAGAGAGTTAACCGGGGCTCCCGGGAAGGTGGAGTGGCGCTGCTAACTGCTGAGTTACTGGGGGGGCGGTGGGGTTCCCACAATGGCAGGCTGTGGCTCCCGCAGCATGTCCAACGCCCGGTCATGGCGCTCAGCCAATGTTTGAACCCCCTCTATCAGCCCACGAAGCAATTCCTCGTGCCTACAAATGGAGGCTCCTTGGGAGGGGATGGCGTTGCGCAACTGGTCCGGGTCTGCTGGATCAATCATGGCCAGTTCGTGCTATCAGGTAGGAAGGTAAGCACCAGATGCAGACCACTTCGGATAACCAATAGTTTAATAATCCCAAAGGGGCAGGCAAAATAGACAGGTCAAGGCAGGCAGGGTCAATAGTCCAGAGAAGTGGGGGAGAGGTACAGGACGGCAGGCAGGCTCAGGGTCAGGTCAGGCAGAGGTCGGTAATCCAGAGGTAGGGTAAAGGTACAGGATGGCAGGCTCAGGGTCAGGCAGAGTGATCAGGCAGGCGGGCTCAGAGACAGGACAAGCAAGGCAAGGGTCAAAACCAGGAGGGCGAGAAAAAGAGATGGAACAAGCAGGAGCGGAGACAAAACGCTGGTAGGCTTGAACAAACAAGACAAACTGGCACAGACAGACAGGAAACACAGGTATAAATACACAGGGAATCATGGGGAAGATGGGCAACACCTGGAGGGGAGTGGAGACAATCACAAAGACAGGTGAAACAGATCAGGGTGTGACAAGCACCATCCCATATGAATAGTAGATCCTGGGTTACCTTCTGGGGTTTTAAATAGAAGTTTAGGAAGAGTGTGCATGTGAGTGTGTGTATATTAGGCATTTGTGTATAAATGCATGTTTCTTTAGATTATTGTTCCTGCTTCTGCTGATAATGAGTCAATTATCTTGATAATTTAGAGCTCAAAACAACAACAGCAGTTTCAAATGATGTGCAACTTTACAAATGCAGCCAGATAATTTGGTAATGCCCTATAGACATTGCATTGTGTAGTAATTCTTCTCTCTGTTATGTCAGTAGGGAAATACACAGCAGTGAAATTATGGAGCAACTATGGAGAACAGGAGCTAAAAAGATTTCATTTTGTTCTCTGTGGGATATCTAAATAGCTAGCCTGGCCTTGATTTTCTGCCAACATAAAATCAGCTCAAAAATATCTGTACATTAGGAGGATGTTGAGCACAGATATTGCTGCTTACACTAACCTGTGATCACATTATTTATGACCAAACAGATGCAAATATTTGAAGACCCAACCTTGAGAATGAGATATTGCTCATGTTCCAGACTGGTGATTCCCTATACAGTGGCTTTTGGGGGTTTGTATCATTTGATTTACACAGCATGCCTACCACTTTGAAAATGCAAAATATTTTTTTATTATGAAACAAAGAAACAAGAAATAAGACCAAAAAAACGATTTTTTTTAACGTACATAACTATTCACCCCCCGCCCAAAGTAAATACTTTGTAGAGCCAACTTTTGCAACAATTACAGCTGCAAGTCTCTTGGAGTATGTCTCTATAAGCTTGGCACATCTAGCCACTGGGATTTTTGCCCATTCTTTAAGGCAAAACTGCTCCAGCTCCTTCAAGTTGGATGGGGTCCGCTGGTGTACAGCAATCTTTAAGTCATACCACAGATTCTCAATTGGATTGAGGTCTGGGCTTTGACTAGGCCATTCCAAGACATTTAAATGTTTCCGATTAAACCACTCGAGTGTTGCTTTAGTAGTATGCTTAGGGTTATTGTCCTGCTGGAAGATGAACCTCTGTCCCAGTCTCAAATCTCTTGAAGAGTGAAACAGGTTTCCCTCAAGAATTTCCCTGTATTTAGCGCCATCCATCATTCCTTCAATTCTGACCAGTTTCCCAGTCCCTGCCGATGAAAAACATCCCCACTGCATGATGCTGCCACCACCATGCTTTACTGTGGGGATGGTGTTCTCGGGGTGATGAGAGGTGTTGGGTTTGCGCCAGACATAGTGTTTTTCTTGATGGCCAAAAAGCTAAATTTTAGTCTCATCTGACCAGAGTACCTTCTTCCATATGTTTGGGGAGTCTCCGACATGCCTTTTGGCGAACACCAAACATGTTTGCTTATTTTTTTCTGTCCACTCTTCCATAAAGCCCAGCTCTGTGGAGTGTACGGCTTAAAGTGGTCCAATGGACAGATATTCCAATCTCCGCTGTGGAGCTTTGTAGCTCCTTCAGATTTCTCTTTGGTCTCTTTGTTGGCTCTCTGATTAATGCCCTCCTTGCCCGGTCCGTGGGTTTTGGTGGGCGGCCCTCTCTTGACAGGTTTGTTGTGGTGCCATATTCTTTCCATTTTGAAATAATGGATTTAATGGTGCTCTGTGGGATGTTCAAAGTTTGGGATATTTTTTAATAACCCAACCCTGATCTGTACTTCTCCACAACTTTGTCCCTGACCTGTCTGGAGAGCTCCTTGGTCTTCATAGTGCCACTTGCTTGGTGGTGCCCCTTGCTTAGGGGTGTTGCAGACTCTGGGGCCTTTCAGAACAGGTGTATATATACTGAGATCATGTGACAGACCAAGTGTCACTTAGATTGCACACAGGTGTACTTTATTTAACTAATTATCTGACTTCTGATGGTAATTGGTTGCACCATATCTTATTTAGGGGCTTCATAGCAAAGGGGGTGAATACATATGCACGCACCACTTTTCCGTTTTTTATTTTTTTGGAACTGTTTGAAACAAGTAATTTTTTTCATTTCACTTCACCAATTTGGACTATTTTGTGTATGTCCATTACATGAAATCCAAATAAAATTACATTTATATTACAGGTTGTAATGCAACAAAATAGGAAAAACGGCAAGGGGGGTGAATACTTTTGCAAGGCACTGTATCTATCAATCAATCAATCAAATGTATTTGTAAAGCCCTTTTTTTCATCAGCAGATGTCACAAAGTGCTAATACAGAAACCCAGCCTAAAGCCCCCAATGAGCAAGCAATGCAAATTTGTACAAATTTGCTCTACAATGTCTCTGAGAGTTTCGACAAGAAATCGTTTGCTTTGCAGATGTGACCCCAGTAAAATCATGGCTTGAAATGCTTACTGGGAGAAAAACGCCATGGATAACAAATATTGATCGAGCAGCCAAACAATCGATAAGCCGCGATTAGGAAATGAAATAGTCAGGTGAAACAGACAGGCTTGTTCCCTAATTCCCCAGCGACTTGCTGCAAACATACATATTTATGAACGCACGCGTGCACACACACTCTCACATGGACAAACACTCCCCCTTGTCCCATACAAACTGAACTTCACAAACACTGCCATGTTCTATCCTTCACACTGGTAAGAATATCTTTCTGGGAAATTACAAATAAATTGATAAAACAATGAAACAAATAAATTATCCAGGCTGAGGATGAAGAAGGATTATGCCACTAATAAAATGAAATAGCTGAACAATTGTATTAGCAGGGACAAACAATTCAATTAGGACCATTGACGGATGTTTGCCACTGAAACGATTCACATTCAATGTTTTCTAACATTGTCCACAATAATATTTTGTCCAAGGCCTGAGCAGGCCAACTGTATTGGGTGTGAGAAAGTGACTGCTATTGTAAATGAGATGTTTTGTGGAGTGCAATTGTGGTGCTGAAAACTTGCCATACAGTATGTTCCCTAGCACAGATTGATTGGTATATTTTTGTTTTTAAAGTGGTGTTGAGAAGTGCTTGATGTATTGCATGCTCACCCCATCTTTGGAGCATGATTAATTTACTGGTACTGGACACTGGTCTCGACTACCTCCAGCAACAACCTGGTGCCAGTCATTTCAATTCAAGTTGACCACAGCCAGAAGCACAAATACTGTATAGTAAAGGAAATAACACTGCTACTTGTCAAGCCACCACAGGCTGTAATTAGTATAATTTTAGACCCTGTTTACTGTTCAAATTATATTCTTTGAGTGGCATCATAGTATCATTATTGTATTGGTGAAATTGCTGTAATTAGTACCCTGGTCACTATGCATTTGACATAACCTACAGTATTTGCATATTATGGATATGGGTTCTAAAAACACCCCGGCAACAACAACATTTCCCCCACTAGGTAGGTTTAAAAAAAGAAGTCACCCACCCACACACGCACAGCACTCTAGCCATTAGATGTTGACAGGCATTTGTGATTGTCAGTTGTTGGAATTGCAGCATTTGTAGCAGCTCTTTAGGGTTGGGAAATGGGCGAGAAAGTAGACAATTTAGGTTCATCCATTTCCTCTTGTAATGAGCCGACCTAGTGGGAATCTATCTAATAACAAATTACATACGTCCTCCCACTCCCTGTCCATGTATGGGGAGTTTGGAGTGAGTGGGTTTCTAAATGAGTAGCAATGTGGGGGCTTTGTTAGAGGAAATGTTCCTAGACAACATTTTAGGAGGAGGAGATGAGTGTCTCTCTCTGTTTGTTCAATGTAGCAAAGATGTTATTAAAAAAAAAAAAGATATACAGTTGACATTGGAAGTTTACATACACTTAGGTTGGAGTCATTAAAACTCGTTTTTCAACCACTCCACAAATTGCTTGTTAACAAACTATAGTTTTGGCAAGTCGGTTAGGACATCTACTTCGTGTATGACGCAAGTAATTGTTCAAAAAATTGTTTACAGACAGATTATTCCACTTATAATTCACTGTATCACAATTCCAGTGGGTCAGAAGTTTACATACACTAAGTTGACTGTGCCTTTAAACAGCTTGGAAAATTCCTGAAAATGATGTCATGGCTTTAGAAGCTTCTGATAGGCTAATTGACATAATTTGAGTCAATTGGAGGTGTACCTGTGGATGTATTTCAAGGCCTACCTTCAAACTCAGTGCCTCTTTGCTTGACATCATGGGAAAATCAAAAGAAATCAGCCAAGAGCTCAGAATTATTTTTTTGTAGACCTCCACAAGTCTGGTTCATCCTTGGGAGCAATTTCCAAACGCCTGAAGGTACCAAGTTCATCTGTTCAAACAACAGTATGCAAGTATAAACACCATGGGACCACACAGCTGTCATACCGCTCAGGAAGGAGAAGCGTTCTGTCTCCTAGAGATGAACGTACTTTGGTGCAAAAAGTGCAAATCAATCCCAGAACAACAGAAAAGGACCTTGTGAAGATGCTGGAGGAAACATGTAAAAAAGTATCTATATCCACAGTAAAACAAGTCCTATATCGAAATAACCTGAGAGGCCGCTCAGCAAGGAAGAAGCCACTGCTCCAAAACCACCATAAAAATGCCAGACTACGGTTTGCAACTGCACATGGGGACAAAGATCGTAGTTTTTGGAGAAATGTCCTCTGGTGTGATGAAACAAAAATAGAACTGGTTGGCCATAATGACCATCATTATGTTTGGAGGAAAAAGGGCGGGCTTGCAAGCCGAAGAACACCATCCCAACCGTGAAGCACGGGGTGGCAGCATCATGTTGTGGGGGTGCTTTGCTGCAGGAGGGACTGGTGCACTTCACAAAATAGATGGCATCATGAGGGAGGAACATTATGTGGATATATTGAAGCAACATCTCAAGACATCAGTCAGGAAGTTAAAGCTTGGTCGCAAATGGGTCTTCCAAATGGACAATGACCCCAAGCATACTTCCAAAGTTGTGGCAAAATGGCTAAAAGACAACAAAGTCAAGGTATTGGAGTTGCCATCACAAAGCCCTGACCTCAATCCTATAGAAAATGTGTGGGCAGAACTGAAAAAGTGTGTGTAAGGAGGCCTACAAACCTGACTCAGTTACACCAGCTCTGTCAGGAGGAATGGGCCAAAATTCCCCCAACTTATTGTGGGAAGCTTGTGGAAGGCTACCTGAAACGTTTGACCCAAGTTAAACAATTTAAAGGCAATGCTACCAAATACTAATTGATTGTATGTAAACTTCTGACCCACTGGGAATGTGATGAAAGAAATAAAAGCTGAAATAAATCATTCTCTCTAATATTATTCTGACATTTCACATTCTTAAAATAAAGTGGTGATCCAAACTGACCTAATACGGAATTTCTACTAGGATTAAATGTCAGGAAATGTGAGAAACTGAGTTTAAATTATTTGGCTAAGGTGTATGTAAACTTCTGACTTCAACTGTATTTTTTTAAATTTGAATTTTAAAACAATCTACCTGCAGTGAAGCTGCTTAACATTTACGTTACTTTCAGTCATCTAGCAGACACTCCCATCCAGAGCGACCCACAGGAGCAACCAGGGTCAAGCTTCCCGCCCAAGGGCACTTTGACAGATCTCCCACCAAGTCAAGTTGGGGACCCAAACCAGTGAGTTGTTTACACTCAAGCTCCCAACCATACAAGATCTCCCCACAGTGTCACATTCTGACCATAGAGAGCCCTTATTTTCTATGGTAGAGTAGGTCAGGGCGTGACTGGGGATTAGTCTAGTTTATTATTTCTATGTGGGGTTCCAGTTTTGTTTTTCTATGTTGGTGATTTTGTATGATTCCCAATTAGAGGCAGCTGGTAATCGTTGTCTCTAATTGGGGATCATATTTAAGTAAAACATTTTCCACCTGTGTTTTATGGGATATTGCTTTGAGTTAGCGCACGTAGCATCTCTGTAGTCTCGGTTCGTTGTTAGTTTATTGTTTATTTGTTTTTGTCTTTGCTAAGTTTCACTTTATTCATTAAATTATGTGGAACTCAACATCCGCTGCGCCCTGGTCCGATATTTATTCCAACGAACGTGACACACAGTTCCCCCGAGAGCTGCCTCTGAACCATCCGAGACACCCCGACAGTCCCCCACGGAGTGGAGCTGTGACCTCCCTGATTAGCCCTGACCCCAAAGGACGACTATCTAAGGCATGTACAGGGAAGGGAACATCAACAGGAACAATAGGGATCTCTAAACTAAGTGCAAAAGTATGGTCAATAAAGTTCCCAGCTGTGCCTGAATCTACTAGCGCCTTATGCTGGGACTGCTGGGAAAACTCAGGAAATGCTATATACAACCACATGTGTGCAACAGGGAGCTCTGGGTGAGGTGTGTGCCTACTCACCTGAGATGATCCACCAGTGCTCCGCCTGCCACCTCTACTCCCTGGAGATCCTCCCCAGCACCGACCAGCAGTGTGTCCTCTGCGGCCACAGGTGGTGCAGGGAATGGTCCCCCCTCCGGTCCCCCTCATAGCAGCACCTCCCAGCTCCATCGGAGTAGGATCAGAGGTGATGGGGGATGGAACTGACGGACCCCAATCCGGACGTCCGCGGGAGGCCAACAGGTTATCCAACCGGATGGATAGGTCCACCAGCTGGTCCAGGTTAAGCCTGGTGTCCCTGCAGGCTAGCTCCCTACGAACGTCCTCTCGTAAACTACACCTGTTGTGGTCGATCAGGGCCCGCTCATTCCATCCCGCGCCGGCGGCCAGAGTTCTAAAGTCCAGAGCGAACTCTTGAGCGCTCCTCATCCCCTGTCTTAAATGGAACAAGCGTTCCCCCGCCGCTCTCCCTTCAGGTGGATGATCGAAAACCGCCCGGGTGAAATCTTCGTAGTTGTCCAACGTCGGGCCTTCTCTTCCCAGATGACGTTGGCCCAGACCAGTGCTTTTCCAGTCAGACAAGAGATGAGGGCGCTCACTCTCTCGCGTCCCGAGGGGGCCGGCTGAACAGCTGCCAGGTAGAGTTCCAGCTGGAGTAGGAACCCCTGGCACCCGGCAGCCGTTCCATCATACGCTCCCGGGAGCGAGAGTCGAATCCCACTCGATCCTGATGAAGGAGGTGTGGACATCTGGGTCGGTTGTTGTGGGAGCTGGAGAGGTGCTGATGGGTTGACCGGAAAACCCCCTCTCTCCCATCGTTCCATGGTTTGCAGCACGCGATCCATGGCTGTACCCAGACTCTGTAACATGGAGGAGCTGCTGAACACGCTCCTCCATTTGGTCGGTGCGTTATTCTGTGAGGGTGTTGGTGAAATGGAGAAAGGTGGAGTCAGGCGCAGGACACAGAGATGAGTATAGTCCGACAGTTTACTCAAAAAATAAAGAATAATATTCTAACACAGAACACAAAAATCCAAAGAACACGAACCCACACGACAAACAATAACGCACAAAACAGAGAGGGAAGTCAGAGGGTTAAATAAGGAACATAATTAATGGAATAGAAATCAGGTGTGTATAATGAAGACAAAACCAAACGAAAATGAAACATGGATCGGTGGCGAATAGAAAGCCGGTGACGTCGACCGCCTAACGCCGCCCCAACAAGGAGGGACCAACCAATTCGGGCATGATCTGATTTATCTCTAGAGAAACCGTGCATTGAGCTCACAGAAAATGTTTTACTAAATGGAATTCAAATAATTTATTTGATGTTGGTGAATTAGTTGGTGTTGGTGATGTTGGTGAATTAGGACAATAAGCTTCAGTGGAGTAAATGTACAGACCTGATCTACAAAAAGAGCCAACAGAGACTGTACTTTCTCAAAAAGCTGGGATCTTTTAATGTAGACTGTACTATATTGACTCTGTTTTACAAATATTTTATTGAGAGTATTTTAACTTTTTGTATTGTTTGTTGGTTTGACAATGCCACTGTCAGCCATAGAAATATGTTGAGAAGGATTATTACCACAGCAAGCAGGGTACTTGGAGTCAAACAGACAGGCCTGGATGAGATCTTTAAGGTCAGGGCCCTCCGTAAGGCCCACAAAATCATTTTAGAGCCAAGCCACCCCCTGTACCTAGACTTTGAACTACTCCCCGCTGGGCGCAGGTACAGGGCACCCCTCAGCAGGAAGAACACAACTAGACAATCATTTGTGCCAGGTGTGATATCCCTCCTAAATAGCTCGGGCTAATGTTCCTATCGACTCCGTAAGGCCAGCAGGCTAGTCTTTAAAAAAAATGTTTTTTTTCTTCTTTATTTATATATTTTTTATTGGTATGTAACTGTTATGAAAGTTATATTGTCAATTTTGTTTTGTATTTAAACGCCACTTTAAATGTGTACATGACACTGCAACAAAATATCCCCATGGGGACAATAAAGTCAGTAAGTTAGTTGTTTAGAAACCAAAAAGTTAGTTGTTTAGACACCAACCACACGAATAGTTAGAAGGTAAGGAGTTCTTAGAACATCATAGGAAATCCCAGGACATAGTGTCTATAATAATGTAATAAGCTCACATAGTTGCTGTCACAAACTCCAAACTCCACACAGTTGTTACTAATTAGTTGGATTTTCATTTCCTACTGAGGAAATCATTTCTGAACCTGCAGCATTCATTTTCACTGGAAAAACCGTGCGGATAAACAACTATTATATATACTGCTCAAAAAAATAAAGGGAACACTAAAATAACACATCCTAGATCTGAATGAATGAAATATTCTTATTAAATACTTTTTTCTTTACATAGTTGAATGTGCTGACAACAGAATCACACAAAAATTATCAATGGAAATCTAATTTATCAACCCATAGAGGTCTGCATTTGGAATCACACTCAAAATTAAAGTGGAAAACCACACTACAGGCTGATCCAACTTTGATGTAATGTCCTTAAAACAAGTCAAAATGAGGCTCAGTAGTGTGTGTGGCCTCCACGTGCCTGTATGACCTCCCTACAACGCCTGGGCATGCTCCTGATGAGGTGGCGGATGGTCTCCTGAGGGATCTCCTCCCAGACCTGGACTAAAGCATCCGCCAACTCCTGGACAGTCTGTGGTGCAATGTGGCGTTGGTGGATGGAGCGAGACATGATGTCCCAGATGTGCTCAATTGGATTCAGGTCTGGGGAACGGGCGGGCCAGTCCATAGCATCAATGCCTTCCTCTTGCAGGAACTGCTGACACACTCCAGCCACATGAGGTCTAGCATTGTCTTGCATTAGGAGGAACCCAGGGCCAACCGCACCAGCATATGGTCTCACAATGGGTCTGAGGATCTCATCTCGGTACCTAATGGCAGTCAGGCTACCTCTGGCGAGCACATGGAGGGCTGTGCGGCCCCCCAAAGAAACATGTGCTCAGTGTGAACCTGCTTTCATCTGTGAAGAGCACAGGGCCCCAGTGGCGAATTTGCCAATCTTGGTGTTCTCTGGCAAATGCCAAACGTCCTGCACGGTGTTGGGCTGTAAGCACAACCCCCACCTGTGGACGTCGGGCCCTCATACCACCCTCATGGAGTCTGTTTCTGACCGTTTGAGCAGACACATGCACATTTGTGGCCTGCTGGAGGTCATTTTGCAGGGCTCTGGCAGTGCTCCTCCTGCTCTTCCTTGCACAAAGGCGGAGGTAGCGGTCCTGCTGCTGGGTTGTTGCCCTCCTATGGCCTCCTCCACGTCTCCTGATGTACTGGCCTGTCTCCTGGTAGCGCCTCCATGCTCTGAACACTATGCTGACAGACTCAGCAAACCTTCTTGCCACAGCTCGCATTGATGTGCCATCCTGGATGAGCTGCACTACCTGAGCCACTTGTGTGGGTTGTAGACTCCGTCTCATGCTACCACTAGAGTGAGAGCACCACCAGCATTCAAAAGTGACCAAAACATCAGCCAGGAAGCATAGGAACTGAGAAGTGGTCTGTGGTCACCACCTGCAGAACCACTCCTTTATTGGGGGTGTCTTGCTAATTGCCTATAATTTCCACCTGTTGTCTATTCCATTTGCACAACAGCATGTGAAATTTATTGTCAATCAGTGTTGCTTTCTAAGTGGACAGTTTGATTTCACAGAAGTGTGATTGACTTGGAGTTACATTGTGTTGTTTAAGTGTTCCCTTAATTTTTTTGAGCAGTGTATAATAATAGATTCATATCCAGGAATTTCACAAAATGGAACAATTACATGTTAAAAAGTATAATGCCTAAGACAGTCAGTAATGACAAAGAGTTTAAATTGGAAGAGATGAACAGTAATGCTCGTTAAAATAGGACTTATAAATGTTCTATTTGTCAATAAAACTCATTAATGAAACTGTTTATGTCAGATTGTCAATTTTTTTTGTGTTTTACTTGTAACTCTGGTTGTCCTGAAAAGAAAATAGTAAAACAACTGTTTATGTCAAATTGTTTTATTTTCTACTTGTAGCCCTGGTTGTTCTGAAAAGACAATTGTAAAACACTTAATTGTAATGCTAAATATAAGGGCTGGACATGCAAATAAATTAAAGTAGCGAAAAAAACGCAGAATTTTGCTGGGGTCCTCAGACCTGATGAGGTTAATGGTTGGGCGTGGATAAAAGGTCACCACCATTTTGTTACTAATGCCCGTGTTTCTCTTCCTGGTTTCTTCCTTCCTCTCTTTTTATTTCTCAGTCATCATCACTCCTGAAGTCTGCCTCCATTTTCTGTCCTTCCCACTCTGTCATCCTCATCTTCAATCTTTCCTTTCTTCTCCTGTCAGCCTCTGTTCTTCCTCCCTTCCTTCTCTCTTTCTACTGCTGTCTCTCTTGCTTCCTCATCCCCTTAATCTTTCTCTCCCTCTCTATCCTGCTCTTTGTTCCTGTCACCCTCTCTATGTTAGTAATGACCTCCGTCATTGAAGGAGATGTGGTAGGAGAGGGAGGGTGGTGGGTTGGCTTTCTACAACTATGTTAAAGTTGTCTCACACACACATACACGCGCACTTGCACGCAATCACGCTCACACTCACACGCACTCACACAAATATACTATCCACCCACAAACGCATGCATCCTTTAGATTATCAAGAGTGAAGAGAATGGTTCCTACCTGCCCTGCAATCATACCGTCTCTTGAGCATTATAGTGAGTATTATCAAAGCCATTTCAAAGGCTGAAGGACACGATTGAAAGCGTCAAGGACCCTTATTTAGGAAAGATTTCTGACAGATAGAAACTTGCCACTTCATCTTGTGTGTGTTATGAAGAGAGGGAGCGTAGAAAGGAGAAAGAGAACGAAGAGTAGAGGAAGGACAACCTTGGAGACCAGGCGTAGACAGACTTAGCCCTTTCAGACCAATGTCCACATGAATTTCTATTTTCAGAGCAACATGAAAAATGTCCACCTTCTTTTTTCCAAGAATGAAATGGAAACTCTCGGTACAGCAACTTCGGAAGCAGGATTTAATAATTACTGTAAATCGGTCACAACGTTTTAAAGGCAAAAACACTTAGCTCTATAAAAGCTTGGAAATGATGAGTCTCCAGGAAATTATAAAAACAACAGGCAGGAGTACTGAAAGCTTCCAGCAGGTCATGAAAGGGAAATACTATAGATAATTGTGACATTTAATGGATAGCTGTAATGAGTTGTGTGTGAAATAATCTCTTGGTGGTTTCTACCATACAGAATGAATGACTGACCAGATTAACTTTTGTCACTGAAATGTTTGACTGTTTAGTTACATGTAACAGAATTCTCAACTAAAGTCTAACTTAGTGTTAGAGTACAGAAGTTGAGAATTATGATGCCTGTCATGTGACCTTGGAGATGTGGTGTGTGGACACCTGAGAATAAAGTCACGTTTTGTTGCAATGTGTGCTAACCATATTCTTGAGTGTTAGTTTTATTTACTTGTTGTTTCATCGCCTGAACCCAGGCAACGGCCGTTGTTTCATTCACAATTCACAAGTTTGGATATTTTGCTCAAGCTTTGATTCCCTTTGAATGAGAAAGTTCATCTTCAATTGCAGTGCATTCAGCTCATGGCTCGATGTGTTACCACATGAGACTCTCCCTCCCTATGCTGCTGCTGCTGTCATGCAGGCTAAGTAGCCAACAGAGGGTAAGACAAGACTGTTTACGTTCTGCGGACCGACTCCTGCGTTTCGCTAGGACACTAATCCTGTCATGTTCCCTCAGTGACGCAAATACAAAACCACACACAGCCTCTGCAAGGTCAGGACAACCTCATTGAGTTCCCTCCGAATCCCGTCGCCAGCCACTCGCCATTCAATTGGACCGCCCCTGGTTTGGTGACAACCGTGGTTTGAAAATTTGTCATGACAGATAGGTATCACTTCCTTCCTGGTGTGATTTTTTTTATCAGCAAGACTTGATTATACACCAGTGGACCAACTGACAGCCTGGCACGGTCGCCACCCACAACCATCTAATGTCTCCCTATCTATCTCAGGCTGCTCTCTGATTCATGCACTCTTTCTCTTTCTGAGGCAGCCTCTCCCTCAGCTCAGCTCGTCACCCGTATGCATTGCTCTCTTTATCGCTCCCAGTCTGACACAAGCACAAAAGCAGCTTATTGTGTATGCATTGGAAATGGCCCTGGGTGTGATTGAGCAGCAGAAAGGCTACCGGATGGGGGGATTTTTTTTGGGGGGGGGGGTTGGATCTGATTAAGCTGTCAGGGAACTGTGAGACAGAGTGACATTGCCCATTCATTCAGATTTCAGGTAACTGAAGTAGAAGTTTACAAGTATATTTGTGGTTTCTTGTACATCTCCTTAGAACTTTAGACCAATAGCAGAGCTACTAAAATTGGGAACCTGTCAGCTTGGTTGTTTATCAAAGACCTTGATGAACTTGCCTGGTATATAATGGTCTATTGACTAGTTTGCATTTAAGTCTATGTAAAGTCAGTTATTAGAGCTATCGTTACCATAATGTGCAAGATAGCTTATTTGAGTTGTGTTTCCCTGGAAGCAGTATTGTATTGCTGAATAATATCAATTAAAATACTGAGCTGGATAGTCGGGGGTTGATAAACCTGTAGGCAGAGCGTCTGGTGTCTGGCTCAGTCCCCTGTAACAGTTACATCCCCAGTCTCAAGCAGAGCAGAGAAGTCATCACAGTTTACATTTCATGCAGAGATGGAGCCCCCCTCGTAGAGATACATCCCCTCTGGCATGAAGATATTAGCACTGAGTTGTGGTGTGACTTTGACGAAGCGAGTGTTACTGATCATCTCTTCCAATTTAAACTCTTTGTCATTACTGACTGTCTTAGGCATTATACTTTTTAAAATGTAATTGTTCCTTTTTGTGCAATTCCTGGATATTAATCTATATTTATATATAATAGTTGTTTTTCCGCAGTTTTTCCAGTGAAAATGTCTTCACAGAAGTTCTTTGTGTACTGTCAAATTAGGATGAATTACGATGGCCATGTACATACAGTATATTGTTGTGGTGCGGTAATGGTTTCAAGATCCTTCATTTTTTCTTTAATATAGCAGGCGACTTTCGATTCAATAAAAGTGGACCCATGAGACCACATTGAATTTCTACACTTCATTGCATGCAGTCTGCAATGAAGTTTCCCATCTTACTGTAAATATTTTCAGGGAACTACCTCCAACTAAAGTTTTACAGGGGAAACATACGTTAAGATAAAGTATCAACTGTTTTGAATAAATGTGTAGAATACATTGATGTAGAATACACTATGGATAGACATTTATAGCAACACACACAGCTTCTCATATAATTAGCACATGTTGAACAAGAGGCACATTTTTCTCTCCCCATGACCTGCCTCTCAGTGTGTCAACACTTAGGAGCTATAATTCCTCACCCCACACTCCCACGATATCCCCAAATCTATAGAATCACCCCCTGGGTCTCCTCACCTCCCCTAACCCTCACACCCAGCTTATTTCCCCAAATGAACTACCAAGTCCCACTCTTTCAGTGCCGTTCCTCTCCTCCCCCCTAAACCAACATTTGGTCTTCATTTAGAAGTCATTTACTGGTGGGCCTGGGGCTGTACAGACACACTAGCCACACTGCTAATGGGACTTGACTGTGGGAGAGTAAGGCACCAAAAGTGTTTGGTAGGGTTATAGGAGAGGGTTGTGGACAGAAATGCCCTGCTTCTATAAATCCAAACCAGTTTTGAGAAGAGGGCCACCAGAGAGGGGTTTAGAGGGGGTGGAGTTTTAAAGCTTCCATAGTTTACAGCCAATGGCAGTAGCCGCCTGTTATAACCAAGTACCACTGGCTTTTATTTATTTACTTGAGCAATTTAACCTTTATTTCACCAGGAAGTCTCGGGAGGGGGGGGGGGGTTAAAAGTCAGTCTAAGTGTGCTGTCAACTTTTGGGCTTGATCACCCTCGTGTTCATGCACATAGCCCAGAAGTTGCAAGACCAGCTGAAATTCTTGATTAAAGACATGTCATCTTCAAAGTGTTGACTCTCATCAATAATGATCAATATTAGCAGCCGCAGTAGAAGTGACAGCATTAGTATTAATTATCCTAACAATTTACTTGGAGGTTTCAGGTTAGTTCTATAGGTTATGTGATAAAGAGACTGGTTCATTGCTTTGGTATGGTCTACTGACCTTTCAACACCACATTACTTTTCTTTCTGAAAATGCACCCTCCTCGTTTTTACTAGGACTATAGCATATTGTATGTGCAACAAGTCTTGTCAAGGTTGGGAACAGGACCTGAAAGTTCTTTGCAGGACAGGGTCCTCATCACTGCCCTGTGTGATTCCGGGTTTCCTTCAGACCAGATGGATGAGTAACCTCTACTGACCCTTACTGACCCTCCAACACCATTTTCAGCAGAAAACTCATTTTCCCAGGTGGTCTGCCATCCAACTGTTGGCTTGGTCTAACCTTGCTTAGCTTCAGATGAAAGCCAGCGGAGGGATACAGGGTGGTGTGGCCAGTAGCAGAACAACATTATTTGAAAATCTACAGGCAGACATTTTGACTGTTAATCTCAGTTTGTTTCAAACAGGTTTGTGTTACTGAGTGCATATTATCCAAGGGAGATAAAGCTGGACAGAGTCTTGTGACAATCCAACATTATAGCATAATGCCTGCAGTGGTTTCCTAGGCACAGTTTTGGTCATGTCAAGGAATAGACTAAGAGCATCACTCCAGCCTAGCTGTCTCCAGACAGGAACCCTCTAGGACAGCTTGTGTGGTGACAGTAATGAGCACAGGGTGTGGGTGCCATTGCCACGTGAGCCTGGCACCATGCCCGCAGGGGCTCCGTACCATGCCATGCAGCGCCAGCCTGATTTATGTTCTCTCTAATAGGAACCAGCGGCGTCTCCGGGAAAGATTTAAGCTGATGCCACCTTCAGCTCATTCACATGCAACGGAGGTCAACCATAGGAGAGCGAGACAGAGAGGAGTGAGAGAGAGATGCAGACAGATAGAGAGATATGGAGGTAGAAAGAGATAATGGGAGTTGAACTGGGGCTTGTGTATAACAATCAGTGTGTATAATAGGCAGATTCTAGTTACCAGTTTAGAGTCCACTGTATCATTCTTCTATTATAAATATCCCTTGGCTTTTTTGGGGCATTGAAACAGTCACTTCCTCCACTTCTATTTGCCAAAGTAATACCATTCATTCTATATCAACATTTGACCACGAAATGAAATGTGACCTCGCAAAATCAAATAAAACAGTCCATGTATAATAAATGATGGCTTCACTCCTCAAACCTCAAACTCATTCAAAGGTTAAAAAAAAAATCTCTCTCTCTCTCTCTCTCTCTGGATTTGGCACACTCGTACATTCATGTCATTAGATCTGTTGCTATTTCTGAAAATGAAAGTCTGTATCCTGCCATTTAAAAGAATGTTACTTATTCTTTTAGAAACGGAGACCATTTAATATAGAGAGGAGAAGCTGCAGGTTGGAAACATAAACAGCGGTGCTCACTAAACACATTAGCTGGGAGAAACAGCCTTTGCGTGGGCGGAAAAGGTTAGCGCATCCATACGGCATAAACAGAAACAGCATTAACATATTTCACCGCCTCACCAACAAATGAATATCTGTTGTTGTTGAAGTGTTGCTTTTATGCCTACAGTGACATTGAAAGGGAAAGAACAAGGTCAAACCATTAGAGTATTCATCACAAAAAGCTCTGATATGACCATGAGACACAGTGGTTTATGTGGGTAACTTTTTATTTGCTTTTTATTAGCTCAGTATGGCTCCCGAGTCGTGTAGCGGTCTAAGGCACTGCATCTCAGTGCTAGAGGCGTCACTACAGACCCTGGTTTGATTCCAGGCTGTATCACAACTGGCCGTGATTGGGAGTCCCATAGGGCGGCGCACAATTGACCCAACGTCGTTAGGGTTTGGCTGGGGTAGGCAGTCATTGTAAATAATAATTTATTCTTAACTGACTTGCCTAGTTAAATAAAGGTTACTTTTTTTTGCAACTCTGATGTTCTCCAAACAGTGGTTTATTGATGAAACAGTGAAGACATTCACATAACAGTAAAGTTCTCTTGTCACTCCCTGACCTTAGAGATCCTTTTTATGTCTCTATTTTGGTTTGGTCAGGGTGTGAGTTGGGGTGGGCATTCTATGTTTTGTGTTTCTATGATTTTCTATTTCTATGTTTTGGCCGGGTATGGTTCTCAATCAGGGACAGCTGTCTATCGTTGTCTCTGATTGAGAACCATACTTAGGTAGCTATTTTTTCCACCTGTGTTTGTGGGAAGTTGACTTTTGTTTAGGGCACATAGCCTGTAGCTTCACGGTTAGTTTTTGTAGTGTTTGTTTTGTTCGGCGTCATTTTGATCAATAAAGAGAAAATGTACGCTCACCACGCTGCACCTTGGTCCTCTTTTTCCAACGGTCGTGACACCTCTAAAGGCAAGATAGTGTTTTTACTTCAAAGTCGATCTCACGTCTCCAAATCATCAGTCTCGACACCTACAGTACTAGGATGTGGAGTACAACCACGGAGTACTAAGCAAGCCCAATATTTGGTTCTTTAATGTCTTTCAAGTACTTTATAAATTGAAAGTATCAAAGTTCACTGTACTTATGTATATGTAGTATTCCAACTCTCTAGATCGTTTTTTTATGATTCCACCCCTGTAACCTCGGTTGGCGTGGGTGATATGAATTCATTATTCTGAGCAAAACATATGCAGGGCTCTTGTTAACCTCACACCCAGAGTGTGTTTCTGGGTTTGTGAATTAGATATGATTCTCTCCCGGACAGAGGAGCCCTCTTCTCTGCTCATGTCTTCAGTTCACATCCTCTTTGAAGCCAGTAATATTTGAGAGGGTCTAGTTGGGATTAGCAGATTCACATATGATGTTGTCTGATCACTTCCACATTTGGGGAGTTGAAAAGCTTCAGATTCTGACAGAAGGTTAAATTAGGATTTTTTTCCCAGAATTGGTGCCCAAGGCCAGCGCACCCTTTAAAATGATATTTGACCTTCCGGTGTACCCTTGAAGTTGGGGAGAGCTTTTTTGCCCACTCTCATTGATGCGTCTGTCAGGAAATGGTCCTCAGGCTAAAGTTAAGTAAACGCAAAGTGTCACTAAGTTTACCATGACTCAGACTGTCACAGCCTAAATACTTAAAGGGGCAATCTGCACTTGCTACATCCATTTTTGGACATATAAGTTAACATGTACCCATTAATTCTTGAAGAAACGTAGAAATGCCTCATGAGCTTAGTTCAACTCTCACACCACATCAGAACCCAAAATATAATTCGTTTTACTCCAATCTTTGTAAACAACATACATGTAAACAAACACCATATAGCCTAAAAAATTATTACAAATATAATTTTGATATCATGTAAATGGTTACATTTCTCCAGCCCCATCTCTCAGATTATTAGAAAAAGAGTAGCGGGGATATGCTTTGTTATTGTATCAACAGCTGATTGCCCCTTTAAAGCCAATCAAGAAGGGACGATATCCTCTTCCACTGCCTTCCTCTTACAGTATATTTTTCTTAATTAAGGCCAAATACATGGGGCCCTGTTCGTAATTACTAATCAGCCTTTTATCACAGTTAAGGTTAACTGGGTGTCTAGATGTTGAAAGATGGGAAGGGGGAGGTTGTCACATGCTCAAAGTTCAGAGCCAAAGGCACTGTTGGTTGAAAATGAGAAGAGACAAATTTCAGATAAATCAAACCATTCCCATTTACTACCTTTCAGAATCGCTAATTACAGGAAGGTGAAGTCAAACAAATGTCTAACAGCTTCACTGTGGCTTAGTATCCTAGCCACAGAGGATCACTGGATTGCGTGGGAATCATATATTCATCTAAACACACACGAATACAATACAGCCATTCAAATGAGCACTTCAATGAATGTTCTAGTGGAGACATTGTTTAGTGATCACTGACAGCCAGGTGAGTGGCCCAGACAGAGACTAACTTTGAGTTTTGCTCTCTACCCACTGCGCCGCCTCAGGGCAGCACAGTGTCGTTTGAAGACTAAACGCATCCTCATACATCTGTCAGCTTCCCACATACAAATGTAGATCAACGGAAAACAGGTGACAGCTGAACGCCTTTATGAATATGGATATTGTTAATGTCTTGAACGTTGCCAGTCTGGCTATAGTCTCCTACTCTGCTCTGGAGAGAGATCCTCATTGCCCTACACAGGAGCACTAGGCCTAAAGGTCAGACAAAAGCCCATAATCCTTTGCACCAGCATTGTTTCCCTCTGTTAGATTTCCTACATGACTAGGAAGTTAAATAGAAGCTGACTTCTGTAAACAAACTTTTCAGCAACGTTAGCTGTTTGCTGTCACGGAACTGTCCCGGGCCCGTTTCCCAATAGCACTGGAACTTAGGCTTATGTGTGTTTTAATGATGTTTCTTTCCTACAACGGCCGAAGACGTAACATGCGTTTTCCAAAACACCACGCAGAGAGAATGTTTGATAAGTGCATCGTTGAGGCATGTGTCGATACTGATAGGATCGAAAGAAAGGAAGCACTGCTCTTGAATCAGCGTTCTCTCTTTCCAATCTTACCTTAACATTAGAATTATTCCATAATACTGACAATGGATCAGCTCCTAGAGAGATATCACCTATGTCTACAAATATTGAGGTGTCTTGTTCTAATGAGTACACCATAATAATGCACTAAATCAAAATTTGCCACATCATTCCGCACATGTTCCACATCATGAAATATATTGAGGCAAAAATGAGTGACAGTAGTGTACAAATACCGTAGCTAAATAAAACAATTGATTGAACATGAAATTGATTTTAATATGATTGAAACACATACAGTACAGTACCAATCAAAAGTTTGGACACACATACTCATTCAAGGGTTTTTCTTTATTTTAACTATTTTCTACATAGTAGAATGAAAGTGAAGACATCAAAACTATGAAATAACACATATGGAATCATGTAGTAACCAAAAAAAGTGGTAAATAAATCAAAATATATTTTATATTAGAGATTCTTCAAAGTAGCCACCCTTTGCCTTGATGACAGCTTTGCACACTCTTGGCAGTACCAATCTATGTAGATCATGGCTGCCCAACCCTCTTCCTGGAGATCTACCATCCTGTGGGTTTTCACAACCCTAATTTAACACTACCTATTAGCTGCTCAACAAGACCTTAACTAGCTGAATCAGATTACTCTTCCAAGATGGCGTAGCAGTCTTGTCCCGTCCCGTGTATATATCGTTTTCTTCGTTTATATTTAGTCTATATTTTTAATCTCAATTTCCATCTACGGACTGAACATACTCTCCTGCAACCCGCCTCACCCAATGTGGCACGGATCTACTATTTTTTATACTTTAGAACCGGAACTCCCATCAGCAGCTGGCCAGCTAACTAGCTACTAGCTAGTAGTCAGTTAGCCACTGCTAGCAGCCATCACCGTTAACTCGGATATCAGCCAACCTCAGCCCGGCCAGTTCCTGCCAGTCTGCACAGAGCGATATCAACCCAGAACATACCGGACTGCTTTTTCTCTACCACATCTCCGGATTCCTACCGCAAGCTCTGAACCTTTACTCCGGATCATTGCAGCTAGCTAGCTGCTATCCGAGTGGCTACTCCTGGCTAACGTCTCTGTCCCGAAGCAAGCACCAGTTAGCCTGGAGCTAGCCGAAGAGATCCATCAGACAATTCCTGGGTTTCAATACCTCTTTTGCCAATTGGCCTGGACCCTTTGCTTCCGACACGGAGCCCTGCCGATCCATCACGACGGGTCTGCCGACGTAAACGTCCGAAGGGGTTTCAACAGGCTCTTCCGTTGCGACGTCCCCCTGAGGCCCACCTGCTAGCCTGCTAGCCCAGGCCGGCTAGCTGTCTGAATCGATGTGTCTCCAGCTCACCTAGCTACTCACTGGACCCTATGATCACTCGGCTACACATGCCTCTCCCTAATGTCAATATGCCATGTCTATTGCTGTTTTGGTTAGTGATTTGTCTTATTTTACTGTAAAGCTTCCAGCCCTGCTTAATACGCCTTAGCTAGCCCTTTTGTTCCACCCCCCACACATGCGGTGACCTCACCTGGCTCAAATTGTTCCTCTAGAGACAAAATCTCTCTCATCATTACTCAATGCCTAGGTTTACCTCCACTGGACTCACATCCTACCATACCTTTGTCTGTACATTATGCCTTGAATCTATTCTTCTGCGCCCAGAAATCTGCTCCTTTTACTCTCTGTTCTGAACGTACTAGATGACCAGTTCTTATAGCCTTTAGCTGTACTCTTATCCTACTCCTCCTCTGTTCGTCTGGTGATGTAGAGGTTAACCCAGGCCCTGCAGCCCACAGCATCACTCCCATTCCCTAGGCGCTCTCATTTGTTGACTTCTGTAACCGTAAAAGCCTTGGTTTCATGCATGTTAACATTAGAAGTCTCCTCCCTAAGTTTTATTCACTGCTTTAGCACACTCTGCCAACCCTAATGTCCTAGCCGTGTCTGAATCCTGGCTTAGGAAGGACACCAAAAATGCTGAAATTTCAATCCCTAACTATAACATTTTCCGACAAGATAGAACTGCCAAAGGGGGCGGAGTTGCAATCTACTACAGAGAACCTGCAGAGTTCTGTCATGCTATCCAGGTCTGTGCCCAAACAATTCGAACTTCTACTTTTAAAAATCCACCTTTCCAGAAACAAGTCTCTCACCGTTGCCGCTTGTTATAGACCCCCTTCAGTGCCCAGCTGTGCCCTGGACACCATATGTGAATTGATCACCCCCCATCTATCTTCAGAGTTCATACTGTTGGGTGATCTAAACAGGGACATGCTTAACACCCCAGCCGTCCTACAGTCTAAGCTAGTTGCCCTCAATCTCACACAAATTATCAAGGAACCTACCAGGTACAACCTTAAATCTGTAACCATGGGCACCCTCTTAGATATCATCCTGACCAACTTGCCCTCTAAATACACCTCCGCTGTCTTCTCAGCGATCAGCGATCTCAGCGATCTCAGCGATCACTGCCTCAATGCCTGCGTGCGTAATGGGTCCGCACTCAAACGACTACCCCTCATCACTGTAAAACGCTCCCTAAAACATTTCAGCGAGCAGGCCTTTCTAATCGACCTGGTCCGGGTATCCAGAAGGATATTGACCTCATCCCATCAGTAGAGAATGCCTGGTTGCTCTTCAAAAGGGTTTTCCTCACCATCTTAAATAAGCATGTCCCATTACATTTAAAAAAAACTAAGAACAGATATAGCCCTTGGTTCACCCCAGACTTGACTGCCCTTGACCAGCACAAAAAACATCCTGTGGCATTCTGCATTGGCATCGAATAGATCCCGAGATATGCAACTTTTCAGGTAAGTCAGGAACCAATATACTCTGTCAGTTAGGAAAGCTAAGGCTAGCTTTTTCAAACAGAAATTTGCTTCCTGTAGAACTAATTCCAAAATGTTTTGGGACACTGTAAAGTCCATGGAGAATAAGAGCACCTCCTCCCAGCTGCCCACTGCACAGAGGATTGGAAACACTGTCACCTCTGATAAATCTACGATAATCGATAATTTCCAGAAGCATTTTTCTACGGCTGGCCAAGCTTTCCACCTGGCTATCCCTACCCCGGCCAACATCTCAGCACCCCCTGCAGACAAACAGATAACACAGGTATAAATACACAGGGGATAATGGGGAAGATGGGCGACACCTGGATGGGGGTGGAGACAAGCACAACAACAGGTGAAACAGATCAGGGTGTGACAGATTCATTTGTTATCTGCGGTCAAGGAAAGAGAGATAAACATCTTCATATTGTGTTTAGCGGATATCTTCTGTGTATAAAGTGATGCGGTCAGAAAAGCATCTACTTAGCTGTTCTACAAGTGGTCTGATGCAGTCGTTAAATAACAAGCATTTTCAAGAACAACTTTAGTAACAATGGTTTTTGGAAACAACTCAGAGATCTAACGATGCTCCTACGAATATTTGAACAATGAACTTAGCCTTAAGATACTTTTGGGAAACCAGGCCCAGGAACGTTAGCTGTTTGTTATCACAGAACTTTCCAGCCACGTTAACTGTTTGCCTTCACGAAACCTTCCAGGAACGTTATCTGGTTGTTTTCACAGAACTTCCCTTGAATGTTAGCTGTTTGCTGGGTTACTCACACTAGATACATCATTAATAGAAAGCTGAATATGACAATATAGGGTTTTATCTTAGGTTTAGCTATGCAGACGGGTCTAAGTCCTGTCTTTAAATTTCACTGCAGAATCCCCCCTTATTGTTTAGGATAAGACTAACAGGTCATTATCTCGCCCCCTGGGTGCCTTTAGAGTCCCCTGGATAAAATGGGCAATCCTGCCCTCTGCCTCTATCCATACTTCTGCATGCACCTAGCAGGTCTGGGTCTGACCGGCCAAAACTGGGTACCAGAGGGAGGCGGAGGTGAGGGGATCATGGCTCAACTTGCCGTCTTCCTGGATCTAGGAAGTTGGTGGAGGTGGAAGGAGTGTTATGGCTAAACCTGCTTTACCTGACCTGATTTCTGCTCTGGTGGATTACGTATCTCCTACCTTCCCCACCTCATTCCCTCAGGAAAGTTGAAAGGAAAGCTGTGAGCAGAGTGATGTCACCTACACTAGTGAAATGTCACCATTTTGACACTCCTCTTCCCTTTCCTCCTCATCATGTCTGAAATATTCAAATGCCAGCGGCGCGGGGATATTGTGAGAGTCTGATTTGATCAAATGCAGACATCTGGCTGGTCCTCTGCAATTCTCCAGAGAGCGAAACTGGAAGTGACAGAGTGCAATCACCATCTCTCATCTCCCAATGAGGAGAATGGGCAGCAGGGGATTGAGTGGCCGACCGGCCGTAGCATGTCGCTGTGTCAATATTATTGAATTATGCCTGGACAGGAAGCTACTTGCTCTCAGCCATGAAGTGCTGTAGATAGTGTGAGTGTGAATGCTGGGTGAGGTCTTGCTGTTGTTTTGAAACCTGCAGTAAGTACATCTAAGGATGTACTATTACAGTTAAAGGACATGATAGGAATGCATTGGTTATCATACAATGATGGAGCCTGCTGAGATGAACAGTAGGCCTGCCTTATTTCCTTCTCCATCCCTCCTCTCTCTCCCCTCTCCAACCTTTATTTTATCTACACGTGTTAGCTCATGCAACGGCCCCTCTTTCACCCAAGGTAATTGTTACAAGGACGACAATTATGGAAAAGCAGCGGACCCGCTAGATGAATCAGGTCAGGGATCTGACGGAAATTACACAGCAATATAACAGGCCCCCATATTGTTATGCAGATATATACGATACACAGGGCACCCGCTGTAATACAGTCACTGAGGTATTATACGAGACGATAGGTACAACAGGGTGGAAAGGTACGTGTGGCGCCTCTCAATGGAGCACTGAGGAGAGGAGATCAGTAGCAGAGGGCAACTGTCAAGATACTGTAGACACTAGTGCATGTGAGAGACAGTTTCATCTGCCTACCTTTTTTAGATGATGAGATTACATTTATATTTCAGTATGTTATAATTAGAATCCAATTATTTCAGTTTGTCTGAATATGCTGCCGTTAGACAATTTGTCAGATTTTATGATAGCTGTTTTAACAGTGTGGATTTATGTTAGATTTACTGTATGGTCATTCATAATCATTTGGCAGGCTACACTAATTTCAGAACATTTGTCAGATTGCACAGATTTTCTGTGGTGTTTGAATTCCATTAGGGTGGACTCATTCAGTGTACCATATTTACAGCAGTGGAATATGTAGCACCTAGAACGCCTCATTCCCAGTCTCTCTTTCCTGTTTATTGTTGTTGTTATTGTTGCTTTCCACTACGGGCGACAGAACAGAGTTGGGGTACGGTGAGGTGTCAGTGTGCCTGTCACCTCCAGGAGGGGGACTTCCATTACAGCCACATTCAGCACAGAATTAATTGCTTTCACTTCACTGGGAGGAGGTGGGTGGGGTATAGCCCCCCTCTTGTCCCTCTGACAGTCTAATTAGTCTTATTTAGTACAGGCTCTGAGCAGTAATGTGTGTGTGTGTGTGTGTGTGTGTGTGTGTGTGTGTGTGTGTGTGTGTGTGTGTGTGTGTGTGTGTGTGTGTGTACATATACAGTGTTAGAATGGGGTGGGGAGTGGGAAATGCCCTCCGGAGTTATGGGTCATCAACGCCCTGCCTCTTTACTAATCACCTCTCCCCCCTCTTTCCCCCTGCTCCCATACTGCCACCTTGGTTTGATTAACACCATGCCACCAACCGCTCCCAGCCCAAGCCACTGTTGCTCTAACGACGCCATCTACAGCCCTCTCTTTCCTTCCACACCAACTGCTGTTTGTTTCCTGCTGTCTGCTCCATGTAAACAAGCCTGCTGTTTAGCTGCTGCTGGTAGAGAAAAGTGTCATGTTGCAGTGTAGTAGGGTATGAGGCATTTATCTTTTGTAAAATCCCATGGTCCTCTCAAATGGTCCATGTAAAATCCCATGGTCCTCTCAAATGTCTCTTGACATTTAAAAAAAAAAGCACTTTCCCCAGCTCATCTACAAGGACTTCTCTTAGTTCTAAACAAATAGGAGCTTTAGCTAACCTTTCCCGAGACAAACAGACAATGAAGGTTGGAGGAATTAGGCTTTAATATCATGGCCAATAACTGACTCAGGACATCTCAGGAGGACATCTGCTGAGCAAAAAGCCATCAACATTGTAAGCCATTAAACAATGCTGAGTAAAACCAGGATTTTATTTAATTTCTCTGAACTAAACCAGTCCCCATTCCTGAGTCGCAGCAGACGGACCCAGTAAAACATTTTATCACCACTCTTTAAAAGGCCCAGATTTATTCACCGAACACCACGAGGGCCAGGATGGTGTGATCTGATCTGTTTAAAATACCGCCCTACATCCGCCCAGGGCCAGGGGTCTCAGGCTAGTTTTGTAATATGAGTCGGCGTTTAACTGCCCACCAGTGAAAGAGCAGAGGAGCCAGCAGGCAGATGTCAGCCCAAAGTTAGCATCGGAGCCTGGCCAGTAGTACCCCAGGGCAGGGCATCCAGGTTGGATGCTCACCCAGCCACGACCCTCACCCAAGGGCACGGCTCAGCAGCCCAACTGATCTAACCTAACCTCCCACCAACCTCCCAAAAAATCTTCCCTAATTGTTATTCACATGCCCGATGGAGACGGCTCCATCATCCTCTGTGTCAGGCCAGCCTCTGTCTCTGAGCCAGCTACCATCATGGTGGTGAGCAGAGGCGGTGGGTAGTTTAACGAATATGAATAAGTCATTTTCTCTAAAGGCTTCAACAACTTTTGCCCACTTTTGATTGTAACTTTCTAAATGGCCCCAAAATAAATGGCAGTTGAGTGAAATCACATTCATCTGAACTATTAGAGACATAATAATAGACAGGTCCTTACTAAGCTGGTTCCTCATTCTCCCCTCCACTCTCCTCAGTGACCTGACTCTTCCTTCATCGCCAGGTAATTGTGCTGTGTGGAGGGTGGTCTTGGCTACTCTGCCACAAAAAGGCTTGATGCTGGGTTTATAATCCCTGTTCTAGCTCTAGCCGTAAATTGGCTCTTGGCTGCAAAGTGGATGTTTTTCTGAAGCATTGACATTTCAGAGATCATCCCATATCCTCAGTTTGTATCCTTCTATTCTATTCTGTCATTAATGGCATAATTGGCATTATACTTTTCACCAAGATTATTGTAAAATTCTCTCATTGTGCATTTCTCCCCAAAATAAAATGTTTGGTTGCTTTCCTCTTGTAAAAGGGAACTTTTCCAGCAAATTAATTGGACATTAGGATGGGACCACAACTTTCCAGAGATGTTTACTCAGCGAAATAATGAATGAGAGAACATGTGATTGTGAGTGTAGCATGACAATTGATGTGCTGTCAATCCAAATATTGTTTCTATTGTTGTCCCATGCTGGATCATTTTGATTGTTCACAGCTATCACATTGTTTTTTGAGTAGGCAAAATGATATCGAAAGACTTCAATAGTTAAGTCATTCTGTCAGTGGTGGGAAAAGTACCCAATTGTCATACTTGAGTAAAAGTAAAGCTACTTTAATAGACAATGACTCTAGTAAAAGTTAAAGTCACCAAGTAAAATATTACTTAAGAAAAAGTCTAAAAGTATCTGGTTTTAAATAGAGTACCAGTCAAAGGTTTGGACACACCTACTCATTCAAGGGCTTTTCTTTATTTTACTACATTATTTTATTTTACTACATTTTAGAATAATAGTGAAGACATCAAAACTATGAAATAACACATATGGAATCATGTAGTAACCAAAAAAGTGTAAAACAAATCTAAATATATTTCATATTTGAGATTTTTCAAAGTAGCCACCCTTTGCCTTGATGACAGCTTTGCACATTCTTGACATTCTCTCAACCAGCTTCACCTGGAATGCTTTTCCAACAGTCTTGAAGGAGGTCCCACATATGCTGAGCACTTGTTGGCTGCTTTTCCTTCACTCTGCAGTCCAACTCATCCCAAACCATCTCAATTAGGTTGAGGTCGGGTGATTGTAGAGGCCAGGTAATCTGATGCAGCACTCCATCACTCTCCTACTTGTTCAAATAGCCCTTACACAGTCTGGAGGTGTGTTGGGTCATTGTCCTGTTGAAAAACAAATGATAGTCCCACTAAGCGCAAACCAGATGGGATGGCGTATCGCTGCAGAATGCTGTGGTAGCCATACTGGTTAAGTGTGCTTTGAATTCTAAATAAATCTCTGACAGTGTCACCAGTAAAGCACACCCACACCATCACACCTCCTCAATGCTTCACAGTGGGAACCACACATGCAGAGATCCTCCATTCACCTACTGTGCATCTCACAAAGACAGTGGTTGGAACCAAAAATCTCAAATTTGGACTCATCAGACCAAAAGACAGATTACCACCGGTCTAATGTCCATTGCTCGTGTTTCTTGGCCCAAGCAAGTCTCTTCTTATTATTGGTGTCCTTTAGTAGTGGTTTCTTTGCAGCAATTCGACCATGAAGGCCTGATTCATGCAGTCTCCTCTGAACAGTTGATATTGAGATGTGTCTGTTACTTGAACTCTGTGAAGCATTTATTTGGGCTGCAATTTCTGAGGCTGGTAACTCTAATGAACTTATCCTCTGCAGCAGAGGGAACTCTGGGTCTTCCTTTCCTGTGGCGGTCCTCATGAGAGCCAGTTTCATCATAGCGCTTGATGGTTTATGCGACTGCACTTGAAGAAACTTTCAAAGTTCTTGAAATGTTTTGCATTGACTGAACGTCATGTCTTAAAGTAATGATGGACTGTCATTTCTCTTTGCTTATTTGAGCTGTTCTTGCCATAATATGGACTTGGTATTTTACCAAATAGGGCTATCTTCTATATACCACGCCTACCTTGTCATAACACAACTGATTGGCTCAAGCGCATTAAGAAGGAAAGAAATTCTACAAATTAACTTTTAACAAGGCACACCTGTTAATTGACATTCATTCCAGGTGTCTACCTCATGAAGCTGGTTGAAAGAATGCCAAGAGTGTGCAAAGCTGTCATCAAGACAAAGGGTGGCTACTTTGAAGAATCTCAAATATAAAATAGATTTTGTTGAACACTTTTTTGGTTACTACATGATTCCATTTGTGTTTTTTCATACTTTGATTTCTTCACTATTATTACAATGTCGAAAATAGTAAAAATAAAGAAAAGCCCTTGAATGAGTAGGTGTGTCCAAACCTTTGACTGGTACTTTGATACTTTTTTATACTGAAGTATCAAAATGTAAGTATATTTGAGCAATTAATTGAGTATCAAAAGTAAATCTATAAATTATTTCAAATTCCTTATATGAAAGCTACAATATGTAACTTAGGCGCCTGACCAAATTCACATAGAAATATGAGTTATAGGTCTTTCATTCTCATTACAAGCAAGTCTATGAAGCGGTAGATCTGCTCTATGTGCACTATTTCTATGCTTACCGTATCAGTTCATAAGTTTCCTTTTGTGTTTTTTTACTTTCAGTTTTTTGTACATCAGCTTCGAACAGCTGAAAATACAATATTTTTGGTTAGGGAAAATATATTTAACAGTGGTTTAGATGGTACAATGATTCTCTACAGTCTACAGGATGACTGCTTGTTTTGTCACATAAACTGAAATTAGAAAAACTATTAACATTTTAGCAACCAGGAAATGGTAGAATGATTTCTGCATAATACATCCAAAAACAGTACAGTATGGAGACAGGCTAAAACTGTTTATCCAATAGAAATCCCAGATCATGCTTATAGGCGATGTCAGGGCGACGTTGGCTAGCTAAGCTCATGCTCAGAAACAAGTCATTGGGTCTAATGGTCATCTCGCATCGAACTGCGCATGTGCAGGCCGTCAAATCAAAGGTATTCCTTCGATATTAAGTTTGTTTTGACATGCCGGTTGGTCACTTTCGCGAGGTTGTTCATTTACTTAAGACAGACTAGGTTGTGGCTTTAGATTTCAAGATAATTAACAGCCAACTAAGAATTTTTCACTTCTCTCATTGACTTCTCAAACCCCAAACTCCGGTTTGGTCTGCTTGGTCTGCTTCGCAAGCATGCCCGGAAGTCTCGCCATGTTGCGTTTTTTATCTAGTTACGGAGAGCCAGGGGCACACTTCAACACTAAGACATCATTCACAATCGAAGCATTTGTGTTTAGTGAGTCCACCAGATCTGAGGCAGTAGGGATGACCAGGGATGTTCTCTTGATAAGTGCTTGAATTTGATCATTTTACTGTCCTGTTAAGCACTATACTATAAGTTTTGGCTCTTTCTGGTGATTGGACACAAACGAGAAAAGATAAGCCTGACAGATAGTCTTTTCCCGTTGTTTTAACTCCCTACTCTGACAACAATGTAACTTGTTGTTCACTGCAACCAGGCTCCTGGAAGGGTGAGCACATGATGCACAGGAGAAGATGATGACACCCACACACCAAGACATGACGTCCACAGAAGGATTGATTGGAGTGTGTTTGTGTGTGTATGTTCCTGTCATATGTTACAAACAGGGTATATCCTGTGTTAACAGGATGAATTATATACAGTTGAAGTTGGAAGTTTACATACACTTAGGTTGGAGTCATTAAACCTCGTTTTTCAACCACTCCACAAATTGCTTGTTAACAAACTATAGTTTTGGCAAGTCGGTTAGGACATCTACTTTGTGCATGATGCAAGTCATTTTTCCAACAATTGTTTACAGACAGATTATTTCATTTATAATTCACTGTATCACAATTCCAGTGCGTCAGAAGTTTACATACACTAAGTTGACTGTGCCTTTAAACAGCTTGGAAAATTCCTGAAAATGATGTCATGGCTTTAGAAGCTTCTGATAGGCTAATTGACATAATTTGAGTCAGTTGGAGGTATACCTGTGGATGTATTTCAAGGCCTACCTTCAAACTCAGTGCCTTTTTGCTTGACATCATGGGAAAATCAAATGAAATCAGCCAAGACCTCAGAAAAAAAATTGTAGACCTCAACAAGTCTGGTTCATCCTTGGGAGCAATTTCCAAACGCCTGAAGGTACCACGTTCATCTGTACAAACAATAGTACGAAAGTATAAACACCATGGGATAATGCAGCCGTCATACCGCTCAGGAAGGAGATGCGTTCTGTCTCCTAGAGATGAACGTACTTTGGTGCAAATAGTGCAAATCAATCCCAGAACAACAGCAAAGGACCTTGTGAAGATAGAGGAAACGGGTACAAAACTATCTATATCCACAGTAAAACGAGTCCTATATCGACATAACCTGAAAGGCCGCTCAGCAAGGAAGAAGCCACTGCTCCAAAACCACCATAAAAATGCCAGACTACGGTTTGCAACTGCACATGGGGACAAAGATCGTACTTCTTGGAGAAATGTCCTCTGGTCTGATGAAACAAAAATAGAACTGTTTGGCCATAATGATCATCGTTATGGTTGGAGGAAAAAGGGGGACGCTTGCAAGCCGAAGAACACCATCCCAACCGTGAAGCACAGAGTGTCAGCATCATGTTGTGGGGGTGCTTTGCTGCAGGAGGAACTGGTGCACTTCACAATATAGATGGCATCATGAGGGAGGAACTTTATGTGGATATATTGAATCAACATCTCAAGACATCAGTCAGGAAGTTAAAGCTTGGTTGCAAATGGGTCTTCCAAATGGACAATGACCAAAAGCATACTTCCAAAGTTGTGGCAAAATGGCATAAGGACAACAAAGTCAAGGTATTGGAGTGGCCATCACAAAGCCCTGACCTCAATCCTATAGAACATTTGTGGGCAGAACTGAAAAAGAGTGTCCGAGCAAGGAGGTCTACAAACCTGACTCAGTTACACCAGCTCTGTCGGGAGGAATGGGCCAAATTCACCCAACTTATTGTGGGAAGCTTGTGGAAGGCTACCTGAAACATTTGACCCAAGATAAACAATTTAAAGGCAATGCTACCAAATACTAAATGAGTGTATGTAAACTTCTGACCCACTTGGAATGTGATGAAAGAAATAAAAGCTGAAATAAATCATTCTCTCTACTATTATTCTGACATTTCACATTCTTAAAATAAAGTGGTGATCCTAACTGACCTAAGACAGAGAATTTTTACTAGGATTAAATGTCAGGAATGGTAAAAAACTGAGTTTAAATGTATTTGGCTAAGTTGTATGTAAACTTCCAACTTCAACTGTATACTCTGTGTGTGTGCCGGCATGCATGAGCATATTTTCCTATGTATAAATCAAAAACATACATGTTCACGTGTAGTTCATGTGTCTATATGTTTTAGTGTGTGTCAACAGCGTGGAGATGATGTCTTGTGACAGACCCAGACCAGCAGTAAGCTGTTTGAGGCCAGGCACTGGAGGTGTTGACAGGAAGCGAGAGAGAGGGAGAGTGAGAAGAATCCCAGTCCATTCGGTCTGCTCTCAAATGCTCTGGACAGTATAAGCTAGCTGGCATTACACCCATTTCCTGTTAACGACAGAGTTGACACTCAAATGGCATTGTTCCTTGGCAGATTTGAAGACCCTTAGGTGTTCAGTCCTCACAGCATGCAAACACAGTGTCCTTTCGGAATACCACTATCAGCATTCTTCAAGATGCTTTACCTTTTACTTTCAATGCCATTCGCTTTCTCAACCCTCTGAAAGAGCCTCATGGTAATATGGATACATCGCATCCGGACAAGAGTCCTCTAGTCATTCCCATGGACTCACAAGTCTATATGAATTAAGCTGTTGTGCTGATGGGCTCACATGCTTTCTCCTCACTTAGCACCCATTGGCTCACTGCAATTCAATTGTGTAAAAAAAGAGTCAATATGTTGCTGGACCAGTTTTAGAATGCGTGTCTTTTTGATAACAGCCAGTGCTTCTTGGCATTTAGTTTATTTTCTTTTGCTTGCTGGCATAGGAGAAATACAGTGTGTCTGTTTTCTGCAATCCCATGGTGTGGCAAGATAGCATGATATTATTGATTGGATATCTTTAACCTAGTTCTCTAATAACCTTACCCAGAATGTGTTGCCTACTCACGCAAGAAGGTGAGTTGGTATGGGTTGAAAACTGTGCCAGTGATGGGTAATAATTTGTCATGTACATTTTGTCCTGCTCTGGAGATATTTGGGATGTATGTATTACACACTATCATGAAACTCAGCTAGTGCCCTATTGAACTTAAAAACAAGAAAATGAAGTGGAACAGCTCTTTTATTTCAGACTGCCAAAACCAGTAAGCCCCTACTGGCAAAGTTGACACTGAACATATGCCTACTGAGATTTAGCGTGTCCACTCAGATCGCGGACTTGGGAGCTTGTCCTCTCCTTACTCCTGAAGGCACCTTACCACAATGGCCGGGCTCACAGACTCTATTTCACTGCCAAGAGAAATGACTGGAGTAAAACTATCAGCATTGACCCTAAACTCACCAAAAATGATCAGCCATTTTTTTGTGGTTCCAGCCGCCCTGAACCCAATGGGATGTTCATGACTAAGCATGTTAAAAGTGGATACAAACCGTCAATATAAAACTAAAGTTAATCTGTTATTTGTGTAACCAAGAAACTATAAAAAATAAAATCTCATTAACAGCTGACATCTATGATAATAAAAATTTATATTTTTTATCTTAAAAGACAGGATGTGACCGGAATATTTAATAATGTCTATCTACATGATTACTATCTCCACTAGACAGTGATTTGCAGTTGGATCATTTATAATGATCAGCAAGGCTCTCCTATGCAGATATCTCAGTAGGATCCCCCTGTAGGGGAGCAATAGCTTCATACAGTATAACTACTTTCACCAATTAACCCTACTGGTTCCCTCATTATGCACTCTGTCTTCCTCCTGCCTAATTCCCTGCCTGTCAACTTAGACAGGACAACTCTACTTAGCACCTTGACATACTGTACGCTAGGCTGCATATATTTTGAACCTAAAAGGCCTACTGAAAACAGAAATTAAATGCATAGACTATTGGCTCTGTGCAGCCTATACTAAGTGCGCCGCTTTTTTTTGTTAATAATCTGAAGAAGAACAGTTTTACTGTTTAACCATTATTACAATACAAAGGATGCTATTACACATATTTAATGTGAAAACTGAAAATGCTATTAAAACGTCATGGTGTATGTAATTATAGAGATGTATGAGCAAAACATGGAGTAAATTAGATCCATGCTATTTGATATTTGGACAACTATTAATAACTGAAGGCAACGGAGAAGAAACTTGTAACTTGAAACGTGAAAGTCTTTTTTTCAGTTTTCTTATATGTGGAGCAAAGTAACCCCCTTCAGAAAGAAGCTCAATGATATCTCGATTTAAATACCCTAGGCGGAGAGACTGGCTGCAGGCTCGGGTTGCAAGGATCCAGACGTGTAGGTATCCAACAACTGGACAAAAGTGAGATGTGGAGGGAGTAGCAAAGTCAAAAGAAAAGGTTTGCACAAAACACGTCTCAAACAAGGTCTGGTACTATCCACCCCCTTGCCATTGGCCCGACTGGCTGCCAATTCAACACATTAGGGCGTGTATTCTCCGACGCTGCTCTTCGCTGGGTGAAGTATGTTGTGATTGCAGTCCAGCTCGAGCGTGCGCGGGTCTCTGTCATAACAAAGGGCGCTCTTTCGCGCTCTGGGAATACGAGCATTTTTGGAAGAAATAACTAATCTTGTCTCAACGCTTCTGTAGCACTGGTCTCTGTCCTGCAAGAATCAAATTATTGTCAACGAAACAAGATAGCCAAAACGAAAGAAAAAGGTAAGAGTTATAACTACGGCACTTTCTCCAGTAGCTGACTGTCTCGGTTGCTGCACCTACATTGAACTTGCGCATCGGAGTATTTTGTCGTGCCACAAGTTTGCCCCAGTATCTACATTGTACATAGAGGACATTGGGCTATTCCAAACGATGTCGTCTTCTAGTTCTTAGTAGGTAATTATAGGAAGGTCTACCATTCATAACGTGTTTAGACCACCTACCTCCAGTCCCCGTTTAGTTCTTTGCCCTAGCGCTACACAGCGGATTCAAATAATCAACGCTTGATAAAGAGTTAGTTATTTGAATCAGCTGTGTCGTGCTAGGGCAAAAACCAAAACGTGCACCCAGGAGGGGCCCCAAGACCGAGATTGAGAAACCCTGACCTAAACCATCGGCTACAGCTCGATCATCTTTTCAGCAAAATGCATGCGATAAGAGCATTTGTCAGAAAATAAATATGCAAAAATAGTATACTAGAAATACTCTATCCGTTTTTGGATAGGCTATATGATTGTGTTTTGTCGTTGTGCAGACGGACGTCTGTTTGTATTTGTGTAGGCTATAGTTTATATAAATGAAAATGAGACTTGAGTAGGCTATATAATATACCTGCAACCATACATGTCTTTCAAACGCTGTTATAGAATCTCACAGAGCCATTTGAACAAGGTGAATACAAGATCGCGTTTGTAGAAAATTGTTGCCAGTTAGAGTAAGTTGAAATGCGTAGCTGCGTGCGCCAAGATGTATCGAGTTGGGTGATTTCGCAGTCCTTTGTGTGGTGTGACAAACTTGTTGTAGACCTAGATTTACCTTACTTGGTTCACCAGCTTTATATTATAGACAATGTCTTGTCATTTTGATAGCAGCTTAATTAAAATGCGCATTGGGGGATTTTAGTTGTGGATGATTTTTAATTTCCCACAACAACTGCAGTCTGTCCTAATGCAATGAAACAAATGATGAATCCTTTGATTGTATGTTTAGGCTGATTAACTTGATTCTTAATTTTTTTTTAATGGTTTTTGAGTTTGTGCACATTTATAGCCTCTAGCTGTATTTTCAGGCTATCAATAACAGTGATTCGAGTTACATGTTGATATGAGTTTTTTTTCATGTAGTTTTTAATGCGTTTTGATAAACACTAGCCAAAATATAATAGCCAATATTGTGTCGAAGTAGCAAGAATAATGTCCATTAGTTCCGGATGGGAGGACATTGAAGGTACAGGTCTGGGTGACAGTCTGTGTGTAGCCTACAGACTTGGATTGAGACAAAAATAGGCTATATTTTTATGCTCTTTAGAACCACTCTCAGCTATGCCCAACAGAGAGAAGCTTTTTGTAGGCTTATATCTGCAAGTCAAATATCTTGACCAAAGTATGGCATGAAGTACAGGGGTTCTGCTCAAATCTGGGTAAAGGATTGAAAGGAATGCGAGTCTTATTCAGTACATTTAATAATTTCTTGCTTTTCTAAAGTCTAGCAACCTGGCCAGCAGGCAGGTTACACAAGCTAATCTAACTTAATTGATAGCCTGACATGGCTTGGTAGCTAGTTATGAGATTGGGAATCTATCTAGCTGGCAATCTAAGGCCAATTTCATAAAATTGCTAGGTGGCTAGTATTATCAATCAAATGTTTTTATAAATCCCTTTTTACATCAGCAGATATCACAAAGTGCTATACAGAAACCAAGCCTAAAACCCCAAACAGCAAGCAATGTGGATGTAGAAGCAGACAAACAACAGAACATTTTTATTTTATGTATTCATGAAGAAGAAATCAATAGGCTACGTAGCTTGATCACGTTCATTTAAAAACATACCTCCTGCCCAAGCCATCAGCTAAAATCAAATCAAACGCTGTGTGTCACTCTACTGTACACTCTCTCCTCCTCCTCCTGACGATACTACACGCACTAGTGTATAGTGTCCTGCCTTTCTTTTCTCGGTGCACCTGGGAAGGGACCACTTACTAGGGAGAATGGGGGGGGTACTCTTTGCCTAGTCCAGTCAGTGTGTCCCCTCTGTAAAATACCGCTGACAGATCTTTTTATAAATAATTATGATAAAACATGGGCTTAAAAATGAAGATGACTAATTTCAAAACGTGACATATTAGGGGGCACGTGCCTTTGTGCCGCCGATGGTCATGACGCCACTGGCAGCATGCACAACTAACATAGACACATCTTTATTGCCACTGTGTTTCCCCTCCATAATTGTTTTGGTGATGTGGATGTGTGATTACTGTGTCTAGATTCCAAAGTTTAGAAGAAATTTAAATATTCATGTTAATCTGGTGCAAAACTCACCAGCTCTAGGGTATCATTATCTTACAGTACAAACAAGGTTGTTTTTCTCCTTTTTAAATGTTTCTTGCTGCAGATATTTTATTAAAAACTATATTCACCCACATCTTTGACATGTTAAAAAGGAAACCAAAGTTGTAGTTGGTATCATAGTTTTTCACAGGTGCTTGTCGTCAGGGCTAGGCTGCTCTCAGAGAAAATGACAATCCTGTTATACATTAGGTGGTTTAGATGTCATAGCCTAATCAACAAGTGGTGATATTGCTTCCCTTCAACAAGAGTTGGAATATCCTACAGGTTTGTAGCTTTTTCTGGTTTTGTCATTTTTGAATAATATGTTTATCATATTATTTGTAACTCCTACCCAACCGGTATGCCCTCTCTGAACTCTTTTTACTTTGCTCTCGCTTTCTCATTTTATACCTCCCAGAAACACACATCTCCGCTTTCTTATTACCCAACCCCATTCAATAAGTAACTCAGGTCTTGCAGGCTGGTGGGTGATGGTTGTAAATGACTGGCGCTGAGAGAGGCGAGTGTCGGCGGCCCATTCCCTCTCTGTCGGCTCCCAAATTGCATGTTGTCCGGCTCTCATTTCAGCCCTGAAAGAGCCGACGCTCGGTTAGCATGGCTAATGGTGCATTTAGACTAGGGTGTAATTTTATTTCCAATTTCCGATGGAGCTATAGTTTTGTATTAAATGACGGGAGGTCTGCTTCAGGGCTGTGCTGGGCTGTGACGTGTGGATGGCTGTGTCTCCGTAATGGTCCGCGGGGTAATGAGGGCAGAAATAGGCTCCGGTCCAGGACTATGGTCCTGTGGGACGTACAGTACAGCCTATACCTCCCAGCCCACGGTCACCCCTGTGATGCAGATATTCCCTCATTCCAACTCTGCTGCCTCTCCAACTGTTCCAACACACTTCAGAACTGGCCCAGACTCAAGTTACTGTACTGTTTAGAGAAGCAACTGTCTTCTGCGGAAGACTGTGGTACCATTATACTATCCATAATATTATATTGAATGGTTTTGGTTAGGAACCTGAGAGACCCCAGATGCCCTGGCACATATCAATTGAAGTGGTTGAATTACTGCGATCTGTCCCTTCTGTGTTGATAACATCCATTTTGAGATCAATATGACTTTTATAGTATATTTTTGTAAGTGTAGAGGATTGACAGTAACCAATATGTCTGAGGTGACTTTGAAGTACTACCTACGGCACTAGAAGGCTGCTGGAGTTTAAAAATGGGCAGTGTGACTATGTTTGGCTTGAAGAAGCAACAGTTAATCTTCGCCTCCCACCCCCAGCCTATGGGACTTTGTTTGGCCCTGCACCGGAGTGAAGCACTGGACTGTGGCACCTCATATTTCATATTGATGGTAGTTTGTTACCCATGGCAACTGGGCAGCCAATGGGGACCCCATATCTGGCTTAGGGGGAGTGGAAAGGTGGGGAAAATAAGGAAAGGAGGGTTTTGCAAGGCCGTGCAGTCTGCCACCCTCCCTGCCTGCCTGCTTCTGTTCAGCGAAGGGTTCTGGAACCCTGGGGAGTGAATTATTACCTGTCAGCCCCAGAGCATCCCCATCATCCATAACCCAAGGCTGACACGGGACAGGCCTGTCCCAGCTATCTGCTGAGACCACCAGGCTTTGGCCTTCAGGTCTGGCCCCTCCAACAGACCATGGGAGAAAATCACATTAACATGTAGCATCAAGCATTACAAATGGTGGGTTTAGGAAAGCCTCGTGGCTTTGCCATGGCAGCTGAAGGGAGTTTTCAGTCATTGTCCGGGACCAGTAGGGGGAATGTACTTTACTGTGTTTCAGCCGTTTGCTCTTCACAATGCAGAAACTTGTTTTACTGAGTCCTCATTACAATGCTAAGCTTCACTGTATTTGGTCATCATAGATTTTGCATGATTTATTGCATTTTCTAGTATTGGTTTGAATATCACCCCTTTTCAAAACTTCTGTTATTTATTTTTCTGTTTATCTATGTTAATTTCAGCACTCACACCAGGACCTGCGTGCCCAAAATAAATGTCTGATTGACTGTGTTCAATATTGACACTGTTTTATCCTATTAGCCCCATCAGTAGCAGTCATTTAAATAGAGTCCTTGACAGGGCAGTAATTAGCTCTGATTCTTAAAAACAGGCGAGCGATGGCTGCCCTCCTGTCACACTGCCGCGGTTAGCACTGTACGGGTAATTATACCAGAGCTGGTGAGTGTGTGAATTTGGGAGGAAAAAGAGTTGAGTTCAACCAAAGGATAGAATGAAAAAAAGAACACTCTGGACAAGTGACAGGCCTCGGTCCTCCTTTCCAGACTGGCTGTCTTCCTGTGGTTTTATAAAGCGTTTTCCAGCAGTGTTAACCCCTTGTCAAACATGGTCTTTGGCTGTTCAGCTAACCCGCAGCAGCCACGGGCCGAGAATGCCGGGTAAGTGTCTGGTTAAGCTCCATGAACTGAAGTGGAAGGGTCCCAGCAATTACAGGGGGAATGTAACCTGTGTCAGCAGATAGTATCTCATTTATGTATTCAGGTCAGTAAAAGTTTCTCAACCCTTAAAAAAGTATTTGCATGTGAAAATGTTTTCATCCTACTTTATTTGTGTTATATTAGTATGTAAATCATGCTGTCAGAGTGGCTTGTCTATGTTTGTTTGAAGCACCTTCACAAATCACAGAATTACAGAATTACAATCTGCAGTTGAGTAATCCTTTTAGATTCCACTACCTCTTTGTCTTCCTCAAAAGAGATTGGCCACACACACACACACACGGCTGTTTGATTAGTGTGACGGGAAGATTGTGCCCGGTACCCTCAGGGCTGGTAAGGGAGAAGAGTTTTGGGCAAGAAATACATCCTGTTGAGATAAAGTCTTTCCCTTTCATGCATATTTCATCTGAGGAGGTAGCTACTTCTTCATTTGCACATTGAGTCTCATCCCTGAGGATTACTGAGCGATGACTAAGACCGTTGCCTTTTTTAAACACACATTTAACTGCGACACCCACAATCCCCCAGAGCCCCCAATGCACCATTAACAAACTCAAGGGCAATATTCAGGCATTGAGATACTATTATATGCATACAGTACCAACAGGTATCAGTAAACTTGAATCAATACACTTTCCCACTGGCTACTTAATGCAGGAAGCAACATATTTTGCCACAATCTTGTTACTCTGCTGCTCATCTTCTCATAGAATGCAAGTTAACGAAACAAGCCCTCCTGTAAATTGGTGCTGGCCACACATACACTTTATTGATTGGCGCAGTCCTAGTGGGGCTAAAGGTGCAGTGGTTTTTGTTCCAAATTATCTCTTAATCACTTCATAATGAGGGCAGCCTCCCTCCATCCTGCCTCATTGATTAGCTGCTCATGTTGAAACCGAAGCAGTCCATCCACTTCACTTCACTAAATGTTTACTTTGGATTCGCTGGTGTTTGGGCTTAGTTGTATCCGAAATCCTTATAATGGGTTTAAGTTGATTTTGTTTCTGGTGGTGCATTCATGCAGTTTTTGTATAGTCTATTTTGGTGATCATGCAATGGATTTCACTATAGCTGAAGTTCCTGCATGATTTCAAAATATAATGTTTTTATTTTTAGGCTAGAAATAAAATACAAAACCGACTCTACTAACCACGTTCCAGGAATTTTAAATGTGGGTGCATGCTGGAGCGTGTTATTCTTGGAAATCGACCCACAATTTCTTAGCATGCAGGAAAGATCTGTTTCGCAAAGACAAAATGTTTGAGGAGGACATTAGTAAAAGAGGGAGAGCGAGAGAGATTGGGAAATAGGCAGAGTAAGTAGGAGAATAACATCAACAAAAATCCATCATTCATGCCACAAAATACATGTAATCATGCATTAGGGCCTGATTCAGACTTAGGAAATGTATGCCTTTTTTACGCACGCCTTTCCTAGGCACTTCTCAGCAGTTGGTATTCAGACTTACCTTATGCAGGTGCGTAACGGGCTTTTCAGGTGTGATTCCCTTGCGGGTGCTAAATATATTACATTGAATCTCTGAAAAGCCTCCCACTTGCTGGCCAACAGATTTTCTTGTGGAGTTTTCATTCAATAGTGTTTTCAGTACATGTATCTAAAACCATCCCTTTAAATACTTTAACTTTTTAATTATAATTTTCTTGACAGGCTCACTAGAATATACACTGAGTGTACAAAACATTGTACATGCTCTTTCTGTGACAGACTGACCAGTGAATCCAGGTGTAAGCTATGATCCTTTATTGATGTCATCTGTTAAATCCACTTCAACAAAGGAGGCTGACACAAAATGTGCAGAGCAACAGATGGGCTACAGCTAGTCAACTAACAGTCCAGTACAACATTGGTGCCCAAAAAACAATAAAAGAATGCACAACTCATTGTACCTTGACAACAAATGGGGTATGGAGGTCTATGACCTTAGAGTTCCACTTTTTTCAGCAAAAAACAAGAAACTGTGGTTGCAGTGGGCTAAATGGAGAAAATACTGGAGAATCAGAAACACATTCCCGGGTCTGAATCCCGGTTCCTGCTGTTTCACGCTGATAGTAGGACTAGAGCATGGAGAAAACCACATGAGTACATGCATCCATCATGCCGCGTGTCAACATTGCAGGGTGGTGATGGTGTAATGGGGGGTGTGTTTTCATGGCACGTATTGGGCCCCTTGATAAAAGTGGCGCAACATTTGAATGCCACAGGATATCTGAACATCATTGCCAATCAGGTGCATCCCTTCATTTTTTTCTGCAGGATAATGCCACAAGGCTAGTATTGTTCAGGAATGGTTCCAAGAAAATTACGGTCGATTTCAGTTTACTGCAGTGGCCTGCCCAGTCACCAGATCTCAATCCAATAGTGCATCTGTGGGATGAGATGGAATGATCTATTCAGAGTAGAGATCCACTACCAGCCAACTTGACACAACTGTGGAAAGCATTGTAGTCAACAGCGGTTTGATTCATCATGAAAGTTTCCGTGTTCAATTCATGAAATATTGGAAGGTGAGAAAAGGGTACAATAGGGGTTGAACAGCAGTCCTATAAATCTACCCTAATAATCCTCACTAATCCCGGAACTGTGATGACAACGATCCAGTCGTCATGAACCGTGCTCCAGGTTTAAACTGCTATTGTTGTGACTTTAATTTCATTAATCTGATGACATTATTTATTAAACCAACTAACTGTGTTTAATTGTCACCCGATTTTAATTAAAATTATTATTATTTAAAAAAAAATAATCATGCAACAATTAACTCATTAGGATTTGGGGCACCACGGAAGAGGTTGTTTTAAAGAGTTACCATCTCCCGAATTAAACTCTATAAGGCTCCCGAGTGGAACAGCGGTCTAAGGCACTGCATCTCAGTGTTAGATGCGTCACTACAGTCCCTGGTTCAAATCCAGGCTGTATCATAGGGTGGCGCACAATTGTCCCAGCGTCGTCCGGGGTAGGCCGTCATTGTAAATGAGAATTTGTTCTTAACTGAATTGCCTAGTGAAATAAAGGTTCAATTAAGAATAAATGTGTATATATCTATTTCATCGATAAACAGTTTTTATTAATCATTACCTCTTATCATATCATTATTCTGACCAGTTGTAACCTTCTTGGATTTGCAAAAACCCCAGCCTTGCTCATTATTCAGTACTACAGAAAATGTTTTAATTATTGATTTACTAGCTAACTAAATAATACCAGGATAACATACCCACTTGATACATGAGAAGAAAGTCCCTAGTGGACTGACGCAACATGGCGTTTTACAGACCCACAGAGAGAGAATGACATATATTCTAGAACTATTCTCACAATCATATAGTTTGCACATGAACCGCTGCCCGTTTGGAATAAGAAATCATTAATGTATTTACGTTTGGGTGCCTTTGTCCATTGTGTAGTCCTAAACCGAACTAAAGAGTTCTCTTCCATTGGCTCCTGAAGCTGCTTATTTGAAGATTTTCCAGCCGTGCCGATGGTTCCAGTGGGGTGATAAGAGTAGCGTACTACGGTGATTTGAGACTTGTAGTAGGAAGGGATGGTTTGAAGAGGTTGAGATATTTGACTCCGGACAGCTAATCAGCTGTACCAGGGACTGAGAGGGGAGTTTGTCACCTCTTCCTCCTCGTTGATTATTCAGGGTGCAGGATTCAGACCACTATGGAAAAGGGCTGCAGCTCTTCGTCTTGCTGGTCTAATGGAAGATGAGTTTATTTCTTCACCGCGCGTTGAGGCGCAAAGTTTCAAACATGTAGCTAACATCTCATGTTTCCTGGTCGAATGTTCATTTCGTTACCAAGGCTTTTTATCCACTCTGGCGAAAGGGGATGGCGCCGTCCATCTGACACGCTCTCCAACCTCACTCGGGGCGTGGCTACTTACTTATGTACAGTTTATAGGAGATAGATTCTCTTATACCTCTTAAAATCACATTCCTATCTTAACAAAAATACTTTAATAATGTTTTATATTATATGCACAACGTATTGGATGGAAACTTGATAGATAAAGGAGATATACTTTCCAAGTTACAGTATTTCATCCATACAGTTTTAAAAAAATGACATCACAAAATGAAAACCAATATTACATTTAGTTTTCCATGGTTCCCCACTGACCATTCCCCACATTCACGTTTTGGATGTTAGCGTTTTGGGCGGGAAAAGGCCCTTGGAGACAAAGGACATTTCTTTAGCCAAAACTGGAGAGCAACAGAGTCCTCTCCGGGATAATTTACAACCGAGTGTGAGCTATCAACCCAACAGTCCCCCCCTCTTTGTAGGTGGGAGAGGGTCTGGTTATTGTCAACCATTGCTGAGCTGAGCCATTTGATCCTCACAGGAGAGTCATGACACTAGGTATGGTCTGTGTTCCATAATGATTCAAATAGGCTACATGTCCCAAATTATGGCACTTGTAATATGTTAGCCTATTGTAAAACACTATTGACCCTCAGGAACAACCATACGGACTTGACAGACGAAAGAAAAGTAAACTAAAAATGTAAGGGAATGATGCAAAAAGTGTCATATTTCTATAAAATGTATAAAATAAAACACTACTATATCTTGATTAGAGAAGTATTCAACCTTCTGAGTCAATACATGTTAGAATCACCTTTCGTAGCGATTACAGCTGTGAGTCTTTCTGGGTAAGTCTCTAAGAGCTTTGCACACTTGGATTGTTTGTTGACTAGACAGCCATTTTCAAGTCTTGCCATAGATTTTTTTTCAAGACGTTTTTAAGTCAAAACTGTAACTAGGCCACATTGAATGTTCCTATGTCTTCTTGGTAAGCAACTCCAGTGTATTTTTGGCCTTGTGTTTTAGGTTATTAGGTGAATGTGTCTCCCGGTGTCTGTTGGAAAGTCTGTTGGAACCAAGTTTTCCTCTAGGGGTTTGCCTGCCTGGCTCTATTCCGTTTCGTGTTATCCTAAACAAAACTCATTAGTCCTTGTCAATGACTAGCATACCCATAACATGATGCAGCCACCATCCTGCTTAAATATACGAAGAGTGGTACTCACTGACGTGTTGGATTTGCCTCAAACATAATGCATTGTATTCAGGACAGTTTTTGCAGTTCTACTTTAGTGCATTATTGCAAACAGCGTACATGTTTTGGAATGTTTGTATTCTATTCTGTTTGTATTTAATTTAGGTTAGTATTGTGGAGTAACTATGTTTTTGATTCATCCTTATGTTTCTCCTATCACAGCCATTAAACTCTTAACTTTTTTAAAGTCAGCGTTGGCCTCATGGTGAAATCCCTGAGTTGTTCCTTCCTCTCCGGCAACTGAGTTAGGAAGGACACCTGTATCTTTGTAGTGATTGGGTGCATTGATACACTATCCAAAGTGTCATTTATAACTGCACCATGCTCAAAGGGGATATTCAGTGTCTGCTTTTTTGTGTTTACCCATCTACCAATAAGTCCCTTTCTTTGTGAAGAATTGGAACATCTCCCTGGTCTTTGTGGTTGAATCTGTTTTTGAAATTCACTGCTCGACTGAGGGACCTTACAAATATCTCTATGTGTGGGGTACAGGGATGAGGTAGTCATTCAAAAATCATGTTAAACACTTATCATTGTCCATGCAACTTATGTGACTTAAGCAAATTTTTACTCCTCAACTTATTTAGCATTGCCATAAGAAAGAGGTTGAATACGTATTGACTCAAGACATTTCCGTTTTACATTTTTAATACATTTCTAAAAACATAATTCCACTTTGAAGTTATGGGGTATTGTGGGACACAATCTCAATTTAATCCATTTAAAATTCAGCCTGAAACACATACAAATTTAGAAAAAGTTAAGTGGTGTGTGAATACTATCTGAAGGCACTGTAGGCCTATTTCTGTGGGTGTTACTGATGGTGGCTACTGATATTGGCTAGTACTTAATATGATAGAAATAAAATATTTTTTTAATTACGAAAATGTCCGGCCATATAATTAAATAATTCCAGAGTGCATACATCAACTCGGTAGGTTCGCCGCTACTGTCAGTGCGCACGGGTTTTCATAGGCTAGAGCCTCAGCTTGGGTCTCCAAATTTCAGACCCACAAATTATGAAGCTTTAAGGCCTACAATTAGAATTCTGAATAACGGCAAAGCTATTTATACGTCACTGTGGAAAAGAGTACGAAATACCTGTCATGTTGACATGCTTTTTAGCTTGCTGAAATATGACTGGTTTCACATTTGTCTCCAGGGATCATAAGGTAAAATAGATCTAAAACAATTGTCATATGTACAATTCCCTTATCCAAACGGATTACTCAAATAGCTCTGTAAATGTGTAAAAGAAAGATGTTGTTGCACTTGGAACCGACAGGTTGCTTGACCTTATTCATCATTTCATTTTGCGTAAAGGAATACAGTGTTTCTGTGGACACCTCTGCCACACCTTCATTTCTTTGATCTCTACCCCAAACGAATAGTAGCTGAATAGCATGCTATTCTTAGGCGTAACATCAGAATACGGATATAGAGAAAAGCAAATAAAATGTACTTTCCATTTACGCATGCTTCACTTTCGTCGAAATTCCCCCCTATTAGTCTTTGTTTGTGTTCTTAGAATCTGGGGCACAGTTATTGTGTCTGTTGTCACAGATATAGCTTATACCGTAAAGCAATAACTGCATGGGAAAAAATTCAGCGACTGCAGAACCTATTCTGAGTCATGATCATGTCTCAAAGTAGTTTATTGCAGTTTTTGGAAATTAGGATTTTTATGGGCCCGAAACGTGAAATGAAGCAGGAAATTAAAAACCTAAGCTTGTTTTTCCCGCTTAAAGCCGCTGCTTCATGCAGTAATGCCTCATCTTACCCGATTCAGGCTCTGCACGCACTCAAAAAGTGAATGGTATTCATTTACACAAAAGTGTTTTGATTAAACCGCTTAGTTTTTTTGTTGTTGAATGGTATCATGCGACTATTGAAAATAAATATGCTAGTCTCACACATTGGTGTTATATGACATGCATACTGCCAATTGGGTTTTTATTAGCTTGTTCAAAACCCTGCATTGAATTTCCCAACTATCCATAAATAGCTGTCTTGTTCGACCTTGTTACTGGAAACTTGGCCGGGGTCTATCAAGACTTAGCGTGTACTGTACATGTATGCACTTAGGGAAGGGATGACAATGGATCGCATTCAAGTGTCTGCTAGTCTTCGCTTTGTTTAACGTCAATGTGTATGTGTGTGTATTTATGCATGTGTTGGTGTATGTGCTGGTTTTTACAGTGTAGGTCTACATCTCTGGGTGGTGATAATGATATCAGTCGTTTGGTTTGGACGAGGTGCAAGATTAGTTCAGTAACAGACTCCTATCGCTCTCATTTTCCTGGATTTCTCAGAACTCCAGACCCTTTCGCCTGATTCAGGGTTATTTTTAAACCGGTCTGTGGGGGTAGAGGTCCAGGGAGTTAGTGTCAAATAATTCTACCCAGGGCACCCGGCCAGGGTGTGTACAATTGCCCCCCCCCCCCCTCTCCTTCTCACTGCAATCGTCCCATTCCGCGGGTGTGCCAGTTAACCATGTGGTGACTCATACATGCAGGTGTGTGTTTGTGTGTTGTAACAGCTGTTACGATGTTTACCATGTGTTTTAGTCTTTTACACAGATACAGTAAACATATTTGTGTTGACGCACACAAACGCACTCCTACAGGTTCTCTTTCTCCTGCCCAGTGCCTCCAAGGCGGCTTCATTTTATCCTCCTTTATTGCTTTTCCACATTATCTCTCTGCCTCGACCAGTCTCTCCCTGAGGGGCAATCACTGGTGATGGACGGTATGAAAGACAACTTAAGGTAAACAAGTCTCCAACTGCAGAGCTTGATACTGCTTTACTGCCTCGTCTCAGAGAGATGAGAGAGAGGTACAGTAAACCGGGTATATCTTTAGTCACCTAATTTGAAAGGACCCAAATAGCCACCACAGCGGAAATGACCCCTACCTCCCACTGTCACACTCTAAACATGGTTCCATTACCTGCTACTATAATCACAGTCAGTATCCGTGACTATTTTCGATGGTCACAAAAAAGGTTCCAAAGGTTTGTCACATACACATGGTTAGCAGGTGTTAATGAGAGTGTAGCAAAATGCTTGTGCTTCTAGTTCCAACAGTGCAGTAGTATCTAACACTTCAATAATTCCCCATCAACTACCTAATACACACAAATCTAAAGGGGTTAATATGTACATGTAAGTATATGGATGAGCGATGGCTGAGCGGCATAGGCAAGGTGCAATAGATGGTATAAAATACGGTATACATGCGATATGAGTAATGTAAGATATGTAAACATTATTTAGAGTGGCATTGTATAAAGTGACTAGTGATCCATTTATTAAAGTGGCCAGTGATTGGGTCTCAATGTAGGCAGCAGCCTCTCTGGGTTAGTGATTGCTGTTTCGCAGTCTGATGGCCTTGAGATAGAAGCTGTTTTTGAGTCTCTCGGTCCCAGCTTTGATGCACCTGTACTGACCTCACCTTCTGGATGGTAGCGGTGTGAACAGGCAGTGGCTCGAGTGGTTGATGTCCTTGATCTTTTTGGCCTTCCTGTGAAATCGGGTGCTGTAGGTGTCATGGAGGGCAGATAGTTTGCCCCCGGTGATGCGTTGTGCAGACCTGGGTGACAAGCCAACTTTCTTCAGTCTCCTGAGGTTGAAGAGGCGCTATTGCGCTGCCTTCACCACACTGTCTGTGTGGGTGGACCATTTCAGTTTGTCTGTGATGTGTATGGCGAAGAACTTCAAACTTTCCACTTTCTCCACTGCTGTCCCTTCGATGTGGATAGGGGGGTGCTACCTCTGCTGTTTCCTGAAGTCCACGATCATCTCCTTTGTTTTGTTGACGTTGAGTGAGAGGTTGTTTTCCTGACACCACACTCCGAGTGCCCTTACCTCCTCCCTCCCTGTCTCGTTGTTGTTTGTAATCAAGCCTACTACTGTTGTCGTCTGCTAACTTGATGATTGAGTTGGAGGTGTGCATGGCCATGCAGTCATGGGTGAACAGGAAGTACAGGAGGGGGCTGAGCGCACACCCTTGTGGGGCCCCAGTGTTGAGGGTCAGTGAAGTGAAGGTGTTGTTTCCTACCTTCACCACCTGGGGGCATGGTTGAGACCCAGGGCCTCCAGCTTGATGATGAGCTTGGAGGGTACTATGGTGTTGAATGCTGAGCTGTGGTCAATGAACAGCATTCTTCCATAGGTATTCCTTTTGTCCAGATGGGATAGGTCTCATCTAACCAGCAAGCCCCCCCCACCACCACCACAATGAACTACACATCTCCCATAGTTTGTCCCATTTCGTCTTTCCCTTTTCTCAGTCGGAACACTTCTGAGGTGCTAATGGAGTCGTAATGGAGAGAGACAGACTGAGCTCTGAGGAACACGTATGGGACAATCAGGTCAGTGATTGCATTGAGGTGACCATTCACACGCAAGACCTTTTTAATTATGTTCCTTTAATTAACCAGTGAGCATTATGTCTATGTCCATTTGTCTACCCACTCGCCTTGGCAGACTAGGCTGAATACGCAGGCATTGTGTTCACTGGGCTCCGTGGTCCCTACCTCCTACTATATTTTCCATTCAGTCAAATCAATGTTTTCTCTCTTTTAGATTAGCATGATAATACCCCACGGGGGGAGGATGGTGAGGTGTCAGCACAGGGTTGCTAATCACATTAACCGTGTGCACCGCCTGGTATTATTATACTAAATGCACCATCGGTTAAACTAACAGTCTGAATTCCGGCATTATTCTCCAATATCAATGGGGTAAGAAAGGGGGAAGGAGCACAATGGCAAATTGTGGGCTATGTCTTGCTCCCTGGTGTCCACACTATTGTTCCATGGAGCTTTCCCCAGTGTAATTATGCTATGCTAATACCCTCCCCTTGGTCCCCAGTTATACCTGCATCAGGGTTGTTCAGCCTTGCAGATTAGACTATGCTATGTCACGTTGTTGTAGATGGAGTGAAACTAGACAACAACAAAAAACTGTCCTCCAGTGCCTCCTCTGAAACATGAGCATATCCTGGGCTGTTTCTCAGACACTCTCTGTGGTGGTGGGGGTTTGACAGGAAAATCATTGGCTGAGCTTGTTGCCATGGTTTCAGCGTCAGGGTCAGGTGTGTGTCAGACCACCTTGAACTCCTCCGCTGGATTGATTGTGTTGGCCTTGACAGGGTTAGACCGCTGCTCCTCCCCTTGACACGAGGACTTTCTTAAAGCCTGACACAGGCAGCACAGACAAACCCCCGTCATGGTCTGAGGAGAGCCGGGTGAGGTCAGGGGTCAGGGGTTAAGGTGGAGTTGTGGCTTGATCTGAATACTGATTGATTTTCTTTGGTTATCTGGGGAAAGGGGCCATGTTAGGAGGGAGGTCAAGTCATTTACCCTTATTCACTGTTAAGACAGAGTATGGGAATGTGGTGAAGGAATGGCGAGAGACGAGTAGTCACAACATGCCTCGCCCTTTTGCTGGACTGTGTGTGTGCTCCTTGTGATTTCACTCTCACTGACCCACAATACTACACTGACCCACAATAATTTACAGCTGAGAGGAGGAAGGACAGTTACAGGGTACTCTGTGTGCCCGATGAACATGTTCTTGGTATTCTGTAGATATGCTCATTTCTGTGGTTAGTTCTTTTAACATTTTATGTAGAGCTGAAAAACTCCCTTGCTTGTCTTGCATTTTCTCCTAGTAAAGTTGTTTTGACAATGAGATGACATGCACAAGATAGCTCTTGAGTTTAGCTTGAACTCAACTGATGATATTTTGATGTTCTTTGAGTGGCTATATTTGGCTCACATATGGATGGTTCTTCATGCATTTCTAGAAAAAGGGCTCAATTATGTGCACCAAGTTAGTCCCTTTCAAAAGTCTACATTTTAATTGACAATTTAGATGTCTCTCCTCTTCTCAAGTAATCGGAGATATCATAAAAATTGTGAAAATAGAAATTCTGGCACTCTCGCCTTAAGTAGTTTGAGGTAGTCCATGAGGTAGTTTGAACCGCAAACCGTTGCTAATATTGACTGTAACAGAAATTAGGTGAGCTTGAAACATATATGCTTGAACAACGACCATTTTGGAACCCCTGTATTAAACCTTCAAGGGGGGTTGGACAATGGCACCACCCGCAGTGACATGGTGGTCCACAGCTGTAGATGATCCCAATATCTTAATGTCGAGCCCTGATCCTGCACCCTGGTCCTGATCCTGCACCCTGGTCCTGATCCTGCACCCTGGTCCTGATCCTGCACCCTGGTCCTGATCCTGCACCCTGGTCCTGATCCTGGATAATGAGCAGCTAAGTCTTCCCGCTTTAGTCTCTGTGATTAATCAAACTACTGCCAGGTCAGTGGAGGGGACACAGGGTTTGGAAGAAATCTGTCCTCTCCTAACCTCTATCCCTTTCCTTCATCTCTTCCTCCGCTTGGCGAGATCTGTGGTTGTTGTCATTTGTGCTATTTTGCTGGTTAATGGAGGTTTTCTGGTTTCTTTGGAGATGTGGTATCTCTTTCACTGTTGAAGATCCATATTCAGAATCGATGCAGAATCGCACATGCTCATGTCAACACACGTTAACATGTCGGTGTGTGAGCTGCTTGTTTGTCCTTCCAACCATATATGGAAGCGTCTGAAAAGAGTGGAATGAAGTTGCAAATAAAACAAACATCCTGTAAAATGTTTCAGCTGCCAGAGTTGTACATGATTACGTACCAAGTTGTGATTACGAGCAGTGGATTTTGTAACGGTGTTTACATGTTATCACAGAGTTGAGAGGAAGCCCAGGCTGGACAGTTTTGTTGCCTTAGCTCTGGTGGTGGACTCGTTCATCTCTACTAATGTTACCCAATCAGAAAATATTATGCTGGCACCATTATCTCAAAGCCCTCTCAGATCTTTTTTTCCCCTACCAATTTACATTTCCTTTTTTCCTTTTTTAGGTGTTTAGCTTATGCTACTGTTATGCTGGCTTGCGTATCATACTTTTAGATTGAGGCAAGTTTTAAGGAAAATAAGATTGAGCTCCACATACGATATGGTAAGAGCCTTGAACGTTTACTGAACCCGACAGAAGCTTGCTTTTTCCCTTACTCCTGGAAAATATATTTAGAAATTGCATTGACGAGTTGATCGCAGTGCACCAATCAGATAGTATGAGCATGATCCTAACAGGTGGCTTATTGATCTGTGGTGTTGATTAAACTGTGCGACCTTCCCCTCCTTTCCGAAGGAAAATAGAACACATAGCCCTACCCTCTAAAATACACCTACTGGGCATTTGGGAGCAATTTGAAGTCTGGGACCTTTTAGTGCCTTGGAGTTAATCATGTTTTGCTGTTGAACTTGAAATGGAATTTGTTTTTCACTGCACACAAGCGCTGAATATGTTATTATTTTGTTTTGTTCTTTCTCAGGCTGTGCTTTGAAATCTGAACTGATCCATTACAGCTCTTACAGATGGCAAGTACCAGCATTCATCGATCAACATTTTGCTACAGACCAAAAAAGAGCAAAACAATAGAATATTGGCCAGAAGCCCATGCATATCACGCAACCCACAAATAGGCTGTTATTGATACACTACAGTTTAGATTTTTTCTCTTGGTGCTCTTGGCCTTTTCCCCTCATACTGGGGGCATAGATAAAATAGAAAAAGTACAAATAAACAGAGCTATTATAGAATTTGAGACAATAGAGGAACCAGCATGTGGCTGCCAGCTGGTCTGTTTTTTTCTTTTTGTCCAGTGGCTTCTTTTTTTAACATGTCTTTACAGGTTGAACTACCTGCTGTGTTTTTGGGGAACTAGGTCACATACACGACCTTGACTATTTGTCTAGGATAGATAAGGTCCTAGTTTTGGATTTAGGCCAATGCTCTAATCATGGCCCCAAAAATGTTCAATCGCAGATGATTTTGACCGACCAAGTTCAGTCTGACTATAAATAGCCACTGCAATGGGAGGGAAAATGCACTTTCTTGAGGCTCTGCTGAATCGACTGGCAGAAGGAATTTTCCAGAACAATGACCAGGTTAATGTGTTTACAAAATGTTAATTGTGATTGATGGCCCTCATGTTAAGCAAGGCCTTGTCCTGATTTGGGATTTCAGTAGAGTACGTTTTTGTGGCCAAGGACTTGGATAACCCTCATAATGTGCTATAATTCACAACATGAACCGTGTACTGCAAGAGCATAGACATGCTCTGGCATCATTTAAAAGATTTGACCTAAATCTAGGTGTCAGCCTATCCAGAGGAACAACATCACTTACTAAACCAACAGGTTGCTTTTTTTCATTGTTTGAAAGATCTCTTTGCCATATTGTCAGAGTGGAGAATTCAAAGAGAGAAATCCAAAGCTTTCTCAAACCGCTCTGTGCTGAAAGGGGAACTGGCAAAGTGAAGCCTAATTCTCTTTAAGCAGATTGCCAGAACAGATTGTGTTCTGAGATGCCCTGTGATTTGGCCATCTCCAACTCTCTCTAGGATTTGTCAACAGATTTTATTCATAATCTGCCCATTATCAATGTAAACTAAGTGCAATTTTGTTAACTTCCCTTTCTCTGAATAGAGAAGAATCTGTAAAGAAACTTGTCCTCTTCTGCTTTGTTAGTCAATGGAATTTCTCTTCTGACATCTTAAGCACAGGACATTTAAATGTCTCTTTTTTTTTTTTGCTGCTCGGGTCTTTCCTTTACTTCAATAATCATTGTTTGCCTTCCACTATAAACCTGGCTATATTATTGAGAGGGGTATCGAACATACGAATCCTGCCCACGGGTGGTTTGAGTAAAAAAAAAATATATATATATAATAATTTGAACGGTAGTATATATATTTTGGGGTCACTTATAAATGTCATTGTTTTTTAAATAAAAGCAAAGAAAATGTCCATTAAAATAACATAAAATTGATCAGAAATACAGAGTAGACATTGTTAATGTTGTAAATGACTGGAAACGGCAGATTTCTTTATGGAATATCTACAGTCGTCGCCAAAAGTTTTGAGAATGACACAAATATTAATTTCCACAAAGTTTGCTGCTTCAGTGTCTTTTAGATATTTTTGTCAGATGTTACTATGGAATACTGAAGTATAATTACAAGCATTTCATAAGTGTCAACGGCTTTTATTGACAATTACATGAAGTTGATGCAGAGTCAATATTTGCAGTGTTGACCCTTCTTTTTCAAGACCTCTGCAATCCGCCCTGGCATGCTGTCAATGAACTTCTGGGCCACATCCTGACTGATGGCAGCCCATTCTTGCATAATCAATGCTTGGAGTTTGTCAGAATTTGTGGGTTTTTGTTTGTCCACCTGCCTCCTTGAGGATTGACCACAAGTTCTCAATGGGATTAAGGTCTGGGGAGTTTCCTGGCCATGGACCCAAAATATCGATGTTTTGTTCCCCGAGCCACTTAGTAATCACTTTTGCCTTATGGCAAGGTGCTCCATCATGCTGGAAAAGGCATTGTTCGTCACCAAACTGATCCTGGATGGTTGGGAGAAGTTGCTCTCGGAGGATGTGTTGGTACCATTCTTTATTCATGGCTGTGTGCTTAGGCAAAATTGTGAGTGAGCCCATTCCCTTGGCAGAAGCAACCCCACACATGAATGGTCTCAGGATGCTTTACTGTTGGCATGACACAGGACTGATGGTAGCGCTCACCTTGTCTTCTCCGGACAAGCTTTTTTCCGGATGCCTCAAACAATCGGAACGGGGATTCATCAGAGAAAATGACTTTACCCGAGTCCTCAGCAGTCCAATCCCTGTACCTTTTGCAGAATATCAGTCTGTTCCTGATGTTTTTCCTGGAGAGAAGTGGCTTCTTTGCTGCCCTTCTTGACACCAGGCCATCCTCCAAAAGTCTTCGCCTCACTGTGCGTGCAAATGCACTCACACCTGCCTGCTGCCATTCCTGAGCAAGCTCTGTACTGGTGGTGCCCCGATCCCGCAGCTGAATCAACTTTGGGAGACGGTCCTGGCGCTTGCTGGACTTTCTTGGGCGCCCTGAAGCCTTCTTCACAACAATTGAACCGCTCTCCTTGAAGTTCTTGATGATCTGATAAATGTTTGATTTAGGTGCAATCTTACTGGCAGGAATATCCTTGCCTGTGAAGCCCGTTTTGTGCAAAGCAATGATGACGGCACGTGTTTCCTTGCAGGTAACCATGGTTGACAGAGGAAAAACAATGATTCCAAGCACCACCCTCCTTTTGAAACTTCCTGTCTGTTATTCGAACTCAATCAGCATGACAGAGTGATCTCCAGCCTTGTCCTCGTCAACACTCACACCTGTGTTAACAAGAGAATCACTGACATGTCAGCTGGTCCTTTTGTGGCAGGGCTGAAATGCAGTGGAAATGTTTTTTGGGGATTCAGTTCATTTGCATGGCAAAGAGGGACTTTGCAATTAATCTGATCACTCTTCATAACATTCTGGAGTATATGCAAATTGCAATCATACAAACTGAGGCAGCAGACTTTGTGAAAATGAATATTTGTGTCATTCTCAACTTTTGGCCACGACTGTACATAGATGTCCAGAGGCCCATTATCAGCAACCATCACTCCTGTGTTCCAATGGCACGTTGTGTTAGCTAATCCAAGTTTTTCATTTAAAAAGGCTAATTGATCATTAGAAAACCCTTTTGAAATTGTTAGCACAGCTGAAAACTGTTGTTCTGATTTAAAGAAGCAATAAAACTAGCTTCTTTAGACTAGTTGAGAATCTGGAGCATCAGCATTTGTGGGTTCGATTACAGGCTCAAAATGGCCAGAAACAAATAACTTTCTTTTGAAACTCATCAGTCTTTTCTTGTTCTGAGAAATGAAGGTTATTCCATGAGAGAAATTGCCAAGAAACTGAAGATCTCGTACAACGCTGTGTACTACTCCCTTCACAGAACAGTGCAAACTGGCTCTAACCAAGTAGAAAGAGGAGTGGGAGGCCCTGGTGCACAACTGAGCAAGAGGACAAGTACATTAGAGTGTCTAGTTTGAGAAAGACGCCTCAAGTTCTCAACTGGCACCTTCATTAAATAGTATCCGCAAAACACCAGTCTCAACGTCAACAGTGAAGAGGCGACTCCGGGATGCTGGCTTTCTAGGCAGTGTTGCAAAGAAAAAGCCATGTCTCAGACTGGCCAATAACAAGAAAATATTAAGATGGACAAAAGAACACAGACAATGGACAGAGGAAAATTGGGGGGAAAATGTTATGGACAGACGAATCTAAGTTTGAGGTGTTCGGATCACAAAGAAGAACATTCGTGAGACTCCGAAAAAATCAAAATATGCCGGAGGAGTGCTTGACGCCATCTGTCAAGGATGGTGGAGGCAATGTGATGGTCTGGGGGTGCTTTGGTGCTGGTAAAGTGGGAGATTTGTATAGGGTAAAAGGGATCTTGAAGGAGGAAGGCTATCACTCCATTTTGCAACGCCATACCATGTGGACGGTGCTTAATTGGAGCCAATTTCCTCCTACAACAGGATAATGACCCAAACTGTAATAACTATTTAGGGAAGAAGCAGTCAGCTGGTATTCTATCTATACTGGAGTGGCCAGCACAGTCACCGGATCTCCAACCTATTGAGCTGTTGTGGGAGCAGCTTGAGCGTATGGTACGTAAGAAGCGCCCATCAAGTCAATCCAATTTGTGGGAGGTGCTTCAGGAAGCATGGGGTGAAATCTCTTCAGATTACCTCAACAAATTGACAACTAGAATGCCAAAGGTCTGCAAGGCTGTAATTGCTGCAAATGGAGGATTCTTTAACGAAAGCAAAGTTTGAAGGACACAATTATTATTTCAACTAAAAATCATTATTTATAACCTTGTCAACGTCTTGTCTATATTTCCTATTCATTTTGCAAATCATTTCATGTATGTTTCCATGGAAAATAAGGACATTTCTAAGTGACCCCAAACTTTTGAACGGGTGTGTGTGTGTTAGCTCAACCGTCCCATGGGGGACCCACCGATCCTGGGACGGTTGAGTTAATGTAGGCTAATGCGATTAGCATGAGGTTGTAAGTAACAAGAACATTTCCCAGGACATAGACATATCTGATATTGTCAGAATGCTTAAATTCTTGTTAATCTAACTGCACTGTCCAATTTGCAGTAGCTATTACAGTGAAATAATACCATGCTATTGTTTGAGGAGAGTGCACAGTTATGAACTTAAAGTTAATAAACCAACTTTGGCACATTTGGGCAGTCTTGATACATTTTTTTTTAACAGAAATGCAATGGTTCTTTGGCTCAGTCTACACAAACCTAAATTGCGTCTGGGCTGGAATAATACATTATGGCCCTTCTCTTGCATTTCAAAGATGATGGTACAAAATAATACAAAAAAACGCACGTTTTTTTTCTTTGTATTATCTTTAACCAGATCTAATGTGTTATATTCTCCTACATTAATTTCACATTTCCACAAACTTCAAAGTGTTTCCTTTCAAATGGTATCAAGAATATGCATATCCTTGCTTCAAATCCTGAGCTACAGGCAGTTAGATTTGGGTATGTCATTTTAGGTGAAAATTGGGGGGAAAAGGGGTGGATCCTTAAAAGGGTAGATGTATAAATGTATACTTTTTTTAAATGACTTAAACCAACTGTGTAGAAATGATAATAGCCCTTCATTCATACAGTTTCTTGACTGTCCAGTTCTAATATTATTGACCTGCTGCATCTTGTTTTTAAGAAGTAGTCCACTTGTTAATATAATTGTGTCGGTGTTCTAAAGGAACTTTGGGAACCCTGCTTCACAATATATTAATTCATCCATGACAGCGGCAGAGGGATTTGATTGATGTGACATGCAGGACCTCCGAGGTGTGAAGATCTTAATTTACGCTAAAAGCCCTATTTTTGATTAAAATTACCAAATGGAGCAGATGGTCTAGCCAAGAAATAGAACATTACATATGGTGAATGTCTGACTGTAAGTCAATCTTGAAATTGCCCCTGTTTTAAATAATTATTATTTTTGTTTTTGTTTAGATTGTGGATGTCTTCACTCGGGGTGGCGATCCTAACCAGCTAGTGCCAATCATCTATCCGTGTCAGCTGGCTGAATCTCTGCAGTCAAATTTGTCGAAAGTTTAAGGTAAGACTGCCGTGAATTTTAATTGCAGTGAGATGAATGTTGATTTGGAGTTATAGCTCTGGCTATGAACGTTCTTCTTACTGTTTGATCTTGAATAATTCTGGATAAGAGTGGTTTGATGGGATGGGTGAAAGGTCTGCTGGCTGGAGGCACCCAGTGACAGATTGATAAATGGAAGCAGTGTGAAAGGTTATTAAGCCACTTTTTAAATTCCTGTAATTACCTATATTATTCATTAGATTTTATACAATATTTTAATCAATCTGCAGAGCTGAGTAATTTTCATGGGCAAATGTAGGGGGTAACTCCTCTTCATAACTTTGAAATATCCTTGCTTTTTGTTTTTGTAGAAGTAGATTAGACATATATTATCATGTTATGCGTTTATTAGCGTGACAATAGCAGATTGAGGAATAGGCCGTGATGGAAAGTGGCTTAAATTGCGTTATGGCCAACCCGCCAGTCATGCGGGTATTGAAAAAACAACTGCATAGATTCCCCTAGCGACTGTAGCCTAGATGAAGAGGCATCCTGTCTAGTCTGACAGTCCCTGGCGACCATGACCATGGACAGTAGAGGACAGGGCCAAGGTGTGCTGGTGACAGGCCATCTCACGGGATGGGTCTAAACAGATGGTTGGCCAGATGCAATCTAGCTGTGACCTTGGACCAATCTGAGGGTAGAACCAGTGCAAATTGCAAATGTCTAAAAAAAACATGTCCATAATATCAGTCTAAGACCCATTTTACAGTACTTTGTTATTGTTTGGTGATGGTTAGTGAGTGATTTACATTTATTTTACATTTTGAGGACATACAGGTATAATTATAGCAATTTCTGCACATATGCAGTCTTTGGGGAGTGTGTCCTTCTATTGCTTAAACAGCAGCTTCTCTCTTCTCAATAATTCCCATCTCACCTGCCACTTGACCATCCAGGGCTCTCAGAGGAGATGCCCCAACCCTGGCCCAATTCAAACAGCCAGATCCAGAAATCGAGTGAGAGGAACCTGGGGAATGACTGCCACATCAGCCCAACACTCGCCAGCCCTGTAGAGTGATTTAAGAGCAGTGAAGGGAGGGGCAGGACAAGAGCTGTATGTGGGATTGGGGACTGGGGGTGAGGTTAGAGGTGTCAGGCGTATAATTGGGGTGAGGAGATCTCGGGGTAGATAGAGAGAAGCTTTATTAAGTCAGTTGAACTCGGATGTGGCCCGTCCACCTTGCTTTCCCACACACCCACACATACAGGCCAATCTTCCATTTCCACAAGAGAGACTGTTCAACAAAGACATAGAGGGCAAACTCCTCAGGCTCCTTTCAATCAGATAAAAGACAAAGACCTCATTAATCTACAAATGCTAGTGGGAAAGCTATCTATGGTCCTGTGTCCAAATGGTTGACACAGTTCCAGTTGAAAACATATGCTTCTGTCAGATAGTTATGTTTTAAGGACTGATTTAGTTAATATGCAAGTGTGTTCAGTAGTTTCAGGGCTTTTTTATTTGTTTCAAAGCCAGATTGACGCGACACTTTTTCAGTGACGTCATCAGTTGGAGAAATGTGTTTTTATTTTCTTCAAACAGTAAATGCTAAATTGTTAATGCTCGATCATTGAAGTCTCTCCTTCGCTCAGGCTCTTATTCTGCTATGCCCTGTAGAGGCTTGTTTTTCAAAGCCACTGTGAAGGAGAGGGACATTGACAGCCTGGACACAGCTCTCTTTTCCTGAGAAAATAGTTTTAGACTCTGAGCAGCAAAACAAGAGAAAGTTGATGCGGAGAGGTCACAGGCAGAATTAGCTGCTCCCTCAGTTCCTCCCAATACAAATTGGTTTCCGAGGAACTCAAGAAAGAGGCTGGCTCCTTGTTCTCTGCTTCCTTAGTAGCTTGTTAATCCCCAGCTCTGTCCGGAGGGGAAATGGTTGCGCACACACTACCCCCCAAAAACGACCCCCTGTCCTCCTACCCAATCCTACAGGGACTTGCTAATCCTGTGCCTGGTCATGGTGGGGAGATTGCTGGCTTTTCAAAGCCCGTCTCTGGCCAGACTTCAAAGTCACAGCGATACAAGACTTGAGAAAGTGGGCTTGGTGAATGAGGTCCGCTGAGAGCAAACCTGCTCTGAGGGTCACCTCAAATGTTACCTATGCACTTTCCCCAAGGCACCACTGAGAAGTTCAGTCTCGAGGGGATGGCTTTCTTGATTGGGGTACTGGATGGGGGATAGCTGGTGTGTGGAGGCCCTCTCTGGCCATAACTTGTGAAACCTGACAGAAGGATGGCAGGGCTGTGAAGCTATTTTTCCCAATTTGAAGAGCTGCTGCCAAATTGAAAGGTACCATTTCAAGTGAAATACAGGGAAAAAATAAATACATGGGAAACCCTTCTCTCCCTTCATTTTAAGTCTTTTTCATTCTTGAACTGACAAACTCCTAATTCTGAATATGGGCATTTTGATTGATCCTTATCATTTATAGTGATGATGATGATACATTTGCTTTGTGCCAATCTTGTCAGATTATGTTCATTGAGCTGTCATAACAAGTCTATCTATGTATAGGATGTATCGTGGGTCAGGATTTTGGCTCTGGATGTATTAATTGTGAGACATCTCACTGTTTATAATTTTACAGCTCCTTTGCCAAGAATCACTCCAATTACTACCATGTACATTATTTTTGGGTCCTCATACTCAGTTAGATTCTCAGATAAGAATTTTCTTGATTGGAGCAGCAAGGATTCATGTCAGCTTAGTAGGATTTTCAGGGTCATTGCACTTACTATTTTTTTGTGATCAACAGTAGTTTACTGTCTTAACAAGCCTGTGATAATAATTTTGTTAGTATGCATTTTCTCTGAGTTTTCTGTTCAGCATCTGTTGCCCTTTCTTAGAAATTATTTAACACAATACCATACTTGTTATTTCAATTGGCATGACTAATCTTGTGGGCTTCAAATTCAAAGCATTTAAGTACAAATGTTTGTACCCATGTGCTTGTTAGTCCTACCAAGTGGAAATCCAGTTTTCGAAAATATTTGTCCTCGTTTTGTCATCCTCTTGAGTTATTTGTCTCGTTACTTAAATGTAATCAGAAGTCTTTGTTGCTTGGACGGTTGAGAGGGCTTGCTCAATTTAGACCCTTGATTAGAATAAAGGAATGATTACAGCGAAGGACTCCTTACTCCTGATAACTTGCCTGCTCGCTTGTTTAACGAATGCAGCGTGCCCGTGCAACCTGGCAATTAGCTTAAGTGAACTCCCCCGGCTCCAGATGATGCTTTTTGCCTTCCCGAACAGGAAAGTGCTGGGATGGCAAGTGGGATTCAGCCCCAATGCTCAGAGAGCTTTGCCCTGGGCTAACCCAGTGTAAGAGGTTAGCAAGGTTTAGTAGAATAATGAGGAGGTTCTGTTAACTACGGAAACATTAGTAGATGTGATTTTTACAATTCATTGAGCTTATTCAATTAGCAAACCCTAGCCTATTATTTAGTGCAGATCTTTCTCTACAGATTGATTTACATACCTTTTCCCTCCTTTGTTAGGTGATAAAAATACTTTATTTCTAAAGTGGTTCGTCCTTTAAAAGTTGCAGCGTACTGCAGCACAGCTTGCATGGTGCCGCAAAATTCTATGGCATGTTATTTAAGTGTCAGCCATTGTAAACATTAAAGCTAGTTAGTGCTAGTTTGACCACCAGAGGGCATCTTTGAGAATAATTTGATAGCCTTCAATAGTGGCTGTACTAGAGAATTTAAAACCTTTTTTTGTAAGAACATAGTATATGGGCCTGATTTTAAGAAATGTTGCTTAATTCATTTGATTAATATTATGGTGTTTCTATTCCAAGAACAACCCTCTGGGTTTCCGTTAGGATGGAACGGAAAATATGGCGCTGTACAATGTGACGGTCGGGAGTAGGCTACAGTACTGGGCTATTTAGCTAAAGAATCCCTGTGTCGTGCGGGAGACCGGGGTTCACTTCCCTGATGGGGAAGAAGGTGTAGGCTGTCCTTGTAAATTAATAATTTATTCTTAACTGACTTGCCTAGTTAAATAAAGGTTACACTAAGGGTGTAGGAATGTTATGCTCTAATTGTATAATTGTAGTCTAAACAATACCCAAATGGAGATTCAGTGAAAATTAACATCTCATTAATTTATCAAGACCAGTTCCCATGCTTCTCTCAGAGCAGAGCGAAACGGTGCTAAAATAGTTGTAGGTTATGGCTTCAAATCCTATTGCTTCTAACTTCAATATGCTCTTTAAATAAATAAGACCTACACCACTTTGAACAGCACATTACTCAACACTAGTGAGACTCATGTTGCCTACGGTAGGTCTACAGTATATCGAAAAATACTGTATCATGCTGTACCAGGCGGTGATACAGCCCAACAGGATGCTCTCGATTGTGCATCTGTAGAAGTTTGTGAGTGCTTTTGGTGACGAGCCAAATTTCTTCAGCCTCCTGAGGTTGAAGAGACGCTGCTGCGCCTTCTTCACAACGCTATCTGTGTGGGTGGACCAATTCAGTTTGTCCGTGATGTGTACGCCGAGGAACTTAACTTACTGCCCTCTCCACTACTGTCCCATCGATGTGGATAGGGGGGTGCTCCCTCTGCTGTTTCCTGAAGTCCACAATCATCTCCTTTGTTTTGTTGACGTTGAGTGTGAGGTTATCTTCCTGACACCACACTCCGAGGGCCCTCACCTCCTCCCTGTAGGCCGTCTCGTCGTTGTTGGTAATCAAGCCTACTACTGTAGTGTTGTCCGCAAACTTGATGATTTGAGTTGGAAGCGTGCATGGCCACGCAGTCATGGGTGAACAGGGAGTACAGGAGAGGGCTCAGAACGCACCCTTGTGGGGCCCCAGTGTTGAGGATCAGCGGGGTGGAGATGTTGTTACCTACCCTCACCACTGTGTTTTGCAGTGTATTCTGTCCAGCGTCCACAAAAACAGTGCCTACCCTTTGCAGGGAGCTGGAGAGAGCGTGTATTGATCTGGCCATGAGACGGATGGTTTATGTGAAAGATTGATACTGTAAGCAGCAATGGACTTGGAGCTGTCTGCCTAATGTGGAAGAACCAGTTTGATCAGCGATACTGACAGGGGAGCAGGGCTCGGAGATTTACAGTGGCAGGTTGTTTTCCACTGAGCTGGGTTGTTTTTCCTCCTCCTTTATTCCTTCTTTATCTGTCAAGGGACTTCTGGGTTATTACAATGTGAAGACTGTTGGTGTTTTCAGTAGATCACAAAACCCCCAATCAGAATTTCTCTTGGAAATTACATGGTGGAGCTGGATGGTTTTGTCCAGTGAAGCATTTGTTAGCGTTGAGGGGGATGTTTACTGGTAGTGGTATCATGCTGTGACTGCTGCAGCAGGCTACAAGTTCTATCTCATTGACTCTCCTATTTAATATAATTGATGTTTAGAAATTCCCTAGGTACGGCATTACAGGGATTGCTGTATTAATTGCCAACGTATGTCTTCTAAATAGGTAATTGCAAGCCATTTGCTGGAATATAAATGCACTCTGCTTGTGTTTAATGGAGTTTATTTATATGGAAGTACTACAGGCCCATTTCATTAATAAATACAGACAATAAAATAGTTGCTTTCCCTTACTTGACCTCTCGCCACATTTGTTCGACTCCTCCCATTCAGTTCCATAAGTACGTGGCTGTGCATTTCAAGGACATTTCATATTTCATATTTCCGTGTTTATAATGCATGTCATTATATTACCTTTTCTACCGAACCACAACCTTGCATTTTTGCAGCCAATTGAGTTTGTAGTGCAATCCGGAGGTTCCCATTCTTATCACAAACCTTCCCTCCCCCACTGCCGTTTGTCTGTCCCATGATGAATGACCTCTCTATGGATGCCGACACCGGTGGATTGGACATGGTCACTAAACCTCTTGGTCCGGAGTCCCCTCCCCATACTCAATATTATCGACTTGCTCATAGCCCTTGCTCCCTATGTGGGTGGGCGAAATGATCTTCCACCAGGGCCCCCGTCCCTTCCTGCATTCAATATCCAATTTCTTCCAGATCATGTACAGTGCCTATAGAGGTCTACACCCCCTTGAAGTTTTTCACCTTTTGTTCCATTACAAAGTGGGATTGAAATAGATTGAACTGTTCTTTTTTTTTGTCATTGATCTACACAATACTCCATAATGTCTAATTAATACAAATTCTATCACAAAAAAATTGTCGTTGCATAAGTATTGACTCCCTTTGTTTAGGTAAGCCTAAAATGAGTTGAGAAGTACAATTTGGCTTAACAAATCACATAAGTTATATGATCTGTCCTCCATACATACAACATCTAAGGTCCCACAGTCAGGTATTGAGTTTCAAGCACAGATTCAAGTACAAAGACGACAGAGCTTTCCGAAATCCTTATAGAGAAGGGCAGTGATTGTTACATGGGTAACTATAACAAATCAGACAGTGAATATATATATTTAAGCATGGTGAAGTTAATAATTATGCTGTGGGTGATGTATTAAACCACCCAGACACGTCAAAAATCAAATCCAAATCAAATGTATTTATAAAGCCCTTCTTACATCAGCTGACATCTCAGTCCTGTACAGAAACCCAGCCTAAAACCCCAAACAGCAAGCAATGCAGGTGTAGAAGCACGGTGGCTAGGAAAAACTCCCTAGAAAGGCCAGAACCTAGGAAGGAACCTAGAGAGGAACCAGGCTATGAGGGGTGGCCAGTCCTCTTCTGGCTGTGCCAGGTGGAGATTATAACAGAACATGGCCAAGATGTTCAAATGTTCATAGATGACCAGCAGGGTCAAATAATAATAATAATAATAATAACAGTGGTTGTCGAGGGTGCAACAGGTCAGCACCTCAGGAGTAAATATCAGTTGGCTTTTCATAGCCGATCATTCAGAGTATCTCTACCGCTCCTGCTGTCTCTAGAGAGTTGTAAACAGCAGGTCTGCGACAGGTAGCACGTCCGGTGAACAGGTCAGGGTTCCATAGCTGCAGGCAGAACAGTTGAAACTGGAGCAGCAGCATGGCCAGGTGGACTGGGGACAGCAAGGAATCATCAGGCCAGGTAGTCCTGAGGCATGGTCCTAATGCAGTTGTCCTTCTGAACTGAGCTGCATGACAAGAACAAAACTGCTTGGGGATGTCACCATGAAGCCATTGGGGATTTTAATGGCTGTGATTGGAGAACTGAGGATGGAGCAACAACATTGTAGTGACTCCACATAACCTAAATGACAGAGTGAAAAGAAGAATACAAATATACAGAATGCAGAATATACAGAAGGAATGTACATTTTGGCCTAAATGCAAAGCTTTATGTTTAGGGCAAATCCAACACATCACTGAGTAACTGCCTCCTTATTTTCAAGCATGGTGGTGGCTGCATCATGATCTGGATATGCTTGACATCGGCAAAGACTGGGGAGTTTTTCAGGATGAAAAGCAGGATGGAGCTAAGCACAGGCAAAATCCTAGAGTTAAACCTGCACCAGACACTGGGAGAGGAATTCACCTTTCAGCAGGACAATAACCTAAAACACAAATCCAAATCTACCCTGGAGTTGCTTACAAAGAAGATAGTGAATGTTCCTGAGCTGCCAAGTTACAGTTTTGACTTAAATCTGCTTGAAAATCTGACAAGACTTGAAAATTGCTGTCCAGCCATGATCCCCAACACCTTGACAGAGCTTGAAGACTTTTGAAAAGAATAATGGGCAAATATTGCACAATACAGGTGTGCAAAGCTGTTATGATACTTACCCAAGAAGACTCACAGCTGTAATTGCTGCAAAAGGTGTTTCTAACATGTATTGACTTGGGGGTGGATATTTATTTAATCAAGGTATATTAGTGTTTTCTTTTTCATTAATCTTTTTTTTTAAATGTATAAAAAATGATCCACTTTGACATTAGAGTATTTTGTGTAGATCGTTGACAATTACATCAATTTTAATCCCACTTTGTAACACAAAACGTTAAGAAATTCAAGGAGGGTGTAGCTTTTCTACAGGCACTGTACACTGTGTACCTAACGCTGCTACCATGCTCCACCGGCACCCTCCTTCCATATCTGCCAGGTCAAGCCTGAGAGATGGGTTAAGCGCCCTCCTTACAAGCACCTGTATGACACAGGGAGAGAAGGATGAGGGCAGACTGATGAGACGAGGACAAGGAGGGCAGATGAAGAGGTGGAGGGAAAAGGAGATTACTTAGGGCAGACCAGGGGGGTGAGAGAGGTGGTAGATTCCATGTACTTTGATGGGTATTAGGATGGAGCAACCTGCAACCCCCTACACACACACACACACACACACACACACACACACACACACACACACACACACACACACACACAGCCTTGCTCTCTGTCAGCATATCTCTATCAATCTGTTCATCCTGTTGGTGGTTATTTTCAATCACCTGCTCCCGTGGCTATGCTAGCCCTCTCATCCACTCCATTATTTATTCCCATCTTCTCTTCCTTTCTTTTTCTCCTTCCTTATCTCCACTCTCTCCAGATTTTTCAATATGCCTGTGATTGGTTCACTGATGCGGTGTGCTCTCCAATCTCATCCCTATTCATAGTCTTCTGAACACATCTCTTTCCCCTGCCACCTTCCCTCTGCATCCCTCCAACAGTCTCTCCACTTTCCACTTCTTATGTCTTTGTTTAAGACATTTTGTTTGGCTTTATAGTCACTTTTACTTATTCGATTGACTTCCCTCGAGTAGCTCGTTGACATTGCATCACAAGCAAAAGGCTTTGTAAGCTATTTAGCACCAGCCATAGTGTACCGTTCACTCTCCATAATTACTGCTGAAACAAGCAGCTCGGAAGTTATGCTGCCTACTGACAATCTCCCAGCCTTTATCACCCACCGCTAAGGCTTTTTCTCACTGTGTGGCTGCCATGATTACCTTGCAGATCAGAGTATGTAAGTGAGGTACAGTATGTAAGCAGGGTTTTTCACACTTCTGAAGGAAATCACTTCCAAAATGGCACCATACCTAAGGTCCTCCAAATAAAAGGGTTTCAATTGCAGAAAGCTCAAAACTGTCAAGCCACCATCTGGGTTTCCATGGAGATTCTCCACTCTCTGTGCTCTAAGTAGAGAACTTCAATTCCATTACTCTCAGATTGCCCTGTCAAGCACACTTTTGCAGAGGTTTTGTTCGGTCTTTCACTCCTGGCCTCGTCCAGCGCATGGGGCTATAGAACATGGGATCAAGCTGTCAAGAATTGGCCATTGGGCAGAGCAGGTAAACGGGGGACACTTTCCCTAAGGTTAGGTGATTCCCTGTAATGATCGCCTGCCTTTTTGTCTGAGAAATGTCTCTTGTGCTTATTCCATAGAATGGGTATTGGCATTTATTTACTGTATGTGAGAAACGTCACATTCTTTCGTTGCAGCCGTACCCAGAACTGCATCCCAAGGGATTAAGGGAAAAAGCAGGCAAAGTTGTTTAGCTTAGACCAGCGAAAAAATTTGCCACAGCCATTCCTCAGTCTATATGGCTTTGTGGCCACTGTCTGTGCTTCTGTGTGCCGTGAAATAGCTGTTCTAGATCGGTCGGTGAGCGTGTATGTGTGGGTGCCTGCATCCAGCTGTTGAATGGGTGGAACTCATTGAACAACTAAAAAGAAAAGAGGATGGAACTGCTGGTGGAGAACGCCCAACAACAGCATGTGGAAACAGGTGTCACTACCTGCTTGCAGGCACCTGCCCTGGGGTGGAGGAGACTAACCAGTTCTCAGAAAAACTAGCTAAATGATGACACCAACACAACGATGTGTGTGACTCTGAGTTCCCTCCTCTCAATGTTTTGCCCTTCCCAGTGTCTCTTAGAGCGGCTGAGAAATCGATAACACTTGTCTACTGCGGATGCAGGACTCTTCACACCTCCATCTCAAAACATTTCCACCAACCCTGGCAACAATGCAGTGGTGAACGGTGTAGAGATTGGATCGGGAGAACAGAGCTCAGCTAACAGTGGCGTTTCAACCAGGCAATGAATGTTTCAGAGTTTAAGTGGTTCTGCTACAGATCTCAGAATTTTTCCTCCATTTCCAGTCAAATGTTTGAATGCACCTTTCACGTGTGAGTTCCAAATATCTCTAACGGTCACCCCAGCGTGAGAAAAAGAAAATTCAGAATGCGGGTAGTGACACACTGTTCCAAAATGTGATTGTTATGCAACAGGGAAGTTAACCCACACTGCCCTCAAACCAAGGTACACTGCTTGTTAATTATCTATGGGCTATGTTTCAACTTGTCAATTTCTAATTATTTTCTAAAAGCGTTTATTTTCAAACACCAGTTTGAATTCAGGTTTGTTTCACCTCATTTTACAACGGCTGGGTCTAATGCTGATTGGTTAAAAGCGTATTCCAGCCGGCGTCTATTCCACAAGTTACCACCGGTTAAATCTATGACGTTAAAATGGCTATTTACTCTGTTCCATCTGACTGCGCAATCCATTGTCTCATCAGCCCAGGCAGGGCTATATAAACTTGATCTTCACTATAAAAAGCATCTAGACATTATCTCACATTTTATTTTAGACCAACATTTAGTTTTCAACAGCGGAGATTTGTATAAACCTTGCTGTGTCCCCGACATTTGCAACATTGTTACAATATTCAAATTCGATCTCCAACTGTCCCATAGAAATGAACGTGTAGGGGTCGGGACGAGAGAGAGAGGCAGGCAGCATTTCTCAGCCAGTCGAAATCATGAATCAGCTGGCATCATTTTTATGGATATATACAAAGAAATGTAAATTGAAAAAAGGTAAGCCAAACGAAGTGCAGCTAGTTTGCCACCTTTCCAGCTTCAGTTTGAAGTGATTGTGTTAGCTGTATTGTTGGCTAGCTCCTCTGAACAACAGTGTCCTAAAGAGTAAGCACATTTTCTATGCCAAGCGAAATCGTGTCTCATTAGCTCATTTGTTATGGATGTATCCAAATAAATGTCACTAGAAAACAGCTTAAACAAATGCAGCTACTGTTGTTATTCTATTTGCACTGTTTGACGTGACTGTAAGTTAGCTGTAGTTAGCTAGCTGGCAAACAAGACATAAGAACGTTGCAAGCCAGTACGGCAATGGAACATTTTAGAACGAACAACTGGGTCACGTTCATAGATACAGAGTAAAAAGACTGAACGAATGGGTCGCATCTCTGGCAACCGAACCAATGAACGAACGCCCACCTGGCTTGGGTAGCAACCCTAGATTTGTTTCGGGACTATATGTTGTGGAAGGATAAAAAGTATGAATAAATTCATAAAAATAACGTTTTTAATGAAAATATGTCAATCATTATTTTAATATGTTGGTAACCCCTTGTATAAAAGTGATAATGCCCTCAAAGCCTGTGTTTGGAGGATATATTGGCACGGTTTTCCGGCCCTAGACTTCATCTCGGGCCTAACAACATTAGTCATTATAGTTTTTGTATATCATGTTGTCGTTTCTGCTTGATAGAGGTCATGAGCAGATGAGCTCCCACATTTTTCAGCATGTTTTTAAAAATAGATAGATTTAGAGTTGGACAAACGTTGATTTTTTGCGATGGACATATACAGGATGCTACTCTAAACAACATAACCTTCACTCCAAATTGAAACTCCAAACCTACAACCTGATTTTGGATGGAATTACTTGGAATGCTTCCTACATTCAAGGATTATTATTCCCAAACTATACATCAAATGCTCTGGCAAACAAGCAGAGACCTGAAAACCCCATCCAACCTGGCGCTGAGTGAGTAATGCTTAGTCTGAAGCAATTTTTGTACTTTCAAAAGCCAAGAAGAAAAATATACATTACAATTATATATATATTACTTAATAAGGACTGAATGCTCAGGCTACCAAGCTATGCTAGGACAAAGAGATACAACTTCAATTAGCACTGACGTGTGAAGCGAGAAGTGTCGAAGCCTTTGAGCCCAACAAATGGCAGGCTACCCCACTCAGATCCAGAGGCCTTGAAGCCCCCGACCGGCTGTTCAAAGATCATCCACTGGCATTTTCTACAAGAAATCTGCCTCCAAAAAATAAAATCTTCTCCCAAGTGGGTGACACCTACTCCCATTGCCTGCCGCTTGGATTCCACCTGGCGATCTGTTCACCATTTGCCCTGGCCTGTCTCTCTCCCGGGCTTTCGCTCGCCTCCAGCACACGTGCACTGTTGGGGCGAGTGACTCTGAACTTACAATGGCTAGCCCCAAGTTGTTATATATATTTTTTTTATTGTGCATATTGATATTTGCCTTATGACTCCTTCATACTCTGTTGGGTAAAGAAAGTTTGTTGACAGCTGTGGAACAGACTATGTTTGTTCCCACACTCAGGACTCTGACTCTCTATTGGTTACACAGACTATCAGATTATTACCACTGTTTATCAAAAGTGTTGGGAATTTTTTTTAAATAATCAACTGACTGGCTTTCTTGATGTCTATAGTATTCTCTCTGGTATGCAATCTGGTTTCCGCTCAGGTTATGGATGTGTCACTGCAACCTTAAAGGTCTTCAATGATGTCACCATTGCCCTTGATTCTAAGCAATGTTATGCTGCTTTTTTTGTTGACTTGGCCAAAGCTTTTGATACGATAGACCATTCCATTCTTGTGGGCCGGCTAAGGAATATTGGTGTCTCTGAGGGGTCTTTTGGCCTGGTTTGCTAACTACCTCTCTCAGAGTGCAGTGTTTGAAGTCAGAAAATCTGCTGTCAGCCACTGCCTGTCACCAAGGGAGTACCTCAAGGCTCAACCCTAGGCCCCACGCTCTTCTCAATTTACATCAACAAGATAGCTCAGGCAGTAGGAAGCTCTCTCATCCATTTATATGCAGATGATACAGTCTTATACTCAGCTGGCCCCTCCCTGGATTTTGTGTTAAATGCAACAAAGCTTTCTTAGTGTCCAAGAAGCTTTCTCTACCCTTAACCTTGTTCTGAACACCACCAAAACAAAGGTCATGTGGTTTGGTAAGAAGAGTGTCCCTCTCCCCACAGGTGTGATTACTACCTCTGATGGTTTAGAGTTTGAGGTAGTCACCTGATACAAGTACTTGGGAGTATGGCAAGACGGTACTCTGTCCTTCTGTCAGCACATATCAAAGCTGCAGGCTAAAGTTAAATCTAGACTTGGTTCCTCTATCGTAATCGTTCCTCCTTCACCCCAGCTGCCAAACTAACTGATTCAGATGACCATCCTACCCATGCTATATTACGGAGACATAATTTATAGATCAGCGGGTAAGGGTGCTCTCGAGCGACTAGATGTTCTTTACCATTCTGCCGTCAGATTTGCCACCAATGCTCCTTATAGGACACATCACTGCACTCTATACTCCTCTGTAAACTGGTCATCTCTGTATACCCGTCGCAAGACCCACTGGTTGATGCTTATTTATAAAACCCTCTTAGGCCTCACTCCCCCCTATCTGAGGTAAACTCAACAAAAAAAGAAACGTCCTCTCACTGTCAACTGCATTTATTTTCAGCAAACTTAACGTGTGTGCGTGTGTAAATATTTGTATAAACATAACAAGATTCAACAACTGAGACAGTCACATGTTCACACTTGTTCAGTTTATAACAGAAATTGAATAATGTGTCCCTGAACAAAGGGGGATCAAAAGTAAGTCAGTATCTGGTGTGGCCACCAGCTGCATTAAGTACTGCAGTGCATTTCCTCCTCATGGACTGCACCATATTTGCCAGTTCTTGCTGTGAGATTTTACCCCACTCTTCCACTAAGGCACCTGCAAGTTCCCTGACATTTCAGGGGAGAATGGCCATAGCCCTCACCCTACGATCCAACAGGTCCAAGATTTGCTCAATGGGATTGAGATCTGGGCTCTTCACTGGCCATGGCAGAACACTGACATTCCTGTTTTGCAGGAAATCACGCACAGAATGAGCAATATGGCTGGTGGCATTGTCATGCTGGAGGGTCATGTCAGGATGAGCAGGAAGGGTACCACATGAGGGAGGAGGATGTCTTCCCTGTAATGCATAGCGTTGAGATTGCCTGCAATGACAACAAGCTTAGTCCGATGATGCTGTGACACACCACCCCAGACCATGACAGACCTTCCACCTACAAATCGATACCGTTCCAGAGTACAGGCCTCGGTGTAACACTCATTCCTTCGACGATAAACGCGACTCCGACCATCACCCCTGTTGAGACAAATCTGCGACTCGTCAGAGAGGAGCACTTTTTGCCAGTCCTGTCTGGTCCATCGACGGTAGGTTTGTGCCCGTAGGTGACGTTGTTGCCGGTGATGTCTGGTGACGACCTGCCTTACAACAGGCCTACAAGCCCTCAGTCCAGCCTCTCTCAGCCTATTGTTGTTGCCATCCTGTACCTGTCCCGCAGATGTGATGTTCGGATGTACCGATCCTGTGCAGGTGTTGTTACATGTGGTCTGCCACTGCGAGGACGATCTACTGTCCGTCCTGTCTCCCTGTAGCGCTGTCTTAGGTGTCTCACAATACGGACATTGCATTTTATAGCCCTGGCCACATCTGCAGTCCTCATGCCTCCTTGCAGTGTGACTAAGGCACATTCACGCAGATGAGCAGAGACCCTGGGCATCTTTCTTTTGGTGTTTTTCAGTGTCAGTAGAATGGGCTCTTTAGTGTCCTAAATTTTCATAACTGTGACCTTAATTGCCTACCGTCTGTAAGCTGTTAGTGTCTTAGCGACCGTTCCACAGGTGCATGTTCATTAATTGTTTATGGTTCGTTGAACAAGCATGGGAAACAGTGTTTAAATGCTTTTCAATGAAGATCTGTGAAGTTATTTGGATTTTTATGAATTATCTTTGAAAGACAGGGTCCTGAAAAAGGGACATTTCTATTTTTCTGGGTTTATCTACTGCAGCCCTCATCCTCCACATACAACACCCGTTCTGCCAGTCACATTCTGTTAAAGTACCACAAAGCACACACATCCCTGGTTCCCTGCAGCTAGCAACTGGAACGAGCTGCAAAAAACACTCAAACTGGACAGTTTTATCTCAATCTCTTCATTCAAAGACTCAATCATGGACACTCTTACTGACAGTTGTGGCTGCTTTGCGTGATGTATTGTTGTCTCTACCTTCTTGCCCTTTGTGCTGTTGTCTGTGCCCAATAATGTTTGTACCATGTTTTGTGCTGCTACCATGTTGTATTGCTACCGTGTTGTTGTCATGTGTTGCTGCCTTGCTATGTTGTTGTCTTAGGTCTCTCTTTATGTAGTGTTGTCTCGTCGTGATGTGTGTTTTGTCCTATATGTTATTTATTTTTTATCCCAGCCCCCGTCCCCGCAGGAGGTCATTTGCCTTTTGGTAGGCCGTCATTGTAAATAAGAATTTGTTCTTAACTGACTTGCCTAGTTAAAGGTTCAATAAATGAATACAAATAAAATACTGTAGCACACCTTATTTATGTATGGAGCGTAATGCAAGATGTTACATAATTCTATCCTCCTGATTCCTGCTTACAATCTAAAGCAGGAAGTACCAGTGACTCGCTCAATACGGAAGTGGTCAGATAACGTGGATGCTACACTACAGGACTGTTTTGCTAGCACAGACTGGAATATGTTCCGAGATTCATCCAATGGGATTGAGGAATACACCACCTCCGTCATCGGCTTCATCAATAAGTGTATCGACGACGTCATCCCCATAGTGTCTGTACGTACATATCTCAACCAGAAGCTATGGATTACAGGCAACATCCGCATCGAGCTAAAGCCTAGAGCTGCCGCTTTCAAGGAGCGGGAGACTAATCCGGACGCTTATAAGAAATCCTGCTATGCCCTCAGACGAACCAATAAACAAGCAAAGCGTCAATACAGGATTAAGATTGAATCCTACTACACCGGCTCTGATGCTTGTCGGATGTGGCAGGGCTTGAAAACTATTACGGACTACAAAGGGAAACCGAGATGCGAGCTGACCAGTGACGCGAGCCTACCAGACGAGCAAAGTGCCTTTTGTGCTCACTTCGAGGCAAGCAACACTGAAGCATGCACGAGAACACCAGCTGTTCCGGATGACTGTATGGTAACTCTCTCAGTAGCCGATGTGATCAAAACCTTTAAACAGGTCAACATTCACAAAGCCGCTGGGCCAGACAGATTACCAGGACGTGTACTCAAAGCATGCGCGGACCAACTGTCAATTGTCTTCACTGATATTTTCAAACTCTCCCTGACCGAGTCTCTAATACCTACATGTTTCAAGCAGACCACCATTGTCCCTGTGCCCAAGGAAGCGACGGTAACCGCCCCGTGGCACTCAACGTTGGTAGCCATGAAGTGCTTTTAATGGCTGGTCATGGCTCACATCAACAGCATCCTCCTGGACACACTAGACCCACTCCAATTCGCATACCGCCCCAACAGATCCACCGATGACGCAATCTCAATCGCACTCCACACTGCACTTTCTCATCTGGACAAAAGGAACACCTATGTGAGAATGCTGTTCATTGACTACAGCTCAGTGTTCAACACCATAGTGCCCGCAAAACACCTCCCTCTGCAACTGGATTATGGACTTCCTGACGGGCTGCCGCCAAGTGGTAAGGGTAGGCAACAACACGTCTGCCACGCTGATCCTTAACACTGGGGCCCCTCAGGGGTGTGTACTTAGTCCCCTCCTGTATTCCCTGTTCACCTACGACTGTGTGGCCAAACACGACTCCAACACCATCATTAAGATTGCTGACGACACAACAGTGGTAGGTCTGATCACCGACAATGATGAGACCGCTTATAGGGAGGAGGTCAGAGAACTGGCAGTGTGGTGCCGGGACACTAACCTCTCCCTCCAGTGTGAGCAAGACAAAGGAGCTGATCGTGGTTTACAGGAAAAGGCGGGCTGAACAGGCCCCCATTAACATCGATGGGGCTGTAGTGGAGCGGGTTGAGAGTTTCAAGTTCCTTGGTGTCCACATCACAAAACGAATTATCATGGTCCAAACATACCAAGACAGTCGTGAAGAGGGGACGACAAAATCTTTTCCCCCTCAGGAGACTTAAAAGATTTGGCATGGGTTCCCAGATCCTCCAAAGGTTCTACAGCTTCACCATCGAGAGCATCCTGACCGGTGGCATCACTGCCTGGTATGGTAACTGCTCGGCATCTGACCATAAGGCGCTACAGACGGTAGTGCGAACAGCCTAGTACATCACGGGCCAAGCATCCTGTCATCCAGGATGGCGGTGTCAGAGGAAAGCCCATAAAATTGTCAGAGACTCCAGTCACCCAAGTTATAGACTGTTTTCTCTGCTACCGCACGGCAAGCAGTACCAGAGCGCCAAGTCTAGGACAAAAAGGCTCCTCAACAGCTTCTACCCCCAAGCCATTAGACTGCTGAACACTTCATAAAATCGCCACCGGACAATTTACATTGATCCCCCCCCCCCAACCCCGTTTTGTACACTGCTGCTACTCGCTGTTTGTTTGTTACCTATGCATAGTCACTTCGCCTCCACCTACATTTACATTTACATTTAAGTCATTTAGCAGACGCTCTTATCCAGAGCGACTTACAAATTGGTGCATTCACCTTATGTACAGATTACCTCAACTAGCCTGTACCCCCGGACACTGACTCGGTACCGGTGCCCCCTTTATTTAGCCTCGTTATTCTTATTGTGTTACTTTTTATTATTACTTTTTATTTTTGTCTACTTGGTAAATATTTTCTTAACTCTTCTTGAACTGCACTGTTGGTTAAGGGCTTCTAAGTAAGCATTTCACGGTAAGGTCTACACTTGTTGTATTCGGCGCATGTGACAAATAAAGTTTGATTTGATTTACTGTTTTATTCACATGTTTTTAAGTACTGATAACAAATCATGAATTCAGATTCTTGCATTTGTGCACACTTTGTTGAAGGTTGTACTGTCTCTGCTGCTAAAGCCAATTTCTACCACTCTAAATTCCAAGCATCTGCCTCTAACCCTAGGAAGCTCTTTGCCACCTTCTCCTCCCTCCTGAATCCTCCTCCCCCTCCTCCCCCCTCCTCCCTCTCTGCTGATGACTTCGTCAACCATTTTGAAAAGAAGGTCGACGACATCCGATCCTCGTTTGCTAAGTCAAACGACACCGCTGGTTCTGCTCACACTGCCCTACCCTGTGCTTTGACCTCTTTCTCCCCTCTCTCTCCAGATGAAATCTCGCGTCTTGTGACGGCCGGCCGCCCAACAACCTGCCCGCTTGACCCTATCCCCTCCTCTCTTCTCCAGACCATTTCCGGAGACCTTCTCCCTTACCTCACCTCGCTCATCAACTCATCCTTGACCGCTGGCTACGTCCCTTCCGTCTTCAAGAGAGCGAGAGTTGCACCCCTTCTGAAAAAACCTACACTCGATCCCTCCGATGTCAACAACTACAGACCAGTATCCCTTCTTTCTTTTCTCTCCAAAACTCTTGAACGTGCCGTCCTTGGCCAGCTCTCCTGCTATCTCTCTCAGAATGACCTTCTTGATCCAAATCAGTCAGGTTTCAAGACTAGTCATTCAACTGAGACTGCTCTTCTCTGTGTCACGGAGGCGCTCCGCACTGCTAAAGCTAACTCTCTCTCCTCTGCTCTCATCCTTCTAGACCTATCGGCTGCCTTTGATACTGTGAACCATCAGATCCTCCTCTCCACCCTCTCCGAGCTGGGCATCTCCGGCGCGGCCCACGCTTGGATTGCGTCCTACCTGACAGGTCGCTCCTACCAGGTGGCGTGGCGAGAATCTGTCTCCGCACCACGTGCTCTCACCACTGGTGTCCCCCAGGGCTCTGTTCTAGGCCCTCTCCTATTCTCGCTATACACCAAGTCACTTGGCTCTGTCATATCCTCACATGGTCTCTCCTATCATTGCTATGCAGACGACACACAATTAATCTTCTCCTTTCCCCCCTCTGATAACCAGGTGGTGAATCGCATCTCTGCATGTCTGGCAGACATATCAGTGTGGATGACGGATCACCACCTCAAGCTGAACCTCGGCAAGACGGAGCTGCTCTTCCTCCCGGGGAAGGACTGCCCGTTCCATGATCTCGCCATCACGGTTGACAACTCCATTGTGTCCTCCTCCCAGAGTGCTAAGAACCTTGGCGTGATCCTGGACAACACCCTGTCGTTCTCAACTAACATCAAGGCGGTGACCCGTTCCTGTAGGTTCATGCTCTACAACATTCGCAGAGTACGACCCTGCCTCACGCAGGAAGCGGCGCAGGTCCTAATCCAGGCACTTGTCATCTCCCGTCTGGATTACTGCAACTCGCTGTTGGCTGGGCTCCCTGCCTGTGCCATTAAACCCCTACAACTCATCCAGAACGCCGCAGCCCGTCTGGTGTTCAACTTTCCCAAGTTCTCTCACGTCACCCCGCTCCTCCGCTCTCTCCACTGGCTTCCAGTTGAAGCTCGCATCCGCTACAAGACCATGGTGCTTGCCTACGGAGCTGTGAGGGGAACGGCACCTCCGTACCTTCAGGCTCTGATCAGGCCCTACACCCAAACAAGGGCACTGCGTTCATCCACCTCTGGCCTGCTCGCCTCCCTACCTCTGAGGAAGTACAGTTCCCGCTCAGCCCAGTCAAAACTGTTCGCTGCTCTGGCACCCCAATGGTGGAACAAACTCCCTCACGACGCCAGGTCAGCGGAGTCAATCACCACCTTCCGGAGACACCTGAAACCCCACCTCTTTAAGGAATACCTAGGATAGGATAAAGTAATCCTTCTAAAAGAGTTAGATGCACTATTGTAAAGTGGTTGTTCCACTGGATATCATAAGGTGAATGCACCAATTTGTAAGTCGCTCTGGATAAGAGCGTCTGCTAAATGACTTAAATGTAAATGTACTGATTATGATGAGCTAATGCTAAGCTAATTGCCAACTATGTGTGACGCCATGTTTGTTGCATTCTGGTTGTCATGTAAACATCTGTCAGAATAAAGATGTTATAACAAAATGAGGTGAAGGGATAGTTCACTCGTCTTTCGAGTAAACTTCTGTAAGGGAATAAGTGGACACACCCACTTCAACATGCATACTGCAAACAGACCCAACTCATCTTGCCACCTCTTATCTTTGGTTGACGCGAAAAAACAAACATGGGGACGTGTACAAACTACCCATTTTCAGACTACTTTTGACTTTTAGTGTTTTTTTACTCAATTATTTTGGTCGCTGGTGAGCTCACCCGTGTTGTGATGAATTTTAAATAGTAATTGCTATTAACTAATTCAAATTATGGTTTCTGTCAGGCGAGAGTTAGCTAAATATAACCACTTGTGTTAGGTCACTCTTTCCTCATCGCTAGGACTAATGTAGCCTACATTTTTCTGGTTTGGATGAGCATGTGTTATGCTGTCACTACTTCTGTGAATGTCTAAACATGACATCCCAAAATAAACTGCTCACATTGAGGACATAACATTGTAAAGACTGTTTGTGCAAAATGTTTCTGTGATCAATCGTAACTGGACGTTCTAAGGAAGTGTTCTAATCACACCGGTTTGAGTGTACGCTGCGGAGATCACTGTAGAATGACCATACCTGTGTGTTCGTATGTATCAAAGGGTTGTAATAGGAACTTTGAAACGCTTACAAGATACAGTAAAAAATGTCAGATTGGACTGTGCCTGTATTCTATAGGTTCCCAGAAGTCAGTGGGATGAAACACACCGTTTCACCCTCTCCCCTCACTCTTTCTCTCTTATGTGTCACTTTCTTTCTCTCCTGGTGTGTTCCTCTCTTTTTAAAATGGTAATGCTGCGGGAACATGTTGGAGCACCCTGGCCGAGAGTTGATTCTACTCCTAAAAGTTTTCATTTATGGGCGCTCATGCAGGGTTTCCAAGGCATCGGCCGCCATTTGCCGAGAATCTGGTCTCTGCTAAATCATTCGAGCGATGGCTCCAGCTTTTCACCACAACACCCAGGGTCTATGATTATTGTTATTGCGGTAATGAAGTGAAGGCTGAATGAAAAACATGTGCATAGTGTTGTCCTCTCTGTGCACTCACCCCCATTTAGGAGAATCCAGATAAGCCATGAGTCTTATTCAGCTGATGCCTTTGCAGCTTTCTGCTGGTATTGCCTTGACTAATGCCCAAACCATGACAAATGAAGCTAATGCAGTTTTCTGTGGAGTAATATAAACAGCTTGAATCCTTGGATGACTCTTCCTTGTGGGTTGCGGATGGACTTTGCCAATAGCCAACCATTTTGAGCTCTATCAAGTCTGGTCCCCTGAGGTAATTGGGTGGTGGCTTAAAATTTGCACACAAACAAAAAAACAGTGGAGGGAATAACTAATTTGCATGTAAATACACTCACATGTCTTATACACCCACACACCATCTAAAAAATACTAAGAGAAGCGAAGAATAATGCCCATTGAGTGTTTCATTCTCTATTAACCACACACACACACAGACACACAAAGACACACAGACACACACAGACACACACAGACAGACAGATGAGGCAATGGCCATTGGCGCTGCTGGCGAGAGTACAGTTGAAACTTCTGGCTGTCTGGCCCATGCACTGTCAGTGACCCTAATTGATATCCTAGACTTTTTCTTCAGATAACACAGTTCTGAATTCCCAGACCTTTCCAGGCCTCAGATCTTGGGAAAACTGCTCAGAGTAAACATTTCACCCTGTGGTTATTTTCACTGGGTGATGAGTGAGTGTGTGTGCGTGCCGGAGTCCTGCTGGGGGTGTGTGCGTCAGTTGATTGCCCTGTGTGGACTTTGTGTGTATGCCGTCTTGGATTCTGCCAAATATTTTGAGTAACAAGCAAATGCAATGTGTTTAAAGACCAGGCCCTTACTTTCTCTTGCTATTCTATCTGTGGTACTTTTCTCAGCTTTCCTGAAATATTCCTCCACTCCATGAACTGTTTAACAGGCAGCCAAACACTTCAAAAGATATCCACTTGAAGCATGTCAGCCCCAGGTTGGCAGCTCTCTGAAATGATCTCCTCTTGTCCTAACCCTCTCATTACCCTCTTAAAATCCTCCTCAGCACGAGAGCTTTGTGTGTATCACTCATTTCAGCCATTTTTCAATAATTAATGCGAAGGGTTAAGCAGCACTACTGCCGCATGTGAATTTATATGTATTTATTTTCCGGTGGGGCAGTCCATGGGGACGCAGGCTGGTTTGTCATGAAAGGGGCTCTATGTGACGGCTGATTTGTGCCACATATGCTGTTAAACCTCTGCCTGCTCTCCCATGGCGACGCGGCTCCTGCGACGGTGTGTCACCACTACTGTATTTAAACACCACTCCCCTGCGGGCTCCCAGCACGGCACCATGCCTGAGCTTTCCCCCCCCCCTCTCTCCATCTCTCTCTTTTTTATATTCAACAGTCATTACGGGTGCATAAATAAGTAATGCATGATCAATCAGAAAGAACTTGGCCTGGAGGGAAGCTCAGGGACTGTATAATGGAGTTATTTAAATAAGGGGCCTTTGTTTTTTGGGGGACTCATCAGAAAAGGGCCCCGCTTGTCCCACAATGGATCGGGCTCTTAATTGAACGCCTCCTAATGCAAATTGGTCATAATTTATGGATGGTTTGTGAAGGGACTGACAGAAATCCTTTTCTACTGTAAATTGTGCTCGCAGTCTGATTCCAGAATTCAAGAGGCTGTGTTTATCTGACTCATTCACTGCTGCTCTCTCTGTCGCTCCCTCAGCGACTGTTTTCTTCTCTCCGACTCACTCCTCCAGCCCTTTTCTCTTTATCTCTCTCTTGTTTCCTTTCTCTTCCTCTATCCTCACCTTGGCAGCTGCCCGTTCCCAGCCTCTAAAGTGCTAATTGACTTTTCATCGGTGTGCGCTGTAATTGAGTTTTAATCACCGTTTTACATTATGTTTTGATAATCAAAGCAGCCATGTCAGCCAAGAGAAGAGGCTCTTCACCACGCTGTCATTCACAGAATTTGATGCTTAAAGCACATTGACGTTTGATTGCATGTTCAACGTTAGCGCCTGGTTCTTGAGTGAGCCAAAACACCTGCAGACACTGTTTTTACAGGACCAGCTGAAATCATAGGATCCAGCTGAATCCACCAAGAGCTGATTGATATGTATCTGAGATAGGGATAACTTTGTAACAGTCATTGGTTCTTGCTCATGGCTCTTATACCAGCGTGGGCTAGGCAATGAAAGCTTCATATAAGCCAATTCGATTCAAAATTAGAACAAGTTAAATTGCAACCACCAAGGGAAGGGAACAACTATCAAAAACAAATGTGTGGACTCCGATACAGAAGAACATTGTCCTACATATAGAGTGGTTTTCAGTGCCTGTGGGATCCGTTTGGATTGAGCGAAAGACGAGACCAACTTGTAGAGTCAAAAGATTCTGCCTCTGAACAGTCAGCTGGCATGTAGATGCATGTGTGCCTGGCTGGAATGGAAAACAGGTCCAATCCCTCGACATCTCCCAGCTTTGAAACCTCTATAGTCTCTTCTCAGATTATACTGCAAGCACCACAGGAAGCACGGATTAGGATGCATGAGCCTCTCTCTCTGTCTCTCTCCTTCTCTCCCCCTCTCTTGTTATCTCCCTTTCTCCCTCCCTGTTGGCTGAAAGATTGAGTGACGTTTAGCAAGTCTGCAGCCATTGGGAAGGCTTTCGGGGTGGGCCCTCTCTTTTTAGCATGTCCATGACACTCTCCAAACAAATTGTAACACTGAGATGAAACGTGAGCTGGCAGCCAGCCAGCGTGTAACCCATTCAACACCTCAGAGCTTCGACAGTTTTTTTCCTTCCTTATAAGACTCATTCCGTGTCTTTTCAGATTCTCCCTGTGACATTTAGTTTAGAATATTAAAGCATTGTTTTCAGTGTGTGAATTGCTGCGCTCCCTCTGTTGAGAGGGTTGGGAACATACTCCAGAGTCATTGCTTTGACAGACTTTTTACCTTCAAAGTTTGTAAAAAGAAAAAATAATAAAGGTTTTCTCCACCCAAGCATTAACCATCATGACAGCTAAATTGCCCCAGATCATTGCTATGAGTCAGTCACTGTTCACCTCTGCTTAGAAATGGTTCATTTTTCAATCTTTTTGGTGCCTGTTTGATTAATTTGGTGGGAATTTAGAGAGGCAATTATTATTTCAAGTAATTTTTTTGCGTTGCTTAATTATTCAATGAGTACCCCAAGCCACTCTTTTGATACTGTATCACTAGACATTACTCAGGAGAAGTAGAGCTATTACAAAGCAATGTCAAGGATAGAACCAGGAAATGAACGCAAATAGCCTACAAATCCATGGACTGTGTGGTATTTTGTCATGTATCCTCTGCGACATTGCGAGTTTGGCCAGTTCAGTCGCTACATGTCAGCCCTTAGTGTTTCCCATCCATTAACAATGCTCCCTTTTATCTTTGTCTTTGCCCTTCTGACGGTATGAAACCAGCTCGGTAACGAGGCCTGCCATTTAAAAGGCTGCTGCCGGCTGCATTCTTCAAGTGTCGCCTCTCATTACAAACCACTCTGATATTTGTTTCTTCTCTCCTCCCACCTTCTTCCATGGTCTCAGTTTTAAGGTGTCCCGCAGACCAGACAGTGCTTATCAGGACCTCCACTTTTAAGTTCAATGCAACAGGACATGTTTTGGTAAGGAGAGAATACTGTACATCAGAAAGGGAAGGACTTATAAAAGTGCTACTGCTGTCCATTCTTACATTCTTTCCCTTTCCCCCCCCCCCTTTTTTTGGCTAGGTCTATCTTGTTTCCGCACAATTGCACAGATTGTAATCTCATTCTGGTAAAAAGCCTAACTTGAAATGAAGCCATACGTCAGAGTAAACAGCGGAACGGAGAGGGAGAAAGGGAACGCGAGGCGGAGGGAAAGGCGGGGATGGGGAGCATGAATTGCCGAGGGAAAGGTAAATAAACACTGGCATCAATCAGTTCACAGAAGTCAATCTAACTCGCCGCCATCCCCGTTTTCCTCACAAGGATGTGACATTTAAGAGAGCGATGTCCTGTTTTTTTAAGGCCTAATTAAACATTCCACGTTGTGCCAAGAGACAGAGGCACCCAGCCTGCAAGTCCTTCCCCTGTAGTTGTCCATTTCCCCTAAAAGAGCATTCGGGCAACTTCCTGAAAGTACTAACCTTAACTGGCATTCCCTGAATGGCATTAGAAGGGCGATTCTGGTGCCCTCTAGCTGTTTGTGTGTGAAGACCCTTAGCGTGTTTGGCAGTGCCCTCCCGTGTACCCCATTGTGGTCAGTCTATTTGCCAGCAGCGTCAAGCAGTTGTAACTATGGTGACTGTGCTCTGAACCCCTTGAGGTTTCAGAGCCCCCAGGGAGTACCACTGAGCTATCTGAATCTGGATGCCTAGCAGCCCTTGTTACCTTGCAAGGACTTTTTAAAATGGTTATATAGATGTAAGAAAAAGCATCTACTGACGTCAATAGAAAATACATTTTCATCTCATATTTGCTAGTCCGGACAAAGAACAGAACACTGTCTGCACTGACAAAAGTGCACAATACAGGGCAAATTAGCGCTGTGGTAGCGGTGTGGTCTGCCTGTGTTGTCAACCGTGACAGAAGTGAGAGTGTATACATATCTAACCTGCTCACTTCCCAAGCGACACTATAATTATACATACAATGAGATTACCAATAGGTTAAACAAAATGAACATTTCAGATGCTCTACTCTCTCCCAACTGTCCTTATATCCCTTTGGCGTGAATTTGCAATAACACAGGGGGGATATGGGAAGCTTTAGCCTGAGAGGTCACTCACGCAGGGTTTGAATTCTGGGCCCACAACAAAGAAAAGCCATATTCCCTGTCCTCAGGGCTTGATTCAAAATGCTCGGCTTGGGTTATATGGAACAAATAGGCGCCCTCCCTGTGACTGCATGTGCTGTTTTCTGCCTCGACTAGCACCTGTCTGCTTATCAGTGGGGCAGGCAGGTATTGAGCTTCTGCAGATGACAGAATTTCCGGGTTCCATCTCTGAGCCTTGAACAAAAGAAAGAGACTGGCAGGGAGGTTGAAAAGATGGATGTCACACAGAGGCTGAAAGTAGGACAGCTCTCAGAAGGACAGCGGAGTGACAGCGCCAGGGCAGGGATGATACCAAATGGCAGACGGTTCTTAATTCGTGGGGAATACTGGCCTGAGCACACCTGCACAGACATTTTTATTCATCAGTCTCCTGCGCTCTGGGGTGTTGCGTCTGCCATGTTTTAATAAAGAATTAGTAGAAGTGTTTCTGATGTGGTGCACCTTGAGTAAAAATCTCATCCCTCAAGTTCAGCTGTGCATCCACTTCAAATACAACCTTTCCCCTTGATTAGCAGATCCTGAAATCATTGTTTTCATATCTATAACCGTGGATGAACTCCTATATATAGCGTTTCTGTCTGCTCAGGTCTCTGGACAGTCTCTCGTGATCAATTCCTCAGCCCATCTGTCGGCCAAGCTTACTCACAGGGCAGCGCAGTTGGGAGACGGACTCTCACGGCAGGAGTCTTCATTAAACCAATCCCTCCCTCCACCTCATCCTCCCACACTCCCCAGGCCTGGCCAAAGTTAATGAGAAGATGCGAGCCCCTTTGAAACCCTCCCCCTCATCCCCAGTTCCTTATCACCGCCACTGCTTTTCTCTCATGGCTGCTTGAATCATGGCTGTAAGGGTAGTGGCTGGTTAGCCACCTCCCAGCCTTCTTTAGCTTTGTCTCATTCCTGCTGTTTACTCTGAAGGAGTGGTAAGGAGTGGTAACTGGCTGCAGGGGGCTGTGTGGGGAAAGAGCAGTGTGGATCAGTTGTTTTCACCTAGAGAAATGGATTTGCAGTGATGGATTGCATCAGTTGAGCCCTACAGGACACTGCCTGTAGCTGAATCATAGCTTTAAACAAATTACGTGGGCATAGCGGAGCCGTTGTGCTCCGTGCCCAAACTCAAGACCTGGCTCGTCGAGTGCACTGCCAGGGCATGCATGCCAATTACCCCTGCTGACTTGCCAAGAACAATGAAAGAGAGAGAGAAAAAATAGAGGTATTTTCTCACTTGCTGAGACAAACACATTTCTAAAGCACCATTTCTATTCACTACATGAGTCAAAAGAAACAGTCACGCAATGTAATGACGTTTCAAATGACAATGTTTTTTCATGGTAGGTTATGGACTGCATCCATAGGCTTTGTTTCTTTCACATGTGGCTTGGCCTAACTGCATAAGGCTGGCAGTGTATGGTCTGTGCTATCCGGGATCCTCATCACAACCCTTGGGCGGTGTAGGCCTGTCTTCATATAGATTGTAGGGACTGCCATAGCAATACATAGAGAGCACAGGATCTGAGTAATCATTTGTTGTTTGTATTGTCTCATCTTTTACTGGACCCAGAAAAATGCATACACTCTGTCTTAAGGGAGGTTGAGTGGCAGTAAATAACAAGGTTAAACTCCTTTGATAGCCCCGCCAACACCTCCCCAACCCGAGCAGGGAGGTTGAGGCAGGGCTGCACGACCCGAGCCCTTGCTTTTGGGTCTGGCGTGAATTAAGACGAATGGAGCCATCCGACTGTCAGATGATGAATTGCAGTCTGGAGGAGAGCCTCTCCTTTATGTAAAAGAGGCGCTCGCAGACATGGCACTTTCATCAATCAGACGGGGCCCACTGTAATTTCATTACAACGGCAGAAAGAGGAGCCAGTGTGCCGATGCAGCAGACAGACTCCTTGACAGACCGCTGTTTTCCTTTTGCTGTTTGGAGACTTAACCCTCTCTGGGTCTATGGCTGTGACTGGGGATGAGACACTTTCACTTTATTTGGAGGCAAAAGCTATTCGTCCCACTATCTCAGTAAGGTTATACATTGTTGCAAAGTTAAAATGTCCACCCACAATTCAGTTGTATTGCTCCTACAGCAGTATCTCAGTCTCAATTAAAGTGACACCTGGGTCTCACATTCACACCTTCCACAAAGCCCAGTACAGCTCCCTGACAGTGGCCCCCCATGCTTAGTCAACCCTTCACAGGCTCCGGAGATGAGTTTGGCACAGAGCGCTGCCCCAAATGGAATTCCTGTGCGTTACATTGGGACTATATTGAAATGGCAGCAGAGGAGGTGGAACGAGCCGTGAGTGAACAGCGGAACAAGGCTAGTGTAATCTCCAGGTGAGGGAGTGCAAAAAGTAGAGAGAGAGTGTGATTCCTCCTACCTAGTTTTTCTCTCCCTCTACCACGCTTTCCAATTTCCTCTTTTTATACTGTTTCTCTCTCTCTCTACGTGGGGTCATTCAGTCGCGGCGGCGCTCACAGCTGGGGATGCGGAGCACTCCAGCTGTTTTGGCAGATAAGCCGCTGCCTGCCCGCCTGGCTTCCTGCCGCTCGTCAGTCGAACGGGACTTGAACTGTCACCGTTATTCACGCGGGACGGGCATGTTTCTACTGCGAACGAGACCCCATCGCCAACCTTCGCCTAATCCCCTGTCCCAGAGAGAGATGGCGAGAGACCAAATCAACAGAGCAGCTCCTTCTCCTGCTACACAGATAGTGACGGTAATGGAAATAATGAACTGAAAATAGAAAACCCTTGTCCACATGGCTGAAGATCCTATGCATCACAGCGATGGTATGTTCGAGGTAGCTTGTGTTGCTAAGATGGTCTTTAAACAATAGGACAGAACTTTCTGAATGATAATAATTCAGTCATTTATTTGGACTTGCTCGAACAAGTGTTGCTGTAAACTGTCAAACCAAAAGCTTGTTGCCAAAAAGCCTGTTGCCAAAACTTTTCCAAAAGTTTGGCGCTGAGAATGGGTGATGCTGAAACGCTGTAGTTCTATAATTTTCACAAATTCTGTCCTATTGTTTATTTTTTTTCCTTGTATGTTTTTATAAAGATTCAGTATCCCATAGACCAGAAAGTGGCTTGCAATTTCACACTGTCATAATATGGAATGTTGACATTCACCCCATAAATGAATGATGTGTGTTCCTATGGCAATCAAAGGGACATGATATGAGTACTCAAACAGTGTGCGCTGCATTCAGACATAGTCTCTCAGACCCCCTTGTGTATGGAGCCTTTCAACTCCATTATTACAGTTAATTGATTTGTTATTCCACTAATTATTGCGATATATCTCATTGTCACCCATGATGATTTTATCAACTCTGAAAGGAGTGACAGCTGACAGTACTGAGACATACAGTCCCATAGGCGCTCGCAGCCCAACGTCCCTGACGTACCCTGATGTGAATGGAGAATCAGGGTTAGCAGCTCCATCCAACTGGAAGGTGGCGAGTTTACAGCCGAGGGCAGAGGTCTTAGATTATATTTCTGTATCTGGAGCAGGGAACTGATTGCCTGATGAAAGCCCATGCAAAAGGTCAATAAACAGCAGCCCAGTTATTGTGTGGCAGATTGGAAAGGAAATTGTTTTGCTGTGCTGGGAGGTGTGGTCTGTGTGTGCAGCCTCGTGCCTGGATCTTTCCGCTGTGGGTTTCTCTTGGCAGCGAGTCTTCCAGCTGTCAGTGACCTGTCAGTGTTAGTCAGTCTGTGGGACTGTGAAATGGCCCACCACGGGGCACGCTCGGGGCCCCACCACGGGGCACGCTCGGGGCCCCACAACCTCTTTAGCTTTCTCCTTTTATTTTGTCTTTAGCTTGCTCCCTCTCTTGCACTCTTGTTTCCCTGTCCCCCTTTCTCTTCACGGGAGGTTTAGTGTTTCCTGTTGGGATCCCGTTTGCCTGGCTTGAATACGAATCAGTCGAAAGAGAGAGACACGTTTCATAAAGCGCTGGGAGCACGCCAAGAATCGGAACAGGCTATCTCAACAGACCATCTTGCTTTCAGTTTTTTTTGGCTGTGTCTGCTGTTGAAGTATCAGGTACGGGGTGAGTTTGCCGAGTCGCTTTTCTCTTTGTATGTGGGTTAGTTTGTGTTAGAGTACAGTCCTGCTGCAAATATGTTCCTCCATGTGAAATACATCCACCTTTTGTGTACAGTATTCTATGTCTATGCCTGTGTGTTTGTATGTTTGTTCATTATGAGTGGGTGTGTGTTTGTGCATGGCTGGCCAGCGGGACTGCAGTATTTTTACTCAGGTGGAGCGATGGAAAGAGGCTGGTCCTTCTGGCATTCACATCAAATCAAATCAAATCAAATTTTATTAGTCACATACACATGGTTAGCAGATGTTAATGCGAGTGTAGCGAAATGCTTGTGCTTCTAGTTCCGACAATGCAGTAATAACCAACAAGTAATCTAACCTAACAATTCCACAACTACTACCTTATACACACACACAAGTGTAAAGGGATAAAGAATATGTACATAAAGATATATGAATGAGTGGTGGTACAGAACGGCATGGCAAGATGCAGTAGATGGTATAGAGTACGGTATATACATATGAGATGAGTACTGTAGGGTATGTAAACATAAAGTGGCATAGTTTAAAGTGGCTAGTGGTACATGTATTACATAAAGATGGCAAGATGCAGTAGATGATATAGAGTACAGTATATACATATGAGATGGGTAATGTAGGGTATGTAAACATTATATTAAGTGGCATTGTTTAAAGTGGCTAGTGGTACATTTTTACATAATTTCCATCAATTCCCATTTTTAAAGTGGCTGGAGTTGAGTCAGTATGTTGGCAGCGGCCGCTAAATGTTAGTGGTGGCTGTTTAACAGTCTGATGGCCTTGAGATAGAAGCTGTTTTTCAGTCTCTCGGTCCCTGCTTTGATGCACCTGTACTGACCTCGCCTTCTGGATGATAGCGGGGTGAACAGGCAGTGGCTTGGGTGGTTGTTGTCCTTGATGAGCTTTATGGCCTTCCTGTGACATCGGGTGGTGTAGGTGTCCTGGAGGGCAGGTAGTTTGCCCCCGGTGGTGCGTTCTGCAGACCTCACTACCCTCTGGAGAGCCTTACGGTTGTGGGCGGAGCAGTTGCCGTACCAGGCGGTGATACAGCCCGACAGGATGCTCTCGATTGTGCATCTGTAGAAGTTTGTGAGTGCTTTTGGTGACAAGCCGAATTTCTTCAGCCTCCTGAGGTTGAAGAGGCGCTGCTGCGCCTTCTTCACAACGCTGTCTGTGTGGGTGGACCAATTCAGTTTGTCCGTGATGTGTACACCGAGGAACTTAAAACTTTCCACCTTCTCCACTATTGACCCGTCAATGTGGATAGGGGGGTGCTCCCTCTGCTGTTTCCTGAAGTCCACAATCATCTCCTTTGTTTTGTTGACGTTGAGTGTGAGGTTATTTTCCTGACACCACACTCCGAGGGCCCTCACCTCCTCCCTGTAGGCCGTCTCGTCGTTGTTGGTAATCAAGCCTACCACTGTAGTGTCATCCGCAAACTTGATGATTGAGTTGGAGGCGTGCATGGCCACGCAGTCGTGGGTGAACAGGGAGTACAGGAGAGGGCTCAGAACGCACCCTTGTGGGGCCCCAGTGTTGAGGATCAGCGGGGTGGAGATGTTGTTACCTACCCTCACCACCTGGGGGCGGCCCGTCAGGAAGTCCAGGACCCAGTTGCACAGGGCGGGGTCGAGACCCAGGGTCTCGAGCTTGATGACGAGTTTGGAGGGTACTATGGTGTTAAATGCTGAGCTGTAATCGATGAACAGCATTCTCACATGGGTATTCCTCTTGTCCAGATGGGTTAGGGCAGTGTGCAGTGTGGTTGCGATTGCGTCGTCTGTGGACCTATTGGGTCGGTAAGCAAATTGGAGTGGGTCTAGGGTGTCCGGTAGGGTGGAGGTGATATGGTCCTTGACTAGTCTCTCAAAGCACTTCATGATGACGGAAGTGAGTGCTACGGGGCGGTAGTCGTTTAGCTCAGTTACCTTAGCTTTCTTGGGAACAGGAACAATGGTGGCCCTCTTGAAGCATGTGGGAACAGCAGACTGGGATAAGGATTGATTGAATATGTCCGTAAACACACCAGCCAGCTGGTCTGCGCATGCTCTGAGGACGCGGCTGGGAATGCCGTCTGGGCCTGCAGCCTTGCGAGGGTTAACACGTTTAAATGTTTTACTCACCTCTGCTGCAGTGAAGGAGAGCCCGCAGGTTTTGGTAGGGGGCCGTGTCAGTGGCACTGTATTGTCCTCAAAGCGGGCAAAAAAGTTGTTTAGCCTGTCTGGGAGCAAGACATCCTGGTCCGCGACGGGGCTGGTTTTCTTTTTGTAATCCGTGATTGACTGTAGACCCTGCCACATACCTCTTGTGTCTGAGCTGTTGAATTGCGACTCGATTTTGTCTCTGTACTGGGACTTAGCCTGTTTGATTGCCTTGCGGAGAGAATAGCTACACTGTTTGTATTCGGTCATGCTTCCGGTCACCTTGCCCTGGTTAAAAGCAGTGGTTCGCGCTTTCAGTTTCACGCGAATGCTGCCGTCAATCCACGGTTTCTGGTTTGGGAATGTTTTAATCGTTGCTGTGGGTACGACATCGTCAATGCACTTCCTAATGAACTCGCTCACCGAATCAGCATATTCGTCAATATTGTTGTTGGACGCAATGCGGAACATATTCCAATCCGCGTGATCGAAGCAGTCTTGAAGCGTGGATTCAGATTGGTCGGACCAGCGTTGAACAGACCTGAGCGCGGGAGCTTGTTGTTTTAGTTTCTGTTTGTAGGCTGGAATCAACAAAATGGAGTCGTGGTCAGCTTTTCCGAAAGGGGGGCGAGGGAGGGCCTTATATGCGTCGCGGAAATTAGTATAACAATGATCTAGGGTTTTTCCAGCCCTGGTAGCACAATCGATATGCTGATAGAATTTAGGGAGTTTTGTTTTTAGATTAGCCTTGTTAAAATCCCCAGCTACGATGAATGCAGCCTCAGGGTGTGTGGTTTCCAGTTTACAAAGAGTCAGATAAAGTTCGTTCAGGGCCATCGATGTGTCTGCTTGGGGGGGAATATATACGGCTGTGATTATGATTGAAAAGAATTCCCTTGGTAGATAATGCGGTCGACATTTGATTGTGAGGAGTTCTAGATCAGGTGAACAGAATGACTTGAGTTCCTGTGTGTTGTTATGATGATCACACCACGTCTCGTTAATCATAAGGCATACCCCCCCGCCCCTCTTCTTACCAGAAAGATGTTTGTTTCTGTCGGCGCGATGCATGAAGAAACCAGCTGGCTGCACCGACTCCGTTAGCGTCTCTTGAGTTAGCCATGTTTCCGTGAAGCAGAGCACGTTGCAATCCCTGATGTCTCTCTGGAATGCTACCCGTGCTCGGATTTCATCAACCTTATTGTCAAGAGACTGGACATTGGCGAGTAGTATGCTAGGGAGTGGAGCGCGATGTGCCCGTCTCCGAAGCCTGACCACGAGACCGCCTCGTTTGCCCCTTTTACGGCGTCGCACAGGGTCGCCGGCTGGGATCAGATCCATTGTATTGGGTGGAAGGCAAAACACTGGATCCGTTTCGGGAAAGTCATATTCCTGGTAGGAACGATGATGAGTTGACGTTAATCGTATATTCAGTAGTTCCTCCCGACTGTATGTAATGAAACCTAAGATTACCTGGGGTACCGATGTAAGAAATAACACATAAAAAAACAAAATACTGCATATTTTCCAAGGAACGCGAAGCGAGGTGGCCATCTCTTTTTCGGCGCCGGAAGTATATACATCAGTCGGGCCGACATTGGCAGCCACAAACCCCGAGGACCATTAGCAGACCAGAGTAGTCCTGTAGCGGGCCTGCCTGGCGGCCCGTGTCCCACTGGTTTCCATGAGTCTCCTTCCAAAACACTGGCTCATGCCAGGCTCCGACATGTCAGTGTGTATGGGCACCCTTGCTCCCTGGCCCTCACTACATCCATTCATCCAAACAGCATGTTGACATACAGTAGTGCGGTCATTAATGTGCACCCTCCAATGGTTCAAGGGTCAGTTTTTTTTGTATTTTCTGAAACATTTCATGAGTAATGGTTTATAGTAACTCAGTGGCTGTCAAAAATGAATTTATTATCTAGTAAAAAAAAAATTGAATGTATGTTTTACACCGCTTTTGAAACATGAGGCATATCCAAGGCTGGTGAATTGTAATTTTTGTGAAATGTTAGCATTACATTGGAAACATGCTCCTTTTCCAACTAGATGTGTAACAATTTGTGTTGATTTGATTTTGAGGAGGAATTTCACTGCTCAGCAAGTCCTCTCTTTATTTTAACTGTTTCTCTACTGGGTGAGAGGTTAGCTTGCCTGCGTTAATTAACCAAGCTCTGTAAAGAGACATTTTGTTTTTCTGAATGTCAGCATGTGTTTTCTCTCTGTTTGAGCAGCTGCTTTTGTTGAGGAAAAAATCTCTAGTTTTTTGTTAAAATATATATAATGAGTCCGTTATGGGGAGAGAAACATGAGCTAATTCTAACCTGCTGCCAGAACTGCAAGTCTGTCTGCGATAGTAACTGTTAAATTAGCAGTACATTAAGCACCAATGGATGTTTGAAGGGATGAACAGTATGAAGTAGCCTAATAAGCTTTTGGGACTGTAGATGAAGTTACACACACCCTTGGGTTTAGTAGAACTTCCCATTCTAAAAGTATTTTAAAAGACAAATAGGTTGAGTAAATACTGAGAAAGTCCATACTAGTTATTCCTGTTTGACCTTTTTAAAGTCATGTTTTATTCACAAGGTGAAGGCAGTTAGAAGTAAGAATCACTTAAGCAATGAATATACAAAAAGCTAGTCTGAAAAATGGTCTGTCATGCATATGAAATGCTTAAGAGAAGCGGAGTTAAAAAGTAGAGCGTTAACCTGAGGTATGAGGACGTTTTGTGTTACCTAGAGGTTGAGAATGCTGAAAAGCTCAACCAGTGAATGTTTCTCTGAACCGTAATACCAACACATCACACGCTGTTCATTTTACATACATTTAAAGACATTTCTTTAGTCATGGCAGACTGCCTACATCACGAGGAAACAACTTTTCAGTTTGTCTGAATTTGATGTTTTGGAGTGTGGTTGACACCATGTTGTTACAGAGTGCTCCCCCACAGGAAATGTCATAGTATGCTGTGTCTTCTCAAGTCATGTAGTAGAGTGATGAACCTAAGAGGGCTTGAAGCAAAACCAGAAAGTCAACCACTTCTAACCAGAAACCAACCACCATAATTACAAGCCAATGCTCACTTCCGTTTGATGTATGACTTTAGGGAAGTTGGTTGTATACCGCCCTATAGCGATAATTGTGCTGTGAGCTTACTGGTGTACACTGGCTGTAGTGAGTCACCCAATTGGGGACGAGATAATTTTTGTTGCTCAGGGTGAGTTCGTTCCACCCAATATAAAGGGCTATTAAATCATCCGATATAAAACACCCCATGTATTGTCATTGTTATTACCAGGTTGCTGGCTTTGAGATCGGAGGCAAAGCGTGACCTTTTCCTTGAGGAGCATTTTACATGTTCCCCTTATAATCATCACCTGCGTGGAAGTAATCAAATGTTATTTGTCACATGCACCGAATACAACAGGTTACAGTGAAATGTTTACTTACAAGCCCTTATACAACAATGCTTTAAGAAGTTTTAAGAAAAACAAGTGTTAAGTAAAAAATCAAAAATAAAAGTAACAAGTCATTAAAGCGCAGCAGTAAAATAACAATAGCGAGGCTGTACACAGGGGGGTACCGGTACAGAGTCAATGTGCGGGGGCACCGGTTAGTCGAGGTAATATGTACATGTAGGTAGAGTTAAAGTGACTATGCATAGATAATAACAGAGTAGCAGCAGTGTAAAAGAGGGGTCTGGGTAGCCCTTTGATTAGCTGTTCAGGAGTCTTATGGCTTGGGGGTAGAAGCTGTTAAGAAGCCAATCTATGCAGCCAGGGTATGCATGCTCCATTCCTGGTTTCCAATCAGAGATTGAGGGATTTCAGACAATATGAAATCTCATCTGCCTCCTGGACCCCCATGATTACCAAAGAGCCTGGTGGGGAAGGAATGGGCAAATGGGAGCTTAGAGCACGGTGGTAGAAAGGACAGCGTTGACAAGGCAACTAGAGCTCATTATTTCTCCATCTATGCAGGGGCACGGCGCTCCGTTGATGGGCACCAGAGGAGAGGATGGAAGGATGGATGAGGTTACGCCCACGTCTAAAGGGCATCCAGGATATGACACGACTGGACTGTAATCCAGGATTACCTGTCCGATTCTGTCGTCTGTGTCAACGATCCACGTCAGCAGAGATAACGACACCGGCCAAGACTTTGACTCACAGTGTGAGTGTTTCTCTGTGTTATGGCTCTGCAACATCAGCACAGCAGCGGTAGTTGGTTGTGAGTTGCCCAGCCTGCACAGTGCCCAGGTTTCCACAGTGGGTCTGGGAGGATGTGTGGTATTGACACAGGTGAGGGGGCTGATGTCTGCTGGCAGAGAGACTGGGGGTGTCTGGTTCTGAAGCACGGCAGGGTGTGATAAAGATCTATACTGAAGCTCTGTGTGTGAGAGAGGTCCTCTGAGACTTGTCTCTTGTGGTTCAGAACTACAGGTCACATTACAGTGGAATGGATTACAGAAAACCCCAAGAACAGCCCTGACTCTTGTCTTTGTATTATCCACTTCTTCAACGGTATTGCTACAGAATAACAACTGCTATTTAAATATCATGTCTTCAGTAATGTCTTTCCACTTTCCTCGGTTTGGAGGTTATGTTCCTCCTGCAATGTTTACAGAGGGGCACTTAATGTGTACACACGGATTGGGGGGGAAAAGGGTATTTGGGAGTTCTCTCCTTTGGGAATTTGCATTATTTTGGTTGAGAGTACTGAGACAGGCAGCGAAAGCAGAATTGTTCATTTGCTTGGTACATGCATCGCTCAGTGAGTTTAAACAGTCAACGGCTTTGCCTCTAAAATTAGACACTGTCTAATAGATTTCTCTACCAAACTTTGTTCAACTCAAAATGTCACTGTCAGCTTGAGCGACTTGTACTCAGTGAGGGGTTGGTAAATGTACAGTAAGCTTCATTTGCCCCAATGAGCGATGGATCTAGTCTCTTGACAAAGATTCAGTGAGTCTACAGTAAAGTATTTCTGTGAACTTTAAAGAGAAAGCTTTCATAGATCGAAAGAGCACAGAATAGCTGTGAATTTGTTACCAAAATCATTGTCTCCTTCTCAAAATGTTAATGTTTTTATAATAGGCCTGCTGGTCCTTCAGGTTCGATAAGCTAGACCTGTGGGATGGCTTATAATTGCCTGTTCATTTAGTTTTATTACGTCCCTGGGCCAATGTTCTCTCTCCATTTTGGATGTGCTATGTTGTAATTTCTCTGTGTGACTGTGCTATAATTATCGAGAGAGCCTAAGATGGCTATCTTAGACCGTACATTGCTACGGTTTGTCAGAATCCATGTTTACGTTGACATTTTCCAATTAAATGTTGTCAAAATTACTAAAAGGAAACAAATGCATGCATGGACCCATGCAGGCAGGCAGCCAGGCAAAAACCAACCATACTGTGTGTATTTCTGCACATACAAACACACAGACATGCACTGAAGTGTGCTTCTTAACTACAGCCATCATGCTAGCATTCATGACCCTCCCCTCTCAGGCCACATGTCATACATTTACACAGCATGTATAGCATCTGTGTGTGTGTAAAGGATGTATGCTTTTCCAATGGAGGATAGTTGGAGGGAGAAGAGGGGGTCTCCCCCGTATAATGTGGTCTTTAATAAAGACACAGGTTGCCAGGTTGGAAGTGTCAGTGTGTTGCAGCATGCAGTCTCTCAGGGTGATTTATGACTGTGCTGCGAGGCTATTAGATTATGGGCTCCAGCTCTGCTCCGTGTGGGTGATAAGAACAGCCTACCGCCATGGGAAAACTCCCTGTTCACGCGCCTCATTTCAGGGGGGCATTGCTGTTTTTTTAACAACGTGCCATCTGAAGGAAATTATATCTAAGCACATTGCCTGTGTTGTGGGTGTATCAGAGTTCCAATTTAATGTTTTATCCTTTAAAAGTTTGGGGAGTCTCGCTTAGAAAGGGGATGTAATGAATGATCATCAGCAGCACTCAAACAAAGTATTTAAACATCACTGTCTCATTTTCACCTCTTGGGTTGCTGGCTCCAATAAGTGGACCATTATTAAAATGACTTAATCCACTTACATGCAATTCTGTCTAATTTTGACAAACCATTCTTACCTTAGAAGCAGAACAACAACCAAATCTGCAACTCTGCAGTTTCTCCGTTTCACCATGGGCCTGAAAATGGGATGTGGGGGGAGAGGGGTTAGATCGAGAGGACAGAGCGCTGGGGTCAGAGTTTGCGCTGTAGCACGCCGCGGCTGAAAGGCCAGTTGTCAACGGCCGGTGAAAGAAAACAATGGGGTATCGGCTGGAGCGCTGGGGGAAAGGACGAGTCAGGGTCGCTTTCAATTAGCGCAGCGGGCCATCTCTGCAGCTAGCCACAGGGGCCGGGAGGAGGTGGCGGGAGCGGCTGAGGAGCGGAGTGGGTGGAGGCGATGGGGGAGCAGGTGCAGCACAGCACGAGAGAGAGAGAGAAAGACACAGAGTGAGAGAGAGAGTCGTGCTTGCCTCAACTGCTCAAGGAAGAACGCTTTTGCATGCCTGGAAGGAAAGTGTGTGTGTGTGTGTGTGTGTGTGCGCACTTTGAGAGTGAAATGAAGAGATTCATGTTTAGATAGGCTTACTGTTTGAAACCATGATGGAATCCTGACAACACCTCGTTGGGAAGAAAGCGGAATGATCTCATACTGTCAAAAATCCTGATAAGGGATGAGGATCTTCAAATGATTCATAAGACAGAGAGGATCAGACAAAGGACCTCCTCTATAAATCCCATTACAGTAGTGTATCACTCTGACATTTTATACTGGGGAAAGGATGAACAGTATGAAGTAGCCTGAAAGGATGAGGCAGTCCTGCTGTACTGTATTCAGGAATGATGAGTTGCCTTTGTAAATTGTATTTTCCCTTCAAAATAACCTGATGAGATTGGAAGTAGGACAATACGGTATGTTGTTTCACACACTGTACACGCACTCCTGAGGTTTCTGTGCCCCAGCTGGCAGGATATGACTTGCTATGCTTTAATGTGGACGCGTGTGCGCACACACACACACACACACACACACACACACACAATGATGTGTGTCAGATCCATGCATAAGTGGATTTGTTTCTATTGTGGGTGTTGGCGTATTGTAATAAGTTTGGTCATACCAGCCAAAATATACAGTATACACACAAATACACACACTAGTTATTCCAACCATGATCTATGCCTGACCACCAGTTACCAATGGCAACACATATAAGCACAGCATTAGACGCATTAATATGCACATACATGCCAACACTGCACCACAGGGCTCTCCAGAGGGTGGTACGGTCAGCTCAACGCATCATCAGGGGGAAACTCTGCCTCCCTTCCAAGACATCTACAGCAACCGGTGTCACAGGAAGCCCACGAAGATCATCAAGATCCTTAGCCACCCAAACCTCGCCCTGTTCACCCAGCTGCCATCTAGAAGGCGGAGACAGAACAGGTGCATCAAAGCTGGGACCGAGAGACTGATAGAAGCTGTTTATCTCCAGGTCATCAGACTGTTAAACAGTCACCACGAGCTGGCCTCCACTCACTACCTTGCCCTGAACCTTTTAGTCATGGCTCATCCTATATAACACATTTTCTATTCACATACTGTCTATACACACCATTCACATACATTCTCTGTGGAGTTTATTTGGTACACCCACCACGTTCACGAAAATGGTTCGCTCCTATAGATAGTGAGTCACGTGGCCGTGGCTTACTATATAAAGCAGGCAGACAGGCATTGAGGCATTCAGTTACTGTTCGATTGAACGTTAGAATGGGCAAAACTAGTGACCTAAGCGACTTTGAGCTTGGTATGGTTGTCGGTGCCAGGTGTGCCGGTTTCAGTATCTCAGAAACGGACGGCGCACTGGGATCTTCACGCACGACAGTGTCTAGGGTTTACTGAGAATGGTGCGACAAACAAAAAGCATCCAGTTAGCGGCATTCCTGTGGGCAACAACAGCTCGTTGATGAGAGGTCGAAGGAGAATGGCAAGAATGGTGCAAGCTAACAGGCGGTTCACAAACAGGCAAATAACAGTGCAGAATGGCATCAACAGTTCCTGTTGCATTTTGCTGATGGCAGAGTCAGGATTTGGCGTAAGCAGTCCATGGCCCCATCCTTCCTGGTGTCAACTGTACAGACTGTTTGCTGTGTTGTAATGGGGTGGAGAAGGTTTTCCTGGCACATGTTAGGTCCCTTGATACCAATTGAGCAATGGGCCAATGCCCCGAAGCATTCAGGCTGTTCTGGAGGCAAAGGGGGGTCTAACCCGGTACTAGATGAGTATACTTAATATCTGGCCACTGAGTATGTGTGTGTGTGTTATATATCGCACGCACACACACATACACACATAGCAAACATTAAGAACACCTTCCTAATATTGAGTTGCACCCCCCCCCCCCCCTTGCCCCCAGACCAGCCTCAAATCATCGGGTCATGAACTCTACAAGGTGTCGAAAGCATTCCCCATGTTGACTCCAATGCTTCCCACAGTTGTGTCAAGTTGGCTGGATGTCCTTTGGGTGGTGGACCATTCTTGATACACACAAGAAACTATTGTGTTTGAAAAACCCAGTAGTGCTGCAGTTCTTGACACAAACTGGTGCACCTGGTACCTACTATCATACCCCATACAAAGGCACTTAAATATTCTGTCTTGCCCATTCACCCTTTAAAGGCACACATACACAATCCATTTCTCAATTGTCTCAAGGCTTGAAAATCCTTCTTTAACCTGTCTCCTTCCCTTCATCTACACTGGTTTGAAGTGGATTTAACAAGTGACATCAATAAGGGATCATAGTGTTCACCTGTATTCACCTGGTCAGTCTATGTCATGGAAAGAGCAGGTGTTCTTAATGTTTTGTATACCCAGTGTATCTACATATAGATTACATTTGAAATACTGTTACAGTGCTGATTGGGTTGTTAATTGGATTTGTTCTGACGTTTCTTGATTTCTTTTTTTATTATTATTTGTGTCCTTTTTCAATTTCGTGGTATCCAATTGGCTGTTAGTCTTGTCTCATCGCTGCAGCTCCCGTACGGACTCGGGAGAGGCGATGGTCGAGAGCCGTGCGTCCTCCGAAACCCAACCCAACCAAGCCGCACTGCTTCTTGACACAATTCCCACTTAACCTGGAAGCCAGCCGCACCAATGTGTCGGAGGAAACACTGTACACCTGGTGACTGTGTCAGCGTGCACTGTGCCCGGCCCGCCACAGGAGTCACTAGTGTGCGATGGGACAAGGACATCCCTGTCGGCCAAACCCTCCGCTAACCCGGATGAAGCTGGGCCAATTGTGCGCTGCCCCATGGGTCTCCCGGTCGCGGCCGGCTGCGACAGAGCTTGGACTCGAACCCAGAATCTCTAGTCGCTCAGCCAGCACTGCGATGCTGTGCCTTAGACCACCGCACCATTCGGTGGGCAGATTACAGAATGTTTCTGATGAATAACACTATCATTACACACATTATACCAAATCTACATCTCTGTCATATCAAAGTGTGTATCTGGCTAAGCAGATACCTCCAAAGGAAATAGGAGGAAATAGCTAGCAAATGAAAGTAACGATATCATCAGGATGGGTGATTTGGTATACAGGGTGTTGAGTTAATTTCGTTCAGCAGACACACACTGTGCAATAATGGAGAAAGCCTCCATTGAGAAGCCGCTTGATCAATTCCTCATTTCTGTCAAGTGCATGTTGCACAAATGTTACGGTATCTCAAATGACATACACTCTCAATCCTGGCGTCAACCAAAGAAACTGAACAGGCAACCCCAGTCTACCCAACCCCCTCACAGTTTACGCTACCCGTTCAGCATTCGGTATCCCTATCTCTGAATGCCTGCATGCCAAATGCACTCCCCTCTCAGTTGCCAGCTAGGTCTCCAGACTATTACATTCTCCTCCCCTAAAAGACGCCAATTAATCCAATTAGTAATCAATCAGCCGTCCGGGCCCCATGTCTCCCCCAAGCTAATGGAGGATATGACAGCCGGGCCCTGCATTATTAATACCTCCATTTCAGGAGCCCAGGGGCCCAGAGGTGCCAGGGGCCATTGATCACCTCTACAGCAGCACGAACCACCACACTGTGCTATGCCTGCTGGGAGATATCTGGAGGGAAGAATGATCTGAGAGATGGAGGGAGGGTGTGGAGGAGGGAGAGAGGGTTTGCAAAGACTTAAGGAGGACACTGAATGTTTTTTTTGGAAGGCGGGAGGAATTGCACATAAATGGTAGGATGTGAAGGTTGGAAGTGATAAAAATAGAGAATAGGAGGCGAGAGGTGAGGAGCCTGCAAGGGAAGAAGGAGGGATTTGAGGGCAGAGATGAACTGGGCACTGGGGGAGGGTAGTGCCTTTTTTCCCCTGGTTTGCATTTGCCCTTTTGCAGGTTTTACTATTATAAATTCTTCCATCCTAGCCAAATGTCCTCATCTGCTTGAATGCACCTCCCCTATATCAAGGTGTTTTGGTACTTCCCATGCTACTTCCCACGCTGTCTATCCTGCCCTCCATCCACCATTCATAGTGACAATAGTGGTAGGTGGATCGTTTGTCCAGTTCTGCAATATGCAAACTAGCAATCATACTACACATACAATCATTCAAAGCTGCACCAATTTCCAATATAATTGGAAAGAACAGTGAAGACATGAGACACGCAGCTACCTTATTGATCTTGTTTAGGAACAATACATTGATCCTACCTAGACTAGCCTACAACACCACCTTACAATGAATCATTGCATTATTGTTTTCAAGTGAGTACAACATTCTACTCTAGGCCGTAAACTGCAGTGCAAATGTCATTTGAATAATGCCCTGTGATTTGAATATTTCATTCCATTTGGATCAGAGGGTCTACTGAACAGTTTACAAGGCATAGAAAGGCACAGTAGCAAGCCAGTCTGGCTGTATTTTAAGTTGTGATACTGAGATGCGCTGTCTGTTGTGGATCATCATTCTCTCAAGTCGTCCTATAAGAATGTGGCCACATATGCTCCCAGCAGGCCCAGTTATTCAGGAAAGCTTAACGCGCGCTCTGCCTCCTCTCCGATATTCCTTACGCATGTAGAACCAATAAAGCTTCAATATACCCTAAATATTTGTCATTTAACTTTTAAAATGTATTACCTTTTATGTGTGGCATAAACACATCCAGACACAATTAGGGGACGGAACGATACCAGTATCGCGATACTCGTTACTATCGTGGCAAGGAGACAAATTTAACTTTAGGAAAACTCCCCTAATATTGGAAACAAACATCCCACTGGGCAAAAACGGGTGGAATCAACGTTGTTTCCACTGGGGATGGGCATGAGTACTCAAATGGACGTCAAAGCTCAATCTTTAACCAGAGATCACCATTTTTTCAAATGCTGTAAAACTATTTGGTGGAATGTGCTTTGTGGCTGCCCAAAATGGCAAGTGAAATTGTCTTGACAAGTTAATTTGCTTTGACTCTAGTGTTACATGTGTTCATGTGTATTTGTGGGGCACAACAAAGAAGAAACCTAGCGAAGAATCACACAGTTCTTCTCCCTAAATGTCTCATTCACTCAATTGTGTTCCGACCGCTCCCTAAACACATGCGTGCTGATTGCACACACAAGCTCCCGTTAGGCCTACAGAATGAAATGCCTATAAAAACGGATTTATCTAATGGAATACACAAGCTACATTCCTTGCCAAATGACAACAGTTTTATCACAAATTCAAAATGGACTGGTTGATTTGAAGTAGGAAAATACACTGTGTACAAAACATTTCCATGACGTAGACTGACCAGGTGAATCCAGGTTAAAGCCAAGATCCATTTAGAATTGTTTAGGCTTAACATAGACAGGTTTCACACTGAAAATACACAAACCTGCTCACCAAACAGATGCCATGGCCATCATTTATCACCAGGCAGTATTCAATGTGGAATTGTTAATCCATTTGGGAAATTCCAAAGAACAGTTTGAGTATATTAAATGAAATGTCTGTATATTGAAAATGATTTCAACTCGCCATATTGAGCCCTGTTTCAAATGATCACTCTTTGAAAATAGCTGTTCCAGACTCGAGATGTGCATCACTTCGCACTGGCATTATGTTCTATTTTAGTCTGTTATTTTAGATGTTTTTTTTACTATAAAATAGGTGTCTTGACTGTGATAAGGGCTCAGGAGATAAGGGCTGCTATATTAATAACGCTAAGCTATGCCGTTGCAGTCATAGGCTTCTACAAGCAAGCCCCACTGCTGAGGTTACTACTTTTTTGAAGATTGTGTTTCACAATATAATATAACTAGTTGACTCGTACACCCCAAAAAAAATTATGCGAGTACTTGAACAGTAATAAAATGTTAAATCCCTAGTGTCCATATCATTTCAACCAAGAAAAGCAATGTGATCAAATAAAATGAATTTGTCACATGCTTCGTAAACAACCGGTGTAGACGAACAGTGAAATGCTTACTTACGGGTCATTTTACAACAATGTAGAGTTAAAAGGGATGACATTGAATCAACGTGGAAAACTGATTGGATTTTCAAAAAGTAATCAATGTAAGGGCATCTTGTCTTTTTCCCCGACTTTTAACCTAAAACTATATTTGTTGTTGAATTCAAGTTAGTTAACTCAACCAAATGTAAATCAAAACTACATTTTGAACTGACATCTGTGCCCAGTGGGATCATCATGTTGTCATCCAGAGTCACATGTATTTATTTTTCAAGCTATAGCACACAACATTTTACATACAACAGGATTTTAAAGGACCAAAGAGTTTGGGCTGCTTCATGTTTTCATTTTTGCCATGGAAAAAATATTGCGATACTGGTATCATCACAGCTCTAGTCCCAATGTTTAAATCTGATTAGACTACTTCAAAAATCTCCTGTATGCTACCTGTGCACGTTCGTCCAAAATATAATTCCAGCCTCCAAACTGTGCAGATGGTGGTGTTGAAATCGCAAACCATGACATTGAAGCGGCAAACGTCGGTATGCTTTGCTTATTGGTTGTGATGCGTTGGCACAGAAACCTGTTGGTGGAAAATTTGTTTCATATAAAATATATATGATTATAAATATAGCATCAAAATGTTGAAAGTCTGATTTCCACCTAGCTGATCATTATCTTCAGCCAGCTATGATCGTAGTGTAGGTGTAATGAGAAAGGCAGGGAGAGTAGCTTGTACGTTGTGGTCGGCGAACCCTTAACCTTCTGGCCCTTAGCCCTGCTTGGCATCGACTGAGTCACAAAAGCATGCTGATGTGGCAAAGTCTATATCCACGTTAATAAACACAGGGTCGCTACAGTTAGGGGAAGGGTGTCCACATTTTTTGTTACAGTACAAGGGGAGGGTCATATGGAAACATTTGTAATGTTGGGTACATTTTTTTTTATGACACCAAGTTGAAAAAGCTGTCTCTAAGGCAGGTGAAAGTGAGCCGCAGTGCGGCCAATTCAAGCAAATAAGATGATCAATTATTGGACAAAATCTGAACAGTAAAAACGTGATCAATGCTTTATATTCTCCATATTTATGTGTGCACCAAATCCAATTCTCTCAACTTCAGTTCCAGGGCATGGTATTGTTTGTTTTAAGAAGAAGAAAAAAGTAAAGACCCCGTCTAGATTTTTTTTTTAATTTTGTGAAATCAATACCGCAAGTCATTCAATGTTGGGCTGGGGAAAACAAGCAAGCAAAAACAACAAAACCCCTTGCTCATGCCTCCTCTTAGCCTCTACTCTGAAAAGACACATTGTGTGCCAACGAAATCAGCTGACCTTAATTTGAGCTATCCTTTGTGCCAGAGGCTGCTAAATTAGCTATCTAGGATGCTTGTTGTTGTCGTCTTTCAACACATGTTGACAGGGCCTCTGCAACGGTTTAGTGTGACTCCAAAATGGCTGCTCTGTGCCAAATGTGACCACTGTGGTCTTAAGTATGTGAAAAGGGAAATGAGTGGTAGAGGGTATTTGTAGTTGAACCTGGTGATCTTAAACAAGGCTTTTGCACTGACATCAGTCCTATACAGCAAACTTCTGTTTCCCATGATTGGGAACCTTTGTCATGTAGACCAAAACGCATCCCCTTACCGACCCACACTGTGTGAGTGAAGGGTCGCGTCCCCCTCTTCACCACATAGGTTTAGTCACTGTGGGTCGTTATGCCAAGGAACCCACGCTAGCCTAGTTAATGTGGAGAATGCTGGGGTGGTTCTGGGTTTATAGCCTTATTCATGGGTGCATTAGACCACTGTTGGTTAGGCTCCTGAGTCACTCTGCATTCTATAGCAGCTGCAGTCAGCTGGGTTAATATCCAGGGGGATCAGAGAGACTGATTTGCGATTTGCGGGCGCAAGACGCATCGACCACAAGCCATTAGTCAGTGCTGGTCGTTAGCAATGGGCGCAAGACGCATCGACCATATGCCATTAGTCTGGAATGGATTGAAGGGATGTTCATCTGTCACAGGTTCCCATCACTGCAAGGGGGTTTCTTTAGGAGAGATGGTAAAACCATGACGATACAGTTAGCTGACAAGGCCGGTTATAATTCAAACCCCCAGATAGTTCCGAACCGATGAGGCTCTGAAGCTCTTAAACAAGCTTCACTGGAATAACCATTTGTAACAGAGTTGTTAGCAGCAACTTTATATGAAGAACCATTAGGCTGTTAGCTTTACTACTGTATGTAACAAACAACCTTCGGTGATTGACAGCTCTTTTTTCCAATTTAGTGTCTATATTACACATCCATTGTAGGCTGTTTGAATAATCGAAATAATTTGGGACTATGGGGAAACTGGCTATTTAACTTCTTATGGCTGCATCCCGCTACCGGGATCGATATGACAACAGCCAGTGAAAGTGCAGGGCGCCAAATTCAAACAACAGAAATCTCATAATTAAAATTCATACATGTGTCTTATATAATTTTATAATAATATAATTTTAAAGGTAATCTTGTTGTTAATCCCACCAAAGTGTCCGATTTCAAATATGCTTTTCAGCGAAAGCACTACAAACGATTATGTTAGGTCACCACCAAACCACAATAGGCACAGCCATTTTTCCAGCGAAAGATAGCTTTCACAAAAAGCGGAAATAGAGATAAAATGAATCACTAACCTTTGATTATCTTCATCAGATGACACTCATAGGACTTCATGTTACACAATACATGCATGTTTTGTTTGATAAAGTTCATATTTATAACAAAAAATCTGAGTTTACATTGGCGCGTTACATTCACTAGTTCCAAAAACAAGGGATTTTGCATAGCCACATCGTTTCAACAGAAAAACTCATCATAAATGTAGATGATAATACAAGTTATACACATGGAATTATAGATATACCTCTCCTTAATGCAAAAGCTGTGTCAGATTTCAAAAAAACTTTAAGGAAAAAGCAAATCATGCAATAATCTGAGACGGAGCTCAGAACAATAGCCAAATTAGCCGCCATGTTGGGGTCAACAGAAACCAGAAAATACATGATAAATGTTTCCTTACCTTTGAACTTCATCAGAATGCAGTCCTAGGAATCCCAGGTCCACAATAAATGCTTGATTTGTTCGATAATGTCTGTTATTTATGTCCAATTAGCTACTTTGGTTAGCGCATTTGGTAAACAATTCCAAAGTCACAAAGCGCGTCCACTATAACGTGACGAAATGTCCAAAAGTTCCGTAACAGTCAGTAGAAACATGTCAAACGATGTACTGAATCAATCTTTAGAATGTTGTTAACATACATCTTGAATAACGTTCCAACCGGAGAATTAGATTGACTTCAGATGAGCGGTGGAACGGAGGTCTTCATGTGAACGCGCATGTGAAAGCATGGTCAGCTCGTGGCAGTGGTGACTAATTCCTGTCTCCTTCGGCCCCCCTTCACATTAGAGTCATCAGACAAAGTTCTATTGACTGTTGACATCTAGTGGAAGCCGTAGGAAGTGAAAACACATCAATATCTCGCTGTAATTTCAATGAGAGCTTGGTTGAAAATCTGCCACCTCAGAAAAAATTCAAACAGGAAGTGGAACTTCTCAGGTTTTTGCCTGCCATATGAGTTCTGTTATACTCACAGAGATAATTCAAACAGTTTTAGAATTTTAGAGTGTTTTCTATCCAATACGATTAATAATATGCATATATTAAATCAAATCAAATTTTATTAGTCACATACACATGGTTAGCAGATGTTAATGCGAGTGTAGCGAAATGCTTGTGCTTCTAGTTCCGACAATGCAGTAATAACCAACAAGTAATCTAACCTAACAATTCCACAACTACTACCTTATACACACACACAAGTGTAAAGGGATAAAGAATATGTACATAAAGATATATGAATGAGTGGTGGTACAGAACGGCATGGCAAGATGCAGTAGATGGTATAGAGTACGGTATATACATATGAGATGAGTACTGTAGGGTATGTAAACATAAAGTGGCATAGTTTAAAGTGGCTAGTGGTACATGTATTACATAAAGATGGCAAGATGCAGTAGATGATATAGAGTACAGTATATACATATGAGATGGGTAATGTAGGGTATGTAAACATTATATTAAGTGGCATTGTTTAAAGTGGCTAGTGGTACATTTTTACATAATTTCCATCAATTCCCATTTTTAAAGTGGCTGGAGTTGAGTCAGTATGTTGGCAGCGGCCGCTAAATGTTAGTGGTGGCTGTTTAACAGTCTGATGGCCTTGAGATAGAAGCTGTTTTTCAGTCTCTCGGTCCCTGCTTTGATGCACCTGTACTGACCTCGCCTTCTGGATGATAGCGGGGTGAACAGGCAGTGGCTTGGGTGGTTGTTGTCCTTGATGAGCTTTATGGCCTTCCTGTGACATCGGGTGGTGTAGGTGTCCTGGAGGGCAGGTAGTTTGCCCCCGGTGGTGCGTTCTGCAGACCTCACTACCCTCTGGAGAGCCTTACGGTTGTGGGCGGAGCAGTTGCCGTACCAGGCGGTGATACAGCCCGACAGGATGCTCTCGATTGTGCATCTGTAGAAGTTTGTGAGTGCTTTTGGTGACAAGCCGAATTTCTTCAGCCTCCTGAGGTTGAAGAGGCGCTGCTGCGCCTTCTTCACAACGCTGTCTGTGTGGGTGGACCAATTCAGTTTGTCCGTGATGTGTACACCGAGGAACTTAAAACTTTCCACCTTCTCCACTACTGACCCGTCGATGTGGATAGGGGGGTGCTCCCTCTGCTGTTTCCTGAAGTCCACAATCATCTCCTTTGTTTTGTTGACGTTGAGTGTGAGGTTATTTTCCTGACACCACACTCCGAGGGCCCTCACCTCCTCCCTGTAGGCCGTCTCGTCGTTGTTGGTAATCAAGCCTACCACTGTAGTGTCATCCGCAAACTTGATGATTGAGTTGGAGGCGTGCATGGCCACGCAGTCGTGGGTGAACAGGGAGTACAGGAGAGGGCTCAGAACGCACCCTTGTGGGGCCCCAGTGTTGAGGATCAGCGGGGTGGAGATGTTGTTACCTACCCTCACCACCTGGGGGCGGCCCGTCAGGAAGTCCAGGACCCAGTTGCACAGGGCGGGGTCGAGACCCAGGGTCTCGAGCTTGATGACGAGTTTGGAGGGTACTATGGTGTTAAATGCTGAGCTGTAATCGATGAACAGCATTCTCACATGGGTATTCCTCTTGTCCAGATGGGTTAGGGCAGTGTGCAGTGTGGTTGCGATTGCGTCGTCTGTGGACCTATTGGGTCGGTAAGCAAATTGGAGTGGGTCTAGGGTGTCCGGTAGGGTGGAGGTGATATGGTCCTTGACTAGTCTCTCAAAGCACTTCATGATGACGGAAGTGAGTGCTACGGGGCGGTAGTCGTTTAGCTCAGTTACCTTAGCTTTCTTGGGAACAGGAACAATGGTGGCCCTCTTGAAGCATGTGGGAACAGCAGACTGGGATAAGGATTGATTGAATATGTCCGTAAACACACCAGCCAGCTGGTCTGCGCATGCTCTGAGGACGCGGCTGGGAATGCCGTCTGGGCCTGCAGCCTTGCGAGGGTTAACACGTTTAAATGTTTTACTCACCTCGGCTGCAGTGAAGGAGAGCCCGCAGGTTTTGGTAGGGGGCCGTGTCAGTGGCACTGTATTGTCCTCAAAGCGGGCAAAAAAGTTGTTTAGCCTGTCTGGGAGCAAGACATCCTGGTCCGCGACGGGGCTGGTTTTCTTTTTGTAATCCGTGATTAACTGTAGACCCTGCCACATACCTCTTGTGTCTGAGCTGTTGAATTGCGACTCGATTTTGTCTCTGTACTGGGACTTAGCCTGTTTGATTGCCTTGCGGAGAGAATAGCTACACTGTTTGTATTCGGTCATGCTTCCGGTCACCTTGCCCTGGTTAAAAGCAGTGGTTCGCGCTTTCAGTTTCACGCGAATGCTGCCGTCAATCCACGGTTTCTGGTTTGGGAATGTTTTAATCGTTGCTGTGGGTACGACATCGTCAATGCACTTCCTAATGAACTCGCTCACCGAATCAGCATATTCGTCAATATTGTTGTTGGACGCAATGCGGAACATATTCCAATCCGCGTGATCGAAGCAGTCTTGAAGCTTGGAATCAGATTGGTCGGACCAGCGTTGAACAGACCTGAGCGCGGGAGCTTGTTGTTTTAGTTTCTGTTTGTAGGCTGGAATCAACAAAATGGAGTCGTGGTCAGCTTTTCCGAAAGGGGGGCGGGGGAGGGCCTTATATGCGTCGCGGAAATTAGTATAACAATGATCTAGGGTTTTTCCAGCCCTGGTAGCACAATCGATATGCTGATAGAATTTAGGGAGTTTTGTTTTTAGATTAGCCTTGTTAAAATCCCCAGCTACGATGAATGCAGCCTCAGGGTGTGTGGTTTCCAGTTTACAAAGAGTCAGATAAAGTTCGTTCAGGGCCATCGATGTGTCTGCTTGGGGGGGAATATATACGGCTGTGATTATGATTGAAGAGAATTCCCTTGGTAGATAATGCGGTCGACATTTGATTGTGAGGAGTTCTAGATCAGGTGAACAGAATGACTTGAGTTCCTGTGTGTTGTTATGATGATCACACCACGTCTCGTTAATCATAAGGCATACCCCCCCGCCCCTCTTCTTACCAGAAAGATGTTTGTTTCTGTCGGCGCGATGCATGAAGAAACCAGCTGGCTGCACCGACTCCGTTAGCGTCTCTTGAGTTAGCCATGTTTCCGTGAAGCAGAGCACGTTGCAATCCCTGATGTCTCTCTGGAATGCTACCCGTGCTCGGATTTCATCAACCTTATTGTCAAGAGACTGGACATTGGCGAGTAGTATGCTAGGGAGTGGAGCGCGATGTGCCCGTCTCCGAAGCCTGACCACGAGACCGCCTCGTTTGCCCCTTTTACGGCGTCGCACAGGGTCGCCGGCTGGGATCAGATCCATTGTATTGGGTGGAAGGCAAAACACTGGATCCGTTTCGGGAAAGTCATATTCCTGGTAGGAACGATGATGAGTTGACGTTAATCGTATATTCAGTAGTTCCTCCCGACTGTATGTAATGAAACCTAAGATTACCTGGGGTACCGATGTAAGAAATAACACATAAAAAAACAAAATGCTGCATATTTTCCAAGGAACGCGAAGCAACTGGGACTGAGGAGCAGGCTGTTTACTATGGGCACCTCTGTGCACCTTTCATCCAAGCTACTCAATACTGCCCCTGCAGCCATAAGAAGTTAAGAAAGGGATAAGTATAGAGATAAGTTCTCACTATACTGTAGCGCCGCAGCGTCTCTGTCGCCTCACCGCCTCTACCCTTGTGGAGCCCCATGCATCTGGTTCTATTTAGAGCTCATCTGCTTGTGTTATGCTGCTATGTTATGACAGTAAAGCGACTGAGGAGATTATGCTAAGAGGATGTTTGCCACCCCCCGCACGTCTTCCTCAGTCATGGGTCAGTGGCCCGTCGCAGTATCCTGCCGAGGCTGTGCGTTGAAAAGGCAGAGGTTATTAGCCTTTGTGTTTGCAGCGCAGCTGTGCTTTGAGAATCTCCCTCCTGTTGTTTTACATACTGGGCCATCACTGCTGCAGTGCACCGCTCATGTTGTTTGTCTCTTGTTTTTTTCTCTCACAGGAAGTTTGCTGAGGATTGCAAAACGAATTGTGAAAAAATCTGAGGGGGGGTTCAACCCCCTGACCCTCCCCCAACTGCACAACCCCTCCCCCTCCGTACTTATTGGATCGGACCCTCTGAATTCTTCACATCTGTTGGGAGGAACCAAAGATCGACTGGGCCATTTGGCGGTGTAATCCATCTGTACTGATACAGAAAGTGAGTACTGTCATCATTAATCTTCCCTCTTCATGTCTACATTTCAGACATAGAAACTTGGCTTGAAAACAGGATCCAAGTAGTCTAACCCATGGGTTGAGATGGAGTATGACGTCAAACATGCTGGGTGTAATAAATGCTGACTCGTATCTAATGGGTGTTCTATAACTCAAGGGTCACAGAGTGGTGTGCTATGATGCCTATAGTAGATGTTTCAATGGCCTTCCGGATAACACCCGTATCTGATTACGTAAGCCCTCACATCATGAAGTGATTGTTGTCCGCCGTGGAAATGAGCCCTTGAGGACTTTCATTGAAGCCTTACCTGTACAGGCCCGGCTTTGATGGACAACCGCCCTCAATGCTTTATATAACAACAACACAGCTGCTATTCTGTCTCTGTCACCCTTTTCATTCCCTGTTGCCCGTATTTTCAACCTTTTGACGGGACGAGGGTTTGGACACCTCGACATTGGACACCTCTGCTTTCATACCCCTTTATGTGCATTGGCTTTGTACTGATAGCCCTCTTTTGGCCGGCTATGTATACAAACACCACGGGCCATTGTGTAACGTTGTGCATCAATCAAAGTGAGTGCAAGCCAGCCACTTGCATTGTTGTCAAATATGTTAGCAGGCAAACAATGCATTAGGGTTTGGTGTGCTGGACATGTAGAAAGAGGATATAGGTGTTGTGCTCAGTTGGTCACTGGTAGAGTAGTTGGGTGTCTACAGCTGGCTCTATGGTTGAACATTTTCTGCTTTTCATTAGGGCTGCCACAAACGGTAAAATGGGAAGGAACACCAGTCAGTGGGAGCATAGGCATGAAATGTGATCAGACGGAGCACTGAATGGAGGAATTGTCAGAGCAAACTGTGTGCGTGTATGTATATGAGATGACTGTCTCGCATTGCTTTCTTACCTTGACACCCACTCACTTCACAATAAAGCACAGTCCCCGTCCCACTGGCCTCACACACTGGCACAAGTGTGTAAAATTCTATTCAGATCTTCCATGCATCGCTGCAAAGGTTGTTTCACTGCTTTTTCTAGTGAAAGATGGTAAGAAATAAGCTCTGATTTGTAGTGTACACTCTTTTTAATACCTTGGTTGGCACCAGTTTATTGCCCTGTCCCAAACCTCACTACTCTATAACAGCTCATATAAGACATTCATCCAACCGTTTCCATTGCCACTGGAGGGTCTTCACTGATCTGTCTGAACTAGAAAACACTAATTTCATCCACAAAACTGAACTGCCTTTCATCCTCAAGATTCAGTTAATCTTACCAAAAACCTGTAGCTGATATTGATGGGGGGGGGTATTCATGAGAAAGTCTTCACTACTTAATTCTACATTGAGCTAAGGTGTTTTGTGGTTGTAGAATCAGTATGAAAATCTAAATGTGCACAAAGATTTGCTAGGTAACTAGTGACCTGCTTGCTGTCTGAAATCAAATCAAATGTTATTGGTCACATACACATTTAGTAGATGTTATTGTGGGTATAGCGAAATGATTGTGTTACTAGCTCCAACAGTGCAGAAATATATACTGTAATAATTAACAACAATACACACATCTAAAAGTAAAATAATGAAATTAAGAAATATATAAATATTAGGACGAGCAATGTCGGAGTGGCATTGACTAAAATAGTGATTCCATGTCTATGTATATAGAGCTCTGCGGTTGCGAGCGGTGCAGTTTTCATACCAGGCGGTGATACAGCCCGACAGAATGCTCTCAATTGTGCATCTGTGAAAGTTTGTGAGGGTCATAGGGGCCAAGCCAAATTTCTTCAGCCTCCTGAGGTTGAAGTGGCGCTGTTGCGCCTTTACCACACTGTCTGTGTGGGTGGACCATTTCAGATCGACGAGGAACTTGAAGCTTTCCACCTTCTCCACTGCGATCCCGTCAATGTGGATATGGGCATGCTCCCTCTGCTTTTTCCTGAAGTCCATGATCAGCTCCTTCATTTTGTTGACGTTGAGGGAGATGTTATTTTCAAGGTACCGCTCCGCCAGGGCCCTCACCTTCCCTGTAGGCTGTCTCGTCATTGTTGGTAATCAGGCCTACTATGGTTGTGTCGTCTGCAAACTTGATGTTTGAGTTGGAGGCGTGTGTGGCCACGCAGTCATGGGTGAACATGGACTACAGGAAGGGGCTGAGCACGAACCCCTGTGTTGAGGATCAGTGAAGTGGAACTATGGTGTTGGCTGAGCTGTAGTCAATGAACAGCATTCTTATATAGGTATTCCTCTTGTCCATATGGGATAGGGCTGTGTGCAGTGCAATGGCGATTGCATCATCTGTGGATCTATTGGGGCGGTTAGCAAACTGAAGTGGGTCTAGGGTGTCATATATTATAATAATATAAGAAATACACAAAAAAAAACGAAATACTGCAAAGTTGCTTAGGAGCTAGAAGCAGAGCTGCCATGTCTGCCGGCACCATCTTTCCAGTCTCAAATCAATCCATATGAAATTAAAGAGATTCTAGCAAGTTCACACACTCAATGCTGGATACTCACGCTAGCTAGTAGTGAAATTCTAGCCAATAGCACTAGTGAGTTTTCATGATAAGGCAGTTTCTGTTCTGCCGTGACAAGTGCGCCGAGTTTTGCAGCACAGCTGACTGCTCTCTGCGGCGTTATGGCGTTGGCCAAATGTTACAAAGTAGCGAGCCACAGTGCCAGCTGTCAGACGCATGCAGATTTCTTAGAACAGTCCCATAACTTTGGTGCCGTACAACTTCATCAGCAAGCTGGCAAACTACCTAATCTAATGGCCATTCAAACAGGGTAGCACTAGTTGGCTCAGCTGATCGAGCATGGTTTGCTGTAGTAGCCAGTGCATCATAGGTTCAGAGAGTGTAGAATTATGAACTAGTGTTAGGTGGATGAGCAAAATCATGATTCTTAGAGATGAGTTCCACGTTTGTTTAGACAGATGGCTCCTCGCAACTGTGTGTCACGTTAGAGTGACGGCATCTTACGTGAGAAAATGCTGGAGGGTGTTCACCTCAATTAGGTAATTCTAATTCAGTTGGGTGCAAACTAAGTTCTGACACCAGTCCAAACCAGTAGTATCTCAATAAGTTCCCAAAAGTTCCTTAGCCAGTTTGCCTTTGCCAACCGTTCTGAACTCCTGCCGCCGTTCACACTTGGTTTCCAGAGCTCAAGCTTAAACCCTCTGCCAATGCTATTTTCTCCCTTCCTTCCTTCCTTCCTTCCTTCCTTCCTTCCTTCCTTCCTTCCTTCCTTCCTTCCTTCCTTCCTTCCTTCCTTCCTTCCTTCCTTCCTTCCTTTCTTTTCCCCACAGCCATCTTCCTCAATGTTGAAGGAGGGCATCGCCACACATGACTGTGCTGTGACAAATTGGCTTGGGGACAAGGCAGATGGTGACTGGGAGGGGACTGGTTGTCACCCCATTTGCCATGGTGACATGAATTGATCTCGTGGAGCGGCACACATGCTCCGCTTGTGTAATCCTGACTTGCTAACCCCCCTGCATACACACTTTCTCACACACACCCCTCCCTGCCTACTTTACCTCCCCATTACTATCAATGATGTGTGCAGTGGATGCACGCGTAACATGTCACAGGCTTTCCACTCCGCTCCCCTTGAAAAGAAGCGAGGGACAAGGAGGGATTTGACAGAGACAAGAGTCAGACTAATGCCAGGCCTAGGAGACTCTGGGGTTTACAGCAATATAGGAATATAGGCACTGTACATGTCAGGATGTCAACAACGAAATGTTCTGTTTACACAGTTGCCGTTGTTGACATTTGAGCAATGAGTTTGTGTCTGAATGCCCGAAGTCCCTGTGGACACTATTCAAATAAATCCAGTTCCTATGTTTCAACGCAGGTTGATGCATGTTGCTTACTTTTGATTTATGCAGCAATGTTTTGCTTACAGATGTAGCTCTCGCATTTTGTAAATCGACAGACTCCTACCTGAAAGTAGTTTTTCCTCTGTTCATTGATACGATTTGCATTTGATCATCTCAAACCGTAGCGTGGTGGGTGGGTGGCTGGCTTAGGATAATTGTGGGCTTTGGCTCTTTTCACCTGGAGCGTGATGGGATAACTTTCCCACGATGACTTAATATTCTGTGAACACACTGCGTTAAGCTCCGGATATTGATCCACAGATCCTTGCATCCTGTGGGACTTTCCCCTGAGCATCTGTGGGATCTTCTGTGTGGGAATGCTAATGCACCCCAACCTCGGCTGGTCCTTAGAGACCATGGGAGGCAACACAGTGGAGATGAGTGAGAAAGAAACGAGCTAGGCTGGAGAAGCGTTCACAATATCTCCTCTGTGTGTTCTTCCTCTCAAGGAATTAAATAGCGACGAAGCGAAAACTTTATTAACTGTATTGTTTGCATTTTGATTGCATTTTAATATAGGGAAGATGGGCCATGTAGATATGTTCATATTGAAACATGTCCTCTTGTTTGTGTTCCTAACTTGTTTGATAAGATTAGTACAGATTTTCTCAGGGCACCCCACATGGGGCCCTGACCCCAAGTTTCGGAACCACTGTAATGACCTCTCTCTTTGCTTGCATCCGTTCTGTCTGTCTCCTCTGCTTCCTCCTGCAAGCATTGCAGCCTGCCTCAGCCTCACCACTGAGCGCCACCTCACTGTCTGTCTCAGTAGCCTACTCTCTGTAAAGAAAAGTTATTATGAGAACTTAGTAGCCTATTTTTTTTATCCTGCTGAGGTAGGCTCCATTTATTGTTAGCTTCTTACTTCATCCTTCTAGCTGGCTAAGTAATACTAGCCAGACCAGAGACCCTTCAACGTTACTTAAATAAAAGTGTCTGCTGGCAGCTAGCCACCTGACTGAAGTGCCTTCAGAAAGTATTCACACCCCTCCCACATTTTGTTGTGTTACAACCTTTAAAATTGATTATATTTTCATTTTTTGTCACTGGCTTACACACAATACCCCATAATGTCAAAGTGTAAATACACTGAATAAAAATATAAATGCAACATGTAAAGTGTTGGTCCCATATTTCATGAGCTGAAATTAAAGATCCCCGAAATGTTCCATACGCACAAAATCTTATTTCTCTCAAATTTTGGGAACACATTTGTTTACATCTCTGTTAGTAAGCATTCCTCCTTTGCCAAGATAATCCAGCCACCTGACAGGTGTGGCATATCAAGAAGCTGATTAAATAGCATGATCATTACAGAGGTGCACCTTGTGCTGGGGACAATAAAAGGTCACTCTAAAATGTGCAGTTTTGATACACAACACAATGCCACAGATGTCTGAATTTTGAGGGAGCGTGCAATTGGCATGCTGACTGCAGGAATGTCCACCAGAGCTGTTGCAAAATAATTTTATGTTAATTTCTCTACCATAAGCCGCCTCCATGGCCCCATGTTGCAAGGATTTGTACACAATTCCTGGAAGCTGAAAATGTCCTGGTTCTTCCATGGTCTGCATACTCACCAGACATGTCACATATTGAGCGTGTTTGGAATGCTCTGGATCGACGTGTACTACAGCGTGTTCCAGTTCCCGCCAATATCCTGAAACTTCGCACAGCCATTAAAGAGGAGTGGGACAACATTCCACGGGCCACAATCAACAGCCTGATCAACTCTATGAGAAGGAAATGTGTTGCGCTGCATGAAGCAAATGGTGGTCACACCAGATATTGACTGGCTTCTGATCCACGCCCATACCTTTTTTTTTTCTTTCTGTGACCAACAGATGGATATCTGTATTCCCAGTCAAGATAAATCCATAGATTAGGGCCTAATTTATTTATTTAAATAGACTGATATCTTTATATGAACTGTAACTCATTCAAATCTTTGAAATTGTTACATGTTGGGTTTGAAATATTTTTGCTCAGTATGTTTTTTTCAATTTTTATAAATAAAAATGAAAAGCTGATAGTCTTGAGTCAATAAGTATTCAGCCCCTTTGTTAGGAGGGTATTCACCTTATTATGTGCTTAACAAGTCACATAATAAGTTGCATGGATGGACTCACTCTGTGTGCAAATATATTGTTTAACATGATTTTTGAATGACGGCCTCCTCTCTGTACCCCAAACATACAATTACAGTGCATTCAGAAAGTATTCAGACCCCTTCACTTTTTCCACATTTTGTTACGTTACAGCCTTATTCTAAATACATTAATAAATACAAATGATTATCAATCTATACACAATACCCCATAAGGACAAAGCAAACACAGCGTAAAAACTGAAATACCTTATTTACATAAGTATTCAGACCCTTTGCTATGAGATTCGAAATTGAGCTTAGGTGCTTCCTGTTTCCATTGATCATCCTTGAGATGTTTCTACAACTTGATTGGAGTCCACCTGTGGTAATTTCAATTGATTGGACAAGATTTGGAAAGGCACACACCTGTGTATGTAAGGTCCCACAGTTGACATTGCATGTCAGAGCAAAAACAGAGACAGGATTGTGTTGAGGCACAGATCTGGGGAAGGGTAAAAAAATGTCTGCAGCATTGAAGGTCCCCAAGAACACAGTGGCCTCCATCATTCTGAAATGGAAGAAGTTTGGAACCTCCAAGACTCTTCCTAGAGCTGGCCGCCCGGGCCAAACTGAGCATTCGGGGGAGAAGGGCCTTGGGTTAGGGAGGTGACCAAGGACCCGCTGGTCACTCTGACAAAGCTCCAGAGTTCCTCTGTCGAGATGGCAGAACCTTTCAGAAGGACAACCATCTCTTCAGCACTCCACCAATCAGGCCTTTATGGTAGAGTGGCCAGACAGAAGTCACTCCTCAGTAAAAGGCACAACAGCCCGCTTGTAGTTTGCCAACAGGCACCTAAAGGACTTTCAGACCATGAGAAACAAGATTCTCTGGTCTGGTGAAACCAACTTTTTGGACTGAATGCCAAGCGTCACATCTGGAGGAAACCTGGCACCATGCCTACAGTGAAGCATGGTGGTGGCAGCATCATGCTGTGGGGATGTTTTTCAGAGGTAGGAACTGGGAGACTAGTCAGGATCGAGCTAAAGATGAACAGAGCAAAGTACAGAGATCCTTGATGAAAACCTGCTCAGGACCTCAGACTGGGGCGAAGGTTCACCTTCCAACAGGACAATGACCCTAAGCACACAGCCAAGTCAATGCGGGATTGGCTTCAGGACAAGTCTCTGAATGTCCTAAAGTGGCCAAGCCAAAGCCTGGACTTGAACCCTTTCGAACGAATGGCACCTATTAGTAGATGGGTAAAAATACACAAATCAGACATTGAATATCCTTTTAAGCATGGTGAAGTTATTAATTACACTTTGGATGGTATATCAACACACCCAGTCACTACAAAGATACAGGCGTCCTTCCTAACTCAGTTGCCGGAGAGGAAGGAAACAGCTCAGGGATTTCACCATGGGGTCAATGGTGACTTTAAATCAGTTACAGAGTTTAATGGCTGTGATCGGAGAAAACTGAGTATGGATCAACAACATTATAGTTACTCCACAATACTAACCTAATTGACAGAGTGAAACGAAGGAAGCCTGTGCAGAATACACATTTTCCAAAACATGCATCCTGTTTAAAATTAGATATTTTTCATTTTCAATAAATTTGCTAAAATGTCCCCCAAAAAATGTTAAACTTTTTCATTATGGGGTATTGTGTGTAAAAATAAATAATAATAATAAAAATAATCATACATTTTGAATTTGGGCTGTAACACAACAAAATGTGGAATAAGCAAAATAACTCAGGCCCTCGGCCTGTGCTGCGAGAGGGCGGAGTTAGCCGTTTGAGAGAGTGGTGAATGTTTTGTTAAAAAGGCTAATCCGGGAGGCAAATCAGGGGGATGCAGGTGATCATAACGAACAAACCACTCTTCATAATTCCACTTGTTCGCAAAGGCAGGTGCGATTAGAGTGGTCAAATAAAGAATTTAAGCATCCTGAGCTTTGATGAATGCTAGGAGCAATATTTAGATGTTGACCCGTAATTTATTTTCTTTATTGTGTACAAAATATATACAGTGGGGAGAACAAGTATTTGATACACTGCCGATTTTGCAGGTTTTCCTACTTACAAAGCATGTAGAGGTCTGTAATTTTTATCGTAGGTACACTTCAACTGTGAGAGACGGAATCTAAAACAAAAATCCAGAAAATCACATTGTATGATTTTTAAATAATTAATTTGCATTTTATTGCATGACATAAGTATTTGATACATCAGAAAAGCAGAACTTAATATTTGGTACAGAAACCTTTGTTTGCAATTACAGAGATCATACGTTTCCTGTAGTTCTTGACTAGGTTTGCACACACTGCAGCAGGGATTTTGGCCCACTCCTCCCTACAGATCTTCTCCAGATCCTTCAGGTTTCGGGGCTGTCGCTGGGCAATACGGACGTTCAGCTCCCTCCAAAGATTTTCTATTGGGTTCAGGTCTGGAGACTGGCTAGGCCACTCCAGGACCTTGAGATGCTTCTTACGGAGCCACTCCTTAGTTGCCATGGCTGTGTGCTTCGTCTACATGCTTTGTAAGTAGGAAAACCTGCAAAATCGGCAGTGTATCAAATACTTGTTCTCCCCACTGTATTTTATTTAATTACAAATTACAAAAAATTATTGAGGTCTGGCCCTCGGTGTCCTCATATGTAGTTACGGACATGCTCTGCTTTTGTACTTTGCTGAGTTCGAAGTAGCATGGAATGTTAAAGGGGACAAATTAATGATGCAACTTCTTCATCCAATTAACGTTCCTCTGAAAAAATATGAACTTCACACAGCATGGAATTTTTTATGAGGTGTGCTCTCAGACACTCCAGGCTGTAGGGTTCGATCCAAACCTCTCCCTCTCTCTCACACACACACATATACACACACACACACACACACACCCTTAAGTACTTAAGCTGTGAGGAGACAAGCAGCACTCCCTCTGTGATAACAGCTCTACTGTCAGCACATACTATCTGCAGACCTTACTCCCCCAAACGCTAGGACTCTCTCACTCCATAAAATCTAGCCAAATGAAAGCTGCAGGCAGAGACATGTAAATAAATCCTCTCACCAAAGTGGAAGAGAAATGCCTCTAAAACCACAGAATGAGTTCTACAATGGCAACAGCAAGGCTGGTTATGTAGGGCCCATCTGACCTCCACTGCCCTCTGTCCTACTCTCTCTCCTCCTCTCCTCTCCCAACCGTCCGGTTTCGATGAAGACATCAGTCAGGTAGGAGATTCAGGTTTCCTGATTGTGTTTTGCTATACCCCACTAAACCACCTCCCAGGGCGATTCTTTGCCAACCTCTTGGTTTGAGGTCTAAATAAATACTGAAAGTGTTCTCATTTCAGAAGGTGACTGACTATATGATGCTTGTTGGTTCTAACAGTCCTGGTTTTGTTGCAGATTTAGAAAGTTCTAAAGCCTTTGCAATGTTTTACGATAAACTAATTCAAGAAAATTCAGTAGATTAATTAATGCAGGTTTGCCTGTAAGGTAATGGGACTTGCTTGTTTTTGCCATTTGACTTAAGACATTTACTGAGTTTTCTTGGAATGTAACTGCATGTATGCAAATGTGTTCAGCTATTGAATAATGTAAACTGTGAAGGAAAAATCTAAATTCATTTAATCATCTTAAAGTTCATATTTCCTTATTAAAATTACATCACTTTCACCCTTCAGATAACTCCTGAACAAATTAAAATTGATTTACTTGGACAGTTGGCTGTCATCCAAAATGGATACTTTAGTTTTAATAGGAAGTCCTTTTTTTTAGCTTTTGGCTGTTTGCACTTGTCATCTTGACATTGCCCCTTGTCTGTACTTTTTCAGTGCAGGGCATTGAGGTGAACCTAGAATGCTTTTAAAATCTACATAATTGGTGGGCGCACATGCATGCACGCACATGCACGCGTGCAAATGCACTGTCCTTAAAGTACTGTATATTCTGAGTAGGAATTCTGATTTGATGTTGTACAGTGGAACATGAGTGTGGTTGAAGTCTTTCATCTGCCATCTGCATTATTATGTCAATATTGTCAACATTAATCCGCAAAAGCATCTTTCACACTTCACCTTTCCTGATTGAATTGACTGCATACTCCCTTGGCTTGGCTGCCTAAGAGGCTAGAGCAAGTTCTTTATTTTTTGCAAAGAAAAATGTATTAATTTTTTGTTGGACATAAGACTAACAACATCAGGAAATCTAAGTGACTTTAATTTAAGAAATCTGTTCCCAAGTATTCCCACGCGTAATAGAGAGAAACTTGTTCATATACAAATGTAAGCAAGGTTTGAAAATATTGTTTTAGTCAAACATTATACACTATATATGACGTGTATAAAATTGAGCACACAGTCATCTCCATAGTCAAACATTGACAGTAGAATGGCCTCACTAAAGAGACTTTCAACATGGCACCGTCATAGGATGCCTCCTTTCCAACAAGTCAGTTCGTCAAATTTCTGCCCTGCTAGAGCTGCCCCGGTCAACTGTAAGTGCTGTTATTGTGAAGTGGAAACGTCTAGTAGCAACACGGCTCAGTCGCAAAGTGATAGGCCACACAAGCTCACAGAATGGGACCGCCGAGTGCTGAAGCACATAGGGTGTAAAAATCGTCTGTCCTCAACTGCAACACTCACTGCCGAGTTCCAAACTGCCTCTGGAAGCAACGTCAGCACAAGAACTGTCCGTCGGGAGCTTAATGAAATAGGTTTCCATGGCCGAGCAGCCGCACACAAGCCTAAGATCACCATGCACAATGCCAAGCGTCATCTGGAGTGGTGTAAAGCTCGCCGCCATTGGATTCTGGAGCAGTGGAAATGCCTTCTCCGGAGTGATGAATCACGCTTCACCATCTGGCAGTCCGACGGACGAATCTGGATTTGGCGGATGCCAGGAGAATGCTACCTGCCCGAATGTGTAGTACCAACTGTAAAGTTTGGTGAAGGAGGAATAATGGTCTGGGGCTGTTATTCATGTTACGGTCTAGGCCCCTTAGTTCCAGTGAAGGGAAATCTTAAAGTTACAGCATACAATGACAATCTAGACGATTCTGTGCTTCCAACTTTGTGGAAACAGTTTGGGGAAGGCCCTCTCCTGTTTCAGCATGACAATGCACCCATGCACAAAGCAAGGTCCATACAGAAATGGTTTGTTGAGATCGTTGTGGAAGAACATGACTGGCCCTTACAGAGCCCTGACCTCAACCCCATCGAAACACCTTTGGGATGAATTGGAACGCCGACTGCGAGCCAGACCTAATCGCCCAACATCAGTGCCCGACCTCACTAATGCTCTTGCTGAATGGAAGCAAGTCTTTGCAGCAATGTTCCATCATCTAGTGGAAAGCCTTCCCTGTTATAGCAGCAAAGGGGAGACCAACTCCATATTAATACCCATAATTTTGGAATGAGATGTTTGAGCAGGTGTCCACATACTTTTGGTCATGTAGTGTATCTGTTTGGGCTTTTTGCGGTCAATTTGCTGTCTTCAAATTATTTGTAATTATGTTCCGGCCCCCCGACCATCCGCTGAAGACAAAATTGGACCGTGGCTGAATCTAGTTGATGTTCCCTGGGATAGAGGACTTTCCCTCTCATTATCTGCTGTATATATTCAGTTTGTTTAATGCCAGCCACTAAAAGATGTAAATAAAATGACTCCTATGGGTCACAGTAACTCACAGTTATTAACTTTTTGCTACCCAGGAATGTGTGTGATGAAGCTCAGCACTGGATGCAGGCAGCCAACAGGCTCAGAGCATGGCTGTATCAGTCCAGGACTCAAAGCTTTAGGCCTAAAGGACACAATGTGGTCCATCACTGAGCGCTGATTAAAAGTGTGCATGTCAGGGACAGGGCAGCTGCGACATATGGCTATGAAGCTTAAGCACACAGAAAAGATATCTGCACCGCCAATCCTTGGAATGAAGAAAAAAATAACAAAGATTAAAGTGGATCTCTACCCGGGCGAGAGACTATGAGCATTGCTAATTTTAGATGGCACAGGGATGTAATGTAATGGAAGGTAGTCGTCACGATTGCTACTTCAAGACTTTAATTGGCATGGCACTTCAACACAAAGGAAGCTACTTTTGCCTCTTTACAGCATGATTAGTAATTCAATAGGATAGACAAAAATGTAATTGTACCCACTCCCAAAATAAATAATATTGCTATAGTTTCTACTCTGGAAGACAATTTGAACATTAGCTCATTTTATTTTGGCTGTAACTATACCTAGGTCTCGTTAGAGATGCCAGTCTGTTTCGATTGAAACTTAACTATCGTAGGGTTATGGTGTAAGAGACATGACTTGCAAAGTCGACTTTTGCTTTACAAGGCATCACTTGCTATTTGGGGATTTTATGAACCCTAACGCCCAAGCGTAGCACTGTATGGAATGTTTTGATGGGTCCTTTTAAAAGTATGTATGTAAAGTTGTAGTGAAAGTAGGGGGTGGGGTCCTTGCTCCTTGTTTCAATTCACACAAACATGCTTTTGATTTGGATGAATGCCAGACCACACATTTTAAGATTTAAGAGGGGGGAAATGAGTGCAGTCATGAAATGTACATTTTATTGCATGTTTACACATTTTGACACATTTTGACGCTAATGTAGTCTGTTGGGCAGATTTGTGTAAATAAACAATACAACTCTCAGAAGGAGCTATTTTATAGCATGCAGAGTTGAGTTCGCCTCAGCTTTATATGCTTCAGTTGTTTTCTAATCATATTTCCCTTGTTTCAAAGTAATATCCATCCAAATAATGAATAGCATGTTATCTTGGTAATTCAATGTAAGACCTGGGTCAGATTGAGAAGTAAACCATGAAAATAATATTTAGAAAGTTATTTCCAGTACACAATCCATTAAAAGCTATTTTGATGCCACCTTAATGATAACTTGAAAATATAATATTCTGCGCACTTTGTTTGGAAGACCTATTTAGGAAAGTTAATTTGTACCCCAGTACAATATTGTTTCATTTGAATCCTTAGACATCCGCAGAAACCTGTTTATATGGTGTCATCTTATAGCTTTAAAAATATCTCACTTCATTTAGATTTAGCTAGTTATTTTTCTAACCTGATGATTTGAAGAGCAGATACTGCAAAGGGCATCTATATTAAAAACTCTTCTCATATCCTTCTTAGTTGTTGTGCGGAATCTCTTGCACCACTTTCTATTGCAGTACAATGCAGTCTCCGTTCTAGAGGACATTTCCTATTCGAAAGTAAATTAAATTCAAAACATGATGCAATTCAACATCAAGGTCAAGATAGCGGTAGCGTCGCCACATTTCACAAGAGGGGGAAAGTCAATCTCTAAGTGAGCAAATGCGGTCGGTGATGATGAGGCGGCCCAGGAATAGTTTGACAAACCCTATCACCCGAGACAAATTAAAAGTGTCACCAACCTGTAAGTGGCTGTTCTCACATTTCCTATGATGTTCTATGATAAGCCAGCGCTGATATGAACAACTGACAACAAAGGGTTGCCTGCCCATTTGAGAAGGGGGGGGAGGAGGCTTAGGGACGACAGGGTAACAGGACACCTGGCCAGACACTATCTCCAAGTATTGATTGGAGCAGAGCAGACGTCCAGACGACCCACAGGTCGTTCTGCGGCTGGCTGCTGCTATAGCTGTGGCTGTCTATACCTTGAAGGGAGCATTTGAGAAACCTGACACAACACACAAAGCAAAAACACACGTTCACTTCCTATATACACTGAGTATGCCAAATATTAAGAACACCTTCCCCCCGCCCTATGTTGACTCCAATGCTCTCCATAGTTGTGTCAAGTTGGCTGGATATCCTTTAGGTGGTGGACCATTCTTGATACACACGGGAAACTGCTAGACGAGAATAACCCAGCAGCGTTGCAGTTCTTGACACAAACAGGTGCGCCTGGCACCTATTACCATACCTCATTCAAAGGCACTTTTTTGTCTTGCCCATTCACTCTCTGAATGGCACACATACACAATCCATGTCTCAAAGCTTAAAAATCCTTCTTCATCTACACTGATTTTGAATTGGATTTAACAAGTGACATCAGTAAGGGATCATAGCTTTCACCTGGTCAGTCTGTCATGGAAAGAGCAGGTTTTCTTGTATACTCAGTGTATGTAGACACCTACAAAGCATTTCACCATGACACAGAAGGATATTATTATCAAACTCTTTTACACACCCTCACAGTTGTACGTTGCCACACACGTGAAACACACATTCCCTTCGTACGCACGTACACAACAAAACACAAACACTAGATACAGACACACAGACACACACTCGGCGCGGTGTCACCGCAGCCACAAGCGTAATAGCCTCCGGTTCCCTACTGCACACAGAGAATCTCAAATACGACAAGCCGAGTGCATTTATCACGTACTCGCATGTAATGACACCATCGCCCAGGCGTAACAGCACCCATACACCACTATCTAGCCTGTTATAGATGGGCCTGTTGGTCTCTTATCTTTTCCATTACGGCTGCCTGCTCATACCTTCCCAGCAGTGGAGGCTGCTGAGGGGAGGACGGCTCATAATAATGGCTTGAAGGAGCAAATGGAATGGCATGGAACACATGGAATCCATGTGTTTGATGTATTTGATACCGTTCCACTAATTCCACTCCAGCCATTACCACGAGCCTGTCCTCCCCAATTAAGGTGCCACCAACCTCCTGTGCTTCCCAGGGCTGCTGAGGGAGAGGAGGAAGAGAAGTGAGTAGTGGGTGACGGTAAGTCTGGGGGATACTGGAAGCAACAGACAGCTTTTGTTTTTCTCCCCCTCTCGCTCTCTCTGTTTTTCTGTCCATCTTTCATTCTCGCCCTCGCCCTGTGGATTTGTCTAGTCTGTCTTTGTGACTGCCACGTTTCGCTTTTTGACTTCAGGACAACAAATGCAGATGAGTGTTTGTGCATGGACGGAGGAGCAGCGGGAGACTACATCTGGCGCTTTGATCCACACTGTGACTGTTGTGGGCAGCGTTCTATACAACGGCTCTCACCTCATCTCGACCCTAACGAAATGTCTGTCAAGAATGACCAGACTGATTTGTTTTCTATACATTTGAAACAAGGGTTGCTGCAGTGTACAGTATTTAGCTAGCATGATAACTCATTGATCGTGCTTTGTGAACTGTAGTCAGTGTCTCAACTGAATGGTAGAATGGCTGGATACACAAGCTGTTTTATACTGTATGTCCATCATAAAGATCTATCTAGAAGGAGAACATTTGGTAACACTTGACAGCAGTGTCATGGCATGGTCATAACTATGTCATATGTCATAACAGCTGACATAACTTGTTATAACCTGTCATATGGGCATAACACTGTCATGGCCCATAAATTTACACCTGTTGTGACATATTGCACTATTTTATGGCTGGTCATAACTATGTCATATGTCATAACAGCTGACATAACTTGTCATATGGGCATACCACTGTCATAACCCATAAATTTACACCTGTTGTGACATATTGCGCTATTTTATGGCTGGTTATGAAACCCACATTTATCCAATAGTTTTTTCCCTGCCAAGAATGGTCTTTTGTTTGAAAGTTTGTTTCTTTAAGTTCTTTGTTGTTGTAATGAATTCTTTAGTCATTTTGTCCCCCCATCATATTTTAAATAACTTCTAGAAAATACACTTTATGACACTGTCAAGAAGCATTATGACCATCATAATCATATGAGCCAGATAGACTTATCACGTACATGCCCTTATATCAGTCATCAGTCAAAAAGAGGGTGTCTTGTCCTGCTCCTGAAATCTACTCATGCATTCTTCCCAGTCATCAGCAACAGATCAATGGGCTAGGTGCATGTCTGATTTGTGCGCAATTACAATGATAATTTAATGTGGTCAATTTCTGAAAATTGTATGTAACAGCCTACTTGTCAACAGTATGTTTATGGTGTAATGGAATGTTTTGCCTTCTTATGTAGGTTTCATAACCAGCCATAAAGTAACGCAATATATGTCACAACAGGTCTAAATGTATTTGTCATGACAGTGTTATGACCATATTATGACAAGTTATGTCAGCTGTTATGACATGGTTATGGCCGTGTCATTACGTATTATGACGCTAGGTGTCAAGTAAAGTGTTACCGAAAATGATTTGAACTCTAATTAGTTGGACTTCTAAGCAGCTCCGGCGCCCCTTAACGACTTTTGGGATTTAGCCGAAAGATAAGAGCTTATCCTCCCTAACGGCAGCAGGATCTACAATATCTGCACTGTGATCAGAGATTCACTTTAACAGCTCAGACACACACAGACAGACTACTAAATAGTAGGGCCGGGACGATACCAGTATCGTCATATTTTTTTCCATGGCAAAAATGAAAACACCAAGCAGACCCAACTCTTTGGTCCTTTAAAATCCTGATGTATGTAAAATATTGTGTGCTATTGCTTGGAAAATAAATGAATGTGACTGGATGACAACATAATGATGTTTGTTTTCAACATTAGGGTTGTTTTCCTAAAGAAGTTTAATCCTCTTCATGGTTTGTTTCCTTGCCACGATACTAATGAGTATCGCGATACTGGTATGGAAGTCCTGCTCCTCAATGACTTCTTTCTCTTCCAGTGCACCTCTAGCTCTGGTCTAGTGCAATTTTAGCTCTGGCCTGGGCTAGAGTCATGAGATCCATTGTTTACTGTAATACACTATCCAGAAATAAAATAAAATTGTCCTAAAATAGATATTATAGGTAGTGTTATTCTAGTGTGCCTGTTTTGTTAGCTGCTGTTGTTTTGGCACCTTAACCTCTCAATGTTGTGTGGAGCTGTCAGTACATCTGCTGAACTGAGATTGAGTGGGAGGATTGATTGCCTGGCTGATTCCAGATCAGTGCACTGCGAGGTCACAGACATCATCCTCATTTACAGCGACTGGTTCTTTCTCAGCACAACAGGGCTAGACTACATGTCTCCAGGACATAGTCTAGTCAGACAGGCCTGCGCTACCAACCCAAGTATTTTGATAGTACTTCAGACTGACACAATATAGCCTTCAGCACACCGAGAAGAGCCTCACTTCACATTCTGTGTATGAGTAGCCAATGGTCATGGACTTTCTTGAGCTGAGAAAGAAGTGCCACAGCAATAACATGAGATAAATGGAGCAAAAAGTCCCCGGGGCCTCAGAGATGCCTCTCGATGATGTCATTAGTTGTGAGAAGGCGTTAATGATGTCAGGTTCATCCACTAGGCCATAACCCCAAACGTAGGGATGCCCTGAAACCCCATGCTCTCTCTCGCTCGCTCCCTCTCTTTCTCGCTCAGGCGGTGTGTGATGGTGCTGTTAAGAGAGGCAGCCTGGTGGGTCTGAATGGGAAGGTGTTTGATTATGGGATGTATGTTGGGAATGGGGACTGTTTGTAGCCAAGACAATGATAAAGTGTTTAATCTCCACAGGAACAGTGAAGCACGCAGGCATGATAATACCATTACAGCGAGGAGCATTCTCCAGAACCCCTCCGCCGCTCCTCACCTGATTTATATGTCCCTTCATCAGCATCGACTTCTCAGATTGGAAAATCTTTCATTTATTAAAGAGGTCGGCCATTTTGTGCGCCGGCTGCTAAAGATGCTCGGAACATACTGCTGTCACCAACCCGTCTTGTGTGCCCACTCTTCCTTTTTTAAATGATTTTTTCGGGTCATGTGATAAGGATGGATCTGGTGGGTGATGGCAGCGTGATTGCAGATGCTATTTATCTTCCTTTCACAACTACTCTGTCTCTAATGTTACGCCTGAGTCCTTGACTAGGTGCTTTCTACATGTTTTCACATGTATCATTGTGTGCTTGTCCTGCGTTATAAGGGCGCTATCTATGGCTCTGACGAACATGGTGCAGGTCCTTCAAACAGAATGAAAGAAAGCTATTCAATTGGCATGATGCGACTGAGATAAGTCAAACCCCTCAATTTACTCATCTTCCTTCACTACTTCTAAAGTTCACTCGCAAATGAAACCTAACTCCGGAACACCGTGACACTCCACATTCACTTTTTTATCAGGGGGGGATCAAAAGTTCTGCAACATCGATAATTCATGTGTCTTCCAACTTTCAGAATTGGAACGCAGAGATTGAAGTGCAAGCAGTGCACCCATCTAATTGGTGCCTGGGGAGGTTCCATTTGCTGGAGAGCATAGAGAAAGATGGAGATCAAAGAGCTTTCTGTTAATAGAGATGTCGCACTCTCTCATTGTTCCCCACCTTAAATACAAAGACGGATACAAAGGTGTCATGAGCGCATCATCACAGCAGTCCTCAGCTCAAGCACCATTAAGGGCCGTAAAGAAAAGTTGCTCTCCACATGTTTTAAAACATTTGATTTACTTAATTAACCCCATTTCTATGCGGTCAGTCTCAATACCTCTCCTTGTAAGGCCATGGTATAGAAAAGTAGAAAAACATTTAGCAGAGAACACTCTGTCTCCTTCATGAATTGCTCCTTCCGTCATGTTAGAACATTTAGTTCTTAAACCTACTGTACAGTTTAAGGTTGGCCATAACAGTAAACTTTGTTTCTTCTATTTTTCATCGCTCTGCAGTGAGCATAATTACTGTTGTACTTCAGAATCAGCCTGGCTCCGATGCGCTGATAGACATGCTTTATATTGGGCGCTCGCTTTCTGCATTGGCAGCAGAACGACGGCTTGCCAAGCCAGAGAACCACCGTAGTGCCTAATCAGAGCCGTGTGATGAGGGGGATCAGCACCACACACACACACCCTTGCTCGCTCTCTCGCTCTCACTCTCTCTCTCTCTCAACGAGCCCAAATCTAATCACAGGGAGACAGACCAGCCACTTAGCTCGGTCGCCCCTCCCATTAGCTTGCACCCCCACCCAAGGGGCCCTGGCACCAGCAGGAAGACACATTTCCACCCCGATGCTGCTCTGTACTGTACCACCAAGGCTGAACTCAGGGGTCCTAAGTGATAGGAGGGTCCAGGGCTAGCCCCCCCCCTTGGTGGTAATAAAGAGCCACTGGAGAACGCTGAGCGATCAGCAACCTGATGAGCACTGACAGCGCTGCTTATTCACCTCATCCTCTCCTCCCGTTCTACTCTCCCTCGCTCTATCGGTGCAGCGCGTTTCATCTTTCCCAGCAGGAGTGTGGTGAATAGCATCTTCATCTGGCTGCTCTCTCCTCTACCCGCCTCTCACCTCCCCTCCGGGCGGTCGGTAGTTCTGGTGAAATAATGATAGGCTCCGCTGGTACTATAGTCTACAAAGCGTAGTGGGAGGGAGCACTATCTCTGTTCCTATTGTTGACCTGTCAGAGGAGAGGACACTGCACGACAGCACCGTTGAGTTTGCCATATTTGTATATTGTGCATAAAAGCGAAGCTTTGAATACCACTGACTTTGTCGTTGAAGATGTTTAGTGTGAATACTGTAGTTCCGTTTTTGACAGTTTTGCTATTGTTTAAACTTTAATCTAGCTCTATGAATGCTGTATCTTTTTTTGTTCTACCACCCGCATCAACACTGAAATATTAAAGCTGTTGACATACTGCATGTTATGATACAATTGTATGTCATACTGGTGAGCCTGTTATTTTTAAGCATGTACTGTGGGAGTTGCTTTGTGAAATCAAACTCCTCAGAATTGTAAGCTTCCCAAAAGCTGTCACTCCTGCTTGCAATGCACCTCTCTTCACCTTTTGACTTGTGCCAAACAACTGCCCTCTCCAGGTTTGATAAAGAGCTTCACTGCCCTTCCCAATCTGACTCATCTGCAATCCCTCCACAATCCTTTCTCCACGGTGCTAGATAACCAAGCACTTTCCCGCCCACCTTTTAAAACACCCCTGAGGGGAATGGTCCTAAGACCGGCTGAGTCACTCTATGCACGGGATGGCTCCTGCTGTGTGCTGTTGGTTCTGGAGGCAGCCGGTTTGAGTACTGAAATAAATATGTAATAATAAAAACAAACACACCACACACACACACACAATGACACCTCAACAAAAAACATAAACACAGACTCCTGTTCCCCCGCCTGGGTCTGCTGCAGCAGACTTTGAGGATCCAATTATGATGCCCTTGAGGGAATGACAGTGCTTGAGTTTCTGTCAATAGAGGTCCAGGTAGTGTTTCTCAATAACACTTTGAATTATTGATGATGGGGAGATTGAGAGGAGGAGGTAGATAACATTCAGTTTTAGTTATGAGGTGGAGACGACGGGAGGTGGGTCGAGGAGGGAGCTTGAACGACATCTGCATTTTCCTGCCAGTAGGTCTGATGAGGTGACCCGGGGTTACACTCATCTGAAGATGTCACACTAGAAACAGTAGAAGAACATTGAGATGGATGGATACTGTAGATGGCTGGATGGATGGATACTGTGGATGGATGGATGGATATTGTAGATGGATGGATGGATACTGTGGATGGATGGATGGATACTGTAGATGGATGGATGGATACTGTGGATGGATGGATGGTAACTGTGGATGGATACTGTGGATGGATGGATGGATACTGTGGATGGATGGATACTCTGGATGGATGGATACTATGTGATGGATAGATACTGTGGATGGATACTGTAGATGGATGATAGATAGACTCTGGCAATCACAACATTCTTATTGGCAGACTCAACAGCCTTGGTTTCTCAAATGATTGCCTCGCTTGGTTCACCAACTACTTCTCCGATAGAGTTCAGTATGTCAAATCGAAGGGCCTGTTGTCCGGACCTCTGGCAGTCTCTATGGGGGTGCCACAGGGTTCAATTCTCGGGCCGACTCTCTTCTCTCTATACATCAATGATGTCACTCTCGCTGCTGGTGATTCTCCAGATGAGCTTCAATGCCATACAACTCTCTTTCCATGGCCTCCAACTGCTCTTAAATGCAAGTAAAACTAAATGCATGCTGTTCAACCGATCGCTGCCCGCACCTGCCTGCCCGTCCAGCCAGCATCACTACTCTGGACGGTTCTGACTTTGTATTTGTAGTTGTCCACATATTCTTAGGTGTCTGGTTAGACTGTAAACTCTCCTTCCAGACTCACGTTAAACATCTCCAATCCAAAATTAAATCTAGAATCGGCTTCCTATTTCGCAACAAAGCATCCTTCACTCATGCTGCCAAACATATACTCGTAAAACTGACCATCCTACCGATCCTCGACTTCGGCGATGTCATTTACAAAATAGCCTCCAATACTCTACTCAATAAATTGGATGCAGTCTATCACAGTGCCATCCCTTTTGTCACCAAAGCCAAATATACTACCCACCACTGCGACCTGTATGATCTCGTTGGCTGGCCCTCGCTTCATACTCGTCGCCAAACCCACTGGCTCCAGTTCATCTACAAGTCTTTGCTAGGTAAAGCCCCATCTTATCTCAGCTCACTGGTCACCATAGCAGCACCCACCTCTAGCACGCGCTCCAGCAGGTATATCTCACTGGTCACCCTCAAAGCCAATTCTTCCTTTGGCTGCCTCTCCTTCCAGTTCTCTGCTGCCAATGACTGGAACGAACTGCAAAAATCTCTGAAGTTGGAGACTCTTACCTCCCTCACTAGCTTTAAGCAACAGCTGTCAGAGCAGCTCACAGATCACTGCACCTGTAAATAGCCCATCCAATCTACCTCATCCCCATACTGTATTTATTTATTTATTTATTTATCTTGCTCCTTTGCACCCCAGTATCTCAACTTGCACATTCATCTTCTGCACATCCTACCATTCCAGTGTTTAATTGCTATATTGTAATTACTTTGCCACCATGGCCTATTTATTGCCTTACCTCTCTTATCCTACCTCATTTACACATGCTATATATAGATTTTTGTATTATTGATTGTATGTTTGTTTATTCCATGTGTAACTCTGTGTATGTGTCGAACTGCTTTGCTTTATCTTGGCCAGGTCGCAGTTGCAAATGAGAACCTGTTTTCAACTAGCCTACCTGGTTAAATAAAGGCATAAAATAATTAAAAATAGATAGATACAGTTGAAGTCTGAAGTTTACATAAACCTTTTTTAAACTCAGTTTTTCACAATTCCTAACATTTAATCCTAGTAAAAATTCCCTGTCTGAGGTCAGTTAGGATCACCACTTCATTTTAAGAATGTGAAATGTCAGAATAATAGTAGAGTGATTTATTTCAGCTTTTATTTATTTCATCACATTCCCAGTGCCTCAGAAGTTTACATACACTCAATTAGTATTTGGTAGCATTGCCTTTAAATTGTTTAACTTGTGTCAAATGTTTCGGGTAGCCTTCCACAAGCTTCCCACAATAAGTTGGGTGAATTTTGACAGAGCTGGTGTAACCGAGTCAGGTTTTTGTAGGCGTCCTTGCTCGCACACGCTTTTTCAGTTCTGCCCACAAATCTTCTATGGGATTGAGGTCAGGGCTTTGTGATGGCCACTCCAATACCTTGACTTTGTTGTCCTTAAGCCATTTTGCCACAACTTTGGAAGTATGCTTGGGGTCAATGTCCATTTGGAAGACCCATTTGCGACCAAGCTTTAACTTCCTGACCGATGTCTTGAGATGTTGCTTCAATATATCCACATAATTTTCCTACCTCATGATGCCATCTATTTTGTGAAGTGCACCAGTCCCTCCTGCAGCAAAGCACCCCCAAAACATGATGCTGCCACCCCCGTTCTTCACGGTTGGGATGGTTTTCTTCGGCTTGCAAGCATCCCCCTTTTTCTTCCAACCATAACGATGGTCATTATGGCCAAACAGTTCTATTTTTGTTTCATCAGACCAGAGGACATTTCTCCAAAAGTACGTTCTTTGTCCTCATGTGCAGTTGCAAACCGTAGTCTGGCTTTTTTTATGGTGGTTTTGGAGCAGTGGCTTCTTCCTTGCTGAGCGGCCTTTCAGGTTATGTCGATATAGGACTCGTTTTACTGTGGATATAGATAGTTTTGTACCCATTTCCTCTATCTTCACAAGGTCCTTTGCTGTTGTTCTGGGATTGATTTGCACATTTTGCACCAAATACATTCTTCTCTAGGAGACAGAACGCGTCTCCTTCTGGAGCGGTATGACGGCTGCGTGGTCCCATGGTGTTTATACTTTCGTACTATTGTTTGTACAGATGAATGTGGTACCTTCAGGAGTTTGGAAATTGCTCCCAAGGATGAACCAGACTTGTGGAGGTCTACAATTCTTTTTCTGTGGTCTTGGCTGATTTCTTTTGATTTTCCCATGATGTCAAGCAAAGAGGCACTGAGTTTGAAGGTAGGCCTTGAAATACATCCACAGGTATACCTCCAATTGACTCAAATGATGTCAATTAACCTGTCAGAAGCTTCTAAAGCCATGACATCATTTTCTGGAATTTTCTAAGCTGTTTAAAGGCACTGTCAACTTAGTGTATATAAACTTCTGACCAACTGGAATTGTGATATAGTGAAATAATCTGTCTGTAAACAATTGTTGGAAAAGTTACTTGTGTCATGCACAAAGTAGATGTACTAACTGACTAGCCAAAACTATAGTTTGTTAACAAGAAGTTTGTGGAATGGTTTAAAAACGAGTTTTAATGACTCCAACCTAAGTGTATGTAAACTTCCGACTTCAACTGTAGATGGATAGATACTGTAGATGGATGGATAGAGAGAGCGGGATTTGCCTGTGAATTACAAGGCTTGTCTGAAGATAAAAATAAATAATGAAGACGAGGCAGACATGTAGAGGATAACATTAGTGTGTGTCTGATCTCTCTCTCGCTGATAGCCTTTGGGGCATTTTTTCATCTCAAGTAGACACAAAGACGATGGATGACGCTCTCAGCGGTTCTCCCGATCGATCGGACGACCGCCTCAGTGTCTGTGTCTCGCATAGATCCCTGTCTGAAGTCTGGCCACCTCGCCCACTGTGGCGGGATGCCTTACAGGTTTAGGCCCAGACTGGTGGCAGAGGCACTTTTCTCCGAGATTGATACCAGTAAACAGAAAGTAATGGGTGCCAGTTATTTTTCTATGCATCACTGCTGTAGTGTGTTTGTGTTGTCAACATCTCTCGGTCCTTGAACATTTATGCGATATTTCAACCTAATGTTTAGATGCTCCCTTTGTCTCATTTTTAGAGAGCCTTCAGCCCAGGATTACTGAACATGTTTTCGCACTGACTTTGTACAGTATCACTTCTTCCTACAGTACAACTTTAGTTGACTCTCACTGTCAACTTGATTCAGCTCAACATCATTACTAGAGAGAGGAGCTGGTGGGGATGAGTTGGAGGCTTGATGCGCTGCCCGTGGCTGACAAACAGGCTTTAATCTGTGGGGACCCTTCCATGTGGAAGGTGTAGAGCACTCTTACGTAGGGTGACAATAGATGGCCCATCTCACAGGACGACCCGTCACTTTGTCTGAACCCTATGGGTGAGGAGGGCATCACAGCATCCCTTTGGGGCAAGTTGAGTGGCAGTGATGGCAGGGAGGGTCCTGACCTCCACTGACAGACACATCTCGCCCTGGATGCCATGGTGCCCCACATCTCCGCTCCCCTCACCCAACCTCTTTCCTCCTGCCCATGTAACTGTTCAGATAAAGACTATAAGGAGAGATTCCACGACACTGCCCCCATCAGTTTGAAATGCAAATTCCAGAACTAAGGGACTATTGGGGCCAAAAGGAAAGCAGCCAGCCGTCACTCCCTCTTGACCCGGCATGCTAATAGAGCTTTCTGAGACCCCCCTTGAGCCGCTCTCATGTTACTACTACAGGGCCTCTGAAATTCCCCATCAACTTCCACTGACATGTTGTTATTCAACAGCAAGTTTAAGTTTCTGTCCCTCATCTAGATCAAGTGTTGACTTCATTCACAGAACTTGGCCTGTCAAACCCTGCCAATATTGCAACTCTGACCCTGACATCCAAAATTGTTGCACTCCTGCCCCAACTGAACGTAGAATTCAGAAGTAACTGATAAAGAAGTGTTTAAAAACTACTGTGAAAGTAGTTACACCAGCAGAGGCTATAAACGGCCTGAAGCCTGCTGGCCTTGCTACATGTGGTTGAACTCGTAGAGGTGCTTTCAAAGTCTCCAGGCTTAAACTAAGTTAATTTACGCGCAACAGTAGGATGAACTCCTAGCACCACCAATAGTAGTCGTCTGAAAGTCACCCATAGAAATCTCCTCCGTATCCTGCGGGGTCTGTTCCCCAATTATTGCCCAATGCTCCTTGATCCCAATTCCAATTTGCCTCATCGGCATCTGTGTGGTTAGCCATTGGACATCTAATTAGCGAAGTTCCTCTGTCTGAGTGGGTCATGTAGAGAGTTGCCCCTGGGCAGTTGAGGGGCTTGTTGAGAAGTAGCATCTAACACAAAATCTACCGAAGGCGGAGAGTTGAGAATTCAGAGTGATAAGAGGAGCATCATACTTCCTGAAAACCATATGTGACTCATCAGCTGCATACAGTGCTGCCACACTGTGAGGACTCTGTAGGGGAGTGGATGTCTCGGGGTAAGAGGAGAGTTGTGTGTGAGACTAGAAAACGGTCTCTGTGCAGCAGCTAATCATCAGCCTTGTGATGGTGCATCATGGGACAGTGTTCAGATATCGACAGTCAGATGAACTCTCAGAGAGTAGGGTAAGGACGATGTTGCCCATTCTTAACAACGGGATCTTTTGTAGCGCAAGGTCACTCACAAAACGCATGTCTTGGATGAGTTTTCTTCCAATGATGTTGTTTTTGCACAGCAGAAAATGTATAAGGTGTTGGTCAAACTTGTTTGTCGGAATGAAAAGAAAGTTCTGAAAATAAATTCCTGAGGTAACCTCAGTCTTGAATAAACAATGTGCTTCCTCAGCTATGAGTTGTGAAGATCATTGGATCACTGAAAGTAAACAGACCAGAGAAAAGTCACGATAGCTAGGGGATACATGGTCAGAGAGCTAAACAGGCATTGCAGTGTTCCCTTTCCCAAATGAGGTAGACACACATCCACAAAGGCCTTCACACTCCGACCACACACACATTCTGCGGCAGATCATCTGGCCCCCTGTCCCTGCTCATCGCCATGGTGATGTGATAGTCCCCAGCAGAGCCCCGGGTGGGTAATGGTCCATGGCCAGAGACATGCACCCTCATTATGTAGGCCCATGTATACTGGGGGTGGACTCATTCAATTCCTACTTCTCTGGGGCCCTGTGGCATCCCAAGGCACAGAGGCGGGAGGTGAGAGGTGTTGGCTAGCTATTGCCCTGTTATCCAAAACAATGAAGGGATTAGCCTCCCCCCCAGTGGAACGGCAGCGGTGTTCAGTTTGTGAGGTCACAGCATGTCAGAGGGGATGGGTCTGCATTGGGATAATGCGCCTCGATTTAGTTTGAACGACAGGTGTTGGCAGAAAATAAACGTCCCTGGAGGAGATAGGTGCATAAAGCGGTTGATTTGAGGATAAAATTGACATTTAATATCTAATTGCGTCTTTTTATGGAACAGTGGTCCCTGGCCAAACTGAAGCTGGGTCATAAAGATTGACTTGTTTATGTACGAATTAAAATGGATTCCTTTTAAAGATGACACCGTGGCCTCATCCACCCCTCATAAAGGCTCCCATTTTCTCATCATGAAGTTTCCTTTTCGCACAGTGCTGTGAAAATCCCTCAAACCACCAGACTGAAGACATCTCATCAAACCACAGAACCAGCACTGTGGTCTAATCCAAATGAATGTCAGATAATCAATGTGAGGCCCTCAATTCCTTGCCCTACAAAGAGGCCCAACTGCCAGTATCTCCCAGATGGCTTGACAAGTCCAGTTCATTAAAAACAAAACGATCCCACACCTCCCATCCAAAACAGAACACAGAGAGAGAGTGTGGGTCGGGATAAGCAGTGGCTTATTTCCCATCGACAGCTGTCAGCTCATCAGCCTGCCTCCCCATTCACTCTGTAAAAGGCGATTGATTAGAGAAAGAAAACGGAGAGCAACACATTCCTGAAGGGTGCTGCATGGTTTACATGTTTGTGACCTGGCAAGTTTTGGCGGGTGGCATTTGGTGTGGCGGTAGCAGTTGGATCCTGGTATCGGGTTTTAGATCATGCCCCCTGTCGCTATTGAAATATCCCATTGAGAAGAAGCTGAAGAATTTACGGGTTGAGGCGATAAACAACATGAACACATTAGATGCTCCACATGCAGGGCAATTTGAAGGCAGTACCCAAATATATTTGTAAAACCACATCTTAAAAGACTGTTAAATGAAGCCATTGGCTTTATGGGGATTGAGCGTAGTGAGCCTCTGAGTCTCTGTCCCTTTTGTAACTTCCAAAGATGTTGACATTGTCACTGTCGACTGTCTATGCATGTCTTTTAAAGAGGGGGAAGTCGGCCCCTGCTCTCGCAGTGATGCTTACCATCACATCTGTCACTCACTCAGCATGAAAGTCTGGACGTGCCTCACATACAGTACGTTTCAAGTCTACACTATAGGGTTTTTTCTACCATGTCACTGTCATCAAGCCCTAGATAAAGGCTCCTTGCCAAATCCCCACCACCAGCACCCGTCTGGAAGTGAACCCCAGGACAACAGTGTATGCAGCAGATCAAAGGGACTTATGCTGATTAATATTACATTACTGTAGCTAGGACTGAATTGGATTACGTTGGGCATTTCGTCATAGCATTTTCCACTTCCACAAGCTCCACATCCATCCCCAGCTGTGAGGCTCGTCAACATGTGGAGAACGTCATAAACAGAAACGGCAACTCTTCAGGGTGCTGCTGATAAACACGCCAAGAAGCTCATCCACTCAGCGTCTTTGTGTGGAAATCTGTGGAAGGTCCAGAAGCCTCAGAGGGTCTGTAGGGTCAGTGCATTTGTTGGTCTGTCTTGCCTAAGCTCCTGCAGGCACTGTGCTTGTCTTGTTGTGAGTCATCTTTGCATTTTCCTGGCTTTATAGCCATTGGATAAATACTCTGCACTTGTCGATATTTGATCTCTGCCCAGTCTCCATAACCTTTGATTTTCGCACTCTACATGTTTATGATCGTTGGTCGAGTCTATGTATATTCATGAGAGCAGAGAGACAGTTATGCAAATAATTTCATAGTTTTATTGAGTTTTATTTAGCATGTTTTTAACTGCAACTTTACTAACAGTTTTTTTAAATTTCAAGATCCCTCAAGCATTTGCATAAGCAGTATAAATGTGAGCCTACTCTTTAACTTGATGGCATTGCTCAACCATCAGAGCATGTACTAAGATCTTAGTTCTTCAATGATAGATTCAGGTTAGATGGGGTGACAGTGGTGTTTGGCCTGCTCAGACAGGAAGCCACCGCATCATATCCTGTTTGCTCAAGCTGTCTGCCTCCTCTGAGAAGCCGAAAAGCTTGTGAGTTAATCCATTGGGAGTAATGTCCTCATATATCGCCCAGGCAGGACACGCAGGAGGCGGTAATTCATGAAGTAAACAGGAGCATACACCGCCTCCCCTCGATTTATGACACTGTGATCATCGCTTGACCTCATCGCTAAATGCAACCGTCTCCTCTGAATCAGAATGAGGCAGCCCGTTATCAATATTGATGGGGTTCATATCTCTGTTGACTTTGTTTTCGGCTCCCCATTTAAAAGCTGTGTGGCAGGATCTCATTGGTGCAGTACATCAATCTGGGCTGTGCTGAGTTGAAACCCTTAGAGGACACGCTGCCCTTATTAAGTTGGTGCCAAAACACAGGTCACAGCATTCTAGAGATTTAGTTGAACAAATCCCTGCGCAATCTGCGTCCATCTGTCCCGGTCTCATCTCAGAAATCAAGCAGATGTGGAAATTAGCATTTCGAGACAATTCAGGTCTGACGCATAGCTTACCTGAGTGATTAATATTGCAGAGAGCAAACTTTGCTCAAACTTGAATCTTCTGACCTTCTTACAGGAGCCGCTCGTTTTTCCCATCTAGTCAAACAATTTATAGTTTGTTTTGTATATTAGGTGAAAGTGGGTACCTGTCGCCTCCCCTTGGGCCTGGTGTCTTGGTGCAGACAGAGGGAGTCGCGTTCCCCTGTGGGGGCGGTGGTTAATTGTGTGAAGTCACCTGTGAAAGACTGAAGGCTGGGAGTAAATGAGCCAGGTGTCCCAGTCAGGGGCCCTTGTGGCCTCACCTCTCTCTCCGTTCCTGTCAGTCTCCCTCTCTCTCCCTTTCCCTCTGTGTTCACACTGCCATCACAGTTCAGCTAACACTCAATCACAATGCCGCACTGGCAGTGAGCATCGCATGCTAATGAGAGCTTAGCATCCAAACTCAGAAAGTTCCAACAGCTACTGTAGAACTTGATAGCAGAATTATAGTGATCATTATGAAGCCGATGCTGCTGTTGTAGTCATCCACATTAGCCTGTGACCGTTTTAACAGATATGGGTACAGCTAATGTTGGTTGTAGCTATGTTAACCTGTGTCTCACTCTCTCTCCTCTTCTAGGTGGTGGTGTGCCCGCTGTTGGCCATGCTGTTCTGGTGAGGTGTGGTAAACCCCTGCCAACATGAGGCTGGTGCCCGGGTCGCCTCGGCCCCTCCCCCTTCTGGAGGTGGGCCTGGCTCTAGCCCTCACAGTCCTCTTACCTCACCTGGCCATGGGAGTCACACCTTTCCCCCAGGACCTGGAGCCAATCAGCATTGTGGGGAGAGAACGTGAGTGCAAGCCCGTTATGATGCAATGTTGCTCCTTTGTTCAGGGGGGTATGATGTTTTGATGTACCGTTAAAGGGCAGCATCTTGTCAGTTGTATGTACACATATTTTGTCAGTCGTCTTACAGATCTACGTCAGTAATAGTATGACTTCTTCTAATACAGGGCTGCCCAACCCTCTTCCTGGATATCTACCATCCTGTGGGTTTTCAATCCAACCCTAATTTAACACACCTGATTCTACGAATTAGCTGCTCAACAAGACCTTAACTAGCTGAATCAGATATGCTAAATTAGGGTTGAACTGAAAACTTACAGGACAGTAGATCTCCAGGAAGAGGGTTGGGCAGCCCTGTTCAAATACATAATTACCACTATCGAAATAAAATAGCTATACATTTTAGCTATATGACATAATACAACATCTGATTGGGCCACACGTACAGCCCATCAGTGGCACCTAATCGATAGGAGGTGTGGTAAGGAGGTCCTGGCGTTTACAGTCGCCAGCCCCATCCTTTATTTAAGAGGTGACAGAGACTGAGGCCTGGCGCTTTAATTGATCTATCTGGAGGAGTGGACCATTAGCACAAATAGCCACACTAATAGATCTATATGTGGAGCCCATCTCAGGTGTAATGAGGGCCATTTGTCAGCAGGTCTGAAGGTGTCTGGGCGTCAGAACCCCTCACAACTCCCCAGGATGTCCATTATGTATGGTAATACATCCAGTGCCCAGCTCCACCGCCGGAATCATCTCCCTCGCAGAGGCTAATTGGAGGAACTGGGTTAGAGGTTTCCATGGCGACGTGGCGCCAAAAACTTTAAATGAAGTGAAAGTGCTGAGGAGTAATTAAAGGGACGAGAGGTCGCCGGGGTGGACTTATCCCTCTCCCTTTCTGCCCCACAGCGAATCACTGCTCTGCTTGACCCAATCACCCCCGAGTTAAAATCTTTAAACAGTCGAGTCGGACTTGCTTGGTTGGGGGAAAGATGCTTCCCTCGAGGAGATTGTAATTTCAGATAGTGTCCCATTTTAGAGGTCTGCTAATTCAGCTACAACTGCCAAGTTGGACGGGAAGGCCTATGCCAGGGGTGTCGAACTCATTTTTCCCAGGGGTCGGACCCCCTCCGACCCACGGGCCATATGTTTGATACCCCTGGCCTGAACAGTTAATGCAGCACTATGGGAGAGAAGATGGTCTACAGGCCAGATTTTGATTTAACTAGGCAACTCAGTTAAGAACAATTTCTGATTTGCAATGACGGCCTACCAAAAGGCATTAGGCCTTCTGCGGGGACGGGGGCTGGGATTTAAAATATTATAATAAATATATGACCAAACACACATCACGACAAGAGACAACACTACATAAAGAGAGAACTACGACAACATAGCATGGCAGCAACACATGACAACACAGCATGGTAGCAACACAACATGTCAACAACATGATAGCAACACAACATGGTAGCAGCACAAAACATGGTACAAATATTATTGGGCACAGACAACAGGGCAAGAAGGTAGAGATAACCTTACATCACGCAAAGCAGCAACAACTGTCAGTAAGAGTGTCCATGATTGAGTCTTTGAATGAAGAGATTGAGATAAAACTGTCCAGTTTGAGTGTTTGTTGCAGCTCGTTCCAGTCGCTAGCTGCAGCGAACTGAAAAGATGCGACCCAGGGATGTGTGTGCTTTGGGGACCTTTAACAGAATGTGACTGGCAGAACGGGTGTTGTATGTGGAGGATGAGGGCTGCAGTAGATATCTCAGATAGGGGGGAGTGAGGCCTAAAAGGGTTTTATAAATAAGCATCAACCAGTGAGTCTTGCGACGGGTATACAGAGATGACCAGTTTACAGAGGAGTATAGAGTGCAGTGATGTGTCCTATAAGGAGCATTGGTGGCGAATCTGATGGCCGAATGGTAAAGGACATCTAGCCGCTCGAGAGCACCCTTACCTGCCGATGTATAAATTACGTCTCCGTAATTTAGAATGGGTAGGATGGTCATCTGAATCAGTTAGTTTGGCAGCTGGGGTAAGAGAGGAGCAATTACGATAGAGGAAACCAAGTCTAGATTTAACTTTAGCCTGTAGCTTTGATATGTGCTGAGAGAAGGACAGTGTACCGTCTAGCCATACTCCCACGTACTTGAATGAGGTGACTACCTCAAGCTCTAAACCATCAGAGGTAGTAATCACACCTGTGGGGAGAGAGACATTCTTCTTCCAGACCACATGACCTTTGTTTTGGAGGTGTTCAGAACAAGGTTAAGGGCAGAGAAATCTTGTTGAACAATAAGAAAACTTTGTTGTAGAGCATTTAACACAACATCCGGGGAGGGGCCAGCTGAGTATCATCATCATCTGCATGTAAGTGGATGAGAGCACTTCCTACTGCCTGAGCTATCTTGTTGATGTAAATTGAGAAGAGCGTGGGGCCTAGGATCGAGCCTTGGGGTACTCCCTTGGTGACAGGCAGTGGCTGAGACAGCAAATGTTCTGACTTTATAGACTGTACTCTTTGAGAGAGGTAGTTAGCAAACCAGGCTAAAGACCCCTCAGAGTCACCAGATCTCCTTAGCCGGCCCACAAGAATGGAATGGTCTATCGTATCAAAAGCTTCGGCCAAGTCAATAAAAATAGCAGCACAACATTGCTTAAAATCAAGGGCAATGGTGACATCATTGAGGACCTTTAAGGTTGCAGTGACACATCCATAACCTGAGCGGAAACCAGATTGCGCACCAGAGAGAATACTATAGACATCAAGAAAGCCAGTCAGTTGATTATTTAAAAAAAAATCCCAACACTTTTCATAAACAAGGAAAAATAGAAAGAGGCCTATAACAGTTAGGATCAGCTTGATCTCACCCTTTAAATAAAGGACGAACCGTGGCTGCCTTCCAAGCAATGGGAACCTCCCCAGAGAGGAGAGACAGGTTAAACAGGTCAGAGATAGGCTTGGCGATGATAGGGGCAGCAACCTTAATAAAGAAGAAAGGGTCTAAACCATCTGACCCAGATGTTTTTTGGGGATGAAGTTTAAGGAGCTCCTTTAGCACCTTTAGCACCTAGTGACCACCTGCAGGGAGAAACTTTGTAGCGGGGCAGGGGGAAAAGAGGGAGGAATATCGGGGCTAGTCGCATTAGAAGGGGTGGGAGATGAAGAAATGTTGGATGGGCAAGGAGGCATGGCTGAGTCAAATAGGAATCCTGACTTAATGAAGTGGTGATTAAAGAACTCAGCCATGTGCTTCTTGTCAGTAACAACCACATCATCAACATTAAGGGACATGGGCAGCTGTGAGGAGGAGGGTTTATTCTCCAGGTCTTTAACCGTTTTCCTGAACTGCTTGGGGTTAGACCCACAGAGAGAGAACTGCTGCTTAAAGTAACTAACTTTGGCCTTCCGTATAGCCTGAGTGCACTTATTTCTCATTTGCCTGAACGAGAGCCAGTCAGCCTGAGTATGTGTGTGCCGAGCCTTTCGCCAAATGCAATTCTTGAGGAGGAGTAACTCTGCAAGATCACAGTCGAACCAGGGGCTGAACCTGTTGTTAATTTTAATTTCCTTTATGTGGGCGTGTTTGTTAACAATACCACTGAAAATATCAAAAAATAAGATCCAAGTGTCTTCGACAGAGGGGATCAAGCTGATTCTATACCATTTTACAGAGGCCAGTTCATGAAGGAAGGCTTGCTCATTAAAGTTTTGACAAATCAGGACAGGTTGTTTCACTGAGCAGCCATTACGAACGCAGGCTGTAAAACAGTGATCACTAAGGTCAATACAGAAAACACCAGACTGATACCGATCAGGATTATTTGTGGGGATAACATCGAGGAGAGTAGCATTTTTTGGGGTGTTTGGTAATAATCTGAGGAAGATTTCGGGAGTCCCATTGCTTTCGGACTTGGTCAGGTGGTTTAAGCATGTCCCAGTTGTTGCAGTGTTTTTGTTTTGTCCAGCTCTTGTGATAAACTTAGGGTCTAGAGATGCTTCCCGCTCCCCCCTCTTAATTTACACAGTTAAGTGTATTATCTCTAGCAGCACAGCACAGAGTCATGGGATAGCCCACATTAACAACCACATGACAGTTAGAACAAATTGCAAGCTGGGCATCTGCAGCAAATGTGGGGCAAAGCAAAAGCATACAAAATAGAAACTGTGAAAGCATACTGCAATCAGAGGGTTATATCAAGTCAACAACCTATTTTCTCTCTCTCTCTCTTGTACTCTCTCAAACAATCTTTATTTTTGTGCTTGAATACACCTTATTTTCAGATTCACACCCTTGATTTCTTTAGTGCTTGGTTTGTCGTTATGGAGATTTTTTCCCCCGGATTAACACTGTCACTGAACTGAGCTTGCTACTCTTTCCCCCTCCCCATGCAGACTCATACCTGTACCCAAGCTTCCATGGCCTCATGTCGGACAACGATACAGTACGACTGGGCCTGGACTTCCAGAGGATGCTCCGGATCAACCACATGCTCTACATCGCAGCCAGGTCAGTCACCACGCCTCTCAGTATTGTTCACTCATCTTCAATGCACTGGACTGCCTTACATTAACCCTGTATTGACTACTCTTCATTGAATCCCTTTGTAGTATTTCTGTCATTGTATCAGTCAACCATATTGGATAGCTCCCGTTACGTTCATATTGTCATACAGTAGGTTTATTATGTAAAAGGTTCCTCAGGCTCAGCAAGAAGCCATTCTACATCAATAAGCCTGCGTTAAAGAACTGTGTGACTGACCCTAATCAATCTAATTTAGGCCAAGAACAGGCAGCTTGGGTGTGGTGTGGTGGGATTGGGTTTCAGGGCAGAGAGGAGACATCTTCAAATGTTTTCTGACCTTTGACCTCTTACAGGGATCATGTGTTTGCTATCAGTCTCAGCGCCTCCTCTGAGCAGATCGTCCCACAACAGGTAAGCCTTATGTTGTCTCACAAACACATTGTTTACATGAGTCATGACCTCATGGGTCATAGAGTAGTGTATCATTGCAGCTGGCTGGACGTAAGAGCATTACTGGTGGTTCAATGGCTCCTACTTTTCGGCTCATCTTTTAAATATAGTTTATTTGTGTTGTTTTCTTCTTACTCAGCCGGTCTCTTCATTCAAGCAGATACGAAGCCATTTCACTTCAGACAGATATCCAATAGAAGTTATGTCGTGCACTCCTGGTTTTGAAGTGCTCTTTCTCTTCCATCTGAATCCCATTTGTCAAACACGATTGCTCTTAAATAAAAATCACTTTAAGGCCTGGTTTTGTGTTTGCTTGTCCCTATCGTATTTAGATTCATTTACAGCATGAGTCATCTCCATAAGGGACCCACTCAACATCAATGAGATCTAACGTTATTGACTTGTATTTGATTGCAGTGGAAATACATGAGCAGAATGATGTGTAGTGCAGAGAATTGTCAGAAGAGAACGTATGTTTTTTTAAAGAAGTTAGGAGAACTAACAATATGTGCATTGCATAGTACATAGTGCATTTTTTTATTTCACGTTTATTTAACCAGGCCAGTTGAGAACAAGTTCTCATTTACAACTGCGACCTGGCCAAGATAAAGCAAAGCAGTGCGACACAAACAACACAGAGTTACACATGGGATAAACAAACGTACAGTCAATAACACAATAGAAAATCCATATACAGTGTGTGCAAATGTGGTAAGATTAGGGCGGTAAGGCAATAAATAGGCCATAGTGGCGAAATAATTACAATTTAGCAATTAACACTGGAGTGATAGATTTGCAGAAGATGAATGTGCAAGTAGAGATACTGGGGTGCAAAGGGTAAAAAAATATATAATATGGGGATGAGGTAGTTGGGTGGGCTAATTACAGATGGGCTGTGTACAGGTGTAATGATCGATAAGCTGCTCTGACAGCTGATACTTGAAGTTAGTGAGGGAGATATAAGACTCCAGCTTCAGTGATTTTTGCAATTCGTTACAGTCATTGGCAGCATAGAACTGGAAGGAAAGGCAGCCAAACGAGGAGTTGGTACGGGTGGGTGCTGCTATGGTGACCAGTGAGCTGAGATAAGGCGGGGCTTTACCTAACAAAGACTTGTAGATGACCTGGAGCCAGTGGGTTTGGCGCCGAATATGAAGTGAGCTCCAGCCAACGAGAGCATACACGTCGCAGTGGTGGGTAGCATATGGGGCTTTGGTGGCAAAACGGATGGCACTGTGATAGACTGCATCCAATTTAGTAGAGTGTTGGAGGCTATTTTGTAAATGACATCGCCGAAGTCAAGGATTGGTAGGATAGTCAGTTTTACGAGGGTATATTTGGCAGCATGAGTGAAGGATGCTTTGTTGCGAAATAGGAAGCCGATTCTAGATTTAATTTTGGATTGGAGATGCTTAATGTGAGTCTGGAAGGAGAGTTTACAGTCTAACCAGACACCTAGGTATTTGTAGTTGTCCACATATTCTAGGTCAGAACCGTCCAGAGTAGTGATGCTAGACGGGCGGGCAGGTGCTGGCAGCGATCGGTTGAAGAGCATGCATTTAGTTTTACTTGCATTTACGAGCAGTTGGAGGCCACGGAAGGAGTGTTGTATGGCATTGAAGCTCGTCTGGAGGTTTGTTAACAGTGTCCAAAGAAGGGCCAGAAGTATACAGAATGGTGTCGTCTGCATAGAGGTGGATCAGAGAATCACCGGCAGCGAGAGCGACATCGTTGATGTATACAGAAAAAAGAGTCGCCCAAGAATTGAACCCTGTGGCACCCCCATAGAGACTGCCAGAGTTCCGGACAACAGGCCCTCCGATTTGACACACTGAACTCTATCTGAGAAGTAGTTGGTGAACCAGGCGAGGCAGTCATTTGAGAAGCCAAGGCTATTGAGTCTGCCGATAAGAATATGGTGATTGACAGAGTCGAAATTCTTGGCCAGGTCGATGAAGACGGCTGCACAGTATTGTCTTTTATCGATGGCGGTTATGATCTCGTTTAGGACCTTGAGTGTAGCTGAGGTGCACCCATGACCAGCTCGGAAACCAGATTGCATAGCGGAGAAGGTACGGTAGGATTCGAAATGGTCGGTGATCTGTTTGTTAATTTGGTTTTCGAAGATTTTAGAAAGGCAGGGTAGGATAGAATATAGGTCTGTAACAGTTTGGTTCTAGAGTGTCCCCCTTTGAAGAGGGGGATGACCGCAGCAGTGTTCCAATCTTTAGGGATCTCCGACAATACAAAAGGGAGGTTGAACAGGCTAGTAATAGGTGTTGCAACAATTGCGGCGGATAATTTTAGAAAGAGACGGTCCAGATTGTCTAGCCCTACTGATTTGAAGGAGTCCAGATTTTGCAGCTCTTTCAGAACATCAGCTATCAGGATTTGGGTGAAGAAGACATGGGGAGGCTTGTTGCTGTGGGGGGTGCAGAGCTGTTAACCGGGGCAGGGGTAGCCAGGTGGAAATTATGGCCAGCCGTAGAAAAATGCTGATTGAAATTCTCGATTATCGTAGATTTATCGGTGGTGACAGTGTTTCCTAGCCTCAGAGCAGTGGGCAGCTGGGAGGAGGTGCTCTTATTCTACATGGACTTTACAGTGTCCCAGAACGATTTGGAGTTTGTGCTACAGGATGCAAATGTATTTTTGAAAAAGCTAGCCTTTGCTTTCCAGACTGCCTGTGTATATTGGTTCCTAACTTCCCTGAAAAGTTGCATATCGCGGGGGCTATTCGATGCTAATGCAGTACGCCGCAGGACGTTTTTGTGCTGGTCAAGGGCAGTCAAGTCTGGAGTGAACCAAGGGCTATTTCTTAGTTATTTTTTTTTTGAATGGGGCATGCTTATTTAAGATGGTGAGGAAAGCACTTTTAAAGAATAACCAGGTATCCTCTACTGACGGAATGAGGTCAATATCCTTCCAGGATATCCGGGCCAGGTCGATTAGAAAGGCCTGCTCACTGAAGTGTTTTAGGGAGCGTTTGACAGTGATGAGGGGTGGTCGTTTTACTGCGGACGCAGGCAATGAGGCAGTGATCGCTGAGATCCTGGTTGAAGACAGCAGAGGTGTATTTAGAAGGCAAGTTGGTCAGGATGATATCTATGAGGGTGCTCGTGTTTACGGATTTAGGGTTGTACCTGGTAGGTTCCTTGATTATTTGTGTGAGATTGAGGGCATCTAGCTTAGATTGTAGGACGGCCAGGGTGTTAAGCATATTCCAGTTTAGGTCACCTAACAGTACAAACTCTGAAGATAAATGGGGGGCAATTAATTCACATATGGTGTCCAGGGCACAGCTGGGGGCTGAGGGGGGTCTATAACAAGCGGAAACAGTCAGAGACTTGTTTCTGAAAAGGTGGATTTTTAAAAGTAGAAGCTCGAACTGTTTGGGCACAGACCTGGATAGTATGGCAGAACTCTACAGACTATCTCTGCGGTAGATTGCAACTCCACCCCCTTTGGCAGTTCTATCTTGGCGGAAAATGTTGTAGTTGGGGATGGAAATTTCAGCATTTTTGGTGGCCTTCCTAAGCCAGGATTCAGACACGGCTAGGACATCAGGGTTGGTGGAGTGTGCTAAAGCAGTGAATAAAACACACTTAGGGAGGAGGCTTCGGATGTTAACATGCATGAAACCCAGGCTTTTATGGTTACGGAAGTCATCAAATGAGAGCGCCTGGGGAATAGGAGTGGAATTGGGGACTGGAATTGGGAGGAGTAGGATAAGGGTACGGCTAAAGGCTATAAGAACTGGTTGTCTAGTGCGTTGAGGACAGAGAATAAAAGGAGCAGATTTCTGGGCATGGTAGAATAGATTCAGGGCATGTACAGACAATGGTATGGTAGGATGTGAGTACAGTGGCGGTAAACCTAGGCGTTGAGTGACGATGAGAGAGGTTTCGTCTCTGGAGGCACCATTTAAGCCAGGTGAGGTCTCCGCATGTGTGTGGGGTGGGACAAAAGAGCTATCTAAGGCAAGGTGAGCGGGACTGAGGTCTCTACAGTGAAATAAAACAATAAGAACTAGCCAAGACAGCCGTAGTCAAGGCATATGCCAGGTCGCAGTTGCAAATGAGAACTTGTTCTCAACTAGCCTACCTGGTTAAATAAAGGTTAAATAAATAAAAAATATTGACAGTAGAGAGAGGCATAAAGCAATCACAGATGTTGATCAGGAGAGCTAAGACAACAACGGGTAAATGGCGATGAATGGGCAGAGCGGGTCAGTTAGGTACATACAGGACCTGAGTTTGAGGCTGGGGCCGACAGGTAAATAAAATTAGGGGCATCAGCTGTGTAGCCGAGTGATCATAGGGTCAAAAGATCAGCAATAGGTGAGTCAGGGTGGCTTTCGGTAGTCACTACTACGCTAGGCGAGCAGGGGACACCGCATTCAGAAAAGCTAGCGGGCCAGGACTAGTAGATGGTCATTGGTCATCAACCATAATACCAACCTGGCTTTCTCACCTTCCCATGCTTCTTATCTGTCTCAGAGAGCTCATTAGTGTGCGCCTGAGTCATAATCAAAAACCCACAGTATGCTTCATCATAGATCTATTCCATTTCTATGGCCCAGTTTCAGTTCTAATCCCGTCTCCTCACCAGGCCCACCATGATCCCCCACTCAGAGATACTGTATATCAAAGGCCTGGATGGGTAAAAGCAATAAATAGCTAACTCCACCCCACACTGCCAGAGGTCTAGGGGGAACTATTAGCATATTGCTGACGTCTATCCTATTTATCCTATCATATTGGATCTTCAATAGGGAAGTGAGAAGAGCCTTGGGGGAAACATTTCACTCCACTTTAAGGCCCAGAAGGGTAGCAGTTGAGTCTTGAGCCAAAAGAGGGATTTCACCTTAGTCTGGATAAATCTTATTTCCCAGCATGCCCCATGGTGTTGATGAGTTTGGAGCTCCTGCAGGGAGGACAGCGGGGTCAGCAAAACACCCTCCCAGTCAGTCGGCAGTGGAACAGTGGATCTGCACTGGTGGGCAGTGCATTAAACCACCTTCAACCAGGCAACCTTGTTAACAAGTTGATTGGTCTCTTCCTATTCACTCCACTAGTGGGGGCCCACTGGGGGGCCAATGCTAAGAGATAAGGACATCCAGGATTGCCCTGATACTAGCTATCTATGGTCATCTACTTCCCATAGGAATGCATTGCAGATTCCTTTCTTATTCCTTGATCTTCTTGTTGGTCTAATTATCCATAGAGATGTCTTGTTGTTAAGAAGTACAGGTGGATTGGGATGGATTGTATGGGAGATGGATTGTAGAGGAACAATAATTTTTAGTTGCACGCTGACAAGGTTAGACACAGCTCCTCGTGTGTTTCAGATGTTTGTTTGTCAGAAGCTTATTTGAACTTGATGAGATTTTCATTATAGCTGTCTCCTAATAGCATTTGAATGGCTGGGTGAAAAAAGGGTCTCTTTCTTGCTCTGACAGTTGGTTGTCTGTCTGTGTGTTGCAGAAATTGACTTGGAAGACAAAAGATGTGGATAAATGCACAGTGAGGGGGAAGAACAGCGTGAGTATCTCTCTCCCTTTCTTTCTCTCTGTGTCTCGCTCTCCCACTGTCTGGTCTGCGATGTGGGAGGGTAGTACTAACAATAGCATAGATTGCTTATCAAAATCAGCGCCACAGGTATCTGTAGTTCCAGAACCAGTCTCTGGCACAAGCAGTGTCAGCCTCCCAGAGCTCTAGTGAAACCATAGAGATCAGCACAGGGATTATGGTAATGACAAGAATAGGAACAGAAGTATGACTGAGAAGGAGGTTGTGTGTATGTGTGTGTGCGCCCTTAGCAAAATGCCATTCAGTGCTTAATAAGCTGTGCAATGACACTGCAGGTGGGGTGATAACACCAGCAGCCAGTAGTCACATTGCCGTCCTCTGAAACCCAGCTGTTTCCCTTTGACAGGATGAGTGCTACAACTACATCAAAGTTCTGGTCCCACGCAACGACGAGACGCTATTTGCCTGCGGGACCAACGCCTTTAACCCCACCTGCCGCAACTACAAGGTAGGACACCACACCTCTGTCACCTTTCTATCTAAAGCCCCCAGCTCCATACCCAGCACTGTTCTGAAACATAACAGCTGGGGTAAATAAGCTTAGTTTAAAAAATGTGTTAGCATGGGGAGGTTTAGCGGTTAAGGGCATTGCATTCAGAGCATATGCCTCTACAGGTGTTGACACCCTGACTTTCTCCTAACTTTTTGTGAGAAAAAAGTGTCCTCTCTTTATCTACAGTATAAAATCATCAAGTCGACATTGTCGTGCACAGATAGACCCCTATAGCGCTCCAGATTGCAGAACCACTTCAAAGGAGTTCTGCTATCCTGGATGTTGATGGAGAAACATGTTGACTCAACCGAGGTTGGCAGCAGTCTGTTGACTGAACACAGATCCAGGATGATAATAACAGTCTTTATTTACACATCTGAGGAATAAACTGCAACCGCAGATGATTTGAGATCATGTCATCCACTGAGAGAGAGAGTGGGGGAGAGAGGAGAGAGTGGGGGAGAGAGGAGAGAGTGGGGGAGAGAGGAGAGAGTGGGGGAGAGAGGAGAGAGTGGGGGAGAGAGGAGAGAGTGGGGGAGAGAGTGGGGGAGAGAGAGAGAGTGGGGGAGAGAGAGAGAGTGGGGGAGAGAGGAGAGAGTGGGGGAGAGAGGAGAGAGTGGGGGAGAGAGGAGAGAGTGGGGGAGAGAGAGAGAGTGGGGGAGAGAGAGAGAGTGGGGGAGAGAGAGAGAGTGGGGGAGAGAGGAGAGAGTGGAGGAGAGAGTGGGGGAGAGAGAGAGAGTGGGGGAGAGAGAGAGAGTGGGGGAGAGAGGAGAGAGTGGGGGAGAGAGAGAGAGTGGGGGAGAGAGTGGGGGAGAGAGGAGAGAGTGGGGGAGAGAGGAGAGAGTGGGGGAGAGAGGAGAGAGTGGGGGAGAGAGAGAGAGTGGGGGAGAGAAAGAGAGTGGGGGAGAGAGAGAGAGTGGGGGAGAGAGGAGAGAGTGGGGGAGAGAGAGAGAGTGGGGGAGAGAGAGAGAGTGGGGGAGAGAGGAGAGAGAGAGTGGGGGAGAGAGGAGAGAAAGAGTGGGGGAGAGAGGAGAGAAAGAGTGGGGGAGAGAGAGAGTGGGGGAGAGAGAGAGTAGGGAGGGGGGAGAGAAAACAAAACATGCCTGAAAACTAGAGTCAGAATCCCAGGGGAGCCACTACTTTAGTTCCATAAAGGAACTCACGCCACCTACTCTCCATGGCTATCTGACTGCTCAAATGATTAACAACCTTAAGTGTGCCAGAGAGAGATGTCGGCTAAGTGGAAACATACAATAGGAAAATAGCGATACGTTAATTGTGACAACGGTGCATAGATAGACTCATACTCCCCAGGATGTCTACCAATACAAAAGAAGTCTGGTTGAGCTGAGATGACATCACGGTTCTGGGCAATGATTCACAGTGTGCTTTTTGGAAGAGGGGATGTAACGTCTACAGTCTGAGAAAAACCAGGAGCGATGACTACCTGGAGAACTGGGAATAGTGTGCTGAAGTGTAAATCATATCATGCAATCTGTCTGCAGCATTCCTTGGAAAGACTGAGGAGGGCAGTGGGGTCAGGAGAGGGTGTGTTAGGGTGAAGGGGATTGGATTGTGGGTGTGGACGGGTGGAACATGTTTTACTTTGCACAGAGTGCATTTTCCATGTAAATTGATCGCCACAAAACACTCTGCCCAATGAGCCAGCTGGATCAAAGACAGGGGTTGTGTGGCCAGGTGGTAGCTAGACCAGGAAGTGAAAACCTGTAGCCTCTAGTCTAAATCACACTGTACTGTAGTACTGAAGCCCCAGAACCATGGTTTAGCAGACAGATCAGAGATGTAACAGCCACAGTAACATTGGTGGATTTCTCACTTAGAGAGTGTACCTATAGGGAACACTGAGCAGTGACACAGCATTAAATATAAACACAGATGTTGACAGCTGTCACTGTGTGTGTTTGTGAAGGTAGCTGTTTGCTGGAGTGTGCTGGAGCTGCCGGGAATGACCTCCTCCGGGTTGCATTCTGCACCCCCCCCACCACAGCGGGATTCACACATATTGTCTGAGCCGAGGTTTACGACCTTGTTAACGGTGGGGCAAGAATAGCTGCTAAAGATCTGTGGTTAGGAGATACTGTCTCCTCACAGTGCTGCCAGAGTAGCAGCCATAGCACAGGCTGACAGGAGTGTTACTCCTGACCTTTTGACTTCACTGTTGTTACAATGCAGTGTAAAACGTACTAAATAAAAGGTATCTTTATGACACGTGTTCCTATTTATTCATCAGGATTGACTAGAGGCACGTTCTGTCCATGACTTTAAGGGGTCGACTTTATAACTTGGCAGTTAGCAGTAAAGCTAACCTGATATAAAACAGAACAATACTCAAGTTTGGTCTGAAATTGATTTTTCAGTAAGGGGAAAACAGTCAACTTAACAACTGCAAACACTGACCTAGTTATTTTAGTTGAGGTTTTTCAATATAAGCTCCTTGGAGTTATTTTGTTTTAGTTACACTCCTATAAATAGCTTTATGAAGTACCCCCTTCCCTCTCTGAGTCCCCTCTTCTCTCTCTTCCCTCTCTCTCCCAGATGTCCACACTGGAACAGGATGGTGAGGAGGTGGTGGGTCAGGCCCGCTGTCCCTTTGAGTCTCGCCAATCCAACGTCGGCCTCTTCGCTGGTGAGTTGCTCTGGACAGAGACAGAGAGACAGCAACTTGATCAGTAAACCTGCCCTCAATCTTGCCAATTTGCCAGTGACATTTAGACATAGTTCACACAGTGTTATTGAGAGCAGCACAGACCCTACATCAAATGTAGCCATGAGATGAAAATACACATTGGGAGGCATGGGTTTCTAGTCTTCATTGCAATTGTGTTCATTTGAAAAAAGCAAACCTTTCTTAAATTAGAGATTTTGTTCCTCTCAGGTGGTGATTTCTACTCGGCCACCATGACAGACTTCCTGGCAAGTGATGCAGTAATTTACCGTAGTCTGGGAGAGAGCAGCCCGGTGCTTCGTACCGTGAAGTACGACTCCAAATGGCTACGAGGTGAGCACCTGGCCTTGGCCTTAGGTCTTAATTTGAACCAACTTGTGAATTTACCTTTAGAATCTTACTCAAAATCTTCCTCAAATATCATTATCTATTTGTATGCAGTATTTCATTCTAAATCAAAGTGTGGTACCCACATGAGTGATGCTTCCTACCAAAACACTGACTGCCTAATGCTTAACTGTTGTGACTACCAAGTAGTACAGTCAGTGTTACTGTTTCATATTTCTCCCTTTTGTCTCCTCAGAGCCTCATTTCCTCCATGCCATTGAGTACGGGAACTACGTGTACTTCTTCTTCAGTGAGATTGCTGTGGAGTACACCACACTTGGCAAGGTAAGAGAGTTGTAGTTCAATACTACAGAAGGGGGTGGTAGGTAGCCCAGCGGCTAATGACCTGTAGACGAAAGGTGGCCGGTTCGATTCCCGGGACGGGCGCTGGGAAAAAGGGTACAATTGATCTGGCAAATAGAGGGCTGCTGGGTTCTCATCCTCAAGACATTCCCCTACCGTTGGGCCCTTGAGCAAGACCCTTTACCCCATAGATTCGATTTCCGCGACCCCATGAAAATCTAATTAGCATAATAATAAAAAATCCCCTTCAAAATCAGTCAGTTTAAGCTAGAGATATGTTTTTTTGCATTGGATGCGTCTCAATCCACCGCATCCGCTGATGTCGCACTTTCACATCTGCAGGGAAAGTTGGCAGTGCTAGAGTGGTGTTTGTCAGACCAATCAATCTTCTCACAAAAACATCTGTAGCATTCGACAAACTATTATGGAAAGATGAGACTCTCACGAACACAATAGTGTTCTCTGTTTTGCTGTACGGCCCCCACAAGCGTCTTGGGACTCGTCTGATGTCGGTACAGCCGACCTGCCAACTTCTGTCTGTAACGTCCGAACAGTTTCGTTTACACACTAATATGACCGCTCTGTGGAAAGGTGAGTTACTCACAAATACGTACATGTCCGTTGTTTTGCTCCAGGACGCCGACAAGCCTCAAGACTCATCTGAAAATCACCCTGTACCAGTAAAAAGTAATCAGTAATCTACACACAATACGCCATAATGACGAAGCAAATACAGTTTTTTTTTATATTTTTGATAATGTATAAAAAATACAATAAAAATGAAATACCTTATTTGCATAAATATTCAGACCCTTTACTCAGTACTTTGTTGAAGCACCTTTTAGCAGTGATTATAGCCTTGACTCTTCTTGGGTATGACGCTACAAGCTTGGCACACCTGTATTTGGGGAGTTTCTCCCATTCTTCTCTGCAGATCCTCTCAAGCTTTGTCAGGTTGGATGGGGAGCATCGCTGCACAGCTATTTTCAGGTCTCTGCAGAGATGTACTTTGCTCCGTTCATTTTTCACTCGATCCTGACTAGTCTCCCAGTCCCTGCCGCTGAAAAACATCTCCACAGCATGATGCTGCCTCCACCATGGTTCACCGTAGGGATGGTATTGGCCAGGTGATGAGCGGTGCCTGGTTTCCTCCAGACGCTTGGCATTCAGACCAAGGAGTTCAATCTTGGTTTCATCCGACCAGAGAATCTTGTTTCTCCTGGTCTGAGAGTCCTTTAGGTGCCCTTTAGAAAACTCCAAGTGGGCTGTCATGTGCCTTTTACTAAGGAGTGGCTTCCGCCTGGCCACTCTACCAGAAAGGCCTGATTGATGGAGTGCTACAGAGATTTCTACAGAGGAACTCTGGAGCTCTGTCAGAGTGACCATCGGGTTCTTGGTCACCTCCCTGACCAAGGCCCTTCTCTCCGATTGCTCACTGTCTTCTTGACCTTCAATACTACAGAAAGGTTTTGGTACCCGTCCCCAGATCTGTGCCTAGACACAATCCTGTCTCGGAGCTCTACGGACAATTCCTTCGACCTCATGGCTTGGTTTTTGCTCTGACATCATCCACTGTCAACTGTGGACCTTATATAGACAGGTGTTTGCCTTTCCAAATCATGTCCAATCAATTTTATTTTGAGGAACGACGTCCAGTAACGCTGTAGAACCCTGGGAGAACGTCCGCTGTCTGGGGGGGTTAAGAAGACAGAACTTCTGTTGTTCACTGTAACATATGAACAATAATGTTGTATTGAATAGGCTGCAATGTAATGTCATGTGAAACAGTGTAATGTCATGTCACTGTGTTCTGTTACTGAATGAACATTCAGGATTGGAAAATCCTATAAAATCGAACCTTTCTCCATTCTCTCTTTCCCCCTCAGGTTGTGTTCTCCAGAGTGGCTCGTGTATGTAAGAACGACAACGGAGGTTCTCCCAGGGTTCTAGAGCGTTACTGGACGTCGTTCCTTAAAGCGCGGCTCAACTGCTCGGTGCCGGGCGATTCCTTCTTCTACTTTGACGTTCTGCAGTCGCTGACCAACGTGCTGCAGATCAATCACAGACCAGCCGTGCTGGGGGTCTTCACTACACAGGCCAACAGGTCAGTCACAGTACCAAGCGGCAACATTACAGACGGCCATACAGATATACAGTACATACTCATACAATGAGTATGAGGTTTTACTGTACCTCTTCTTCTAAAAAATATAAAGAAAAAAAGATCATGTTCACATTTGCAATATCATAACCCTTGATATTATATATTTTTAAAAGCCTATTTTATAAGATTGTTGTTTAAGGTCCTTTACAACCCTGGGCAGCAGTCTTGAATGCTTTATAGCTATACAATCCATTATAACCTGGGTTAATATGGGCCTTTCCAATGACAGATGTCTCTGTTGTTTTCCTCATCAGTATCACAGGCTCGGCAGTATGTGCATTCTACATGGATGACATTGAGAAGGCCTTCAATGGGAAGTTCAAGGAGCAGAGGAACAGTGAGTCAACCTGGACGCCCGTGCCTGAGGAGCAGGTACCCAAACCCAGGTAAGACCAACACATATGAGTGGGAACTTTGACAGCCTCAGTCCAGACATATTTACTTTATTCCAGTGTAAACACTGTCAACAAATGTTTGCATCTACAATATCATATTCCCTCAGCGTGAGTTCTTAGTAAATCTAGCCCAGTGACTTTGAAACTCCACTGACTAGCTTCTTCTCCTCCTCTCTGTCTCACAGACCAGGCTGCTGTGCCGGTGACGGCTCTGCTGCTGCCTACAAGTCGTCCACGACCTTCCCCGACGACACCCTGACCTTCATCAAGAACCACCCCCTGATGGACGAGGCGGTTCCCTCCGTCAACCACCGGCCCTACTTCACACGCACAACCAGCAGGTAGCTACAGCAGCAGGGTGGATGGAGGGATGAAAAGATAAAAGGGAAAATTGATGGGTATAAAACTATTTAATCGATCTCCTTGGTGAAATAGATAACAGTTGGTCCCTTGTATCAACATGAAAAGCCCTTTAAATATAAAAGTTAGACGCAGTCAGGATGGGGTTTTCCAAAACACCACATCAAAGATCGACACAAGCAGGATAGGGCCTCCCCAAATTATAGATCCAGCCAGAAGGGGGTCTGTGAAAAGCTGAAAAGCGCATCAACTAAAGACAACATCCGGATGTGGTCTACCAGACTAACACAGGAAATAGCTCCAGTGGCTCATTAGAAGCCCAGCCATGTAGCGGTGCTGAATGTAGAGTGGGTGTCAGAGGGCTGTCAGACAGCCCCCTAGCTCGATCCCCTGCCGTGACTTACGTGGTGAAGCCGAGCCAGTCTGACAGACAACCAGGCGTCTTCACACAGCGGAGGGAGGGCACGCTGTCTGTCTCACATCTGCCTCCAAACGTCACATCTGCTTCAGAACTCTCCCGAGACGAGTTGAACAATGGAACTTCAACGATGAATGCATCACTTTGTTGAGTCATTTAGCTAGCGTAGTGCTAGTCAGTGTGATGTTCTGAGTAAACATGTCGTCAACTTGTGTGGGACTGAAGGAAAGTTGAGAGCAGCTGTACAATGGTTTTACTTACAATAGTGTCCTGCATAATCTTACACAGTGGGGTCACGTTGCAGTGCATGGACACACTCTGACAATAATTCACATCTTTAATTGCAAATGCTTAGTCTCTTCGGAGGTATCATCATGTTAACCCCGAACCACAACCCTGTTGTTGTGTCCACCCAGGTTCAAGTTGACCCAGCTAGCAGTGGATACGTCTGCTGGGCCCTATAAGAACCACACGGTGCTGTTCCTGGGGAGCGAGGACGGCAGGGTACTAAAGATCCTGGCCAGCACCCATCTCAACGCCTCCTTCAGCACACAGCTACTGGAGGACATCGATGTCTACAACCCCACCAAGTCAGCCTCCCTTTCTCCATTCTCTTTCAGATATATGATACAAACTATTTGTTTTATAATACAGTGCACTCCTCTCATAACATTCACTTTTATTGGTTCAGCAACAAACAGATGTATGTGATGCTTTCAAGACGACTCCACTGTAATAAGACGGAGATATGTGTTGTGGGGCTGTTAGTACATATCCTGAAAAGCTTTTGAACTCCTCTCTCATTTGCATAGTCTCCCAGGATGCTGCTGTTGTCACCATCCATCAGCATAAATTTAGGAAATAATGAGTCGTGTTTGTTGTTTCCCCTTTCCTAGATGTAACGTCCGCGGAGAGGACAGACGGGTTCTGGGATTGGAGCTGGACAGGGAACATCACACCCTGTTTGTGGCCTTCTCCAGCTGTGTGATCCGAGTACCTCTGAGCCGCTGCAACGACTACGGCTCCTGCAAGGAGTGAGTGATACCCAGTCTATTATATAGAGCTAGTATTGCGCTGTTAACAGTTGCCAAGTGTATGTTAATATAATGCAGTGGAATTCCATTGTTCATGTGTTTGCTGCTATAGAGGCTTCCTTCCCCCGGTGCTACTATGGTGATGTGAAGTTACACATGTGTGACTTACAATCAATCAGCAGCAGGGTGGTATCGTTTATGCCAAATTGTAAATATGCTGTATGCAACAGACTATATTCAAAATTTGAATCACCAAGAGTTTAGAAGCTGACGTTGTTATGAGTGAAGTGAAAAGGGCTTCCTTGCAGTCAGAGCAACTGCTGTGATTTCTTTTGTCAGGGTTGTTTTTGTCCGAGCTATTGTACTCCACAATCTTGTGTCCTATTTTGGGGTTGTGGAGGAATGTTCCCCACCGCCTCTACCCAACCTCCCAAGAAAAACATTTGTATTAAATTTGAACAGGGGTGTGTATCCCCCATAGCATGCTAAACCCTCATTGTGAGCCTTAGAGAAGTGCTCAACAGCATCCCTGTTGAGGGACGCACAAATTGGAACCAGCTGATTGGCGGCAGGCCAACCCACGGCCAGGGTTTCAACGCGACGAGGAGAAGGATAGGACCTGCTCACTTTAGAGGGCTTAAAGCCCCTCCATCGCTGGATCCCGCTGAAACAGCCCAGCGCACATCAACCAGGGATTAGGGGCCCCTTAAGCCCCATGATGCTTTGCAGGGGTCAGGTTTCAGGCCCATATCCTCCTCTCCACACTCTCCATCTGTCTGCCTCCAAATTAGGTTTGGCTGGTTTGGTCTGTCTCTCCACCTTACTGTAGCCTCTATCTTGCACAAAGCAAAACCATTTTTCTATCTCTCGCTCTCGCTGCAGCTGCTGTTTCTATTAGGTTTCAGAAATGGATATGGTTCAGACAGCAGAAACACATTGAATGAAATATATAGAGAAAAGAGAGTTAGTGAAAAAGATGGCAAAGAGAGATATCAAAAGTTGTGACATTCTCAACCCTCTGACCCACACAATGTTCATAACATTTTTATTTCCCCCCTTTTTAGTTATTTAAGCACAAAAGTTTTTAAAAATTTGTCACATTTGCATCTGTTTTCATCACAGTGCTGGATTAATGAGAACCCCTAGAATAGGTCAGCTGTAACCCCACAGACCAGGGGTGATATTCTCAGTAAAGAACAGAAAATCAGCAAAACAGGACAAGCCACAGGTAGGGAGGAGACATCATGTATTTACACCACAGAGAGAGGAGAGACATGGTGGACCTTTCTTCCAGACAGACAGTTTCTAATGAGTGGTTCCATACAGAGCTATAAATATATACACAGCTCTAGTGGTCCATAGGTGAGAGGAACACCTGTGTCTTCATCGTGTCCTGACAGGCACAGAGAAAAGGAGCCAGCAGGAATGCTTCAAGTCTCCCCTACAGATAGGGGTCATTACCTTTAACTCTGACATGTTGTCAATGCTGGTCTGGTGGGGACCCCTCCACCCTCCCACTCTACACGGCCCTCTGAATTGTAAACCATGTTGAGCATGACTGACCTAACTCTCAGTCCTCCTCTCTGGCTCCCTACATCTCTTCTACATACTGGCCTGTTAGTTGGGCTGTGTCACTGAGTCCCTGTCCAAGACTGCCTCTGGCTACCAGACACCCAGGGGGCTTTCACCAAACACTGCTGTCTGCAGCCTCACAGACTGACAGCCAGTCACACTACATTGACCATCTCTCATATTCATCTCTGCCTCTTTCTGAGCTCCTAGATAGGAGAGTTACAAGCTAGGTTCACCCGGCAGTTGAAAAAATGAAATGGCAGGTTTTTTCTGAGGTAAAATGACACCCTGGCCTGATCTGTTTTACTTCGTCTGGTGTGACTGTGGCCTGTGATGTTAATGAGACACTCCAGAATATGGGGGTGTTGATAGGTGAATAGGTATCACATATCACTTCAGGTCATGCCTCACCAAAGAGTCTTCATTAAAATATGTATTTGGTCTCTATTACTTTTTGATAGTGTTCACACACCGAAATCTGACTGTCTGTCTGTCTCGCAGGAGCTGTCTGTCCTCGAGGGACCCTTACTGCGTGTGGCAGAGGACGGGGAGCTGTGCTATGGTGGTGCCCGGATTCAGGTACGTCACAGACGCTGCATAAGCACCACCCCACCACGCAGACAATCATAAGAGATTAGGTTTAGAGGCCAAGTACCAAACCCATCCCTAGCCCCTACTCTTTGGTCCTGGTTTTGTTGAGTACTATGTGTCAAATATTACTGTTGAGTCTTCGATCAGAAAAATAACATTTTGCTGACAATTTATCAACATCAAATGGCCATATGATCTTGCATGAAACATACAGTAAATGAATGAAGTAGCAGTAGCCTCATAGTACTCTGCATACCACTTCCTTGTATGCTTTCAATAATCAATACCTAATCTGGTTTGACTTGCCCAGATTGTCAACGTGATGAATACGGCCTCTAAATTACAGTAAAAACATTGGTCTGTCGGCTCCATTTCACATATAGGACGAGCATCCATCTTGTTTATTTCTAAGTGGTGGACATACATCACGTCTGCAATCACTCGGAAATGAAACCCCAGATACCCGCTTGGAGGGGTCATGCGTCACTCTGGGGTGGGACTGAAAGGCATCGATCAAAATGACCTCAATGTAATTTACTGATCCATTCTGATGAACTGGAAGGAAGCCATTTGACACTTAGAGCTATCGACTGGCTCAGCGTCAGCACCAAGCAGGGTGTGTGTGTGCAAACAAAAAGCCAATCAATTCCTCTGTCTGAGTCTCCCTCCTGACCCACTGTCTTTCTCTTTCTGCACTGTAGCATGGAATCGAAAGTAATGCTCAGCTGGGTGGATTTCAATCATGTTGTGTGTACCTCACTGTCTTCCGAACAGAGGGAGTGAGGGAGGGAAGGAGAGAGGTAGAGGAGGAGATGCAGTAGAATACACTATTTCATCTCCTATGTTGCCTCCTGACACTCAGGAACTGGGCTGTCACTGTTTCTCGGATTTTCAGTGTGGCATTAAATCACCTGCTGTTGGTATTCACCTCTGCAAACATGGGCTGTAAACTTAGTGTGGATGGGTGGACAGGCATCACAGTAAAGGCAGCTGCCACTATCCTAATAGTCATATGGACTGCTTCAAATTGATTATTCTGCTGGGGATTGACTTATTGCATATCCTGTGATTGGCCACCCATGGGTTTTATTTGCCATAGCTTCACAGCCAGAGGTTAATGGAAGATTCCAAAAGTGTGTATGTGTGTGTGCGGCGGTGTGTACGTGCTGGGCAGGTAATCAGAATTGGACTGAGGCTTGATTTATCACGTTTTTAACCAGCGGGACAGTGCCATGCAGCAAGCCAATGGAGTGGAACCGAAGAGATTGGCAAATATTATACATGCAGTCAGTAGAGCTATTACGCTGTGCCTGCTCTGTCCACGTCAGAGAGAGCGAGAAAGAGTTGATATGGTGTGAAATAGTCAGAACCCGAGCATGGCCATGCCTCCAGAACAGATGCAACAGCTCATAAAGGCTGTAATGGGGCTGGACCGGAGAGCAACGGGGGACACCCCCCCTTCTCTCTCCTCCCTTACTCTCTCGCTCCAGAGGTGGCATAAATTCTGTCGGATGCTTTTTGGGGGGGGGGGGGTTGAGCCAGAGGTGAACCGTTTCCATGGTTTCCTGTCTCTCTCCCATCACTGTCAACGCCTGGGGACATGGCGTGCCAAAGAGGCCAGTCTAGGTCTCTCTCCATGGCTCTTTCTCTCACACTCCCAGAAGAAAGAAATACATTAATAGAACAGACAGAAAGGGAATGGAGGCATATGGTAATACTGGTTACTAGTTGTGGTCCACACACACGGACACACAATCACGCAAAATCCCCCCAGGCCGACCTATTCACTCACAAGCAAACCCACTCTGCTGTGGTAATACAACTAATGCTATCGGCTGTCAGTGGGCCAACTGCTGAGCATAGAAAGATAAGTGAAGTTATTATTTCTCTGAGTTTATTATTTCTCCCCTCTGAATTCCACGTTTTATTTTTTCACTCTTGATTTGCTCACTGGGTCTGTATTCACTCATCTAGGCCTGCTTTTCATTTAGATGTAATTTGTTTTTGGCCGCACCTGGAAAGTCTGTGTGTGTGTTTGCATATGTGTGAATGTTCATGAGTATTTATATCTGTTATTTTCTTTGATTGCCTGTTCAGTCGATACTGCGTTGTAGAAGATTCAGTGCCATTGATGTTATGTTCTGCTTGACTAAGGGGCCACTCACTCCACTGTGCATCAACGCAATCACATTACTCACCAGGGGGAATGCATGATTTCTGAATGTGTACAAGCCTTTGATTCATAGAAGAAGGATGTCCAAGAAAGTGTCCAATGCACTGGAGCACAACCAAATGTAAATAAATACTAGAGGTACTAAATGTCTTACAAGAATGCAGTGTTTATTTTGCTATATAAGAGAAAAAGTGGAGAACTAGAGAATCATCATGGGTGCAGCTGGTGGTGAAACAACATTCTAGCTAGATGATAGCACCTCGACACATCCATTTGAATTTGGACTCAGGTGAATTAACAAAACAGTCAGCCTGACCTTGCAGAGACTAAACCAATTAAATGGTTTTCTTTTGCAGCACAATTTATTTAAGTCTTTGTCATCAACAGAACCATTTTGGAAAGCTTGACAATGTACCCAATTAATGAAAGCGGAGGTTGTGTTTAAATGGTGAAAGAGGAATGACACATACACGCTGACAGGCCGTTTTGTCCTCTTCTGTTTTTTGTTTTTCCTCAGGGGCGGATTTGAGCAGGATGTGGAGAACGGCTACCCTCACTACCCAGACAGCTGCCACGGTAAGGTGGACCAATCATCTGTTCTTAATGGCTCTCCACTACTGGCACAGAGCCATCATAAAAGCTCTTTCATAACAAGCGGAGCTTATCAAGTGCGTTTAATTGTCCAAAATGATACAGAAAAAGTGATTACCATACTTGGGGAATGATATTACAATGAAATTAATCAGCAACTCAATACAAGTATAAGTAGCCTGTCATCTCCTAGCTGAAGAGAGTACCCCAGTGGGAATTTTGCTCTCAATTTTCCCCTGCAGATGGTCACGTTAAACAAGCAGTCAATTATACATTTAACTAAAAACAGTTTGAGTATTTAACCACTACTCAGACTTACACAATGTACTGTTCTGTCAATATGTCTGTTGCTTCCCTTTTCTTCTCTAGACGTCCTGGCGACCACACGCAAGCAAAGCACTCTTGCTGATTCAGCATATGGTCAGTTGACATTTCTTTATCCTCTATTTTTAAAGCTTGTCGAACTGCCTGAGGTTGTTAGCAAACAGGCTAATGCTAGCAACGCCTGGTAAGCAACATCTCTATTCCCCATTTTTTGAACTTGTTATGCAACATGAGTAGTTCAGGAACATTTGTTGCAGAGAACACCACCTCTCTCACACAAACAGCTATCTTTAACATTGTAGCTGTTGTCCAAAGCTAGTCCTGGCAGCAGCACCAGCATGGTTGTTTAACAGGCTAGCAGCGCCAGTGGCCAAGCTGCCTACTTCCCTTTATCAAGGAGAATCATCATCCCTGTAACGCTCCATTACTCCCCACTGCCTGCCCATAGAGCAGGGTGGCTACAGAGCTCAGTGGCTGGCAGCAGGCGCTAAAGCACATTGCTAGCGCTCTCAGCTGAGATGTATTATTTTTTCTTTATTTGATTTATTTCACCTTTATTTAACCAGGTAGGCAAGTTGAGAACAAGTTCTCATTTACAATTGCGACCTGGCCAAGATAAAGCAAAGCAGTTCGACACATACAACAACACAGAGTTACACATGGAGTAAATCAAACATACAGTCAATAATACAGTAGAAAAATAAGTCTATATACAATGTGAGCAAATGAGGTGAGATAAGGGAGGTAAAGGCAAAAAAAAGGCCATGGTGGCGAGGTAAATACAATATAGCAAGTAAAACACTGGAATGGTAGATTTGCAGTGGAAGAATGTGCAAAGTAGAAATATAAATAATGGGGTGCAAAGGAGCAAAATAAATAAATAAATACAGTAGGGGAAGCGGTAGTTGTTTGGGCTAAATTATAGATGGGCAATGTACAGGTGCAGTAATCTGTGAGCTGCTCTGACAGCTGGTGCTTAAAGCTAGTGAGGGAGATAAGTGTTTCCAGTTTGAGATTTTTGTAGTTCGTTCCAGTCATTGGCAGCAGAGAACTGGAAGGAGAGGCGGCCGAAGGAGGAATTGGCTTTGGGGGTGACCAGAGAGATATACCTGCTGGAGCGCGTGCTAGAGGTGGGTGCTGCTATGGTGACCAGCGAGCTGAGATAAGGGGGGACTTTACCGAGCAGGGTCTTGTAGATGACCTGGAGCCATTGGGTTTGGCGACGAGTATGAAGCGAGGGCCAGCCAACGAGAGCGTACAGGTCGCAGTGGTGGGTAGTATATGGTGCTTTGGTAACAACACGACACTGTGATAGACTGCATCCAATTTATTGAGTAGAGTATTGGAGGCTATTTTGTAAATGACATCGCCGAAGTCGAGGATCGGTAGGATGGTCAGTTTTATGAGGGTATGTTTGGCAGCATGATTGAAGGATGCTTTGTTGCGAAATAGGAAGCCAATTCTAGATTTAACTTTGGATTGGAGAGGTTTGATGTGAGTCTGGAAGGAGAGTTTACAGTCTAACCAGACACCTAGGTATTTGTAGTTGTCCACATATTCTAAGTCAGAACCGTCCAGAGTAGTGATGCTGGACGGGCGGGCAGGTGCGGGCAGCGATCGGTTGAAGAGCATGCATTTAGTTTTACTTGTATTTAAGAGCAGTTGGAGGCCACGGAAGGAGAGTTGTATGGCATTGAAGCTCGTCTGGAGGGTTGTTAACACAGTGTCGAAAGAAGGGCCAGAAGTATACAGAATGGTGTCGTCTGCGTAGAGGTGGATCAGAGACTCACCAGCAGCAAGAGCGACATCATTGATGTATACAGAGAAGAGAGTCGGCCCAAGAATTGAACCCTGTGGCACCCCCATAGAGACTGCCAGAGGCCGGTACAACAGGCCCTCCGATTTGACACACTGAACTCTATCTGAGAAGTAGTTGGTGAACCAGGCGAGGCAGTCATTTGAGAAACCAACGTAGCATTAATAAACAATTACTGTAGAATTATCTTCAAATTATGATAATGACATTCATGGGCCATGACTTGATTGTTTTCTGTCAGAGAGCAGAATTGTTTACTGCTTTTATTGATGTAGCTCAATGGTTTTCGGTTAGCTGAGTTAGCCGGCTAATTAGTTAACTAGTCAGGTAGGTAGTGATACAATTGGCGAACTCATTCAGGCTCACTCCTCTCAAACTTACTTATCAGTCTAATTCAATGGGAATCCACAGTTTTCCCCAAAAGTAGTTGCTGGTTAAAAAATATATATACAGTTGAAGTCGGAAGTTTACATACACCTTAGCCAAATACATTTAAACTCAGTTTCACAATTCCTGACATTTAATCCTGGTAAAAATTCCCTGTCATAGGTCAGTTAGGATCACCACTTTATTTTAAGAATATGAAATGTCAGAATAATAGTAGAGTGATTTATTTCAGCTTTTCTTTCTTTCATCACATTCCCAGTGGGTCAGAAGTTTACATACACTCAATTAGTATTTGGTAGCATTGCCTTTAAATTGTTTAACTTGGGTCAAATGTTTCTGGTAGCCTTCCACAAGCTTCCCACAATAAGTTGGGTGAATTTTGGCCCATTCCTCCTGACAGAGCTGGTGTAACGGAGTCAGGTTTGTAGGCCTCCTTGCTCGCGCACGCTTTTTCAGTTCTGCCCACAACTTTTCTATGGGATTGAGGTCAGGGCTTTGTGATGGCCACTCCAATACCTTGACTTTGGGGTCCTTAAGTCATTTTGCCACATGGAAGTATGCTTGGGGTCAATGTCCATCTGGAAGACCCATTTGCGACCAAGCTTTAACTTCCTGACTGATGTCTTGAGATGTTGCTTCAATATATTCACATAATTTTCCTACCTCATGATGCCATCTATTTTGTGAAGTGCACCAGTCCCTCCTGCAGCAAAGCACCCCCACAACATGATGCTGTCACCCCCGTGCTTCACGGTTGGGATGGTGTTCTTCAGCTTGCAAGCCTCCCCCTTTTCCTCCAAACATAACGATGGTCATTATGGCCAAGCAGTTCTATTGTTGTTTCATCAGACCAGAGGACATTTCTCCACAAAGTATGATCTTTGTTCCCATGTGCAGTTGCAAACCGTAGTCTTGCTTTTTTATGGCGGTTTTGGAGCAGTGGCTTCTTCCTTGCTGAGCGGCCTTTCAGGTTATGTCGATATAGGACTCATTTTACTGTGGATATAGATACTTTTGTACCAGTTTCCTCCAGCATCTTCACAAGGTTCTTTGCTGTTGTTCTGGGAATGATTTTCACTTTTCGCACAAAAGTATGTTCATCAGAAGGCGTCTTCTTCCTGAGCGGTATGACGGCTGCGTGGTCCCATGGTGTTTATACTTGCGTACTATTGTTTGTACAGATGAACGTGGTACCGTCAGGCGTTTGGAAATTGCTCCCAAGGATCAACCAGATTTGTAGAGGTCAACAATTTTCTGAGGTCTTGGCTGATTTCTATAGATTTTCCCAAGATGTCAAGCAAAGAGGTACTGAGTTTGAAGGTAGGCCTTGAAATTTTACACGCTGTTTAAAGGCACAGTCAACTTAGTGTATGTAAACTTCTGACCCACTGGAATTGTGATACTGTGAATTATAAGTGAAATAATCTGTCTGTAAACAATTGTTGGAAAAATTACTTGTCATGAACAAAGTAGATGTCCTAACTGACTTGCCAAAACTATAGTTTGATAACAAGAAATGTGTGGAGTGGTTGAAAAATGAGTTTGAATTACTCCAAACTAAGTGTATGTAAACTTCCGACTTCAACTGTATATCCCTTTGTCACCTTACAAATTATCCATGGGTACTGATGGTGGCTGCTTATCCCTAGAAGTGATAAACACAGCATTGAGACCATCTTAGTGAGAGTTGCTGGCCATTATATCTCAACAATACCATCCATCCAGTGTCCAGTCCAGCTTTTCCATCTACTTCAGAACAGATGCAATACTGTCTGCACTGCAGCTTAGCCTCAGACCTCCACATTCCCACAATGCCTTTGTTCTCCGTATCCTCTCTGCTGGAGGAAGTAGTGCCGCTCAGTGGGCAGTGGGACTAGATGAGCAACCCCACTGGCTAATTCCGCCAGGCGATTACTCCATCCATGCCTCTGTACTCTGTTTGAAGTACTTCACACACTGTCATACTTCAGACTCAGACTTGCAGAATGACAAAAACCTTTGAGTCCAAACTGAAGATCAAGGTTTCCCCACAATAGAACACCCCATAATGTTGAACAATGCCATTCTCGCTGGTGTGCATTGGTTTCTAAGTCCTCTTTCTTACTATTCCACGGAATGGAACAATCCCATCCCATAGAGAAAGCAGCGAGAGACAAACACCCAGCAGAGTGGACAATCAAACCATTCCCCATTGCATATTGTGCTTTTCTCCTTTTCCTTCTGTAAAGGAGAAAACAATGCACAGGCACACACACAATGTTGATAAATTGAAGTAATAATGCAGGCCTGGAGCTGTTGTCTGGCATGCCAAGGCTGAACTCCCCGGTGTGCCGTTTTAATTTGCCTGGCGCAGATGGTGCTCTGACAGGGCACCTTATTCAGAGTGAAAACTATCAACTGGCATCGAGAGCGGGCCTTTCGCTTTCAATCTGGGCTGGCACCCTCCAGTATGCTAACATTATGGCCGGCGTATTAGCGAAACGTCCACGTCAATAGCGGCGTGCTGCACACAAGGCCTCAAGGACATCCACTGTCAGAGAATTAGGAAGACACTCATGATGGTTGTTGTGATGATGACAGTGCTTTCTTCTGCCAGGTCTCTCACAGTACAGACCCGTATTTGATCCACAGACTCAGACACCACATAACCCCACAGTACCAGTATAGATCCTAATTGGATATGTTGCCATTGTCACATTTTCCGTAAACATTGTCACATTTTCCGTAAACATTGTCACATTTTCCATAGACCATTCCATATGTAGGTTAGACGGTCACTACCTGTAAAACAGTTTAGTGAAGCAGAGAACCGAAAGTTGCTGTAAATCATTACCTACCATTACCTCAGCTACTGGTATCTATTTCACCTAATCTGTCAACTACTTAGTAAAGAAAATCGTCCGTGAAAGGTAACTGTATATCAAAGTTTGTATGTGCTGGAAGAGTCATTCATGCACCAGCTGGTAGCGTACACAACAACAGGGTTTTGCTGTGTAGAATGTGCTACAGTGCCAGGTGCAAGAGATTGGTAGCAGGTAGCAGGTTTGGAAATCTTAAGGCCGGCACTGCAGCCAAATCATGACCATATTGCCCCTGAGTGTTTTTCTCCAATGACTCGTAATTGCTGCAATGCCTAAATGTTTTATCTATTAACCTTTCACGAGCCTCTACCCCGGGTCCGGGATCACCCCCCACCCCCCCCACACACTGATTAGCATAGCTAGCATAGCTTCACAAGTAGATAGTAGCATCTAAATATCATTAAATCACAAGTCCAAGACACCAGATGAAAGATACAGATCTTGTGAATAAAGCCACCATTTCAGATTTTTAAAATGTTTTACAGGGAAGACAAAATATGTAAATCTATTAGCTAAACACGTTAGCAAAATACACCACTATTCTAACTCCATCAGTTTCTTACTCCTTCAGGTGCTATCACCAATTCGGCTCAACTAAGATATTGATAGCCAATAACCTATAAAAAAAACCATCAGATGACAGTCTGATAACATATTCATGGTATAGGATAGTTTTTGTTAGAAAAAAGTGCATATTTCAGGTAGAAATCACAGTTTACAATTGCACCGACCATCACAAATCGACTAGAATTACTAGATAGAGCAACGTGTATGACCAATTTACTCATCATAAAACATTTCATAAAAATAGACAAAGCATAGCAATGGAAAGACCCAGTTCTTGTGATTTCAGACCATATTTCAGATTTTCTAAGCGTTTTTCAGCGAAAACACAATAAATCGATAAGTTAGCATACCACATGTGCAAACGTTACCAGAGCATCGATTCCAGCCAAAGAGCGCTATAACGTAATCACCGCCAAAATATATTAATTTTTTCACTAACCTTCTCAGAATTCTTCCGATGACACTCCTGTAACATCATTTTACAACATACATATACAGTTTGTTCGAAAAGGTGCATATTTAGCCATACAAAACCGTGGTTATACAATGGAAATAGTCACAACTCAAGCCTCAAAATGAGGAACGTCAGCTTTCAGAGTGATCTAGTTTAATCGAAAGCTAATCATATACTTGACTAAAAAATACAGGGTTGACAGGAATCGAAAGACAAATTAGTTCTTAATGCAACCGCTGATTTACATTTTTAAAATTATCCTTACTTTTCAATACAGGGTTCGCCAAGTGAAGCTATACCAAACAAAATGGCGAAATATGCGTTTAAAATATTTCGACAGAACAACGATTTATCATATTAAATATTGTTTACTTTGAGCTGTTCTTCCATCAGATTCTTGGGCAATGTATCCTTTCTATGTTATAAACGTCTTTTGGTCGATAGATGTCCTCTGTCCTTCGAAATATCCACTAACGATCGAACGGGACCCCAAAACGTGTCCAAAGTTTCAGAGTGCACAACAAAGAAATTCCTCAAAATCGCACTAAACGGATATAAATTGCTATAAAACGGTTCAAATTAACTACATTATGATGTTTTTAACAACTATAACGACTGAAAACATGACCGGAGAAATATTGCTGGTTAGACAAGGATTTGGAATGAGGCAAGTCCGATGTCCTTCACGCTTCAGGCGCGCGACGAGAAAGGGCGGTCCCTATACATTTTGTGGTTTTATAATGGCTGGGATTGTGCAATAGACTCCATTCAAAACGTGATGACGTACAGACACCCAGAGGAAGACGTAGGCAGTGTCGGTTTCTTCATAGCATTCACTGTCGCCTTAAAAACAGACTCCAGATCAGGGGTAAAAATTTCTGAAATCTGACCCCTGTCATGAAAAGTGCTGTAGATATTGTTCTGTACCACTCAGAGACAAAATTCCAACTTCTATAGAAACTAGAAGGTGTTTTCTATCCAATAATAACAATAATATGCATATTGTACGATCAAGAATTTAGCACGAGGCAGTTTAATTTGGAGACCCAAATATGCTAATGCGGAACAGCACCCCCTATAGTTGCAAGAAGTTAAGGGCATTAAACAGTGGGGGAAAACGTTGGTTCTAAACCACTGAATGTTGCACCTATGGAGGAGTGCTTTACGTGTAATGTATAGGCTACCTACTTTATTTATTGCAGTCATGGATTCAGTTGAAATCTCTTCAAAGCACTCTTTATGTTAATGTCCTCATTGTCATCATCAGCTTAACAGTAATTATGACAGTAATCTTTTTTTCATGCTGGATTTATGTTTTTTTTCTCCAAGGCACTAAGAATCCTTCCCTTGTCATAAAACAACATTATATTTAGGTGTTTTTGTGTGCTGCATTTCCATTTCACTAACGGGTTACTTTGTTACCCCTCCCCCACCTGCACAACAACAGGGAAGACCACACCCACAACAACCGCCAGCACAACCAATCAGGTGGCCCCATTCCCAAAGGTGGCAGGTGACTCTGAAAGAGGTACAGGTCCAGATGGCGGTCCTCCAGTCTCAGTTGGGGACCAGGGGTCACCTGACTCGGAACCAATCAGTGTGGAGATGGAGGGTAAGGGGGTGGGGTGTCTGTGTCTGCTGAACTTCGACCTGCACTGGATTGCATTGATGGGCCCTGAAGCTTCACTGCACACTGCTAACCAGGCTGAGCACTAACACTCTAATCTCTGTGTGTAGGACACTGAACATTTAACATATATCCACTCACTTAATGAAGCAACCATGAGTTAGAGAGGCTTAATCACTTAAATAGATACTGCATTTGCTCCAATTAACCCTTCAATTAACTCTTCAAATCAATCTCCAAACAGAATGACTCCTGCTTGTCTCCTCATCTCTTAATTTGTCCGTATACTAGGGTAGCTTACTCTCCGCTCCACAGCGGGACACACTTTAACAATCACACACAACCAAGCACGTCTTCTCTTCTCACGCTGTCTAGAGCGCTGCTTCCTGAATGTCATTCCCAGATTACTCCCAATAGGAAACCAACCGGAGCTCCTAATATTCAGCAGGATGGGAAGGCTGTTCGTTGATGCTATTTCTTTTAGCCCAGGCTCTCCTTGCTGCGCTCCTCTGGCGCCTTGTCAGGAGTCCATAAATCCTTGCTAGTGATGGGTTCCATTCAGGCCGACAGAGTCTCCGGCTGCAATGATGAGCTACCCAGGCTCAAATGAGAAAAGCCTGTAACAAATAAATAACCAGCAGCCGGCGCGCGGACAAGGGGAAACCGTAATAGAAACTTGGGCAACGCAATCTATTTCAGCATGGGCTAGTGTCGCCTGGCTGCCGGTTCAATCAAAAGCACGGGGAACCCGACTGATAAGGCGAGAGAGGAACCTTTCTGGAAGTAACAGCGTGGCAGTTCCAGGAAGGCCTCTCTCTCTGATGCACCCACACACGTACTAGCTATTGGTTTCGGTTAAGGAACATCGTGGAAACTTCAGATGAGATGCAGTATACTGTAGGTAGAATAGGGGTCAAGAAACTCTGGTCCTGGAGGGCAGCCGTGGGTGCAGGCTTTTGTTCTAGCTCAGCACCAACACAACTCATAATGTACTTCTGTAAACTGAGGTTAATTTGAGAAGAGCCTAGATAGCACTGATGTAAGTTTAAGGCTGGCCTTGAGGCAGGTTTGAAACATCTTTGGCACAATAAACAAAAACAATTTACCACAAGCTACAGTAATAGCAATTCTGAAGCCCTCTAGAATTGCATCCCAACAGCTTTTGTTTTTATTTTATGTAAGGCCTACACAGACGCAAATACAAGGTGACATGATTCATCCAGCTACGGATAGAAGCAATGTATTATATAAAGACTATGACTGACCAAAATACAAGTACAAGCACCCCTTGTGAGACCTCGCTGTTATGAACATTTCCAGCAATCATTTAGCTGTGGTTCGGCCCTATGTTTACCTCAAGGGAGAACGCCTACCTCCCTATAGTGTCAGAATGCTTCAACCTACGCGTTTGCAAAAGCACGATATTTAGACCCAGCTTTTAGACCTCACTGTTTGTTTTCCCAGTGGTATTTCCTGCTTAGCTTATTTTAAACAGACCTCCTGGGTCGTCTCCATATTCAAATGAACCTGTGTGGGTACGGCGGGAAAAAAACTTGCTAGCAGCTAATTTAGCCGAAAAGTACAGGGAGACAACTCGATAATAGAGGCAAACAGGCAGGGCTCTGAAACTCATTAAAGCACTAGGAGAAGAGCAGAGAATGAACTCAGGCTGAACTTCTCTTTGCTGCTGAAAAGGGGTTGGTGTCCTGGAGAGACGTTGCCAGTTCCTTACTCTTGTTTATATCTCAGTGGCTCGAGGAATATAGACACCAGATTACATCACTTCCCGTCTAGCCATCAATACAACTCAACTCTCATGTCACCTCTCTTCTTGATAACGACATCATCAGTCATGCTATGTCGCTAAATTCATTTTAAGTTGTGCATTAGAAACTCAAATAATTTAGGCATATCAACAATCCAATGCAGCATCCTCCTCAAGCTGGGTGTGTAAATTAAGCTATTCATCATAACCAGGAAAATGTTGCCCACCTCACTAAAATGCCTCAGTCACAGCTGTTACAGCCAATTTGGTATCACTACTTAGTCATGTGGTAATGACACTAAATAAAGGTCACTTTAACTAGATCACAGTTTCCTTTAATTCTTCTGCCCGAATGACTCGCTCTTCATGACAGCTATGATTAACATCAGGTTTTACTATGAAAACACACACTGTAGGGCTCTGTACTGTACACCTCCCCACGGGTCATATACAGTACATGCACAATACTACATCTTTCCATACGCAGCAAAATGAACACCTCAAAACATGCACCCTACTAAAGTTGTTCACAACATGTTCTTGCCTGTTTGTCAACATTAGGGGCTGGTTTCCCGTTCACAGATTAACCCTAGTCCTGGACAAAAAAAGCATGCTCCATTGAGCATGCTTTTTAATCCAGCACTAGGCTTAATCTGTGTCTGGGAAACGTCCTATATGTTTACTGTCACCCTCGAGTTCAGAATATTTAGTGTCACCATTACATTTTTATTATCATGTTAACACCATGGAGACCAGAGTGTTAGTCAACATCAGTGTTGAGTGTCCCAGTGGCGTTTGGGCCCACAGTGTACAGATCCACACACGCAGTTGTCCTGACTCCTACCCCCAACCCCTTACCCCTTTCTGTCTCCTCGACCCCTGACCCTGGGGAATAGTTGTCTATTAACCTGCCTGTTTTTCGGTTGGACTGACTAACCCTTATCTGCCTCCTTTGTTGAATCCTCCTCTCCTTCTCTTCCCCTTTCCCCCTGTGACCTCTCTACCCAGTTTCAAAGCCTATGACTGAAACTGTGCTTTGTGTGTTTTTGTTGCCTACAAGCAGTTGTTTCTCTGTGGCTTTAGGCGTGCTTTCAGGCCACTGTTTGGTAAAGCTATGGTTCTTCCAGCGCAGCTTTTCTATCCAGACAGTTAATATGTTTGTTTAGGGATTGGCTCTGGAATACAGTAGCTTTTCCAGGTGCTGAATGGTGAATGCCCTCATTATTCTCTCTATTTTATTCCTGATGCAACTGCATGTAAAATTTCCCACTGCATGTAGTGCCATGCTTGATTTGATGGTGGATGATGAGGCTATCAGACACTACTTGAACTATGTCTGTTCCAAAGCTGTTTGAATATAGAAAATGTGTCTTTGAACTGTATTATCGCTCATGTTTTGACAGATAATATCTTGGTTTTCAAAGTCAGCGTTGAGTGATGTACTGTACTGAGATATTATGGCAAATTGGTCTCTACTTGCCAGGTTCTAAGGGATTGTATGTTATTTGTAACGAGGAATACTTGGAGAAAATCGGATCTCTGAAATTAAAATGGATGGCCTTCCCTTCAGTAAAATATATTTTATCTGACCCTCCATGAACGTTTGAAAAAATAAACTCCCCAATACCCAAAATAATAATAAAAATATAAAGTGGATAGCAAAAAACATGCCTACCGTTTATCCTCACTCCTAGGACAGACGAGAGCTTTTTTGTAAGAATTACAATGCAAAGTAGCCAGAAGGTTGTGGATTCTCAAACCACCACGGACAAGAGGGGTGAAAAGATATCCATTATAATAAAAGCACTGCATGAATCTATCTATTCACTTAGTCTACGAATAAAATGCCTTTTATAAATACATTTCTATGCAATTCTACGTCATTTCTATGAAAATGACTGGAGACAAGCAGAATCTTTTTTAATACCACAACAGAGCATGACAACGAATGAGCGCATGCTGCAGCACCGAAGCCATTTAGATTTAAATTCTGGCTATTGTTAAAAAAGAGGATAGTCGGCTTACCGAGTTGAGCAGAGGTCTAAGGCACTGCACCGCAGTGCTTGAAGCATCACTACAGACTCGGTTTTGATCCCAGGCTGTGTCACAGCCATCCATGACCGGGAGACCCATGAGGCGGCGCACAATTGGCCCAGTGTCGTCCTGGTTAGGGGAGGGTTTGGCCGGCCGGGATTTCCTTGTCCCATCGCACTCTAGCAACTCCTGCAAGCGGACTCTGGTCGCCAGTTGGACGGTGTTTCTTCCGACACATTGGTGCGGCTGGCTTCCGGGTTAAGCGAGCAGTGTGTCAAGAAGCATTGTGGCTTGTTTTGGAGGATGCATGGCTCTAGACCTTCACCTCTTCCGAGTAAGTAGGGGAGTTGCAGTGATGGGACAAGACTGTAACTACAAATTGGATATTACGAAATTGGGGAGGAACAAGGGGTAAAAGTACCACAAAAAAAAGAGGATAGTCTAAGTTTGGAACAGTGCTAGAGTGATCAACTGTTAAAATGTATCGCAAGAGAATCAGTTACAACTGAAGTATCTGATCATCAATGAATAAGAGAAAAAGCCATTCATTGTTTAACACCGCAGCCACATAACAGGTAGGTATATATGAACAGTCTTTATGGGAAACTATCATTTCCTAATTTATTATATTTTATTCCATGATATTGTTGTTACACTAAACCCTCCCCCTGACTGAAATTGAAAAGGCTTGACCCTCCCCCATTTTCCTCCAGGTAACTATTGTGTACATTTCAATCTCTCCATTAGCGCCTTTTACATTTTTTGACTAGTATTCAACACAAGTCTCCTCAGTGAAACCTCTTGATGCTCTACATGCATCAGCACACTTCTAATAAAATGCCATGTTCATTAGCACTATTTTTCAATTGGACTGAACCAATTACATTACAGCGTATCATATTACCTTGTGTGTGCATAAATCAAGCTGCGTCCAATTGGTTGGGCACTGATGTGTAATATTATGCATATTCTTAATAATGAGAGTACATGATTGAATTCATTCACATGAACACCCAGACCCCCTTTTGCACACGCTCACACACCACACACACAAACACAGAGCGTTAACTGTGTTCATCATTACCCAAGCATCAGCATTACCCGAGCTATTTGAACTGTCAAAGTACTCCGAATTTTAGTTAGCAGACTCCTGTTCGTGTCTAATTTTGAAAACACTCACAGTCCTTGTAGTATATCAGCCGATGATTTGTTGTTGTGTTTTCCACAGCAGAAAATACATCTCTGGCATTAGTTGGGGGTAGTAGTTGCCTGCGAAGCCTGGGGCCATTTTGACTCATTGCAGCACTATGGAATGAAGTACCCTTTAATGGAACTATTACATTCTCCCCTCAGCTGTAGAGAAACAGAAACTAATTAGGCTATTTTGGAACGTCTTTACTTGATGCAAATATAGAACTCAGGAGTCGTTTCCAGTGCCTAGCTACAGTACCTTCAGAAGGTATTCACACCCCTTTTTCAACATTTTGTTGTGTTACAGCCTGAATTTTCAAATGGATTAAATTTAGATTTTTGGTCACTGGCCTACACACAATACCCCATAATGTCAAAGTGGAATTATGTTTTTCGAAATGTTTACAAATTCATAAAAAATGTAAAGCTTTTAATCTTTAAAGACTGGGAAGTTTTTCAAGATAAAAATGAAAAAGAATGGAGCTAAGCAAGGCACAATCCTAGAGGAAAACCTGGTTCAGTCTGCTTTCCACCAGACACTGGGAGATTAATTAACCTTTCAGCAGGACAATAACCTAAAACACAAGGCCAAATCTACACCTGGAGTTGCTTACCAAGAAGACCATAAATGTTCCTGAGTGGCCACATTACTGTTTTGACTTAAATCTACTTGAAAATCTATGGCAAGACCTGAAAGTTCTTGAAGAGCTTGAAGAATTCTTTAAAAAATTATGGGCAAATGTTGCACAATCCAGGTGTGGAAAGCTCTTAGAGACTTACCCAGAAAGACTCACAGCTGTAATCGCTGCCAAAGGTGTTTCTACAAAGTATTGACAGGGATGTGAATACTTAATTAAATTAGATATTTCTGTTTTGAAATTTCAATACATTTTGCACATTTCTAAAAACATGTTTCCATTTTGTCATTATTGGGTATTGTGTGTAGATGGATAAGAAAAGGAATACATTTGATACATTTTGAATTCAGGCTATAACACAACCAAATGTGGAATATGAACAGGCGTATCAATACTTTCTGAAAGCACTGTAAGTGTGATCTTGAGCAGTATATTGACACAATGGAAAAGTTATCTTTAAAGGGATAGTTCATTTTGAAAACAACATTTGCGTACTGTACTTTGTAATTGTCCCAAAGTCGAGCCGTGTCTATATTCCAACATTCCACACCATAGTTAGGTATCAGCAATCAGGATTACCAAAAGCACCGTAGTATCCCAGCTCAATAATCGGTTGATGTCCAGTTTATCCTAAATTCCTGATTCTCAAGACCATCCATTTGGCCATCAACACTGCAGATGCCTAGCTGATTCTATGGTGCACATGCAGTAGAATAAAGCACAGCTTGACGCTGATACACTTCTAAGGTATGTAGAGTAGTAGTTCAGTTGGGCATTTTATGGAGATAAATGAATCTGTATGATTTATATAACTATCGGTTTTAAGCATCTCAGAGAAGGGTTAGATGTGAGTAAAAGGTGAAAACCCCTGCTTGCGTTGTTTGTGTTCCACTTTTTTTGTTTGTTTTGGAGCTATTTTATCACCTGCCGAAATAGCACTTCACACTCCAGAATCGCTCCTCGCACAACCCATCCCCAATTAGTGAAACGCAGAACAGACTCCAGGTTGCGCATCGCTTTAGCTCAGTTACATAATGCACAGCGTTGTCTATTTTTACCATTATGGTAAAGAGCGTCAAGCGGGGTCCTTCTACGTACCAAAACACAGCTGCTTCTGAGAGCGATGCTTCAAAACCCACCAGGCTGACAATCTGTCACTCACTTTGACACATCTCTCTCTCTCCATCATCATCTCCCAGCCTCCCCCTTACAATCTGCTCCCTGCACATTCTTTCTCACACTCTATTTCTGTCACTTTTTGTCCCCAGCTTTCTGCCACATTCTATTTCATTTTATTTTCTCTAGTTCTCTTGCTCGCTCTCTCTCTTTTCCGTTGCCTGGCAGTTTCTTACTGAAGTTATATTTTCTCTCCCTACTGTATCTCTCTCTCTCTTTGTCGCTCTCTTCCTCTCGAGCATGAACACTTCCAGCTGTCCCCCCTCTCTCTCCCTTTCTGTCACCATTTCTCCCCTCCTTCCCTCCTGTCAAATCTCAACCATATGTGTGTTTACCTTTTTAGAAGACTTGAGAGTTCTTAATGTGTGTGTGTTCCTGTTCGTCACGCATTACATGTATTGTAGGCCTCTGTTTCGCAGAGACCATGCTGAACCCACACTTTGGCTAAAGATATAGTGTGACAATCGAGAAAAACAAACATGGAAAAACACTGTTATTAACATTATATAAACCATTGAGAGGAGGTTATTGTTGCTTTGAGTAGCTTCAATTATCCTGCGGCACCACATATCTTTATATAACACACCTATATTTCACTAACATTTTTAATGCAACTCTACCACTACACAGGTGCAGACAACTCCAGTTAATTGTCACATGTTACATTAAAGTAGCGCTCTCAAACCTTTTTGTTTCACCTCTTTATCAGAGGTGTCATACGATATTGGATCATAAAATGATTAATTTGACCCTTTTTAAAGGTATTTTCTTTCAACACTGTACTGAGGCAATGCTTTATCATCAACTGGCAGTATACTGTTTGCCTGCATGCTATGCCTCCTGTGCGCCATCTAGCAGTACACCAGTCCCCCCATGCCATGATTCAGTGGGTATTAATTTCACTGTGACCATGCCACCATATGTCACGCATACGGCCCGATTGAGTCATCCACTCCAGCCCCAAACGTGTTGTGACAGGTTGTGCGTGGGGTTGGAGATCTGTGTATCCCCACTGTGTCGCTTGACTCATAGCTCCTCGGCCATGTGGAACCCTTCAATAGTCATAGGGTCCTGGTCAGAGGTCCCAGATGAGTCACAGGACTGGGAGCTGGGAGCCACAGGGAGGCTGGGGGAAGCCACACAGAGACATGGGCATCCTGGCCTGTATTATTCATAAAACCCCCATGCTGCCACGCTGCCTCGGCTCACTCTAACACACTGGCCTAGGACAGATAGGATAAACGAAGCATCGCCATGCCAACGCCATAGAAATACAATGGATATAGCACTTGAATGGATAGAACTCGCGATTTCAAAGCAGCACGTCAAACTTACTCTGTGAATTTAACATTATCGCCAGGAGAATGTGATAGTACAGTATATTGCATCTCTCTATAGGGGAATGGCACTGATGTAGAGCAAATGGCCAAATTGATAGTGATGGAGAGCTTTGCAGTGCTCTAAAAGCCTTTACTTCCTGATAGCGCTGGGAGAGCGACAGGGAGCAGACACTTTTCCTGTAACTTTGTGACCTACATATAACTTTCCATCAACACCAGGCAAAGAGAAGACTCGTGTCGGCAGCTCCTTCAAGACCAAAGAACGAAGCCCTGTTTGATGCTAATTCTGCCCCATCTTCTCTCTGTTTGTATTAAGAGACTGTCGAAGAAAAACGGTAATGGTGACAAGTACCCTTTAGAGTTACTAGCAAAGTGCCAGGAGCTTCAAGGCTGATGCCAGTGCTCCTCTATTGACACATTGAGATTTTCCCTGTTGTGCTTTTGTTACTTGTATAGATTCATGATGAGTTTGTGCTTGAAGCTGCAGTGGAGCTTTGCTACTCATTTCTTCAGCCTACAGTGTGTGTGTGCACTGCATACCTGTTCTCCACATTCAGAATATACCTGAGGACATACTGTGTGTGCACTGCATACCTGTTCTCCACATTCAGAATATACCTGAGGACATACTGTGTGTGCACTGCATACCTGTTCTCCACATTCAGAATATACCTGAGGACATACTGTGTGTGCACTGCATACCTGTTCTCCACATTCAGAATATACCTGAGGACATACTGTGTGTGCACTGCATACCTCTTCTCCACATTCAGAATATACCTGAGGACATACTGTGTGTGCACTGGATACCTGTTCTCCACATTCAGAATATACCTGAGGACATACTGTGTGTGCACTGCATACTTGTTCTCCACATATATACCTAATGATACACACACACACTTGACCTAAGAGCATTTAAAAATGTTTTATCCAAGGTCATTCTGTGCTGTGTTCTGCATGTACTGTAGATTCATGTGAGTTATTATTCACATCTCCCTTTCCCTTATAAATTAATGAATATCTTTCAAATGGTATTGGTATGCTGCCTGCATTTACCCTCACAGACTCCAGTTTTCGGCCCAACAATGTTTTTCTTATTCAGACAGAATAATGTATTGGCAACCTATTTGAACAAAACTAATTTAAAGAAATTATGAAGTGTAAGACACTGCTGTCATTGTAATTGTTGTACGAGATGTTTGATTCCGCTAAAAGCCTAATTGTAAATTCCCTCAGTGAAATTCCCTTCTAATCAAGTGCCCTCACTCTGTTAAAGCTGAAGCATGTGGCAGCTCTTTGTAATTTCATCGAAAGAGAGAAACCCTCGACAAGTCTCTCTTAGGCCCAATCATTTACACCCCCCACCCCCACCCTCCTCCTCATCTTCAACATCCCATCACCACAGATACGTCTAAAGCTGGCACTATCATTGCCCATTACTGCCTAACCTGAGCTCTCATTACGGGATGAAATTAGCCTATTTGGGACACCTGCATTTCTCCTCCCAGTGCGGGCCAATTCCCCTCCCCAGACTTAGCATTTTCACAGAGACTATCATTAAGGTTGGAGAAGGGCCTGACACCACAGATGGCAGCAGCCTTTGTAAATGAGCTCTGATTGCGAGAGAGGTGGCTAGTATCACTCCTCCTGTTGAATCTCAGATGCCATTAGGCAAATCTAGTGGCAGGGTCACACCATCCAAGGGCGTTTTCATAGTGCTGAGATAACCTTGAGATGTTCAGGTGCTTAGTTGCGGCAGTTCAGATGTTTTCCCAGACAACCATTTGAATCAGTCAGACTCTCGTTCATTTAAAGAGTGATGTATTCTATGAGCTAGTTAGTCGAGTTGGTTATTTTTGGCAAGTTCATTGCAGGTGCACTCACCCTGATCCATGCATTTGAAAGCACAGCCAGTGTGAATGACATCAGACTCCTGCCAGTGCACCCATCAATATATAAAGCCCAAACTCATTTTGGAGTTGATTTCTCACTGACTGGGGAGCTCTTGCCCTCTGCCACTCTTTGCAGTTGGAGACGAAAGATGAGGTCTTGGCAAGAAAGAGTTTATTGATTCATTAACAGAGAGGGAGGAAAACCAAGGGGCTAGTTCCAACACCTCTGCAATGCTGCTTCCCACGTAGTAGAGCTTCTGTAAACACAACCGGTATTTTCCAGCTGCTGCCTGCTTGACCTCATAGAAATTATAGTCTCTTTTAGGTCTCTGGTTTCATTACACTAAAGACCATTTTGTTCTCGCTCTCTTTTTCTGTGAAGGTGTCCGACGGCCTCCCGAGATGGAGAAGACCAACCACAGTGTCCACTACACCCTGCTGATTGCCTGTGTGCTGGTGGCCTTTGTCCTTGGAGCCTTCCTCTCAGGCTTTCTGGTCTCCTGCTACTGCAACCACACCGGCAACAAGACTAAGAGGCTGGCCAAGGACCCGGAGGCCCCCATCCCTCACGCCCTGTCCCTTCGCAGCCTGGCCAAGCTCAATGGCCTGCTGGACAGCCAGAACAAGGAGGATAAGATGGAGGTGTCCTCGCCCAAGCTCTACAACTCCTTCTTCCAGAACGGGAAGGAGCATCGTCAAGGAGCACCCAGACGGAACGGTGGTCACCACCCAGGGATGACCATGGGAGATCTGGTCCACCCCCATCACCTACACCACTCTTCGGAGCTCTCGGGTCTGCCCACCCCAGATTCCACCCCTGAACTGCCCATCAAGAACATGAAGGCTTTCAAGAACCAGTGGGAGAAGAACCAGAACTGCAACAATGCCAAGGAGCCCAAGTCCCACAATATGGGACAAGGCTCCAGGTCCAGCTCAGGCCTGCTCCACCAGCAGATCTACCCCTACTCTCACAGCTTCTCCAATGGGCAAGCTCTGGCCAATGGGCATGCCTTGGTTGGTGGACCCCAGCACCTAGAGGAACGCAAGATCCACAATACCGAGCGCATGTTGGTCCAGCAGCCTTACCCCTGCTACCCGCAGAAGGTGATGGAGGTCACATCGCTGGACGAGCTGCTCAAACACATCCACGAGGCCAACTCCAGCAAGAACACCCAGGTCATGACTTCATCCGGCCTGTCAGCCAGCGGCGGGTGCCATGGGGGTCAACTAGCTTTTGCCAACCGCGTCCAGCCGCACATCCCAGAGACCGAGTCGGCGCCTTACTACAGCTCGTCCACCCTGCCCCGAGACAGCCTGACCCGCCGCATGGACGTACCTCCGGACATGCCACCTCACCACCAGTCCACCCTGGAGCGGAGGCACTCTTCACAGAGACACTCACTGATTACCGCTGCCACTAAGATTGCCAACGGAGGGGGTGGTGGAGGGATGGTCCACCGACAGCAAAGCTTCAGCCAGCGTAACAGCCACCAGCACCAACCGCCCCCTATGCTGGCTCGAATGAACTCCACCGGCAGCGCCTGCGAGATCCACTACCCGCTCATCCCCAACGGGTACCTGACGCGCCAGCAGAGCTACAATGGAGAGCAACAGGAGGATACCGGAGGATACCTCCACCGGGGGGCCATAGTCCGCCGGACCACCTCCCTCAAACCCGACGTCCCTCCCAAACCCCTCTTCATCCCCGCCTCCTCTCCCGTTAACCAACAGGGAAACTTCAACTACTGAGGAGAAAGAGGAGAGGAGGAGAACAGGACAAGCGTGACTGTGCCTCGTCCTCTCCTCTCAATGGGTGAAAAGTGGAAGACGTGCCCTGGATTTTGTGGCAGCCATTCTCGCTGTCGACAAACCTCAAACAAACTTGTTATTTCCACCTTTTTTGTCCAATGAATATCTTTGTACCATATTGGTATTGCTCAGCTACTTGCTTATAGAAGGTGAGGGACTGGGGTTGGTGAAACGCGACCCTCTTATATTATGCTGCCAATGTCCTCAGTGTGGATTTACCATGCAACTTAGTTATGGAAGGGTTTGCCATCAAACATCGGACAGCTTAAGATTGAATCTAGAGCTTCTTGCGATGCCTATGATACTTGCTTTTGCTTACCTTTTTCTTATGTAGTGTTGACAAAATGTCCTGATCCCCCTAACGTGTTTCTATATATGCATGTGTGTGTATATATATGTGTGTTTATATCTACACCGTATATGTATACATATACATATGCAGTATATGTATCCCGTGAAATAACATCAACAAAACTCCTTTAAAGGTAGCTCTGTCTTTTTGCCTTACTTTGAAACTGAACCCATTATGTTGAAATACATTACTGGTTGGTGTGTTTGGCATCTCAAATAGAAGTTCTCGAAATGAGGCAAGGCCCCTTCTGCCCCTGTTTCAGCATGGTTAGTATGTGGACTAGGGGAATAAGTCATCCTTTACCATATTAACAAGTTCATGGGGAATGTACTACTCACATTCAAAAAAAGAGCCAAGATGGTGGATACTGACAAGCAAAGGAAACTACTCAAAGCAACTATGCTAGGCGTTTCTCTTTTTTGGAAAATGGAGACCCTACTATCCTGCCAAGTCGTGAGAAACAGATGAAAGGCATTAATACAGCTGGTCTATGAAGTAGGGTCTACTACAATTCCTAAAGAATGTTTTTATCACATTGGTGCTTAGTTGATCCTCATGAATTCTAATATAATTATCATGTATCACACCCAAAGAGGACCAGACACTCAACCCCCAAAGAATCAGAATCAAGATCAGACCATCCGCCCCCAAAAAACACTCAACATGGTACAGACAGCAATTATTATAATTATTAACTTTGGCTATTGGTTGTAAATAAAGGAATAATACTAGCCAAATGTTAATTGTATGTGTAAATGTGTGCCTTATTTAATATAGTATGTGGTATGGGGTAGGGGTAAATGCAAGGCGCCAAGATGCTATATAATAGGTGTTAGATTTTTTTGTTATGGTCGTCGGACTGTGTCATATCTATTGTAGATTTGTATTTCTAACTAGGGTTTTTGATATCCCTGAACTGTGAGCCTGCCAGCACTGGCATAGCGACTACCACAGCTTGAGGCTGCATCTTTTTTGTTTGCCTCCTTTTCATGTGTTTTCACTGGGTTGGCTTTTTCCCTGATTGCTAACTTTACCTTTTGATTGTTTGTAGCATAGCAGGCTACTCAATAGATTAAAAGGGGGGACATCAGTCCCTCAGATGTTAAGATTATTCAGGCTCTCTGATACTCCCTACATATCACTTGAGCTCAACCTCAACACCACAGGTAGCGAAAAAGATCAGAAGGTTGGGATTTAGTGTTTTCTTGTCTGATCAGAAGATGTTATAATTGTTTTAGGTAGAAATTGAATGGGCTCCCTGATCCGATAAGCATAGACCGGAAGGGATCGGAAGCGTCTGCCGGGCGTTGTCCTCAGGGAGAGAGAGGGAAAGCAGTCAGATCGGCCTCAGAAATACCACTCCCTCTGGAACTCTCTGCTGTTGCACTTTCTGGGCTACTTCATGGGTTGCTGGATTCATGGTCAATTATTTGAGAGAGAAAAAAACACTTACTGTATCTGGAAAATAGTATTTATGCCCTAGATTCCTGAAGCTGGTCTGACCCCAAGTTTACCCTTCACACTTGAATTCACCTTGGGACTGACCGATAGATACATGAGCCTGAACTACAACATTAGTTATAGATGGCTACATTCTTGCGTTTTAGGCAAACTAGTTGTTTGGATGCAACACACGCATAAGTAGAATCCTCACAGATCATATGGATCCCTCCCATTACACATGAAACCAGTATTTTATTTTGAATGTGACCATATCTCGTAACAGGAAAAGGGCAGCTACAGTACTTATTGGTGAGTGAAGTGAAGTTTATTTGAGTTTGCATTGAGATTGTATGGGAAAGGGAATGGTCTATTTGACTTTTAATAGCTATCAGTATTGCACAGAGTGTAAATACATTCTCTTGGGGGGGGACTCGTTGATTCAGAATGTTTTCATTCTCTTGGCAGAAGCTCTTGGGCTTTTATGAATTTGGTCTCACAGAATACCATTGTATGTCTCTTATAATAGAAATAAATGAAAATACATTGCAAGTGTGTCACTGACTGTGATGTGTGTCATGTTATTCTCACATAGAAGTTACCTGTGTTTTATTACAAAAGTATTTAACAACTTTATAAACCATTGTCAAGAGTAGGGTTGAATAGTGGGAACAGAGTTACCGAGACTTCTCGCGCAAACCCACTCCCTTTTCCCCTGGATAAATCACTGCGAAAAACCCATAAATTGTAATAAATTATTTCTATCAACAGCAGAACATGAAATTGAACTGTTAAATTATATCTGGCTAAATCTGGCTTCTCACCGGCCTTCTCTCTGCTATCTGCATGATCAATCATCAACGCTCAGGGTTGGGACAGAGCGCATCTCAGTAGGCTATGGAGCGCAGTCCAATGCATGATCTTATCATGATAACTTATTTTTGACAGGTAGGTCTACATTAGCTGCAGCATAGCCTTTGCCACAGTAGGATAATATAAGGACTGAATGGACGTCTAATTTACACATCTCCATCTTTCGGGGTTCACTTTACTTTTTAATTGTTACAATATTTATATTTTTATTCGCAGCTGCAGAGTCTTTTAACAGCCTATCACTCGAATATAATTGCTTTAAATCAGTGGATACTTGAGCATTCAATGTTTCCCCCTCTGAATCAATTTCATTCAAATTGCATCCCAAATAGATCATCCTATTCAAGATTTATATATACTGAACAAAAATATAAACGCAACATGCAACAATTTCAAAGATTTTTATGAGTTACAGTTCATATAATTAAATCGGTCTATTGAAATAAATGAATTACGCCCTAATCTACGGATTTCACATGACTGGGAATTACAGATATGCATCTGTTGGTCAAAGATAGCATAAAAACAAAAGTATGGGCGTGGATCAAAAAATCTCCTTCATATAGAGTTGATTGTGGCCGGTGGAATGTTGTCCCACTCCTCTTCAATGGCTGGGTGTTGCTGGATATTGGCTGGAACTGGAACATGCTGCCATACACATCGATCCAGAGCATCCCAAACATGCTCAATGGGTGACATGTCTGGTGAGTATGCAGGCCATGGAAGAACTGGGACATTTTCAGCATCCAGGAATTGTGTACAGATCCTTGAGACATGGGACTGTTTTTTATTTTTATTTTTTTATTTAACCTTTATTTAACCAGGTAGGCAAATTGAGAACACGTTCTCATTTACAATTGCGACCTGGCCAAGATAAAGCAAAGCAGTTCGACACATACAACAACACATAGTTACACATGGAGTAAAACAAACATATAGTCAATAATACAGTGAAAAAAAATAAGTCTATATACAATGTGAGCAAGTGAGGTGAGATAAGGGAGGTGAAGGCAAACAAATATATGTATAAATAAATAAAAATATAAAAAGGCCATGGAGGCGAAGTGAGTACAACACAGCAAGTAAAATAAAAACAAAAAAAAACACTGGAATGGTTGGTTTGCAGTGGAAGAAAGTGCAAAGTAGAGACAGAAATAATGGGGTGCAAAGGAGCAAAATAAATTAATAAATAATACAGTAGGTAAAGAGGTAGTTGTTTGGGCTAAATTGTAGATGGGTTATGTACAGGTGCAGTAATCTATGAGCTGCTCTGACAGCTGGTGCTTAAAGCTAGTGAGGGAGATAGGTGTTTCCAGTTTCAGAGATTTTTGTAGTTCGTTCCAGTCATTGGCAGCTGAGAACTGGAAGGAGAGGCGTCCAAAGGAAGAATTGGTTTTGGGGGTGACTAGAGAGATATACCTGCTGGAGCGCGTGCTACAGGTAGGTGCTGCTATGGTGACCAGCGAGCTGAGATAAGGGGGGACTTTACCTAGCAGGGTCTTGTAGATGACCTGGAACCAGTGGGTTTGGCGACGAGTATGAAGCGAGGGCCAGCCAACGAGAGTGTACAGGTCGCAGTGGTGGGTAGTATATGGGGCTTTGGTGACAAAACGGATGGCACTGTGATAGACTGCATCCAATTTATTGAGTAGGGTTTTGGAGGCTATTTTGTAAATGACATCACCGAAGTCGAGGATTGGTAGGATGGTCAGTTTTACAAGGGTATGTTTGGCAGCATGAGTAAAGGATGCTTTGTTGCGGAATAGGAAGCCAATTCTAGATTTGACTTTGGATTGGAGATGTTTGATGTGGGTCTGGAAGGAGAGTTTACAGTCTAACCAGACACCTAGGTATTTGTAGTTGTCCACATATTCTAAGTCAGAGCCGTCCAAAGTAGTGATGTTGGACAGGCGGGCAGGAGCAGGCAGCGATCGGTTGAAGAGCATGCATTTGGTTTTACTTGTATTTAAGAGCAGTTGGAGGCCACGGAAGGAGAGTTGTATGGCATTGAAGCTCGCCTGGAGGGTTGTTAACACAGTGTCAAAAGAAGGGCCAGAAGTATACAGAATAGTGTCGTCTGCGTAGAGGTGGATCAGAGAATCACCAGCAGCAAGAGCGACATCATTGATGTAAACAGAGAAGAGAGTCGGTCCAAGAATTGAACCCTGTGGCACCCCCATAGAGACTGCCAGAGGCCCGGACAACAGACCCTCCGATTTGACACACTGAACTCGATCAGAGAAGTAGTTGGTGAACCAGGCGAGGCAATCATTAGAGAAACCAAGGCTGTCGAGTCTGCCAATGAGGATGTGGTGATTGACAGAGTCAAAAGCCTTGGCCAGGTCAATGAATACGGCTGCACAGTATTGTTTCCTATCGATGGCGGTTACGATATCGTTTATGACCTTGAGCGTGGCTGAGGTGCACCCATGACCAGCTCTGAAACCAGATTGCATAGCGGAGAAGGTGTGGTGTGATTCGAAATGGTCGGTAATCTGTTTGTTGACTTGGCTTTCGAAGACCTTAGAAAGGCAGGGTAGGATAGATATAGGTCTGTAGCAGTTAGGGTCAAGGGTGTCCCCCCCTTTGAAGAGGGGGATAACCGCAGCTGCTTTCCAATCTTTGGGGATCTCAGACGACACGAAAGAGAGGTTGAAGAGGCTAGTAATAGGGGTGGCAACAATTTCAGCAGATAGTTTTAGAAAGAAAGGGTCCAGATTATCTAGCCCGGCTGATTTGTAAGGGTCCAGATTTTGCAGCTCATTTAGAACATCAGCTGACTGTATTTGGGAGAAAGAGAAATGGGGAAGGCTTGGGCGAGTAGCAGAGGGGAGGGCAGTGCTGTTGTCCGGGGTAGGGTTAGCCAGGTGGAAAGCATGGCCAGCCGTAGAAAAATGCTTATTGAAATTCTCAATTATAGTGGATTTGTCGGTGGTGACAGTGTTTCCTATCTTCAGAGCGGTTGGAAGCTGGGAGGAGGTGTTCTTATTCTCCATGGACTTTACGGTGTCCCAGAACTTTTTTGAATTTGTGTTGCAGGAAGCAAATTTCTGCTTGAAAAAGCTAGCCTTGGCTGTTCTAACTGCCTGTGTATATTGGTTTCTGGCTTCCCTGAAAAGTTGCATATCACGGGGGCTGTTCGATGCTAATGCAGAACGCCATAGGATGTTTTTCTGTTGGTTAAGGGCAGTCAGGTCAGGAGAGAACCAAGGGCTATATCTGTTCCTGGTTCTAAATTTCTTGAATGGGGCATGCTTATTCAAGATGGTGAGGAAGGCATTTTTAAAAAATGACCAGGCATCCTCTACTGACGGGATGAGATCAATATCCTTCCAGGATACCCCGGCCAGGTCGATTAGAAAGGCCTGCTCGCTGAAGTGTTTCAGGGAGCGTTTGACAGTGATGAGTGGAGGTCGTTTGACCGCTGACCCATTACGGATGCAGGCAATGAGGCAGTGATCGCTGAGATCTTGGTTGAAAACAGCAGAGGTGTATTTGGAGGGCAAGTTTGTTAGGATGATATCTATGAGGGTACCCGTGTTTACGGAATTGGGGTGGTACCTGGTAGGTTCATTGATAATTTGTGTGAGATTGAGGGCATCAAGCTTAGATTGTAGGGTGGCTGGGGTGTTGAGCATGTTCAAATTTAGGTCGCCTAGCAGCACGAGCTCTGAAGATAGATGGGGGGCAATCAGTTCACATATAGTGTCCAGAGCACAGCTGGGGGCAGAGGGTGGTCTATAGCAGGCGGCAACGGTGAGAGACTTGTTTTTAGAGAGGTGGATTTTTAAAAGTAGAAGTTCAAATTGTTTGGGAACAGACCTGGATAGTATAACAGAACTCTGCAGGCAGTCTTTGCAGTAGATTGCAACACCGCCCCCTTTGGCCGTTCTATCTTGTCTGAAAATCTTGTAATTGGGGATGAAAATGTCTGAATTTTTGGTGGTCTTTCTAAGCCAGGATTCAGACACGGCTAAAACATCCGGGTTGGTAGAGTGTGCTAAAGCAGTGAACAAAACAAACGTAGGGAGGAGGCTTCTAATGTTAACATGCATGAAGCCAAGGCTATTACGGTTACAGAAGTCATCAAAAGAGAGCGCCTGGGGAATAGGAGTGGAGCCAGGTACTGCAGGGCCTGGATTCACCTCTACATCACCAGAGGAACAGAGGAGGAGTAGGATAAGGGTACGGCTAAAAGCTATGAGAATTGGTCGCCTAGAGCTACTAGAGCAGAGAGTAAAAGGAAGTTTCTGGGGGCGATAAAATAGTTTAAAGAAATAATGTACAGACAAAGGTATGGTAGGATGTGAATACAGTGGAGGTAAACCTAGGTATTGAGTGATGATGAGAGAGATATTGTCTCTAGAAACATCATTGAAACCAGGTGATGTCATCGCATATGTGGGTGGTGGAACTGAGAGGTTGGATATGGTATAGAGAGCAGGGCTAGAATCTCTACAGTGAAATAAGCCAATAAACACTAACCAGAACAGCAATGGACAAGGCATATTTACATTAAGGAGAGGCATGCTTAATCGAGTGATCAATAAGGGTCCAGTGAGTAGAGGTTGGTTGGGGTCGTGGCGATCCAGACAGCTGGCCGGGTATATGGCTATCGGTAGCAGCATAGGATGGAGGTCTGTTTGTAGATACCTCGTGCGTTTCCGTCGGTAGGTTAGTGGGGTTCCGTGTAGTGGGGTTTTGTTCAGATAGCAGCCGATAAGACAGCTAACGATTAGCGGGCCTCAGATGAGCGTTCAGGTAACGTCGGGACGGAGGTGCCGGTTGGATAAATCCCTCGGGCAGATAACGTCGGCAGTCAGTCGCGGCAGTCAGTCGTGAAGGCCCGGTGGGGTTCCGTATCTGCAGCAGCAACAAAAGAAACGGGTCCGGATGGTGATGGAACTCCTCAGCTGGCTAGCTCCAGCATGATTTGAGTTTGCTCCGGGGTCGACGTAAGCCAATAGTCACACGGTTTGCAGCTAGCTAGCTGCGAAATCAAGGTGCAAGTGTCCAGAGCCTGCGGCTGGAATCCGGGGAAACTGAGAGAAAAAAGTCCCGGAATGCTCCGGTCCGAGTCGCGTTGCACAAAAGTGCCGGTAGATTATCGAGCTAAAGGAATAGCTGATGACCACAAAACGTGGGCAGCTGAAACACCAACGCTAGCCAGCAAACCGGCTAATTTCGGGGCAGCTACAGATTAGCTTCTGGCTAGCTATCGGAGTAGCTTCTGGTTAGCTTTCAGGCTAGCTTCTGAATTAGCCCCTGGCTAGCTTCCACGATGGATTTTCAGATTGAGGTAAATAATACTTTTTGTAATTGGTGAAGCGGGTTGCAGGAAAGCTTTTGCAGGAAAGCTTTTGTAGTTGAGTTCTTGGATAATAAAATAAATAAAAGATATGCGAAGAAAAGGTGTAAATATATATATATACAGGACATGACACGACAATACGGAAAAAGACGTCTGAACTGCTAAGCCACCTTGGATGACTGTGCATTATCATGCTGAAACATGAAGTGATTGCGGCGGATGAATGGCACGAAAATGGGCCTCCGGATCTCGTCACGGTATCTCTGTGCATTCAAATTGCCATTGATAAAATGCAAATCTTTTTGATGTCCGTAGCTTATGCCTGCCCATACAATAACCCCACCGCCACCATGGGGCACTCTGTTCACGGCGTTGACATCAGCAAACCCCTCAGCAACACGACGCCTGGTTGTGATGCTGGTTGGATATACTGACAAATTCTCCAAAACAACGTTGGAGGTGGCTTATGGTAGAGAAATTAACATTAAATTCTCTGACAACCACTCTGGTGGACATTCCTGACAGTCAGCATGCCATTTGCACGCTCCCTCAACTTGAGGCATCTGTGGCATTGTGTTGAGTGACAAAACTGCACATTTTAGAGTGGCCTTTTATTGTCCCCGTCACAGGGTGCGCCTGTGTAATGATCATGTTGTTTAATCAGCTTCTTGTTATGCCATACCTGTCAGTTGGATGGATTGTCTTGGCAAAGAAGAAATCCTCACTAACAAGGATGTAAACAAATTTGTGCACAACATTTTACAGAAAAAAGCTTTTTGTGTTTATGGAACATTTCGGGGATCTTTCATTTCAGCTCATGAAACATGGGACCAACACTTTTTACATGTTGCATTTATATTTTTGTTCAGTGTATATTCTATACAGTGCCTTCAGAAAGTATTCAGACCCCTTCCCTTTTCCATATTTTGTTACGTTACAACCTTATTTTAAAATGGATTTAAAAATGATAATAATCCTCAGCAATCTACACACAATACCCCATAATGACAAAGCAAAAATGGGTCTTTAGAAAAAACAGAAATACCTTATTTACATAAGTATTCAGACCCCTTGCTATGAGACTTGAAATTGAGCTCAGGTGAATCCTGGTTCCATTGATCCTCTTTTAGATGTTTCTACAACTTGATTGCAGTCCACCTGTGGTAAATTAAATTGATTGGACATGATTTGGAAAGGCACACACCTGTTTATAGCAGAGCAAAAACCATGAGGTCGAAGGAATTGTCCGTAGAGCTCCGAGAGAGGATTGTGTCTAGATGTAACAGTATAGCTTCCGTCCCTCTCCTCGCCCCAACCTGGGCTCGAAACAGGGACCCTCTGCACACATCAACCACAGTCACTCACGAAGCATCGTTACCCATCGCGCCACAAAAGCCACGGCCCTTGCAGAGCAAGGGGAACACCTACTTCTAGGTCTCAGAGCGAGTGACGTCACCGATTGAAACACTATTAGCGCACACCACCGCTCACTAGCTAGCCATTTCACATCAGCCACATAGGCACAGATCTGGGGAAGGGTACCGAAGAATTTATGCAGCATCGAAGGTCCCCAAAAACACAGTGGCCTCCATCATTCTTAAATGGATGAAGTTTGGAACCACCAAGACTCTTCCTGGAGCTAGCTGCCCAGCCAAACTGAGCAATTGGGGGAGAAGGGCCTTGGTCAGGGAGGTGACTAAGAACCCGATGGTCACTCAGACAGAGCTCTACAGTTCCTCTGTGGAGATGGGATAACCTTCCAGAAGGACAACCATCTCTGCAGCCCTCCTCCAATCAGGCCTTTATGGTAAAGTAATCAGACGGAAGACGTTCCTCAGTAAAAGGAACATGACAGGCCAGTTGGAGTTTGCCAAAAGCCACCTAAAGGACTCTCGGACCATGAGAAACAAGATTCTCTGGTCTAATGAAACCAAGATTGAACTATTTGGCCTGAATGCCAAGCGTCATGTGTGGAGGAAACCTGGCACCAACCCTACGGTGAAGCATGGTGGTGGCAGCATCATGCTGTGGGGATGTTTTTCAGTGGCAGGGAATGGGAGACTTATCAAGATTGAGGCAAAGATGAACAGAGCAAAGTACAGAGAGATCCTTGATGAAAACCTGCTCCAGAGCGCTCAGAACCTCAGACTGAGGGCGAAGGTTTACCTTCCGACAAGACAACGACCCTAAGCACACAGCCTAGACAACGCAGGAGGGGCTTCTGGAAAAGTCTCTGAATGGCCTTGAATCCACACTTAAACAAAGTAGCCTACTGGAGCTTGTTTCAGACAGAATAGCTACATCTATGGGCTTTTATGTTTTCTGTCGTGCGTAATGTGAGGTAACCTATATATTTTATTTGACCTTTATATAAGCAGGGAGTCACCATAGGTTATGTATTGGATGACTGTACAATCATTTGGGCTTCATTGGGCTTGGGCTCATAAAATGTATTTAATGTAGAGCTCATAAAATGTCCGTAGTCTATGGCTCATCAGGCAGCATCCGGCTTGAATTTTCATGCCGATCAAAGCTCGAATCAAATCCAGACATACACTATTTGTATGCTTTAGAATGACACTTCCGGTTTTGGCGGGAAACACTGGATTACCCAGGAGAAAAGTGATTTATTTTTGGGATAGAGCATTTGTAAAATACCGGGGAAATATTCAATCCTAGTCAAGGGGACTGTTTACATGTGTTGATGTGACCTGGGATTGTCCTCTTGGCTGTAAACCTTCTCCATGTTGTTGATGTGGTCCAATAATGCTGTGCTGAAAATGCTTGACTTTGGCTCCACCTGACAGGCCTGTATTGATTAGCGTACATAATTATCCTCGGTGCCTGTTGGGTAATCATGACTGCATTAGCATGGGTGTAGTGGTGGGAGTGAGGAGAGTGTACAGAGTCAAAAGGCCCCACTCACACAGAGGTGAGGCATTTATTTATTTAATAGGAATCTACCGCTGTGGTCAAATAAGTAGACGTCCCTTGAAATAACTTATGATGGCTTATCAGAGAGACATCACTTAAACCACTTTGCACCTTAATGAAAGAGCTGTCCTTTTAAATGTATGAACCTTATTTTGGTGCTTTTAACTGCAAATATTTTACAAATATTTTACTCAGTTTATTACGCAGAAAGCTGGTTTATCTGACACAAATCAAGCCTACACCTGTGTGACTTGAATCCATATGGGAAGACTGTTTTTTTTCTTCTGTGTCTCGTCTTTGAATTGAGGTGTATGAGAAAGCCCTCTGGCCTCAAATAAAGGAATTTCACCCCTGGAAGTTCATGTGAAACAAATTCGATCAGAACACCACCTACACTTTTTCTCCTGATGAGAAAAATCAAACGCCCTGAAATAAGTCACTGTCTGGCAAATTCCAGGACTAGATTGGTCCTTCAACTTTCTACATCGAAGAAAAACTAATAGAATACCGATGTAAGAAAACACCACGTATGATTGACAGAAAAATACATTTTCCAATTACCTTGCATGGTCCCACACCTCCCTTAATCCGCCTGACTGTTGACTTCACAAACCATGTATTTTTCTCCTTCTAAATAGGTTTATATGCTGTCAGCTATTCCATCGTGACCTACCTGCACCCCCCAACCCATTCCACTCCCCCCATCCCCCTCCCCTAACAAATATAGCTCCAGTGGAATCATGGAATCGCCTTAAAATTACTTCCTATTCCCGACGTGTCCACCCTAGCGACAGCACACTGACAGCTGGCATCAGAATTCATTACATATCTCCCAACGGAACGTCTGAAAGGCTGGGCAGACGCAGTCACCATTTCTTACCAGCGAGACCTGTCAGTGAAATAATCACTGTCACTGAAAAGTTGACAGGGTTTTGCCTGCAAAAAAAGACGATGCTGAGAACATTGATCCAGGTTTCAGGACACGTGTAATGCTGCTTGTCCCTTCCTTGTTTTCATACTTTTCCCTCCATCAACCTTTCTTGTGTTTTTCTGTTCATATAGTCCCATTCATCACTGTCACTGGCCTTAAACAAAGAAGGTGGCCTCACTGCACCTGGCTGTCACTATACAGACCACAGCATTGCTGTTTGACAATCCAGACAACAAATATGACCACAGAATAAAGAAATACAGTGGAGTCTTTTCCCACTGCGAACATTTGATTGAGTTCTCAACTAATTTGAATCCAGGCTTTACAATATTAACACACTTTATTTGATTGCACATTATTTGGTGAATGATAAATACTGTAAAATCTCTAACCTCAAAGTTCCTCATTTTCTTTTCACAGTCAGCGCATGTGTGCTTCAACTAAGAGATGTAGGGACGCCAGCCTTCTGAGGGCAAATTCAACCCTGTGCTTTTTCTAGAGAGTAGAATACAAGGACTCCATTTATGAATGCCCCCAAGACTCGATGGAAACGATCTGAGGAAGCTCCTCATTAAACTGGATATTAATTTGCGCTTGTTTTATTCTACACCACCAAGGCTTTCATCTCATTTGGCGACAGAAACATCTTGCTGAAGTTGACAGTAAAGAAGTTTTCACTTAAAAGTCAGTGGCATACTATCTTCTGTCAGTATGTATCACAAGGGGATGAGGAAACCAAGGTTAGGTTTTTTCAAGTCAGCTTTGAATTAACTTTGGTATGCTTTGAAGGGCATTAGTACACATCTGATCAGATAAGGGGGTTATTGAAATGACTAATTTGGTCCAGTACCCTATGATGCTTGTTCTTGGATGCAAAATGTTCCTTACAGACTCGCTTAGTGTATTTTAGTCAAGATAGCTTAAAATCATAATTAATAATGTTCCTCTTTGATAAGAATACTATTTATTATTTGTTTGAGAAGTAGAGGGACACATCCTCAAATATCTTGTTTTGGTCTTGTACTTGAGTATGTGCAATAGATCCTCTCAGAATGGTTTCCTTCTGAAAAATGGAAACATTTATTGACCAGATCATTGCTAAGCTCTGTAGAAGCTATACTCAGTGAAATAAAAATGGATGCCAGAACGATGGAAGCGCTTACAGACATATAAGCCAAAAACTCTCTATCCACAAGACTAGTGTCCATAACTCAGACTCCTCACTATTTCTGCAGTATTTGTTTTTACAGTAGGCTCAGTTTGGCCTCGCTCCCAGAGAGGAGTTGGGAAGGACAAGTTGGCCACAAACCACAGTGCATTTGGAGCCTTTTAAATGGCCCATAAACACTGGTGGAGAAACACAAGGTTTCACCAGCACACAGAGACAAGCAGCCTCTAGTCTCTTTCCTACTAGGGTGAAAACCATTTCATTTTCCTGAAAATTGCAGTATGAAAAATATGACATGTCTCTCATGCTCTCCTTCTTCCTTTATTGCCTTTTCATGAAAGACCCTTTCATGCTGAAAAGAATGTGGGGGGAATTTGCTGTAATAGTATTTCATCTACACCACATAGATACTATAGGATCCATTCTCTGTTCAAAATTCATTATCACCAACACAAACATGTTGTGCGAGGGTGATTGACAGGCATACCTATTATGAATTAAGGGTGAAATCCTATCAGGCTATAGGTCTCAAAGGCTTTTTACATTAATACTAACCATATAGTGGCCTCTTATGGCCCCTGTTCAGCATCTGACTCTGGACCCATGCAGGTCTTACAGTAGCTTGCCCAACACGATCACACTGACCTTGTCCTCTCTTACCCTCTGGCCTCCTACCACTGCAAAGCAGTCAACCACGTACCATCAAGTCTCCCTCTGAAATGTATTGGTTTACCAGACAGTTTCTCTGTTTCTCTTCTGCATGTTTTGTGATTGATTGGATAATTCTCTTCTGGGCTTTCTAAATTGCTTTCCTTTTTTTCTGCCCACAAATCTGACCTCAAGTGTTATTTCAACATTTTCAACTATTGCCTAAAACAAGATCCTATTTCGTGGACCTAGAACATACAGTACATTTAAAATGGACTTGGATAAAATTAGCTTACAGGAAAGTTATTATGTTTAACTAAATTCACTGGCTTGTTCATTATTAATCCTTTGTGAGCTAGCCATTGAGAAAGCCACAGACTGTGTGTATTTTGTTCAATGGGGAATGTGAAGCATATGCCCATATCCACAGTGCTACACTCTCTGTTCTAGCTACGTGGCCTTTACACTGTGGGGTGAGGAGGCTTGTCGCGCTGGGCTCAGCCACAATAAGGGCTTAGGTCAGTAGAGAGCTATGCTGTATGGTTGGCACGCCTGGTACGTCCGGCACCCGTGGACCGTAGCACACCCCCAGTTGGCAAAGGGCGGAGCGGAAGGGTGCCAGTTCAATCCGGCCCGTTCCGGCACAGTAGAGGTCTTGACTCAGCACTTCTGACACTTTCACCCGGAGACAAGAAGCCACCTGTGCTTGTCCGTTTCTGACGAGTCTCCTCTGCTCCTCCCCTCCTTCACCACCCACTCCTCGCCCTTCGTGCCCCCTCCCATTTCTTCCCATGTTCCCTGCCTGTCTCAACCTGTTCACCCTGCACCTGTCCAGACCAGGACATCCCGTCACAGTTACAACCCCCAACACACAACACTTGCTGGCCTCAGACCTGCCAGACAACTGGAAGTCCCCCAGCACAACCAGTCTAAACAGCCTTCAGCCAGTCCAGTCCACACTGATACCTATCATAACACTTAACCACAGCTGCCCTGGAAGCTACACCTATATTTAGACTGTGTCCTCAGACAAACCCAAGGCTTTCTGTTGCAGTAGAGAGCGGACCAAAATCGATTATCCCGACATCAACTATCGATGTCTTTAGGGACGGTATGTTGAGTGTCTTGCCTTGTGATGTGGTGAACACCTCTGGGTTTTAACACCTGACAGGGTGATTATTGTTTGTTTGGTTGGTTCTGTGTTGCCCCATTAAAGCCTCTGTGATGGAACGGCTGGTGAGCATAAACAGAGAGGTGATCAGAGCCAGAGGAAACAGGAAGTGACAGGTTGAGTGTTCTCATCATGGCCCGTTATCCTAGTGTTAAACAGAGGCCGTTCCCAACTTGGCTCTGAAGATGATAGGTGCAATAAAACAGGCTCTCCCTCTGCACTGAAATCCTGAATGCAGAGATATACGTCCTGCCCAGTTGTGGATGATGAAGTGAAATGGATGATGAAATTGGTTTCCACTTCCAGCTCAGTGGGTAGCTCGTCTAGCAGCTATGTGGTTATAGCTCTTGAGGAATACCACCATTTCTAAATTCTTGACATAAAAAAAGAGTGGGTATATAAACTTCACGTGAAATTCACTGAGTCATGTAAATGGCTTATGTGACTTGCAGGATGTGAAGCAAGGGAATGATATCATTATTATCTTAAAAGTTAAGATCTACAAGTAACAAAGCTGAAAGCTCCTCCACCCATGTGTGGTGATTCTGCAAGACTCAAGGCTGCAAGGAGTGAAGAAAGATAAGATCCTGCTAAAGCATTCAACTACTGTTCACTTTGTTCCAGTGTCTGAGAAAGGCGGTGTGACCTGGATTTTAAAGTCATTGTTGAAATGAGCAAGATCAAACAGAACGGGGAGTGTACTGTGACAATAGACAAGTTTTCCACTTCCTTACACATCTTCAGGTGTTTGTACATTCTAATTAAATTGCTTAACTCAGCAGTACGTGTACCTAACCTCACTTAACACGGCATACACTCCCTCGCTCTGCCTTTCATGACCTTTTATGCCGCCCACCGCTCATCGGTTGAATCGGCTCAAAGTCGCCCCTATTAAAATGCACTCCTGCCTGTAAATGGGGCTTCATTTTCCTAGCTTTACAGCCGCCCACCTGGTTATGCTGACGCCGGCGCTTTGAGGCCGACCCAACGATGGCTCACCCAGACACTCAATTAGTCCCGTAACAGCCGCACTTCCACAGAGCTAATGATTCGGAACCTCTTCCCATCCTTCCCCGAGACATCATTCCTTCTTTCTTTTTTTCCCCAAACTAATTTTTCTCCTTCAATTGCACAGCCTAAGGATCATTACTGTCTTTGGGAGATTGAGGAGATGACAGTTTGGAGAAATGCTGATTTTCTTTTCAGGCAGTAACATTTTAGTCTTTGTCATTTTAAATGAGTTGGGCTATTTCCGGATTCTCTACAGTTCCATCAGGTAAAAAGCCAGAGAATGAGAGAGGGGAACGTGAAGACCAGAAGCACTGCCTAAGAATTGATCATGAAGCCTTAGCTCATTGGTTTTTCAACTTGTTTTTGTGAAGAATGAATGTATATTGTCCATCGTGCATAGTGCGAGGCTGCTGATAACACAGAGGTGTGTATCATGTAATTACTCATTTCTCACTTTCACAAATAAATCTGTCATTCATCTGCTAATGGATATTACATACAGTAGATTGCCCCCAAAGTACAAGAACACAAAATAAAGATGGGCCACAGAACAGAGGAATCTTTGTGTGATGAAGAATACTCGCCAATAGGGATTCTGCAGTCTGAGAGGCAGATAGTTCATGTTGTATTTCATTTCTGTTTTCACACCAAATGTATCTGCTCTCTGCCTCGTTAATTCAAATGATGTGATACATCATAGAATCCTGTTGTGGATATCAAAAGGTTGATTACTCATGGTAATTAACAGCAAAGTATATGTTTTAAAAGCGCTTGTGATCCCCTTAATTTACATTGTAAACAGAGCAGGATCAAGTCAAAAGCATCCAGACATTACTAGCTCCACATCACCACTAAAGATGAGAGTACAGTGATTTCTACATTGATTTTTATGGAAGAGAAGCAAATATGCTGTAATAACTTAGAGAGCGTGCGAGCGATTGGGACTCTGATCTTTTTAGTGGTCTGCTCTACAGTTGTATAGAGTGAGCCAGCTCTGCTGCAGAGCTGCCAAGAGCATAGAGGCCACAACTCTCCCAGACTTCAGGAAATTAAACACTTGTCAAACTTCCTGTACAGTACATGGAGGATATTTTCCAGGCACAAAAGCCACTTTCAGGGCTGCTGTTCGACAGGATCTAGACAATGATCAATAAACATTTGAGATGTTTATTTACTGCTTTATACATGAATGGCGTCTGACTAAAGGTCCTTTTTGGATTATGTACATGTGATATATAATATTATACTGCCCTCTTGTGGATAGAAACGTAGCAACCATTAATCCATTTGTGACTTCCTTCCATGCCCTTATATGAGCTCTTTGATGGACAAATGTCATGTTAACTGTTGCATGAACTGTCAATAATGAATTCTCTTTATTTTGACATTCGTGTTCAAGATTCAAGGGTTTACTTACATTTTTTTCACTACACATTCAATAGGCCACATGTTTACTGACAGATCAACACCATCCAACAACATAGCATATTACTACAATACACACATGAAATCAGTCAGACTACTGAGACGTGGAGGTAGGTATGTTTCCAAATAGAATATATTTTTGTCACACCTAGTCCATTCAGGCCCCAAAGCCACTAAACGTCATTCTAGTAAATAGACCTTTCATTAATACATTTAAATGTCATCAACACATTTCTCCTTGTCAAACTTGAAAATATGTCTCAAGAGTGTTGCTAAGTGGGACACGTGCATTGTAGGTATTATTCTTGGTTCAAAGTCAAACTAATGCTTAATAATGTCTGAGCGGACTCTGACTATTACACTCCTCTCCAAATTACATTATTGAGGTTATTCCTACTGGGATTTTTGTCTAAGAAATACAGGGAATAGATTTGTTGAAGTGAGCACAAAGCTATTAATTAATTGAGGCTGGGGAGAACACACAGACGAGTCTACATGGAATGGAGAGGAACTATTGGTGTCAGACAAAGTATGTCTTAGCTGGAAATGCCTAAAGAAAAGCAGGGATTTGATTGATTGATTTCATTACTATAGTGTCACATCTTCAGGATGCCCAACCCACATGGGCTTATAAAACACTGCATCTGCAGTAGCAAAGAAAGTAATAATATACTGTATATGCACGCATGCATACACATTCACTATATTTACAAAAGTATGCGGACCCCTTCAAATTAGTATATTTGGACATTTCAGCAACACCCGTTGATGTCAGGTGTATAAAATCGAACACACAGCCGAACAGGACAGAATGGGACCGCCAAGTGCTGAAGCGCATAGAGCATTAAAATCGACTGTCCTCGGTTGCAACACTCACTGCCGAGTTCCAAACTGCCTCTGGAAGCGACGTCAGCACAAGAATTGAAATGTTCATCGGGAGCTTCATGAAATGGGTTTCCATGGCCGAGCAGCGGACACAAGCCTAACACATGCTCAATGCCAAGCGTAGACATGAGGGGTGTAAAGCTTGCTGCCATTGGACTCTGGAGCAGTGGAAACACGTTCTCTGGAGTGATGAATCAAGCTTCACCATCTGGCAGTCTGACAGACGAATCTGGGTTTGGCAGATGCAAGGAGAATGCTACCCGCCCGAATGCATAGTGCCAAATGTAAAGTTTGGTGGAGGAGGATTAATGGTCTGGGCTGTTTTTTATGGTTCCAGTGAAGGGAAATCTTAATGCTACAGCATACAATGACATTCTAGATGATTCTGTGCTTCCAACTTTGTGGAAACAGTTCGGAGAAGGCCCTTTGCTGTTTCAGCATGACAATGCCCCTGTGCACAAAGCGAGGTCCATACAGAAATGGTTTGTCAAGATCGGTGTGGAAAAACTTGACTGGCCTGCACAGAGCCCTGACCTCAACCCCATCAAACAACTTTGGGATGAATTGGAACGCCGACTGCGAGCCAGGCCTAATTGCCCAACATCAGTGCACGACCTCACTAATGCTCTTGCTGAATGGAAGCAAGTCCCTGCAGCAGTGTTCCAATATCTAGTGGGCAAGCCTTCCCAGAAGAGTGGAGACTGTTATAGCCGCAAAGAGGGGATCAACTCCATATTAATGCCCATGATTTTGGAATGAGATGTTTGACGAGCAGGTGTCCATATACTTTTGGTCAGGTAGTATACATACATTCATACAAAAATAATGAAAGGAAATCAATTTCAGCCCACTAGTTAAAAAAAATATATATAATAATTTTTAATGTTATTCTGAGGCTGTGCCTGATGAATAGTTGAGGAAAATCGTGATTTCACATGAGAGGATATGTGTGTTGTTGTCGAGTGGGCATTTATGTGTGTGGACGTGTTTAACTATACAAAAATAATAAACAAACAAAAATTTGACCAACTCTGGGACATTTTGTTAGTACCCACAATGTCAAAGGCTACTTCTAGGGGGTTTAGGGTTAAGGTTAGAATTAGGGTTATGGCTAGGAACTAGGGTTAGTTTTAGGGTTAAGGTTAGGGTACGGTTTAGGGTTAGGGTTAAGGTTAGAATTAGGGTTATGGCTAGGAACTAGGGTTAGTTTTAGGGTTAAGGTTAGAATTAGGGTTATGGCTAGGAACTAGGGTTAGTTTTAGGGTTAAGGTTAGGGTACGGTTTAGGGTTAGGGTTAAGGTTAGAATTAGGGTTATGGCTAGGAACTAGGGTTAGTTTTAGGGTTAAGGTTAGAATTAGGGTTATGGCTAGGAACTAGGGTTAGTTTTAGGGTTAAGGTTAGGGTACGGTTTAGGGTTAGGGTTAAGGTTAGAATTAGGGTTATGGCTAGGAACTAGGGTTAGTTTTAGGGTTAAGGTTAGAATTAGGGTTATGGCTAGGAACTAGGGTTAGTTTTAGGGTTAAGGTTAGGGTACGGTTTAGGGTTAGGGTTAAGGTTAGAATTAGGGTTATGGCTAGGAACTAGGGTTAGTTTTAGGGTTAAGGTTAGAATTAGGGTTATGGCTAGGAACTAGGGTTAGTTTTAGGGTTAAGGTTAGGGTACGGTTTAGGGTTAGGGTTAAGGTTAGAATTAGGGTTATGGCTAGGAACTAGGGTTAGTTTTAGGGTTAAGGTTAGAATTAGGGTTATGGCTAGGAACTAGGGTTAGTTTTAGGGTTAAGGTTAGGGTACGGTTTAGGGTTAGGGTTAAGGTTAGAATTAGGGTTATGGCTAGGAACTAGGGTTAGTTTTAGGGTTAAGGTTAGAATTAGGGTTATGGCTAGGAACTAGGGTTAGTTTTAGGGTTAAGGTTAGGGTACGGTTTAGGGTTAGGGTTAAGGTTAGAATTAGGGTTATGGCTAGGAACTAGGGTTAGTTTTAGGGTTAAGGTTAGAATTAGGGTTATGGCTAGGAACTAGGGTTAGTTTTAGGGTTAAGGTTAGGGTACGGTTTAGGGTTAGGGTTAAGGTTAGAATTAGGGTTATGGCTAGGAACTAGGGTTAGGTTTAGGGTTAAGGTTAGAATTAGGGTTATGGCTAGGAACTAGGGTTAGTTTTAGGGTTAAGGTTAGGGTACGGTTTAGGGTTAGGGTTAAGGTTAGAATTAGGGTTATGGCTAGGAACTAGGGTTAGGTTTAGGGTTAAGGTTAGGGTACGGTTTAGGGTTAGGGTTAAGGTTAGAATTAGGGTTATGGCTAGGAACTAGGGTTAGGTTTAGGGTTAAGGTTAGAATTAGGGTTATGGCTAGGAACTAGGGTTAGTTTTAGGGTTAAGGTTAGGGTACGGTTTAGGGTTAGGTTTAAGGTTAGAATTAGGGTTATGGCTAGGAACTAGGGTTAGTTTTAGGGTTATGGCTAGGAACTAGGGTTAGTTTTAGGGTTATGGCTAGGAACTAGGGTTAGTTTTAGGGTTATGGCTAGGAACTAGGGTTAGTTTTAGGGTTAAGGTTAGAATTAGGGTTATGGCTAGGAACTAGGGTTAGTTTTAGGGTTAAGGTTAGGGTACGGTTTAGGGTTAGGGTTAAGGTTAGAATTAGGGTTATGGCTAGGAACTAGGGTTAGTTTTAGGGTTAAGGTTAGAATTAGGGTTATGGCTAGGAACTAGGGTTAGTTTTAGGGTTAAGGTTAGGGTACGGTTTAGGGTTAGGGTTAAGGTTAGAATTAGGGTTATGGCTAGGAACTAGGGTTAGGTTTAGGGTTAAGGTTAGAATTAGGGTTATGGCTAGGAACTAGGGTTAGTTTTAGGGTTAAGGTTAGGGTACGGTTTAGGGTTAGGGTTAAGGTTAGAATTAGGGTTATGGCTAGGAACTAGGGTTAGGTTTAGGGTTAAGGTTAGGGTACGGTTTAGGGTTAGGGTTAAGGTTAGAATTAGGGTTATGGCTAGGAACTAGGGTTAGGTTTAGGGTTAAGGTTAGAATTAGGGTTATGGCTAGGAACTAGGGTTAGTTTTAGGGTTAAGGTTAGGGTACGGTTTAGGGTTAGGGTTAAGGTTAGAATTAGGGTTATGGCTAGGAACTAGGGTTAGTTTTAGGGTTAAGGTTAGAATTAGGGTTATGGCTAGGAACTAGGCTTAGTTTTAGGGTTAAGGTTAGGGTACGGTTTAGGGTTAGGGTTAAGGTTAGAATTAGGGTTATGGCTAGGAACTAGGGTTAGTTTTAGGGTTAAGGTTAGAATTAGGGTTATGGCTAGGAACTAGGGTTAGTTTTAGGGTTAAGGTTAGGGTACGGTTTAGGGTTAGGGTTAAGGTTAGAATTAGGGTTATGGCTAGGAACTAGGGTTAGTTTTAGGGTTAAGGTTAGAATTAGGGTTATGGCTAGGAACTAGGGTTAGTTTTAGGGTTAAGGTTAGGGTACGGTTTAGGGTTAGGGTTAAGGTTAGAATTAGGGTTATGGCTAGGAACTAGGGTTAGGTTTAGGGTTAAGGTTAGAATTAGGGTTATGGCTAGGAACTAGGGTTAGTTTTAGGGTTAAGGTTAGGGTACGGTTTAGGGTTAGGGTTAAGGTTAGAATTAGGGTTATGGCTAGGAACTAGGGTTAGGTTTAGGGTTAAGGTTAGGGTACGGTTTAGGGTTAGGGTTAAGGTTAGAATTAGGGTTATGGCTAGGAACTAGGGTTAGTTTTAGGGTTAAGGTTAGAATTAGGGTTATGGCTAGGAACTAGGGTTAGTTTTAGGGTTAAGGTTAGGGTACGGTTTAGGGTTAGGGTTAAGGTTAGAATTAGGGTTATGGCTAGGAACTAGGGTTAGTTTTAGGGTTAAGGTTAGAATTAGGGTTATGGCTAGGAACTAGGGTTAGTTTTAGGGTTAAGGTTAGGGTACGGTTTAGGGTTAGGGTTAAGGTTAGAATTAGGGTTATGGCTAGGAACTAGGGTTAGTTTTAGGGTTAATGTTAGAATTAGGGTTATGGCTAGGAACTAGGGTTAGTTTTAGGGTTAAGGTTAGGGTACGGTTTAGGGTTAGGGTTAAGGTTAGAATTAGGGTTATGGCTAGGAACTAGGGTTAGTTTTAGGGTTAAGGTTAGAATTAGGGTTATGGCTAGGAACTAGGGTTAGTTTTAGGGTTAAGGTTAGGGTACGGTTTAGGGTTAGGGTTAAGGTTAGAATTAGGGTTATGGCTAGGAACTAGGGTTAGTTTTAGGGTTAAGGTTAGAATTAGGGTTATGGCTAGGAACTAGGGTTAGTTTTAGGGTTAAGGTTAGGGTACGGTTTAGGGTTAGGGTTAAGGTTAGAATTAGGGTTATGGCTAGGAACTAGGGTTAGTTTTAGGGTTAAGGTTAGAATTAGGGTTATGGCTAGGAACTAGGGTTAGTTTTAGGGTTAAGGTTAGGGTACGGTTTAGGGTTAGGGTTAAGGTTAGAATTAGGGTTATGGCTAGGAACTAGGGTTAGTTTTAGGGTTAAGGTTAGAATTAGGGTTATGGCTAGGAACTAGGGTTAGTTTTAGGGTTAAGGTTAGGGTACGGTTTAGGGTTAGGGTTAAGGTTAGAATTAGGGTTATGGCTAGGAACTAGGGTTAGGTTTAGGGTTAAGGTTAGAATTAGGGTTATGGCTAGGAACTAGGGTTAGTTTTAGGGTTAAGGTTAGGGTACGGTTTAGGGTTAGGGTTAAGGTTAGAATTAGGGTTATGGCTAGGAACTAGGGTTAGGTTTAGGGTTAAGGTTAGGGTACGGTTTAGGGTTAGGGTTAAGGTTAGAATTAAGGTTATGGCTAGGAACTAGGGTTAGTTTTAGGGTTAAGGTTAGAATTAGGGTTATGGCTAGGAACTAGGGTTAGTTTTAGGGTTAAGGTTAGGGTACGGTTTAGGGTTAGGGTTAAGGTTAGAATTAGGGTTATGGCTAGGAACTAGGGTTAGTTTTAGGGTTAAGGTTAGAATTAGGGTTATGGCTAGGAACTAGGTTTAGTTTTAGTGTTAAGGTTAGGGTACGGTTTAGGGTTAGGGTTAAGGTTAGAATTAGGGTTATGGCTAGGAACTAGGGTTAGTTTTAGGGTTAAGGTTAGAATTAGGGTTATGGCTAGGAACTAGGGTTAGTTTTAGGGTTAAGGTTAGGGTACGGTTTAGGGTTAGGGTTAAGGTTAGAATTAGGGTTATGGCTAGGAACTAGGGTTAGGTTTAGGGTTAAGGTTAGAATTAGGGTTATGGCTAGGAACTAGGGTTAGTTTTAGGGTTAAGGTTAGGGTACGGTTTAGGGTTAGGGTTAAGGTTAGAATTAGGGTTATGGCTAGGAACTAGGGTTAGGTTTAGGGTTAAGGTTAGGGTACGGTTTAGGGTTAGGGTTAAGGTTAGAATTAGGGTTATGGCTAGGAACTAGGGTTAGGTTTAGGGTTAAGGTTAGAATTAGGGTTATGGCTAGGAACTAGGGTTAGTTTTAGGGTTAAGGTTAGGGTACGGTTTAGGGTTAGGGTTAAGGTTAGAATTAGGGTTATGGCTAGGAACTAGGGTTAGTTTTAGGGTTAAGGTTAGAATTAGGGTTATGGCTAGGAACTAGTGTTAGTTTTAGGGTTAAGGTTAGGGTACGGTTTAGGGTTAGGGTTAAGGTTAGAATTAGGGTTATGGCTAGGAACTAGGGTTAGTTTTAGGGTTAAGGTTAGAATTAGGGTTATGGCTAGGAACTAGGGTTAGTTTTAGGGTTAAGGTTAGGGTACGGTTTAGGGTTAGGGTTAAGGTTAGAATTAGGGTTATGGCTAGGAACTAGGGTTAGTTTTAGGGTTAAGGTTAGAATTAGGGTTATGGCTAGGAACTAGGGTTAGTTTTAGGGTTAAGGTTAGGGTACGGTTTAGGGTTAGGGTTAAGGTTAGAATTAGGGTTATGGCTAGGAACTAGGGTTAGGTTTAGGGTTAAGGTTAGAATTAGGGTTATGGCTAGGAACTAGGGTTAGTTTTAGGGTTAAGGTTAGGGTACGGTTTAGGGTTAGGGTTAAGGTTAGAATTAGGGTTATGGCTAGGAACTAGGGTTAGGTTTAGGGTTAAGGTTAGGGTACGGTTTAGGGTTAGGGTTAAGGTTAGAATTAGGGTTATGGCTAGGAACTAGGGTTAGGTTTAGGGTTAAGGTTAGAATTAGGGTTATGGCTAGGAACTAGGGTTAGTTTTAGGGTTAAGGTTAGGGTACGGTTTAGGGTTAGGGTTAAGGTTAGAATTAGGGTTATGGCTAGGAACTAGGGTTAGTTTTAGGGTTAAGGTTAGAATTAGGGTTATGGCTAGGAACTAGGGTTAGTTTTAGGGTTAAGGTTAGGGTACGGTTTAGGGTTAGGGTTAAGGTTAGAATTAGGGTTATGGCTAGGAACTAGGGTTAGGTTTAGGGTTAAGGTTAGAATTAGGGTTATGGCTAGGAACTAGGGTTAGTTTTAGGGTTAAGGTTAGGGTACGGTTTAGGGTTAGGGTTAAGGTTAGAATTAGGGTTATGGCTAGGAACTAGGGTTAGGTTTAGGGTTAAGGTTAGGGTACGGTTTAGGGTTAAGGTTAGAATTAGGGTTATGGCTAGGAACTAGGGTTAGGTTTAGGGTTAAGGTTAGAATTAGGGTTATGGCTAGGAACTAGGGTTAGTTTTAGGGTTAAGGTTAGGGTACGGTTTAGGGTTAGGGTTAAGGTTAGAATTAGGGTTATGGCTAGGAACTAGGGTTAGTTTTAGGGTTAAGGTTAGGGTACGGTTTAGGGTTAGGGTTAAGGTTAGAATTAGGGTTATGGCTAGGAACTAGGGTTAGGTTTAGGGTTAAGGTTAGAATTAGGGTTATGGCTAGGAACTAGGGTTAGTTTTAGGGTTAAGGTTAGGGTACGGTTTAGGGTTAGGGTTAAGGTTAGAATTAGGGTTATGGCTAGGAACTAGGGTTAGGTTTAGGGTTAAGGTTAGGGTACGGTTTAGGGTTAGGGTTAAGGTTAGAATTAGGGTTATGGCTAGGAACTAGGGTTAGTTTTAGGGTTAAGGTTAGAATTAGGGTTATGGCTAGGAACTAGGGTTAGTTTTAGGGTTAAGGTTAGGGTACGGTTTAGGGTTAGGGTTAAGGTTAGAATTAGGGTTATGGCTAGGAACTAGGGTTAGTTTTAGGGTTAAGGTTAGAATTAGGGTTATGGCTAGGAACTAGGGTTAGTTTTAGGGTTAAGGTTAGGGTACGGTTTAGGGTTAGGGTTAAGGTTAGAATTAGGGTTATGGCTAGGAACTAGGGTTAGTTTTAGGGTTAAGGTTAGAATTAGGGTTATGGCTAGGAACTAGGGTTAGTTTTAGGGTTAAGGTTAGGGTACGGTTTAGGGTTAGGGTTAAGGTTAGAATTAGGGTTATGGCTAGGAACTAGGGTTAGTTTTAGGGTTAAGGTTAGAATTAGGGTTATGGCTAGGAACTAGGGTTAGTTTTAGGGTTAAGGTTAGGGTACGGTTTAGGGTTAGGGTTAAGGTTAGAATTAGGGTTATGGCTAGGAACTAGGGTTAGTTTTAGGGTTAAGGTTAGAATTAGGGTTATGGCTAGGAACTAGGGTTAGTTTTAGGGTTAAGGTTAGGGTACGGTTTAGGGTTAGGGTTAAGGTTAGAATTAGGGTTATGGCTAGGAACTAGGGTTAGTTTTAGGGTTAAGGTTAGAATTAGGGTTATGGCTAGGAACTAGGGTTAGTTTTAGGGTTAAGGTTAGGGTACGGTTTAGGGTTAGGGTTAAGGTTAGAATTAGGGTTATGGCTAGGAACTAGGGTTAGTTTTAGGGTTAAGGTTAGAATTAGGGTTATGGCTAGGAACTAGGGTTAGTTTTAGGGTTAAGGTTAGGGTACGGTTTAGGGTTAGGGTTAAGGTTAGAATTAGGGTTATGGCTAGGAACTAGGGTTAGTTTTAGGGTTAAGGTTAGAATTAGGGTTATGGCTAGGAACTAGGGTTAGTTTTAGGGTTAAGGTTAGGGTACGGTTTAGGGTTAGGGTTAAGGTTAGAATTAGGGTTATGGCTAGGAACTAGGGTTAGTTTTAGGGTTAAGGTTAGAATTAGGGTTATGGCTAGGAACTAGGGTTAGTTTTAGGGTTAAGGTTAGGGTACGGTTTAGGGTTAGGGTTAAGGTTAGAATTAGGGTTATGGCTAGGAACTAGGGTTAGTTTTAGGGTTAAGGTTAGAATTAGGGTTATGGCTAGGAACTAGGGTTAGTTTTAGGGTTAAGGTTAGGGTACGGTTTAGGGTTAGGGTTAAGGTTAGAATTAGGGTTATGGCTAGGAACTAGGGTTAGGTTTAGGGTTAAGGTTAGAATTAGGGTTATGGCTAGGAACTAGGGTTAGTTTTAGGGTTAAGGTTAGGGTACGGTTTAGGGTTAGGGTTAAGGTTAGAATTAGGGTTATGGCTAGGAACTAGGGTTAGGTTTAGGGTTAAGGTTAGGGTACGGTTTAGGGTTAGGGTTAAGGTTAGAATTAAGGTTATGGCTAGGAACTAGGGTTAGTTTTAGGGTTAAGGTTAGAATTAGGGTTATGGCTAGGAACTAGGGTTAGTTTTAGGGTTAAGGTTAGGGTACGGTTTAGGGTTAGGGTTAAGGTTAGAATTAGGGTTATGGCTAGGAACTAGGGTTAGTTTTAGGGTTAAGGTTAGAATTAGGGTTATGGCTAGGAACTAGGGTTAGTTTTAGGGTTAAGGTTAGGGTACGGTTTAGGGTTAGGGTTAAGGTTAGAATTAGGGTTATGGCTAGGAACTAGGGTTAGTTTTAGGGTTAAGGTTAGAATTAGGGTTATGGCTAGGAACTAGGGTTAGTTTTAGGGTTAAGGTTAGGGTACGGTTTAGGGTTAGGGTTAAGGTTAGAATTAGGGTTATGGCTAGGAACTAGGGTTAGGTTTAGGGTTAAGGTTAGAATTAGGGTTATGGCTAGGAACTAGGGTTAGTTTTAGGGTTAAGGTTAGGGTACGGTTTAGGGTTAGGGTTAAGGTTAGAATTAGGGTTATGGCTAGGAACTAGGGTTAGGTTTAGGGTTAAGGTTAGGGTACGGTTTAGGGTTAGGGTTAAGGTTAGAATTAGGGTTATGGCTAGGAACTAGGGTTAGGTTTAGGGTTAAGGTTAGAATTAGGGTTATGGCTAGGAACTAGGGTTAGTTTTAGGGTTAAGGTTAGGGTACGGTTTAGGGTTAGGGTTAAGGTTAGAATTAGGGTTATGGCTAGGAACTAGGGTTAGTTTTAGGGTTAAGGTTAGAATTAGGGTTATGGCTAGGAACTAGGGTTAGTTTTAGGGTTAAGGTTAGGGTACGGTTTAGGGTTAGGGTTAAGGTTAGAATTAGGGTTATGGCTAGGAACTAGGGTTAGTTTTAGGGTTAAGGTTAGAATTAGGGTTATGGCTAGGAACTAGGGTTAGTTTTAGGGTTAAGGTTAGGGTACGGTTTAGGGTTAGGGTTAAGGTTAGAATTAGGGTTATGGCTAGGAACTAGGGTTAGTTTTAGGGTTAAGGTTAGAATTAGGGTTATGGCTAGGAACTAGGGTTAGTTTTAGGGTTAAGGTTAGGGTACGGTTTAGGGTTAGGGTTAAGGTTAGAATTAGGGTTATGGCTAGGAACTAGGGTTAGGTTTAGGGTTAAGGTTAGAATTAGGGTTATGGCTAGGAACTAGGGTTAGTTTTAGGGTTAAGGTTAGGGTACGGTTTAGGGTTAGGGTTAAGGTTAGAATTAGGGTTATGGCTAGGAACTAGGGTTAGGTTTAGGGTTAAGGTTAGGGTACGGTTTAGGGTTAGGGTTAAGGTTAGAATTAGGGTTATGGCTAGGAACTAGGGTTAGGTTTAGGGTTAAGGTTAGAATTAGGGTTATGGCTAGGAACTAGGGTTAGTTTTAGGGTTAAGGTTAGGGTACGGTTTAGGGTTAGGGTTAAGGTTAGAATTAGGGTTATGGCTAGGAACTAGGGTTAGTTTTAGGGTTAAGGTTAGAATTAGGGTTATGGCTAGGAACTAGGGTTAGTTTTAGGGTTAAGGTTAGGGTACGGTTTAGGGTTAGGGTTAAGGTTAGAATTAGGGTTATGGCTAGGAACTAGGGTTAGGTTTAGGGTTAAGGTTAGAATTAGGGTTATGGCTAGGAACTAGGGTTAGTTTTAGGGTTAAGGTTAGGGTACGGTTTAGGGTTAGGGTTAAGGTTAGAATTAGGGTTATGGCTAGGAACTAGGGTTAGGTTTAGGGTTAAGGTTAGGGTACGGTTTAGGGTTAAGGTTAGAATTAGGGTTATGGCTAGGAACTAGGGTTAGGTTTAGGGTTAAGGTTAGAATTAGGGTTATGGCTAGGAACTAGGGTTAGTTTTAGGGTTAAGGTTAGGGTACGGTTTAGGGTTAGGGTTAAGGTTAGAATTAGGGTTATGGCTAGGAACTAGGGTTAGTTTTAGGGTTAAGGTTAGGGTACGGTTTAGGGTTAGGGTTAAGGTTAGAATTAGGGTTATGGCTAGGAACTAGGGTTAGTTTTAGGGTTAAGGTTAGAATTAGGGTTATGGCTAGGAACTAGGGTTAGTTTTAGGGTTAAGGTTAGGGTACGGTTTAGGGTTAGGGTTAGGGTTAAGGTTAGGTTTTTGGGTTAAGGTTAGGGTTAGGGTTAGGGTTAGGTTTGGGGTTAGGGAAAATAGGATTTTGATTGGGACTGAATTGTGTGTCCCCACAAGATTAGTTGTACAATAGTGTGTGTGGATGTGTTTAATTATACAAAAATAGTAAACAAACAAACATTTGACCAACTGGGGACATTTTGTTAGTCCCCACAAGGTCAAATGTTACTTCTGGGGGTTTAGGGTTAAGGTTGGAATTAGGGTTAAGGTTAGGTTTTTGGGTTAAGGTTACAGCTAGGGTTAGGGGTTAGGGAAAATAGGATTTAGAGTGGGACTGAATTGTGTGTCCCCACAAGGTTAGTTGTGTGTCTCACAGGAGGTTGGTGGCACCTTTTTTTGGCACTTTGGTACTATTTTCACATGTACAGTGCCTTGCAAAAATATTCACCCCCCTTGGCGTTTTTCCTATTTTATTGCATTACAACCTGTAATTTAAATTGATTTTTATTTGGATTTCATGTAATGGACATACACAAAATCGTACAAATTGGTAAAGTGAAATGAAAAAAAGAACTTGTTTCAAAAGATTTGAAATGATTTCAAACTGAAAAGTGGTGCGTGCATATGTATTCACCCCCTTTGCTATGAAGCCCCTAAATAAGATCTGGTGCAACCAATTACCTTCAGAAGTTACATAATTAGTTAAATAAAGTCCACATGTGTGCAATCTAAGTGTCACATAATCTGTCACATGATCTCAGTATATATACACCTGTTCTGAAAGGCCCCAGAGTCTGCAACCAAGCAAGCGGCACTATGAAGACCAAGGAGCACTCCAAACAGGTCAGCGACAGTTTTGGAGAAGTACAGATCAGGGTTGGGTTATAAAAACATATCAGAACCTTTGAACATCCCACGGAGCACCATTATATCCATTATTTAAAAAAATGGAAAGAATATGGCACCACAGCAAACCTGCCAAGAGAGGGCTGTCCACCAAAACTCACGGACCAGGCAAGGAGGGCATTAATCAGAGGCAACAAAGAGACCAAAGATAACCCTGAAGGAGCTGCAAAGCTCCACAGCGGAGGTTGGAGTATCTGTCCATAGGACCACTTTAAGCCGTGCACTCCACAGAGCTGGGTAAACTGGTCAGAATTGAAGGAATGATGGATGGTGCTAAATACAGGGAAATTCTTGAGGGAAACCTGTTTCAGTCTTCCAGAGATTTGAGACTGGGACGGAGGTTCACCTTCCAGCAGGACAATAACCCTAAGCAATACTGCTAAAGCAACACTCAAGTGGTTTAATGGGAAACATTTAAATGTCTTGGAATGGCCTAGTCAAAGCCCAGACCTCAATACATTTGAGAATCTGTGGTATGATTAAAAGATTGCTGTACACCAGCGGAACCCATCTAACTTGAAGGAGCTGGAGCAGTTTTGCCTTGAAGAATGGACAAAAATCCCAGTGGCTAGATGTGCCAAGCTTATAGAGACAAAGCCTAAGATACTTGCAGCTGTAATTGCTGCAAAAAGTGGCTCTACAAAGTATTGACTTTGGGGGGGTGAATAGTTATGCACACTCAAGTTTTCAGTTTTTTTCTTATTTCTTGCTTGCTTCACAATAAAAAATATTTTGCATCTTCAAAGTGGTAGGCATGTTGTGTAAATCAAATGATACAAACCCCCCCAAAATCTATTTTAATTCCAGGTTGTAAGGCAACAAAATAGGAAAAGTGGTGTGAATACTTTCGCAAGCCACTGTATGTGGTGAATTTTCTAAACTCCACACTGGTAACACTTGTTACGCAGCCAGTCTGACATTCAAAACCTTTCATTGTGCATCCATTTAGTTTGTATACATCTTTCACCACACAACCATTGATCCAGAATATAAGTTTACTGTGAAATATAATGAGTACATTGGTTTAATCACCAAAACATATTGATATCTTCGCTTTTTTGTTGATTATAGTACATGACTATCACGTTTCAGGTAAGACCCAGATGCAGACAACGTCGAAGTAACAACAGTTTATTAACAGAACAGGGGCAAGCAAAAGACGGGTCAAAGGCAGGCAGAGGACAGTAATCCAGATAGGTGGGGCAAAGGTACAGGATGGCAGGCAGGCTGAATGGTCAACACCGGGAAACCTAGGAATCAGGAACAATCGAGAGACAGGAGCAGAGGGAAAAACGCTGGTAGGCTTGATGAAACAAAACAAACTGGCAACAGACAAACGGAGAACACAGGTGTAAATACACAGGATAATGGGGAAGATGGGTGACACCTGGGGGGGTGTGGAGACAATCACAAAGATAGGTAAAACAGATTAGGGTGTGACAATGACAGTTTTTCAATACACTACCCATTAAAATTAACTGAACATCAAATTTACAAAATGTCTATCCCATGTGTGATCAAAGATGTCACCATTCAAGACATCTTTCACAATTTTATCAATTTAAAGAAGCAATGTTTAGCAGGCACCATTGCATCAAGCATGTCTTGAGCATTTGGCCATAGGTTCATAGGTTCTCATCAACATCACAGTAAAAGTACTTGGGGAAAAACCTTTTGGCATGGCTAATCCAAGCCTGACTGGTCTGGATTGAAATCATTGTGTCCTCATCATCCATGGCCTGAAGGAGAGTGGTACGCTCATGGGGATGGAAGTCCTACATCTTCCACCTGAATTGTAATCGTGTGTTGTATTTTACAGTATTGTACGTATGTATTGTTGTGGTCCTGTACGTGTCTCAGTTCATAAGAGCATGGCATTAGCAACACCTGAGCTGTGGGTTCGATTTCCACTGGGGTCAAATACCAAAATGTGTGGACTGTTGTCACTTTGGATGAAAGTTTATTCTACGTAAATGGCTTATATTACAGTATACAGTGCTCTATTGCGAATTGACATTGTATTAATGCACTGTAGGAGCTAGAAACACAAACATTTTGCTGCACTTGCTGTAACATCTGCTAATCTGTGTACGCAACCAATAAACTTTTCATTTGATTGGATTTGTTATGAACAGTACATCTCTGATCTTTTCAATAAACTTTTTTGAAGTCACCATTTAGCCTTTAATAGTTAATTGGAGTATATATCATACTTTTTAGGTTTCTACTTTATAGACATACATTTTCATTATGTTGTTCTCAAAATTTGTAGTAGACAAACCAGTTTACATGTCAAATCTATAGGTTCACCAAACATTTAAGTGATCATCATTAAAGAGCATTCGGATTAAGTAATATCATATCAAAAGTAATGTGAGCATTGCATTAAAAGTAAAAGGCAATTACTTTATATGAACATGTATTGCAATGTGAAACATGTATTTCTGAAACAATGATTAAGTTTGGTGAAAAAGTGACTGTATGATTTTGTGTGTTGTTCAATCAGCTGTCAGCCGCGAGGGTTAGGCCTATGGCTTTGTGACAATGATCAAGAGCAGTTGCTTACAGATTTTGACAGCTCCAATGCAGTTACACCTCCGACACATCCAAAACATCAGCTATGACACAGCCAAAATATCAGCTATGCGGGTGTCGGCTATCGCCGGTTAACGCTTGATCTGATTAAATCTAGGCTTGTGCTTAGAGTTTTGAACAACTGCCTTATAGATGACCTGTTTTGTACTAAGAGTTGTAAAAATGTACCACATACTTGTGAAAATTGCACCAAAGGGATTTTTAAAAATCTGTAATTGGGGAGGATGGGCTCATAGTAACAGCTGGAATGGAATAAATGGAATGTTATTGAACTCATCAAAAATATGGTTTCCATGTGCATGATACCATTCCATTCACTCGATTCCAGACATTATGAGCCGTCCTCCCCTCTGCAGCCTTGTGTGTGTGTGTGTGTGTGTGTGTGTGTGTGGGGTGGAGGTGTGTTTCACATGAGAGGGTGTGTGTGCACATGTGCCCACTCATTTCTCAGTAGAAATTTGACCTTAAAGCTCTGTAAGCTATGTAGCCAACATGAAAAGCATCTATCAAGGGATGGCCTGAGTGCATGTTTGAACATTTTTTATCTGTTCTGCAACCACCTTCCACCTGGGTAAAATATATTTTTTATGCTCCTCTTTCAAATGTAAATTCATATGGGTTTGTTTTTGGCGTGTGAACTAAAGTGTTATGGTCAAATGTATCCAGCTTCTTGAGTATATAGCTTCTTGAATGAACTATGCAAATGGTGTTTGATATGAACGGTGTTCATTTCAATTCATTTCCAGAAAAGAACATGAAGTGAGAATGTCTACTGATTGGAGGGTAGGTAATTAAAGACTGTGTTTCAGTTCTCTATTGGAAAGAAAGCAAAAAACAGTCAGAGGCTACAAATCCCCAAAGTGTGGAACTTCCATAGGGATCAACAATTGAGTACATCTTTGATTCTTACTTAAACATAAAAAACTATTGTTTGCCTATACATGTATTGTTTTTGCATAATAATAGATTCAGCTTCCCTTTGAGTCAATGGCAGCACTGGTATAGGCCCATCGCTGTCCGGTAACTAAACGCCTGAGGCTCAATACCAGGTTATACAGTATATTCTTACACACCGAGTGTACAAAACATGAGGAACACCTTCCTAATATTGAGTTGCACCCCCTTTTGCAGTCAGAACAGCCTCAATTCATCGGGGCATGAATTGAGGCTGTTTCCCACAGTTGTGTCAAGTTGGCTGGATGTCCTTTGGGCGGTGGACCATTCTTGATACACACGGGAAACTGTTGCAGTGTTGCAGTTCTTGACACACTCAAACCGGTGCGCCTGGCACCTGCTACCATAACCCGTTCAAAGGCACTTCAATCTTTTGTCTTGCCCATTCACCCTCTGAATTGCACACATACACAATCCATGTCTCAATTGTCTCAAGGCTTAGAAATCCTTCTTTGACCTGTCCCCTTCCTCTACACTGATTGAAGTGGATTTAATAGTTGACATCAATCGGGGATCATAGCTTTCACCTGGATTCACCTGGTCAGTATATGTCATGTAAAGAGCAACGGTTCCTGTTTTGTACATTCAGAGTGTCTCCATTGTGTGCTTTGAACTGCAATGCATAAAATACCCACCAGAGAGCTCTGTGGTGCTTTGTATGCCAGGCCCATCAGTGAGTTTCAGATTAGTGAACAACAATGGGGATTAGGTTTTTGCAAGCAGTCTGACCCGTCATTCTTAAATGTGGAATACTAACTGCTTGATGTCTGGCTCAGAGCAAATCATGTTCATCGAACACTGAGGACAAATAACCCACTCTCTGTGACCCAAAACAGTATTGGTCTGCTTATTTTATGAATCAAGTAATTCAGTCACATTTTACCACTGAGGTATGTCTATTGTAGCCTATTACTCACAGACCATTAAGAAAATGACTTGCATGGTCATCATTGTTTTTTAATGAAAAATAATTCGGATATTAGGCAATAGTTTGGTAGCCTGGACTATCGGTGGGACTCAGGGAATGGGATATGAGTCAAAACCAAAATACTAGTCTGTGCAAGGTTTCTCTACATGTTTCTTCCAGCGAAGTAAAAAAAAATGTTTTAAATCAAATGCCAGAATTTATTATTTTCGATGTGTTATCTCTATTTATTGTGATATTCTGCACATTTTGCAATAATTATCTAACAATGAGGTTGTGGAAGAACCAGTTATTCGTATATGTCTCAAACAGAAGCGTATCAATTTGCTATGTCATGAAACACACAGACAGAACCACACCTTGCTTTCTCTCGTGCACTTACACCTGTACGGATGGATTACTATGGCAACAGGTTGCCATTGGCGACGAGATAGCCTACTACATCTCTTTGGTGGGAGTGAGTGAGGGGGACGACAAAAGCTCTGGGTGGATGAGCAGGCAGAAATATTAACAGCTTGAAAGAAAGAGAATGAAAATGGGTATGTTTAGATAAAATGCTTGTTATTGTTTTTCTCGCAAAATACTGAAAAATATTACGCTATTCATAAATGTATTGCCTTTGGTGCGCGCGCTGACGGAATTTCCCGCGCTCTTCTGATACAACAGGTAAGCGTCACGCCATCTTCTCACTAGTCTAAAGTAGGCCTAATACATAAATTATTTTGAGTAATGTTTTGGTAATTTATTTTAGCATTTAAATGCAATGCTGCTCATTGAGTGACATTAAAGAGACAAACTTGCCTATTTTTCTGTATTATCATTTTGGCACCTGCGCACAGGCGAGAGAATGCCTTGAATTTTCCTTTTAATTTCCCAATGTCGCACTGATAGAATATTTTCTGATATCGATTGTTATTGTAATAGTCTATAAACTCTTACAAAACATCTTAAAATAAACATGTATTTAAGGGTGTGTCCTGTTTTCTAAAAATAGCTGTTTTCTAATATCAAAATGGTGTGGCTTGTCAATGCGCAACACGTGCCATTCTGTTACATTATTTCAGAAGTCAGTAGAAGTCAGGCAAGTATGTGTTTGTTATGAGATATAGCCTACAATATCCATTCTCGACACTGTAGAATCAGTAACAAAACGTATGGAACCCCTCATATAAAAGTATTATTCTCTCCAGTTTGACTAATAAAAACATATTTAATGAATGCTGTTCACAGCCCTCCCTACAAAATGACACTAGAAGTCAGCTGTAGAATAAAATCATAAATTAAAACAAAACTCATTCTCTTGGCACTTTTATAGTCAACTCTGTCCATGTCTACATAGGCATGAACAATCATATTCTTTAATGTGTCAACTGCCTCCTTGATTCTTTGTGTAACTGAGGCTTCCATAATGCAATGACAATGCAAAAAGGTCAAGTAAATGCGAGGAGACTTGATTTTATATTGCCTAACAACAATCAGCAGAGTAAAATGCGGTTGCTAGACTTAATTGCTCAACAATAGTACCTTGAAGGGACAGAATTAAAGAACTGGAGGAGGTAGCCTATATCAAAAGCACTGCTTAAACATGTTTTTTTTTTGTAGTCTAAATTATTAATTTCATCGTGGTAAGAAATGGATATTAGCTTACATTCATCAACAAGTATATTGTATTAACTAATATCGATTTATATCAGACTGATTTTTTTTTTTTTACCGTAAAACGGACAAAAACTTATTTTGGTTCCTTTTCCATCAGCTGTGCTTACTGCCACATCACCTGTCACTTTCCTCTGGCAACACTATAAGTCAGCAGGGTGAACTATCATTCTTGAGCCCTAAGTGTGATGGATTACAGGATGTTCATCCTCTGCCCATCACAGAGAAGCAGGGTTGAAGGCTTCTCTCCCGAGAGTCACTGGCAGAGATATGTCTAGAATAAAGGGCTCTTTCGTCTTTCTCCTCACCATAAGCCATCACATAACACCACCGGCTTTGCCTGTCATCCCCTCCCAGGTGACGTTCTCAATCGCTGTGACAACGCTTAACGCTTACAGAACCATGAGGCCTAAATCCAGCCCAAAAGATCCTCTTAAAGCTCACAGTCGAAAGAGAGCAAAACACTCTTACACAATGCTGCTGCTTGGAGCCTGAACCATTCAAAGCAACAGGGAGCCACCCTGCTCCAGTTTAAGAGTGTTACCACACACTCTGCTGGCATTGTGTTTGCTGCCCCCGCTTGGCTTGTCCTTTTACATGGCCATGTTGCAGTGTTCTGATGTAGGCAAGCCAGTAGTTAGAATACTTTTTACCCTTGCAAGTATTTACTATTCTTGCCTAGCCTCTACATTAGTAGACCAAGACAGAATCTAAAATACATTTTTATTTCCACTGTAAAGCATTGTGGCGATTTTAGCATGTAAATCTTGGTGGGGCAAAAAACAAAGTGGGATACATGCCAGCAAAGCCACTACACAACACTAAAATATACATTAATTGCACTATACCACTGCTACACCTGGCTATCAGCGGAGCCTTGTCTGGCAGCGAAACAGTTCATTCAGCCTCATTTGCTGCCTTTTTAAAAAACTGATATGGCTGACTGATATGACTGATATGGCTGATTTGCTTAAACAAATGTGGTTTCTACTGACAATTGAGATGTACAATCTATGGCATAAGGGGGTCGACAAGCGGATCAGAGGCAATCCGTAATTTCGATTAAGACATTAATGAGCGAGCTAGGACGGACGTAGTCGATATAACTATTTGTTCAGCACTTTTGAAATGTACAGAGACCGAATTCAGAACATGGGCCGTTCTTACAGTGTTCTCCCTGTACACCAAGTCAGAACCGTAGGATAAATGAAGGGGGCATATAAGCAGACAATGAAAGCTCTTACAATATTCAATGATTACATTTCTCAAAAAAAAGTTATAGACTACCACCAAGTCAGAACAGTAGGCAAAATTATTAGGGTGAGGCACATGGGCTACTAACAGCTTACTACACAACATACACTTAGTTTATTACTTTGTTACTTTATCTCCCTGGGATATTAAACCATTTATGCAGCAGCATACAAGACATTTTTGACTCACTTTGTTGTGCTGTGCTCACTTGAACAGGAACATGGCGGTCTTTCGTGGGCAAATTTTGTCATCAAACTTTGGCATTCTCTGTATTTAGGATGCTTTCAAGACAAATGGAAACGGAAAAAAAAAGTTTGAATCATGATGACGTCAGTGATCTTCAGGCCGGAACTCGAAAGAGGCCCGAGTTCCGGATTTACAATTCCGAGTTGGTTGAAAGTTCCAAACTTATTTTCCCAGTCGTAACTCGTTTTCCCGAGTTCCCAGTTGTCTTGAACTCACTAAAGTCAGATTTTGCAGTTCCGAGTTAACAGTTGTTTTGAGCGCGGCACAAATCTTGCTTCATTGACAGCATGGCCAATGTTGAATGTTTATCATTTTAAACTAGGAAAAGAGACCCTTAATCTTAGACTTGGAACCACACAGCCACAGCCACACCACTGAATAGCAGGCTAATGATTGCTTTGCAATGCTTGCAGTTAGCTACTGATTCCTTCCAAACCACTCATTGTTGAATTTGCGATGTTCAACTTGTTGTGTAATGTTTATGTCCATTGGCCGATGAGCACCGATGCGTTTTATCTATAATTTTTCTTCATTATTTCTCTTCATATGACAAGGATTAAAATGGATTTGCCAGTAGAGTGTCAACTTGATTCATTTATTTATTTTACTAGGCAAGTCAGTTATGAACAAATTCTTATTTTCAATGACGGCCTAGGAACAGTGGGTTAACTGCCTTGTTCAGGGGCAGAACGACAGATTTTTACCTTGTCAGCTCGGGGATTCGATCTTGCATCCTTTCAGTTACTAGTTCAACGCTCTAATCACTAGGCTACCTGCTGGCCCATTCATGATGATGACTGCAAGCGAAGATTTTTAAAGTATGATGTTGACATGATCAGTCCAATCAAAGCTACTGTATAACATGATTTGACATCATTTTATCTGTGGCCAATGACCTTGAGCCTTCTTGGATGGGCACTTCAACTCTATGGCAGCACCCAAGGGGCTAGAACTTCCAATGTCTACCCTTAGACTTGGCGGTGACGTAGTGTCCCCATGAGTGACAGAACACTGAGCAAATCATGGCGCAACACTCCGTATTTTCTGCTGGCTTTCCCCACCACCACAGAAAGCACTAAGCTAGGCTGAAACACCTGCATTTTTTGAGCTGCCTTACTCAAGAAAACAAAAAAGAGACCATGTTTGTATGCAACTTTATTAACTCAATATATATATTTTACATTGTTTGCAAACTGATATGTGACACGTATTAATGCCAAAATAACATGCAAAACAGGCAAACCCCACCTGCCCTGAATGACGGCTCGCCACTGATTATATACAATGCATTTACTCATATTTGATTGGTTTAGCTTTCACTACAGGTGCCACCAGTGCTCCAGTATCTTCCCACATCTGTAAGTGATTGTCTGAGGAAGGCAGGAGGAGCAGTGACGAAATGGATGAGGGGTCCAGGATGGCTGAGGGGAAGGCTGCCTTTGTCTTTGTTCTCCTCCTCTTCATCGCCCTGGCCTTGCTCATCGTGCGCTGCTTCCGCATCCTGCTGGACCCATACCGCAGCATGCCCTCCTCCAACTGGACAGACCACACAGAGAAGGACACGTTTGACTACCGCATTGTCTAAGGAGGACCTAAGGAGCTCCCTCGACACTGTATTTCAGTTGAAGCACTGTCAACTATTGCAATGCTCGAGGAGCAACTTTGTTTATCCATTTTGCCCAAGGACCACATGCTGTATGACTGCCGGTGCCAAACCACCAGGGACCCCTTTGTATTAGATGCAGCCTTCGAGCATGCATCACCTAAGGCCTTTGTCTGCTCTATTATAACATGTTATATCAATTCCTTCACCAATTACTGCAGTCATGAGCGGTAATAGCCAACCCTTATTACCCTAATGAAAAAACATACGAGTGATTCCATACGAAACCAGGGGGGAAAAAGGCCATAATTTTGCTGATAAAAAAAAAAAAAAAAAAGATTGAATCCATAGAATGGTCCTTCGGAAGAATGATTGTTGACATATATTTGACATTTGTATCTAAAAGCATAATTGAGAAATAATTTATCAAAGTTGTCATATTTATTACATTTTGGCATTACTCAGGCCTCCTTAAATACGCCATAATGTTTAATCTGTATGGGCTGCAAAGATGAAAATTGGTGTAATATGAAGTGTTACCGCTTGCTCTGTAATATGAGTAGCATTTTCATTTCAATTTTTATATGAATGTTGAAAAATAGAAACATGAATATTGAAAAAACAACATTTTTGATTTGGCACATTTTTTTTATATTGTTGAACATAATACTCTACGGCCCTCCCACATAAGGAACTCCCTTAATTGAAAGGAAAAACCAAAAACCCGCAGACACTCGGCCCTCCATGGAATGAGTTTGACACCCCTGCTCTACGGGCATATCAAAGTTCCAGAGTGGGATCTATGCTACTTTTAGAGTTATGATCCAGTTTGTTAACATTACCAAAATGGATTCAAAATGGTCGGCCTCTGCTGGTGATTTGCATGAGGTGCAATGATGCAAGTAAAAGGAGGGCTGTGATTGGTTACATTGCCTGCTGTGCCAATTTCTCTATATAAAATGGGCCACAAAATTAAACTAGCAGAGATCCCACTCTGGAACTTTGATATGCCCCTAGAGTATATTATGTTCAACAATATATTGAAACATTTGCCAAATACATATTTTTTTCAATATTCATGTTTATAATTTTCAATATTCATGTTTCTATTTTTCAATATTCATAAATGAATGTACAAAAATGTTATTGAAATCATAATACTACTCATATTACAGAGCAAGCATTAAAGTTTCATATGACACCAATTTTTGCTTTTTAGCATCTACAGATGAAACATTATGGAGTCTTAAAGGAGGCCTGGGTATGGCAAAAATGCCATAATATGGCAAAGTTGATTCAGTATTTCTCAATTATGCTTTTAGATACAACTGTCAAATATATGTTAACAATCCTTCCACCAAAGGACCATTCTATGGATTAAATGTTGCAAAAATCCCCAAATCATCGTATTTTGTTTGTTCTGTTTTCGTATGGAATCACTTATAAGGAACATCTTCTACCAAATGGTCTAACACTATAGGCATCACCTAAGGTACCTGCTGTAACACCTATCAAATCTATCTCCTGAAGACACTCTCCAGGCTACCTTGTTGCCACTACTATTGCATCATTTCGCTACCCCATCCCCTTAATCTTTCTTGGCAGTCTTAAACAAATCTACTTAGAAAAAAAAGTGAACACCTCACACACATGGTTATGGGTTTAAAAAAATAAGACACCTTTACCATGTCAGATACAGAGTTGAAATTTATTCAATTTTGAGTTTGCATCTCAATATTACATTTTATAGACATCACAGAGTACTGAAATATAACACAACCGTTTGACATAGCAACACTGGATGTTTATTAATTATGAAAGTATGAGAAATATGAATAACATTCCACCCATGAGACCACTTTTGGTCATTCGACTGCAGGAAAGGGCTACAGGTGCTCTATGCAACAGTTCCTCCTGCAAATAGGCCTACATTTCAATTGTGTACTTGTAGTAGTAAAGGAATAAAACTCCATGTAAGAACAAGAAAAACATTTGAATGCCGTTTGAAGCTATAAAGTTGCTTGTTTGCGGCAAGGTCCTCAGTGTATACACAGTGTATCCTGTGGAATCTTTTACTTCAATTGTCCACTTTGGCCAAGGTACAAGATGCACAAACAATCAATCAAGCATTGCTCAAACAAAAATACACTTACACAGAAAAAACAAATGTAGTTACATTTATGCCAACCAGCGCCGTGTGCACTCACAAAGGCTCTCACCCTCATTGAGCTGGTTAATACTTTTTGAAATTGGAAGACAGATATTTCCTTTAACATCAGCCAACATCAGCCAGCCTATAACATACCATTGATATCCAGATCCATTTCCTCGTCACCCAAGTTATTTGTTTTCTTGTCATCATGGAAACAGAGGTAGACAATGTTTCAAAGAATCCTTTAAAGAGACTTCATTGTTTTTTGGGTGGCTTCAATGGGCCTTAGATGTTTGATGTCAGCAATGGGATAAATGTTAACTATTCAATGTCTGCAATCAAAAAAATGACAAATAGACAACTTTGTCACTTTTTATGGAAAGGATGCAGAGTCATAAATCTGAATGACCAAATGAGGTTAATTGAAATGTTTACTGTGCCGTAACTTGTGCCTAATTATGAACATCTAGATGAGCATTTTAGGGAAATGAGTCGAAGAGATTCATACCAGTAGTTCTATTGTAGATAGCATCTTGCTATAGTTCTATGTAATATCCTTTTCATATCTGAAATAAAATAAAGCATATCACTGCCCACAGATGGCATGTTAGCAGTGTGCTACATCTGAACAGATTATCACACCTTGGACTATCCCTTTATGGACAATATCTGTGTCTCTTTATTTGGGCAACTCCTTAACTGTACGCCTTATAGAGTAGCATGTTTACAGATAGTCAATAGCTGACAGAAAAATATGTTATGCACTTCAAGCAGATGCCATACACCTACCAAATGAGTATGCTTTCACACTTTGACATGTGATGTTCTTGTGATGAACTGTGGTCTTTTCCTATCACAATGTATCAGTTTAGTGTTACCTTTCTGTGCACAAGTGTCTTTGCATGTTTTTGCAAAATATCCCCTCCAAGCATGTTGAGTGCTTTACGCATGTTGATGCTGCTGTTATTTAGTTGGTACAGTACAGTATTCACTGTCAACGTTTGAGCCTTCTTTTGAACGTGTATTATGCTTGCCTTGAGCCTCTTTCCTTTCATAATAAAAGTAATTACGATGCATTACCTTTTTTGTTTTTTGTTTTAATACATCAAACATCAGACAAAAAGTTAAGGGAAAAAAACATAATTATTATTTTTTAATTATGCCCTTTCCAAGCTCATGATATGGGTAAAAACATTAACACTTTCTCTTTAACACATTTTCAGCTTGTGGCAGGGGTGGCTCGCTGTCTGTATCATTTGTGTGAACCCAGGCACTTTGTCTGGCTCTCATCAGGCCACTAGACACACCTGCTATTGCTCCAGCCGCAGGCAAGGGCTGCTCTTTCGAGCGAGACGGATCCAATACCATGCAGAATAACAATTCACTGTGACACACAAATGGTGTGCCTTGATATATATAATTATCGCATAGACAGACAGGGATGGGGAACCTATTTAATATTACATCTCAAAACATTTATGTACAATCATTTTGTGAAATATTAAAACGCTTGTGTAAAGCAATAAGCAATTGTTATTATGCCATTTCGTACAATGCTGTTACATATCTTTCAAAAAAGCCGTAGAGGTCTTCAGTAATTCATATTATCTACCTTAAATGTTTTCCAAATATATTTTAGATATTTTCAACACTTCTCTTTGTCTGTTTATTAAAGATACACATACACTAACATTGGAACATGAAATACAAAGCCTTTGTGTGTCTTCCTGTTAGAAGCAGGCATTCATTTCCATATCCACACACTCTACTACAGTAATTTGGAGTTCTCTGCTCATGGTAAGGACATAAACCTGTGGGGATCAATAACTATCAATTATCAATAACTGATAATGACTCTTGTAAAGGAAATGCACCCATTAATTACATGAGTATTTTAAAGGCACAGTGCAGTCAAAAACTTGACGTTTTATATAGGGTGGGGTCTGAAATTATTGACACACTTGATAAAGAGTAGCAAAGATTAATGTATAAAATAAATCATTCAAATAGTTATAGTTATATTGTATGCAAAAATTTTTGGGGGAAGGATATTATTGTATACTAATACAATTGCTCAGAGAAAATATTTTGTTTAACAAGTAGTGCTTAACTTGGGTAGGAGCTCACTGGAGCTCAGTACCTGCACCTCAAAGGTTCCTGTTCCTCTTATAGAATATTAGCTCAAAAGTATTGTGGCACTCCTGCACCTAAATATAAATTGTACCGTCACCCAAAATGACTACCGGAACCAATTTCAATCCAAGTCAAGCACTGTTAAGAAGTCATATATTTTCTTCTCAAAAGGGTAGGGGTCAAAATTATTCACACCCCTATTTCAAATACTTTTCGATATCTCACCTTGCGACGATAACGACACTGAGCCTTTTTCTAAAATGTTTTATGAGTTAGAAAACACATTGGGAGGGATCTTAGACCATTCCTCCATACAGAATCCTTTGACGGGGCTGCAATGGAGCAGATCGAGAGCTTCAAGTTCCTCGGTGTCCAAATCAGTAAAGACTTAAAATGGTCCAAACACAGTTGTGAAGAAAGCGCGACACCGCCTCTTACCCCCTCAAGAGGTTGAAAAAAGTTCGGCATGGGCCCTCAAATCCTCCAAAAGTTCTACAGCTGTACCACTGAGAGCATTTTGACTGGCTGTTTCACAGCCTGGTATGGCAATAGCACCGCCCTCGATTGCATGGCGCTACAGAGGGTGGTGCGGACAGCCCAGTACATCACTTGGGCTGAGCTCCCTGCCATCCAGGACATCTACAGTATATTAGGCGGTGTGGTAGGAAGGCCTGGAAAATTGTTAAAGACTCCAACCACCCAAGCCATAGACTATTCTCTCTGCTTCCGCATGGCAAGCGGTACCGGTGCATCAAGTTTGGCACCAACAGGCTCTTGAACAGCTTCTATCCCCAAGCAATAAGACTGATAAATAGCTAACAAAATAGCAACACTGAGTATCTGAGTTAATCTTGAATGTTAATTATATTTAATATTTTTTGCATTGTTTCTATGTACACTCACAGGCCCTACACACACGTACACACCCACTCACATACAAGCTGATGCTACTCTGTTTATCTTATATCCTGTTGCCTAGTCACCTTACCCCTATACATATCCACCTCCATCACTCCAGTATCCCTTCACATTGTAAATGTGGTATTGGAACTGACCGTGTACAGTACATTTGGAAAGTATTCAGACCCCTTGACTTTTTCCATATTTTGTTACGTTACAGCCTTATTCAAAAATGTATTAAATTGTTTTTCCCCCCTCATCAATCTATACACATAACGTAACAAAATGTGGAAAAAGTCAAGGGGTCTGAATATTTTCTGAATGCAAGTATGCTTAATTACTTACTTATTGTGTTCTTCATAATTCTTCTTATTTCTCATGTGTTTTTTTTCTCCTAGTATTACATTGTTATTGATTATTGCATTGTTGGGTTTAGAGTTGAAACTTCCAGATCCTTGATATCCTTAGTCTGCACTTATGGACTGCCGTCTACATTTCAAACCACAAGTCCGGAGACTATAATGGCCATTGCAAAATGTTGATTTTGGGGCCAATTATCAATTCTTTGCGGATTTTGATGTGTGCTTGGGGTTATTGTCTTGCTGGAAGATCCGCTTGCAGCAAGGTTTCAGCCTCCAGGCTGAGGCAACCAGGTTTTTGGCTAAAATATCCTGGTACTGGGTAAAGTTCATGATGCCATTGAACTTGACAAGGGCCCCAGAACCAGTGGTAGCATAATAGCCTCATAACATCAAAGATCCACCACCATATTTTACAGTAGTATGGAATTATTTTCTGCTCATGCATTCTCATTTCGACACCAAACCCACCACTGGTGTGCATGACCAAATTTTGCAATGGCCATCTGTCTCCGGACTTGAAACCCAATGATAACCTGCGAATCGAATTGAAGAGGGCAGTCCATAAGCATAGACGAAGGATATCAATGATCTGGAAGGATTCTGTATGGAGGAATGGTCTAAGATCCCTCCCAATGTGTTCTCGAAAAAAAATGTAAAGGCTCAGTGCCGTTATCCTTGCAAGGTGAGGTATTGAAAACGGGTGTCAATAATTTTGACCCCTACCTTTTTGAGAAAAAACATTACTTGTTAAACACAATCTTTTTCTCTGAGCAATTGTATTAGTATAAAATAATATAATTTCCCCCCGCTTTTTTGACATTCAATATACCTCAGTATTTGAATTATTTATTTTATACATTCATTTTTGCTCATCTTTATCAAGGGTGTAAACAATTTCAGACCCCACTGTATATTTCCACACTATAAGATTGGAATAATATTATGAAATTGTGAAAATGATGTTACATTTTCAGCTTCCCCCTCCCCATACATACCAATCTGTGTGTTTAGTGGCTCTTTAAGGTCTACTACACACACTCAGCCACCTTACATATACTGTATGTACGGACTATATTTCATTCCCAAAGGGGCTGTTTTAGTTTTTCTGCTGTAATCTATGCAAGTTTATTTAATGGTCCGTAAACAGTTTTCTTGGGAATGTTCCCCTGTGAGTGGGAATGGCCATGAGTAGGACTTATAGAGGTTATTGGAATTGCACAATCAATTTTGCAGTGCAGGGGAATGATTCCTCCGTTGGGGTACAACATTTATCTTACCTCCATTTACTGACAAGAGGAAGAAATGGGCGTAGAGAAAACTAGCTACAGGATACATGTCCAGTAGGTAAAAAGGGAAAATGAATCTAACCAATATCCTTTGAAGACTCCTGGGCCTTTAAGGTACATGGACTTTATATTACTTCTTTCTTCTAAGCTTCTTGGGTTGAAACATGGTGCACAGCTCATACCTTGACCATATAGAGAGACTGATGTACTATGGTACATTGCTGAAACCATCACAGCTGTATAAAAGAACAGAATAGACACTGTACATGTATAGCTAAGCAGTTAAAAAAATTGCTTGTAATTTTCCTGATTGGTCACCAGGGACATCATTGTGAAATGAATGCTATAAATAGAGGTGAGGTTGGACGAGCTTATTAAGCAGTCCTCCAGAGAAAATATGAAATTAAAATAAACCTCTCAGGCTCAACGAGACAAAAAAATAAATGCCCTATTGTGCCAATTACTTACAGAAGCTGTGTGGTGAACCTTATGCAACCCAAAAAAAATCATTAAAACTAGTCAGTCAGGACTAATTCAAAACACATACGATTGTATATGCCTGCAGGTATACACAGTGTACAAAACATTAGGAACACCTTCCTAATACTGAGTTGCACCCCCCCATCGGGGCATGGACTCTAACTGTCGAAAGCATTCCACAGGGATGCTGGCCCATGTTGACCCCAATGTTTCCTACAGTTGTGTCAAGTTGGCTGGATATCCTTTTGGTGGTGGACCATTCTTGATACACATGGGAAACCTACCACCATACCCGGTTCAAAGGCACTTAAATCTTTTGTCTTGACCATTCACCCTCTGAATGGGACACATACACAATCCATGTCTCAAGGCATAAAAATCATTATTTAACCTGTTTCCTCCCCTTCATCTACACTGATTGAAGTGGATTTAACAAGTGGCATCAATAAGGGATCATACCTTTCACCTGGGTTCACCTGGTCAGTCTGTCATGGACAGAGCAAGTGTTCCTAATGTTTTGTACACTCAGTGTGTGTAGATGCAGTTTGTCGATGAGCAATAGTCATATAATAAATAAATCAAAAGGACAAGTAGCATGCATGGATAGAATAACAATAACTGCTTATTTATTGAATTCTAAAAATACATTTAAGAAAGGGGTATTCCACAATTTCCCATATTTTCTCACTAACATTATTTTGTAGCAAAATTTGATTTTTGTTTCTCCTAACCAACTGGAAGATAACCCCTGATTGTGCTTTTATAATGTTCATAAAGAAACACTTAGTGTCAAACTAACCAGCCATATAAAGAGAGCATATGTAAACAATATTTTTCTGAGAGTATTAGTTTAAACTGGAGTGCGATGACAGATCAATGTCTATTGACAGATGCTGGTCTATACAGAGTGTAATGCTTTAAAATTACAAAAGGAACAAAAATAAGAGCTTAAGAATAACAGTAACTTACACATTAAAATCTAACACTACTTGGAACAAAAAATGAAAACCTACAGTATCTTAGTGTCTGAGTGGTCTGCGGCTAAAATAGTACTAGAATAGGATATTCAAGACAGATTTAAGAAAGCTGGCCATCTAGCAAAGAAACACCGATATCCCACACCTCGACCTCACCCACACACACAGGTACGCAAATAACTAGAACTTAGCCAGCCTTGGAGAACATTTTCTGAAGAATCAGATACATTTTCTCAGTTAGCACTATACACTTGAGCTAACTTGATTCTATTTTAAACATGACGCTGAAGACATGAACAGGAAATGCTGTGGATTGAATATCCTATTTAGAATGTGTTGCAAACCTTATTCTTAGGAGAATGAATGCACAGTGCAATCAAACCCACATTGCAGTATTTACACTCCTATGCAAACATACCTTTTTCTTACTTTCTCTAAATTCACAGAAATGTTTGTACACTGTGGAGCCATCTGCATCCTTAACTCCTCCCGCAGGGCTCAGCGTTAGCTTACAAGTGCTCGCCAATGGCTTCTTCATCAAAAGTATTGCAAGTAAATAAAATTATCTCAAAACCTAGTTACAAATACAAGTACAACGTTATCGTTCTAAAACAACAAACAAGTAATAACCGTTAATATTAATATAAAAGCATAAAACAAGACATATCATGAGAGAAAACCAAGAGAACAGAGGGACGCTTGACTACCGCCTCCTTCCACGTCCTCGTCCCCTCCCTCTCCCCCGTTTGGGGGTCGTTGTGAACTTAGTTGAAGCCTTCTCCGTTTCCTCGGTATCATCCACTGTTATCTGTTCTCCCTCCCCTGAATCCAGCTCCTCCTCCACTTTAACCAGAATGGTGTCTTCCGGAAATGGGACGTCCTCCTCCCCTTCCACTTTGTCCTCCTCTACAACTATCTCCTCTGTCTCGCGTTGTTTTTCCATTTGGACCACCTCCTCTTCTACCTCCTGGACACCTGTGCTGGTAGAACCAGCAATGCTACTGGTATTGTTGCTCTGTTGTTGCTCTATGGCCTCCTCTAGTCGGAGGCGGTACTGCTCAGCCTCCTGCTCCTTCTGTAGGAGCTGTGTGCGGTACTCCTGGGCCTTCCGATTGGCCTCCTGCAGCTGCTTCTGGAGCTGCTCCCGACTGCTGTCCCCTGACTTCGCTTTCTGAGAACAATGGACACACACAGTAAGAGGAGAGAAACTATTTCAGAATATTATGCCAAGCCACAAATATGGGGACCTTTGCTGACCTTGTCTTTGGGTCTGGTTAGGATGGCTGCAGGCTCTATTCTCCTCTTGCGTGCAGGAGAGGGGTAAGGCTCCTGTTCCACCACCTCCTCTGTGATCTGACCAGCCGGGACTGCCACCACTACAGAAACAAAACACAAACTCATGAATGCATTCATTGTAATGTCTTGAAAAAGGCTGACATGAGCACAATGTAAACTAAATAAACATACACTCAGTGGCCAGTTTATTAGGTACAACTATCTAGTACCGGGTCGACACCCCTTTGCCTCCAGAACAGTCTGAATTCTTCAGGGCATGGATTCTACAAGTTGTGGCGTTCAAATGTTGCTCAATTGGTATCAAGGGACCTATCAATAAGCTTTTTCTTGTTTTTAAGCTGATAGGAGTGGAACCCGGTGTGGTCGTCTGCTGCAATAGCCCATCCGTGACAAGGATCGACAAGTTGTGCATTCCGAGAAACCGTTCTGCGCCGTTATTTGCCTGTTTGAGGCCTGCCTGTTAGCTTGCACGATTCTTGCCATTCTCCTTCGACCTCTCTCATCAACAAGTTTTTTCCCACAGGACTGCAGCTAACTGGATGTTTTTTGTTTGTTGCACTATTCTCTGTAAACCCTAGATACTGTCATGCGTGAAAAGCCCAGGAAAAGCCATTTCTGAAATACTGGAACTGGTGAGCCTGGCACCGACAATCATACCATGCTCAAAGTAGCATAGGTCACTCGTTTTGCCCATTCTAACAGTCAATCAAACAGTAACTGAATGCCCCGATGCCTGTCTACCTGCTTTTCATAGCAAGTTACAGCGACCTGACTTACTGTTTGTAGGAGCGAACCATTTTCGTGAACGGGTGGTATGCCTAATAAACTGGCCACTGAGTGTATAAATAGATGTGGTTTCCTACTTACTTTGCTGCCCCTGCATAGTGACAAAGAACTGCTGCCCAAGTCCCGCTGGCTGCAGGTTGCCGTGTTGGTCCGTCACTATGGTGATGACCCTCTGACCTCCATCGCCCACTACATGCTGAATGGCCGAGTCCACAGAATCTGCAGCGATTGCGTCCTCAGATTTGCCTGTGGGAAAGATAGAGTTACTTACCATTGCAGTCTAAGAACTATAATATAATACTCTGAGCCCTAACGCACAGAGAATTATCATTTTATAGAATATGATATAGATCAAAGTACTATTAATTGTAACATGAGTAGCTCAGAGTAATTTGTAGTGTTATCCTCATGGTTATGCATAGACATCACTTACCTGCATTTTTACCCATGGGACCTGAGGCTTCTGCCAGGGCTGCCAGTGTTGCCAGGACTGAGGTGGTAGAGACAGATTCTCCTGGAATAATAAGACAATGAAAAACCTCAATCAAGTCATCCCATTTAGAAGTGTCTTGGGTGAGGTCAGGTGGTAACTAAGGTTCCCCATTTATATAAATGATAAATGTCAGTGAGTTATATTTGATATACCTCTAGTTAATTTGTACCTAACTTACTGTAACCTGTGCTCCAGTTGCCCATACCTGACTTGGCGGTGGTGTTGACGAGGTCAGAGAGGTTCACGACCCCAGCAGAGGAGATGATGAACTGGGGCTCTGGGTTCATATTCACTTGGTTCTGCATGCCATCCTGTGTACATACACAAAACACACCTTGAAGATGTTATCTAACAAAAGAACACAGATACAGTTCCTCCCACATACTGGGCAACAGTTTAACCTTCAGGGCCTCAACACGTGTTACATAAACCAGTGATAAGAGCACATACTTGCATGTGTTTAGATAAAAAAAAATCTGTGTTCACTTCCCTTCTTATACAGACATAAGGGCATTTTTGTGAAAACAAATTAACATCAGAGCCATATAAAAACAACAATCCCTTCACCTGTAACAGTATCATGAGCTCAGTGTTGCTGGTGTCCATGGCGATGTCAAAGGGCGTCTTGTCAAACTTGCTGAGGGAGTGGACGTCTGCTCCATATTTGAGCAGCAGCTCTGCCACCTCTCTGTGACCGTGCTGGGCCGCCCAATGCAGGGCTGTCATCTTCAGCATGTCCTTAGCGTTGATGTCCGCTCCGCTCTGCTAGGGAGCACAGCACGCACCCCCCCCCAGTAGTGGGAAAGAGATAGGAAGATGAGACGGGTAGCCTAGATTCCAAAATGTGGGTGGTGAACATTCAACATTTAAAAAATAAAATTTGTTTGTCAGTCACTTTAATGAATTTAGAACTGTTATGTTTTTCTTATAAACAGCTGAATACTGTCCTTACTGCCCTTACACTGACTAGCAGCTCCACTATATTGGAGTGGCCCTCCGTGGCCGCCATGTGGAGTGGGGTCCTGTCCACTTTGGTCCGGGCATCCCTGCTAACGCCTGCTCGGAGAAGCACCTCAGCCGTGGAGTGGTGTCCGTACTGAGCAGCTAGATGGAGCGGGGAAGTCCCCAGCTAGAAGACACGATTTGGTTTATGAGGACCCAGTCCTTACAACACTGTGTCTGGATTGTGTGAAAGAAGCCAGCACTGCAACATAGGTAGATTTGTGATGTACCGCAAGAGATCTGAGGAACAATATCTCTGTGTTAGGCTACATGCGGTGTAAAATCATAAATTGTGTAGATGTGAGTATCCCTACAGTGAGACCCTTACCCAATCAGTGGTGAAGGGAGCTCCATTGACCATGAGGGTCCTGACATCATCATCCAGCCCTGCCCGTGCAGCCTCCAGCAGCCGCTTCCCCAGGTCCACCAGTGACATCTACTGGGAGACAGAAAGAGTGCTTTTGCATAAGAGTGTCAAAACAATAAGACAAACCCCTTGAGTGAATATAAGCCAGGCACTGCTAAAAAGTCTCTAGAGAAAGGTTTTTGCTGCCAAAATAGAATTGTTTTTGCTCTGCGAAACATGTTGCATCAATGTGTTTTATTGATGTAATGTTGATGGTTGTATTGAAGGAAATATTGCAGTACTAGGAAATATTCCGTTTGTGTAAATTTGAAGCAATCGTAGTCAGAACCCATGTGAAATTGTGGCAACAATAAGAACCAACTTGGCAAAAGTGAAATGATTTATTTTGCTAAAATACAGTGTCAAGTCACAGGCTAGCTGAAGAAACACTGACTGAATTATCGCACAGTTCAACTAGCTGGGCTTGAACTTTTCTCGTTAGCTAGTAATACATATAATAATGTAACAATCAACAATATAAGCTTTGATACTTGGTTGGTGGCATGTTCCGGTGGAAGTCGAATATGAAACTACGGATGGCAAAGTGGGCACCAAATCTGGCTACTTCCACATCCGCACTATTATTGCTAGCTAGTTACTAGCATTCAGAACTGAAGATGGCTTTGATTTTCACAAGACTTCAAAAAAAAGCATATCCCCGACCCATAATCAATAACATCTTAATAGTATTTCGCGTTTGCGTTTTGGGTATTTAGCTACATTGCAAGATAGTTAGCTAGATAAACAGCTAACAATGTCAATGACTTAGTTTTACAAGTAGCTAGCTCGTTAGCTTAACGTTAGATAGCTAGCTAAGTTTGCAGAGCTTTTTTTTTTTTACACGGTTTGTTGATATTTAGCTACAGCTAACTATGGATTAGGGTTTCAAGTGTTGCTTACCTTAGCTAGTCGTTCGCTAAAAGTGCAACTCTTCTAATTTCTGCCGCCGAATGTGTGTTTATTACACTTTCGTAACTTCTAGACAGCTAAACAAACATCATAATATTTATAGTTTTTGCAGAATCAAATATGGCGGCCAGGCACACCGGACGTGGTAATAGTATGTAGTGTGCAGCAAAAATGTTCCACAAATGTTCCCACGCTCAAACATGATGATAAGAGACATTAGTATCACTTTACATAAGATATACTAGTATGTCATGTAGTTATTGCCTAACCAAAGATACTGAATATAGCTAGATGTTTCAAATTCAAGCCTCTGGTGAAACAACTAGTCTGATCTAATATAGTGAACTATATTTCCCATAAACATTTGCGCACTGGAACATTCCTTCTGGCGTCACGTCCCTTAGCATCCATCGTTTCCTGTTGAAGTGTAAATGGAGACATGACACAGTTGTTTGGCGATTATAAGAAACAATATAGTTAGAAATCCCCTGAATTCAAAACTGCTGAAGTGATATTTAAATAGAAGTCACTTTAACTCAGGCTCGGTTCAGTCGCTGGCCGCGATGGAGGCGGTCCCCCGTATGCCAATGATCTGGCTGGATCTGAAAGAGGCAGGGGAGTTCGAGTTCAGCCCGTCGGTGAGGCAGGTGAGATGGGTGAGGGAGTGGGACAACCGGGCACTGTCGGGCGGTTGAGATCGGAAGTCAAGCAGACAAGGATTACGTAAAATAATCATAAGTATCGAGCACTAGACTGTTATTAGCCTGACGCATCAAGTAAAGGTAGTTAGCTAGCTAGTATTGGGTTAGCTGTGTCAGCCATGACAATCGCCTTTGTTTACAGTTAGTTAGCTAAGTTGATAATTAGTTAGCTATTTATGTCAACATGTAGTTAATGTGTCAGATACCCCAGTCACAACAAATAAATAGTCTTTAAAATAATGATGTCATTGTCACATTCACCCTGAACCAGTTTGCTTTGATATAGAGACAAGTCTGGCAGGTTGGAATCCTGTATGTTCACACCCCTGTCAGTTGTCATTAAGGGGGGGGGGGGGGGGGGCATGGTGAAAAATAGCCAAGACATTCAGAAATTAGTGCTGGAATGATTTAAAATGAGAGAACAGCAGAGTAACGTTAGGTGAAGGGTCATAGTAGAGTCAGGAGTTTTTTCTGGTCATCTGATCTGGCCAGGGAAAACTCTGCCCTAGTCATCATAACATATGTCTGAGGAAATTCTCCCTCACAATATTTATTGAGAAATATTGCAAAGTAACACACCCACCACAATGACGTCTTATGCCTTACTATCCAATCTCCTTTCTTCCTCCTCCGCCTCATGCTCCAGATATTACTAGAGGACTTTTGCCCTCTCTGGTTCTTCTTTTTTGCTGCCTTAGTCCCAGATCAATTTTCTAGCAACCTTTGTCAATGACATTCAATGACGGTTACGATTTTTATTATAACAGCGACAGATTTTATCTGGAAAGAAAATGAAGCATAACAGTCCATGGAAAAGTAATGTAAAGAAGGAGAAAGACAGCCCAGAGAGGAATGAAGAGGGCTCTGGCTGGGCCCCTCAAGGACATTTCAAAGCCACTCCTGCGTTGTCTTGGCTGTGTGCTTAGGGTCGTTGTCCTGTTGGAAGGTGAACCTTCGCCCCCAGTCTGAGGTCCTGAGCGCTCTGGAGCAGGTTTTCATCAAGGATCTGTGTACTTTGCTCCGTTCATCTTTCCCTCGATCCTGACTAGTCTCCCTGTCCCTGCCGCTGAAAAACATCCCCACAGCATGATTCTGCCACCACCATGCTTCACCGTAGGGATGGTGCCAGGTTTCCTCCAGAAGTGACTCTTGGCATTCAGGCCAAAGTGTTCAATCTTGGTTTCATCAGACCAGAGAATCTTGTTTCTCATGGTCTGAGAGTCCTTTAGGTGCCTTTTGGCAAACTTCAAGCGGGCTGTCATGTGCCTCTTACTGAGGAGTGGCTTCCGTCTGGCTGCAGAGATGGTTGTCCTCTGGAAGGTTCTCCCATCTCCACCGAGGAACTCTGGAGCTCTGTCAGAGTGACCATCGGGTTCTTGGTTACCTCCCTGACCAAGGCCCTTCTCCCCCGATTGCTCAGTTTGGCTTGGTGGACAGCTTTAGGAAGAGTCTTGGTGGTTCCAAACTTCTTCCATTTAAGAATGAAGGAAACAACTGTATTCTTGGGGACCTTCATTGCTGCAGAAATGTTTTGGTACCCTTCCCCAGATCTCCGACTCGACACAATCTTGTCTCTGGGCTCTACGGACAATTCCTTCGACCTCATTGCTTGGTTTTTGCTCTAACATGCACTGTCAACTTTGGGACCTTTATATAGACAGGTGTATGCCTTTCCAAATCATGTCCAATCAATTGAAATTAACACATGTGGACTCCAATCAAGTTGTAGAAACATATCAAGGATGATCAATGGAAACAGGATGCACCTGAGCTCAATTTCAAGCCTCATAGCAAAGAGTTTGAATACTTATGTAAATAAAGTATTTCCGTTTTTATTTGGATAAATTTGCAAAAAATTCTAAACCTGTTTTTGCTTTGTCATTATGGGGTATTGTGTGTAGATTGAGAGTGTTTTATTTAATCAATTTTACAATAAGGTTGTAACGTAACAAAATGTGGAAAAAGTTAACGGGTCTGAATATGTTCAGAATGCACTGTGTATATATATATATATATATATATATATATATATATATACATATATATATATATATATACACACACACACACGCACAAAAGTATGTGGACACCCCTTCAAATTAATGGATTTTACTATTTCAGCCATACCTGTTGCTGACAGGTGTATAAAATCGAGCACACAGCCATGCAATCTCCATAGACAAACATTGGCAAAAGAATGGCCTTATTGAAGAACTCAGTGACTTTCAACGTTGCAACGTCATAGTATGCCACCTTTCCAACAAGTAATTTCGTCAAATGTCTGCCCTGCTAGAGCTGCCCTGGTCAACTGTAATTGCTGTTATGAAGGGAAAATGTCTAGGAGCAACAACGGCTCAGCCGCCAAGTGGTAGGCCACACAAGCTTACAGAACGGGACCGCCGAGTGCTGAAGCGCGCAAAAATCTCCTGTCCTCAGTTGCATCACTCACTACCGAGTTCCAAACTGCCTCTGTAAGCAACGTCAGCACACTAATGCTCTTGTGGCTGAATGTAAGCAAGTCCCCGCAGCAATGTTACAACATCTAGTGGAAAGCCTTCCCAAATGTGGAGGCTGTTATAGCAGCAAAGGGGGGACCAACTCAATATTAATGCCCTTGATTTTGGAATGAGATGTTCGACGAGCAGGTTTCCACATACATTTGGTCATGTAGTCATGTCAATACTATTCCAATTTTGTCCACCACTTACCAGATTTGAATAACTGTACAATAATCCATCTGACAAAATCAAAAAATTTATCAACTAACACATCCTTCCAAAATGTATTTTTTAACAAAAATAGTTACCTACAGTACTGCTGTGTATGTATCATGGTGTCGGTCACCTTTGACCTCAATGCAAATAGAAACCATTGTAGGGTAAATCCATTTAAATTCAATCACTTTTGGATAGCATCCCTTTTGGTTTAAACAAAACTTTCCATACATGTTTGCCCATGAAATAAGTTTTTTTTTTACCCGATGCCAAAACATTCAGAAGATAAAACTGCTCAAAGTTTACCCATTTGTCATACCATACCATGAGACAGCCATGTCTTAATCACTGGAAAATATAAACTGTTGAGTTTGATATAATTTAAAAGCTTACAAACAGGGTTGTCAAATTATTTAATAATTTCTAGATATGAAAACTGATTTGAACCTTTAACGTCAATTATCTAAACGCTTAAACTCAGATTTTTTAAATATTCACAAATTAGGGCCGATTTCAAGTTTTCTTAACAATCGGAAATCGGTATATATATATTTTTTTACACCTTTATTTAATCTTTATTTAACTAGGCAAGTCAGTTAAGAACACATTCTTATTTTCAATGACGGCCTAGGAACAACAGATTTTTAACCTTGTCAGCTCGGGGGATCCAATCTTGCAACCTTACAGTTAACTAGTCCAATGCTCTAACACCTGATTACATTGCACTCCACGAGGAGCCTGCCTGTTACGCGAATGCAGTAAGCTAAGGTAAGTTGCTAGCTAGCATTAAACTTATCTTATAAAAAACAATCAATCGACTGTCATTGCTCCAATGTGTACTTAACCATAAACATCAATGCCTTTCTTAAAATCAATACACAAGTATATATTTTTAAACCTGCATATTTAGCTAAAAGAAATCCAGGTTAGCAGGCAATATTAACCAGGTGAAATTGTGTCATTTCTCTTGCGTTTATTGCACGCAGAGTCAGGGTATATGCAACAGTTTGGGCCGCCTGGCTCTTTGCGAACTAATTTGCCAGAATTTTACGTAATTATGACATAACATTGAAGGTTGTGCAATGTAACAGGAATATTTAGACTCATGGATGCCACCCGTTAGATAAAATACGGAACGGAATAAACGTTTTGTTTTCGAGGTGATAGTTTCCGGATTAGTCAAAGGTATATGGTTTAGAGAGAAATAGTCGACGCGTTATAATTCCTGTAATAACTTGCGGCTGAACTTGAAAGGGGTTCCTTCGTTATTTTACCGTTCATGTCTTCCATAGAGAATGTCTTGATCTACTTCAAATAAGGTCTGTGTTTCGCGGAGGAGCAGACTGACAGGGGACCATGCAGACAAGCTCTGCTTTCTGCACTACAACCTAAAACTTCTTAACTGGGAATATTGAAGACCCATGAAAGCTGGTGGTTCGTTTTAACATATGTTCTCATGTTATTTGAGACTAAATTGATTTTATTTATGTATTATATTAAGTTAAAATAAAAGTGTTCATTGTTCATTCAGTATTGTTGCAATTGTCATTATTACAAAAATGTGTGTGTGTGTATGATATATATATATATATATATATATTTTTTTAAATTATTAATCAGTATCGGCTTTTTTTGTCCTCCAATAATCGGTATCGGCGTTGAAAAATCATAATCGGTCGACCTCCAGCTTAGACCCTACTTTACATCATCTGAGGTTTTTGTGTTGTGCCCGCCATCAGTTGAGACACAACATGCTCTTAAGTGCAGGGTGGGTGTCATTTGAATCATAGAAATACATTTCATAGAATGGACCTATCCCTCAGACCATTGCAAATGATCTGGTACAGTGGGTACACCACTGAAATTGAATAAACATTTTAACTTCTAATTACTACCACAAAGATGGCCGCTGGTCCACCCACCATTGAATCTCAACTTAAATGGTCATGTCTATTCTATTATCTATACTTTATTATCTTTTCTTCTCTAAAGCAGGAAGCACCAGTGACTCGGTCAATAAGAAAGTGGTCAGATGAAGCAGATGCTAAGCTACAGGACTGTTTTGCTAGTACAGACTGGAATATGTTCCGGGATTCCTCCGATGGCATTGAGGAGTATACCACATCAGTCACTGGCTTCATCAATAAATGCACTAATGACGTCATCCCCACAGTGACCGTACGTACATACCCCCAACCAGAAGCCATGGATTACAGACAACATTCGCACTGAGCTAAAGGGTAGAGCTGCCTTCTTTCAAGGAGCGGGACTCGAACCCGGAAGCTTATAAGAAATCCCGTTATGTCCTCCGACGAACCATCAAACAGGCAAAGCATCAATACAGGACTAAGATTGAATCGTACTGAACCGGTCCCGACCCTCTTCGGATGTGGCCGGACTTGCAAACTATTACAGACTACAAAGGGAAGCACAGCCGCGAGCTGCCCAGGGCACGAGCCTACCAGACGAGCTAAATTACTTCTATGCTCGCTTTGAGGCAAGTGACACTGAAGCATGCACGAGAGCATCAGCTGTTCCGGATGACTGTGTGATCATGCTCTCTGTAGCCGAAGTGAGTAAGACCTTTAAACAAGTCAACATGCACAAGGCCGCAGGACCAGACAAATTACCAGGAGGTGTACTCAGAGCATGCGCTGTCCAACTGGCAAGTGTCTTCACTGACATTTTCAACCTCTCCCTGTCTGAGTCTGTAATACAAACATGTTTCAAGCAGACCACCATAGTCCCTGTGCCCAAGAACACTAAGGCAACCTGCCTAAATGACTACCGACCCGTAGCACTCACGTCTGTAGCCACAAAGTGCTTTGAAAGGCTGGTCATGGCTCACATCAACACCATTATCCCAGAAACCCTAGACCCACTTCTATTTATATACCGCCTCAACAGATCCACAGATGATGCACTCCACACTGCCCTTTCACACCTGGACAAAAGGAACACCTATGTGAGAATTCTGTTCATTAACTACAGCTCAGCGTTCAACACCATAGTGCCCTCAAAGCTCATCACTAAGCTAAGGACCCTGGGACTAAACACCTCCCTCTGCAACTGGATCCTGGACTTCCTGACGGGCCACCCCCATCCGCCACGCTGATCCTCACCATGGGGGTGTGTGCTCAGTCCCCTCCTGTACTCCCTGTTCACTCATGACTGCATGGCCAGGCACGACTCCAACACCATCATTAAGTTTGCCGATGACACAACAGTGGTAGGCCTGATCACTGACAATGATGAGACAGCTTATAGGGAGGAGGTCAGAGACCTGACTATGTGGTGCCAGGACAACAACCTCTCCCTCAACGTGATCAAGACAAAGGAGATAATTGTGGACTACAGGAAAAGGAGGACCGAGCACACCCCCATTCTCATCGACGGAGCTGTAGTGGAGCAGGTTGAGAGTTTCAAGTAACTTGGTGTCCACATTACCAACAAACCTACATGGTCCAAGCACACCAAGACAGTCGTGAAGAGGGCACGACAAAACCTATTCCCCCTCAGGAGACTGAAAAGATTTGGCATGGGTACTCAGATCCTCAAAAGGTTCTACAGCTGCACCATCGAGAGCATCCTGACTGGTTGCATCACTGCCTGGTATGGCAACTGCTCGGCCTCAATTACCCCATACAGGTACCTCCTGTATATAGCCTCGCTATTGTTATTTTACTGCTGCTCTTTAATTATTTGTTACTTTTATTTCTTATTTCTTTTTTTCTTAACTGCATTGTTGGTTAAGATCTTGTAAGTAAGCATTTCACTGTTGTATTTGGCGCATGTGACAAACAAAATTTGATTTCAATTGGTTTCCATTGGAGGATTGACAGTATTATTTAAGACAACAGATTCCCATTCAAGTCAACATTATTTGATATGTGGACCTCCAACCATCTTTGTGGTACCATTTGAAAGTAAAAACTGGATTCAAATGTTAGTACAATTATCAGCCAAACATGACACCCACATATTCAAGAGCATGTTGTGTCTCAACCGATGTTGGGCACAACATCAAAACCTCAGATCATGTAAAATAGGGTCTAAGTTAGAACAATTTAAGCATTTTTAGATCATTGACATTTAAGTAGAACTGTGGCTATCTTGGAATTTGAGGTTATGGTAATTGTCCAGGCCAATGTAAACGGTCACCGACATAACCGTTCAGGGGGGATCACAACTCTGTTTGTACACTTTAACATAACTTTGTTATTATCATGGCATTTCATTATTGTTTTTAGATTACTTATATTTATCAACAAATTAGGAAATGCCAGGTTGGAGACGATGTGTTGCTTTTTCGTATTGGCACAACATTAACAGAGATAAGCCAGAGGAGGATGGTGGGAGGAGCTATAGGAGGACGGGCTCATTGTAAATGGCTGGAATGGAATTTTTGGAACAGAGTCAAACAAAAGGTTTCATATGTCTGATACTGTTCCAGTCATACCATTCCAGTCATTACAATGAGCTCGTCCTCCTATACCTCCTCCCACCAGCCTCCACTGATATGCCTACCTAGACCTTGTCTGTTGGCTTTTCTGCATATAGCTACATTTAAAAAAAAATACAGTTCCTATTTCGACGCACAAAACCATTCAAACGAAGTATTCGCATACCGTCACAATAATTTGAATGGATACAAAAAGGTCTTTGTTGACTTACTGTGTGAGGTGAAGTAAAATACGCCCAGCTGGGCACTTTCCTACGTTTGACATTAGCGAGAAGCAGGCCAGGTACTTCTATCGTAGTGTTTACACCACTTCCAAAAGTTACGCCCCCATTAATTTTCAACTGGAACACATGCGCAGGGGATTGTGAGAAGGTGAGCGGTGCGAACCCTGCTAGCGGAGCGAAATAAAAAGTTCAGGCCTGCTCTACTTTATGCAAATTCCACGTTGCCACCGCTGCCGCTAACCAATCAAGTGAGGAGCAGATATTTGCTTGATAATCTTTCATTCATGAAACGTAGTTCCGCCTGTCATTAGTTCCGAGCAAGCGCAACCAAAAAAGTTGGACTGAAACCAATCATCGCTGCGTCTGGTTTTCCAATTCTATATGATTTTGCTATGCTAGAATACAGAGACAAAATCATAAGGTAAATGGCATGTAGGAGGATTGCAGAGATTGTTGGTGTTAATGGTGGGTGAAGAGAGATTTACACAACAATGAGCGTGTGCTCTTAAACCTCGAAACTGTGATCAGAGCCACCATTTGTGAATGTGTTGAGTAAATTAAATTGTGAAATGTTCCCACTAAAGGATAGAAAACACCAGAAACACGCATTATAAGTTTGTAAATGATTCACTAAGCATGACTTTTCCATGTAATATGCTTCCAATTGGATTATGGTATCTTAACGTGATTCTCATATATTATAGTTTATGGCACTTTCATTATACTTGTGTCATGAAATTGATGATTATAGCTCACTTCCTGTAAAATACATAAGCGTACATGTACATGAATGGGTACTTTGGGTAAAGGAATTGGGGCTTTGACTTGTACATTTTGTTGTGCAAATTTCTCTTTACCCACCATCAACACCAACATTTCTGCAATTGACCATCTGATTTAGTCTTTATTCTAAAATTATTTTCAGCAAATAAACAAGGTAGAAGTACAACACTCCCCACGCCACATTATTTTCCTTTTTTACATTTTTATTAGCCTACAAATTGCTCCTTATTTTCATGTACAGTACTGTACCTAGAATATAACGGTTGGATTTGCACTAAACAATTTCAGGTCAGAAAAATCATGTAAAAAATCTGGCTCATGGTTAGCTACATATACATTATCTACTGGTATCACTTTAAATTGGAGAGCTCACAACTGGACAAAAAGTTCATTTAAGAAAGCAACACAGACAAATTAGAGACGGATCCTGTTCACACCTTTATTGCAGAATTGTGATCTGTGATGAATGAACATTGGCACTACTGTAGTTCATCTTGAATAATGTTTTTAAGTTAACAATTAAAACAAGTTTAAACACTTCACTTCAATGAATCAACATGGAATGAATCAGAATATAATTTCAAAAGTACAAACAATCTAACTTGTTTGTAAAGGTTAGTAATATCTTAGTAATTAGACTATTATTACTAAAGCATAATTTCAGGTGTACAAAAAAGTCCATACCAGAGGTGGCCAACCTTGCTCCACTCTCTGATCTACAGGGTGAGCATGCTTCTATTCCAGCCCAGCAATAATACACATTATTATCAACTCATTAGGTTTGGTAAGTTAAATCAGGTGTGTTAGTGCTGGGCTGGAACAGAAGCCTGCACACCCAGTAAGGATTGGATTACTACAGTTGTAATCAGGCCTTTATGGTAGAGTGGCAAGACGGAAGCCACTCCTCATTTAAAGGCACATGGCAGCTCGCTTGGAGTTTGCCAAAAGGCACCTAAAGGACTCTCAGACCATGAGAAACAAGATTCTCTGGTCTGATGAAACCAATATTGAACACTTTGGCCTGAATGCCAAGTGTCACTTCTGGAGGAAACCTGTCACCATCCCTACGGTGAAGCATGGTGGTGGCAGCATTGTGCTGTGGGGATGTTTTTCAGTGGCAGGGACAGGGAGACTAGTCAGGATCGAGGGAAAGATGAACGGAGCAAAGTACAGAGAGATCCTTGATGAAAACCTGCTCCAGAGCGCTCAGGACCTCAGATTGGGGCGAAGGTTAACCTTCCAACAGGACAACGACCCTAAGCATACAGCCAAGACAACACAGGAGTGGCTTCGGGACAAGTTTCTGAATGTCCTTGAGGGGCCCAGCCAGAGCAGACAAGAAGACTCGAGTCTGTAATCACTGCCAAAGGTGCTTCAACAAAGTACTGTAAAGGGTCTGAATACTTATGTAAACATCAACTGTTCAGAGGAGACTGTATGAAATCAGGCCTTTGTGGTCAAATTGCCACAAAGAAACCACTATTAAAGGACACCAATAAGTAGAAGAGACTGGCTTTGGCCAAGAAACACGAGCAATGGACATTATACCGGTGGAAATCTGTCCTTTGGTCTGATGAGTCCAAATTTGAGATTTTTGGTTCCAACCACAGTATTTGTGAGACGCAGAGTAGGCCTAGAGAGTTGATTAGAGGAAAATCAAGGCCTATAAGAAGCACAACAAACTTCTTCTTGAAAGGATGATCTCCGCATGTGTGGCTCCCACCGTGAAGCATGGAGGAGGTGGTGTTGAGGTGCTTTGCTGGTGACACTCAGTGATTTATTTAGAATGCAAAGGCACACTTAACCAGCATGGCTACCACAGCATTCTGCAGCGATACACCATCTCATCTGGTTTGCGCTTAGTGTTTTTCAACAGGGCAATGAACCAAAACACACCTCCAGGCTGTGTAAGGGCTATTTGACCAAGGAAAGTGATGAAGTGCTGCATCAGATGACCTGGCCTCCACAATCACCCGACCTCAACCCAATTGAGATGGTTTGGGATGAGTTCGACCGCAGAGTGAAGGACAAGCAGCCAACAAGTGCTCAGCATATGTGGGAACTCCTTCAAGACTGTTAGAAAAGCGTTCCAGGTGACTACCTCATGAAGCTGGTTGAGAGAATGCCAAGAGTGTGCAAAGCTGTCATCAAGGCAAAGGGTGGCTACTTTGAAAAATCTAAAATATATTTTGATTTGTTAAACACTTTTTTTGGTTACTACATGATTCCATGTGTTATTTCATACCTTTTGATGTCTTCATTATTATTCTACAATGTAGAAAATAGTAAAAATAAAGAAAAACCCTTGAATGAGTAGTGGTGTCCAAACTTTTGACTGGTACTGTAAATCTATTTCTGATTGAATGAATAGACCTTATTGGTTAAATAAAGGTTATTTGCTGAGCTCCCAATGGCCCCTCTTATCTGCTTTCCCTCTGTCCTTTCAGTTCATTCTGAAGAACTATGGGGAGAATCCAGACAGCTATAATGAACAGCTGAAGAAGCTGGAGACACTGAGACAGGTATGAACTGGGACTGAGCGAGTTGTGCTATGCAAATGTCATATGTTGTGATTTATTTGTTATGTAGGTCATATACTATACTGTACTGTCTTTCTATCATATAATAAGTAAGTGTTTGTGGCAGGGTGCGGTGAATGTGACGCGGGACTTTGAGGGCTGCAGCATTTTGAGGAAGTACTTTGGGCAGCTGCACTACCTCCAGAGCCGTGTGCCTCTGGGGCCTGGGCAGGAAGCAGCAGTACCCATCTCATGGTATGAGGCAATGAAGTACACATAGGACCCCTATATTTACACCCTTACCCATGAGATCCTTATCATACACACAGTTGCTTTCATAAACTCTACCACAGACAGCTACGGAAAGACCGGAAGAACACAAGGTAACACTTTATTTGGATAGTCTGTCGAGCATCTACAGATGGACTATCTACTAACCCTAACATTAACCCTTATCCTAACCCTAAACTTAACCCTAGCCCTAACTTTAACTCTTACCCTAACCCTTATTCTGAACCATCCCTAACTGTAACCGTAGCAAGCATTTGCTTATGAACAGATCCACAGAGCATCTACAGATGGACAATCTGGACTATCCAAATAAAGTATGAGCGAACACACACACACTTTCATAAGCTCTCCCTACCATACGCGTAGACACACACCACACCCTCAGGTATGCAATACAGTGTGTCGCCAATTTCATTCTCTCATACCAGGACAGAAATATTTTCTGGAAAAGCAGTTACTATGAAACAAAGATGAATGATAGTAAAAAGGTTTGGATCACTTTACATTACATTTTGGGCGAACTCGTAAAAAGGTTTTGATCACTTTACATTACATTTTGGGCGAACTCGGCTCCATCCTTCATTGAATCAGATGGCTCATTCATCACAAACACACTGATATTGCCAACTACTTAAATTGTTTTTTCATTGGCAAGATTAGCAAACTTTGGCATGACATGCCAACAACAAATTCTGAACCTACACATCCATGCATAACTGACCAAATAATGAAAGACAAGCATTGTAATTCTGTAAAGTGAGTGTGGAAGTGGTGAAACAAATATTGTTGTCAACAATAATAATAAAATAATAAGTAGTAAACAGATTGTGGGACCTGTTTTGTTAGTCTTCAGTGCAACTTTTGACATTATCTGTAATAATCTGCTGCTGGAAAAGCGTATGCGTTATGTAATGTTCCCTACATTTTCTTCCGGCACTGAGCAAATTTCAGGTCTGCTTAACGTAAACCTGAACGTTGTGAAAATTCTGTGCAACTTCCAGCACACGTTTACTGTGAACACGGAGGCTGTACCCGCTTTAAGTTACAGTTTTAACAGTGACCAAGTAGGCTACTGTGGCTATTTGATCATAATGTAGGCCAAACAGAGTAGCCTAACATCAAAACAATGGAGAAAATACATCCCATAACATTTTAACATGGAAACAGCTGTTCTGTCATTCAGCCTAACGTAGCAGCCAATGTGTGGTGCTCAATGTAGGCCTACATTCCATGAGATTTTGGGAAAAAAGTGCAGGGCTTGACATCAACCTGTTTATCCACTTGTCCTTCAGACAAGGAGGTGACTGAAAATGTCGTTGTTTGATGCAAGAAACCACTTTACAAAATAAAATACATTATTATTCCGATACCATTATTACAGAGAATCAGACAAATTATTCTACCCTCTGCCTATTGGCTACTTAGGTTATTCAAGCCTGTCTCAAAATACAACACTGCACCTTTAAGACATAAAAAAAGGTCTTTACCTGACTCGCTTTTCAAAGACGTCTAGAAATGTATATGTTTTGTGCTCTTGTAGGAAGCAATCACTCCCCTATTGCTGACTATAAATGATCTATAACTGGGCTAATAACTCACTAACTAGCAAAAGATATGAACAAAATGTGCACACATGGCTACAGCAGCTCTTACTTTGACCTCAAATGAAGCGTATCTACTCACGACCACTCATGCTGCAAACACAGTCCAGTTCAAAGTAAATGGCACATATCCATATATGGCAATGATCTATTTGCATATAGGTCTACTGCAGCTCTGATTGTTTATACCGCACCGGTCTGTGTAGAGTACGGGCTGAGTAGTGCGTGGCAATGCAATAGAATCCTACTCTGATGCGTTCTGCCTACAACAAAATCTCTTGCATAGTTTCAGTAATATTGCATTGATTCGATCACAATTTCCACTGGAAATGGAAACGTTGATAGTGTTAACAGGGAAAACTCAAGAACAGTGGTCACCAACCTTGTCTGAGTCAAGATCACTGAGTCAAAATGCAAGCCGAGATCTACTACTCAGATTTTTTTTTAAGCATGACTTTAAAAAAATGTAAGCCTATGCAACAATCAAAAACAGTTCTGTAGCAATGAGGTTTGTGCAGTAAGTTATAGGTCCAATACATTATCACTGCATATTGGCTTTGCTTGAATTGCCCTGCCAATGCATTGTTGTTCAGACAATAAAAAATAAAAAATACATTTAAACATTTTTTGGGGGGGCTGATGGTGCCTGCATCTGATGGTCAGTCTCAGCGGAGGGAGAGAGCAGACTGAGGGTCCGCCTCTCAACATCCCTCCACTCTCCCTTTCCTCCACTGACACTGATCAAAAAGGGACACCATCTTCCAGCTGGCGAAACTCGACTCGCACCGCATTATTTCTGCCTCATGCACAAAGTCATGTTGAACAAAGAAAGTTAAATATTCCTCGAAATTAAAAAAGACCCAAGCCGCTAATAATAATAACAACAACGCAAGCCTATAGATACTTTCCTACTCATTCGTTACTGCTGCAGTGCTTGTAGCGCTGAGTGGAAATAGGAACAACGCGCATTTTATGGCTCGTAAGTGTTGACAGTGCTGAGTAAGAACTTGAACTCAGTCATAAAAACAGCATTTCTTTGCTGTTTTCGCTGACAGTCTCTCTCTACTCATAGTTTTAAATGTTTAGAAATGTCACAGTATCAACTTTCTGTGGCTTTCTTTTATGCCGTGCTACGTTACTGCAGACACGGTCATCTGAGCCATCCGATTGGCCAGCGGTAGGCCTATAGTGCACTTAATTTGCTCTCTGGGTCCGCAGGAAAGGCATATTTTGTACTTTCAGACACATGCAATGGTTCAGAATGGCAACAGCTCGTGTACCCGGCGCGCAGGGCAGCTGAATCGAGTGCACCTACCGCCAACAGCCCAAGACTAAAACAAAGAAAATAGGAACACAAGGCTTTATCGTTGTTTTTTTTACATAAATGTTTGGCAATCAACTAGGAATGTCTTGGAGATTGACCGGTTGGTGGCCGCTGCTCTCGTGCTTCTCTCTGTGGGCTGATATTTCTGCATGGCAGTTCTGGGGCTACACGCGCGCAGCTTAGATGGAGCATTGGTGTTATGGCTTTACATCCCCTGCTATATTGTGGATCGAGAGTTACCTGTATAACAGAACACAGGCCCCTTACTATTCAATCTTTACTAATGACCTGCCGCTGGCTCTGAGTCAAGCCTGTTTGTCTATGTATGCTGATGACTCAACACTATACACGTCAGCAACCACAGCAAGTGAAATCACTGCAGCGCTTACCACAGAGCTGCAGTCAGGTTCAGAATGGGTGGCAAGAAAGCAGTTGGTCCTAAATATTTCAAAAACTAAAAGCATTGTATTTGGGACAAATCATTCACTTAACCCTAAACCTCAACTAATGAATAATGTGGAAATTGAGCAAGTTGAGGAGACTAAGCTGCTTGGAGTATCCTTGGATTGTAAACTGTCATGGTCAAAACATATTGATGCAACAGTAACTAAGATGGGGAGAGTTTGTCCATAATAAAGCGCTGCTCAGCTTTCTTAACAATGCAATCATCAAGGCAGGTCCTACAGGCCCTAGACTACTGTCCAGTCGTCTGGTTAGGTGCTACAAAGAGAGACTTAGGAAAATTTAATTTGGCCCAGAACAGGGCAGCACGGCTGGCTCGTAAATGTACACGGAGACTTACTAACATTAATAATATCCATGTCAGTCTCACCTGGCTCAAAGTAGAGGACAGATTGACTTCATCACTACTTGTATTTGCGAGAGGCATTGACATGTTGAATGCACCAAGCTGTCTGTTTAAACCTTTAGGATACAGCTTGGACACCCATGCATACCCCACAAGACATGCCACCCGAGGTCTCTTCACAGTCCCCAAGTCCAGAACAGACTATGGGAGGTGCTACATAGAGCCATGGCTACATTGAACTCTATTCCACATCAAGTAACTCATGCAAGCAGTAAAATCGGATTTAAAATACACCTTATGGAACAGCCGGGAATGTGAAGAGACACACATAGGCACAGACACACACACACACACACACCCGATAACATACTCACTATACACATGTATTTTGTGTTGTAGATATGTGGTAGTAGAGTAGTGGCCTGAGGGAACACACTTCATGTATAGTAAAAATCTGTTGTGAAATGTATTGTAATGTTTTTAAAATTGTATATAACTGCCTTAATGTTGCTAGACCCCAGGAAGATAAGCTGCTGCCTTGGCAGGAACTAATGGAGATCCATAATACATACAAAAACAGACATACATGTACAGTTGAAGTCGGAAGTTTACATACACTTAGGTTGGAGTCATTAAAACGCGTGTTGTGGGGGTGCTTTGCTGCAGGAGGGACTGGTGCACTTCACAAAATAGATGGCATCATGAGAGAGGAAAACTATGTGGATATACTGAAGCAACATCTCAAGACATCAGTCAGGAAGTTAAAGCTTGGTCGCAAATGGGTCTTCCAAATGGAAAATGACCCCAAGCATACTTCCAAAGTTGTGGCATAAGGACAACAAAGTCAAGGTATTGGAGTGGCCATCACAAAGCCCTGACCTCAATCCTATAGAAATTTGTGGGCAGAACTGAAAAAGCGTGTGCGGGCAAGGAGGCCTACAAACCTGACTAAGATACACCAGCTCTGTCAGGAAGAATGGGCCAAAATTCACCCAACTTATTGTGGGAAGCTTGTGGAAGGCTACCTGAAACGTTTGACCCAAGTTAAACAATTTAAAGGCAATACACTCAATTATTATTTGGTAGCATGTAAACTTCTGACCCACTGGGAATGTGATGAAAGAAATAAAAGCTGAAATAAATAATTCTCTACTCTTATTCTGACATTTCACATTCTTAAAATAAAGTGGTGATACTAACTGACCTAAGACAGGGAATTTTTACTAGGATTAAATGTCAGGAATTGTAAAAAAAAAAAAAAAAATGTGTGTGTTATCTTCCGATTTCAACTTTAGACACACACCACACCCTCATGTATGCAAAACAGTGTCAACAATTTCCTTCTCTCTTACCAGGACAGAAATATTTTCTGGAAAAACAGTCACTCATGATGACATCAGCTATGAGCAAGCCTGCATCCTCTACAACCTGGGTGAGTTGAACCATTTGAATGGTGTAGTGTAAAACTGACCTTAGATCAGCACTGAGGGCAAAACCATCCGTCAAACAGCTATGTCCTGATTGCCATAATGTTGTCTTCTCTGTAGGTGCTCTCCACTCCATGTTGGGAGCCATGGATAACAGGGTGTCCGAAGAGGTGGGCAGAAGCAATGGCCGTCTATCTCTACCACGTTAACCTCTCTCTCCATGACATATCACACTGACATCCATTGTGTTGCCCTCCTCTTTCTGAAACTCAATATGTCCCTTTGTCTATTTCTCTCACTTCCATCCTCACTCCCTTCTGTCTCCCTTCCCCTTTCTCTCTCCCTCTAGGGGATGAAGGTGTCATGTACACACTTCCAGTGCTCTGCGGGGGCCTTCTCCTACCTGAGGGACCACTTCAGCCACAACTTCAGCGTGGACATGAGTCACCAGATCCTTAATCTCAACATCAACCTCATGCTGGTAACTATCGCACACTCGCACATGCACGTGTTCTCACACACAGACACACAGACACACACACACACACACACACACACACACACACACACACACACACACACACACACACACTTCATGGTTATTTGTCTCCATTCAGGGTCAGGCTCAAGAGTGTCTCCTGGAGAAGTCCATGCTGGACAACAGGAAGAGTTTCCTTGTAGCCCGCATCAGTGCTCAGGTAAATCTCTCTACTCTCAACACATGACGTAGTAGCAGGGCATGATAACACCCTCTAGACCTTAGTTGCCGTAGAGCAGGGTCGTTCTCAATAGGCATCAAACTGGGAGGGACTAACTGAACTTGTCCAATAAGAAAATACGAATTGTTTTCTGTTGCAAAACGTTTTGCTACGGTGTGCCCTAATGAGTACGACCCAGGTGTGTGACTGTTCTGTTGTTGGCTTGGTGCAGGTGGTGGACTACTATAAGGAGGCGTGCAGGGCTCTGGAGAACTCTGACACGGCTTCCATGCTGGGTAAGATCCAGAAGGACTGGAAGAAACTGGTACAGATGAAGATCTCCTACTTTGCTTCCATCGCCCATGTGAGTTTGAGACAGGACAGTCAGTTGTGAGGGAGTATATTGCGAATGTGTTCTCAATTTGGTTTACGGATACTCTGTTATTGAATAACATATTTATTTTCAGCTGCATATGGGGAAGCAGGCTGAGGAGCAACAGAAATATGGAGAGCGGGTATGTCACCTTCTTGACTATCCCTATTCCCCCTGTGTATATTCCTCTGCATACCTCCGTTCCTCTACATGCATACCAATGTCTCTCCTTATACACCTATTTTTTCTAAAGCTGTGTGTCTTTGTGTTTTTAACAGCTGGCTTACCTGCAGAGCTCATTAGACAAACTCAGTGAAGCCATCAAGTTGGCTAAGGTACAGTCACCTTCCAATTGACTCTTTGTGTAACCTTTTCGATTTGGCCTTCTGAAATGGTTTCTTTTGTATCTGTTATCAAGCTTACAATAACAAAGTAACTGTCTTTATGCTCCTTCCCCTCAATCTCTCTGTTTGAACAGGGTCAGCCAGACAGTGTGCAGGAGGCCTTGAAGTTCACCATGGACGTGATAGGGGGAAAGTAAGCAGCTATATTCCCTACTGTATATTCACTTATGATTGTGGGTAGGTTGGTACAGTCTTTACCCTTTGAGATAGGTAGACAGTCACACACACTCTGTCACTCAAACAGTGGCACTCTTGCTGAAGTGTTTCTCTCTGATCCTTCCTCTCCTTTTTTATTTTGCTCTTCCTTATCCCCTGTCCCTTGTAGGTTCAACTCTGCCAAGAAAGACAATGACTTCATCTACCATGAGACTGTCCCCTCGTTGGAGACTCTTGCTTCTGTCAAAGGTAACATCGAACCCTGACCTATCCTCACACACAACCTCTCCTGCATTTCATATACTATATTTGGATTTTCATTGTCATCATGTCCTCTCTAGGTGCCCCCCTGGTGAAGGCCTTGCCCGTGAACCCAACTGATCCCAGTGTCACAGGCCCAGACCTGTTTGCCAAGCTGGTGCCCATGGCTGCCCACGAGGCATCCTCTCTCTACAGTGAAGAGAAGGCCAAGTTGCTACGGGACATCATGGCCAAGATAGACAGCAGGAATGAGACTCTAGAGTGAGTAGGAGAGTGGGAGGGGCTGTGTGTGTATTTGTGTCGTCTAGGTACGCCTTTTACGATTTAATATAGTGACTTTGTGTGGTTACTGATCTAGCTCTGGGTTTACAGGCAGTTTATGGACTCTCTGGGTCTGGAGCCAGACTCAGTAGATAACCTGGACATGTACAGTCACATCCCCCCTGTACTGATGGAGAAGTGTGCTGCGCTCAGTGTCAGACCAGACACCGTCAAGAGCCTCATTCAGTCCATGCAGGGTGAGTAGTTGGCCTGGGACACACACATACACATGTCAAACACACACAGCCTTTCGATACTATCCCTGTGTCTCTCTGCCTCAGTCCTGTCTGGTGTGTTCACGGACGTGGAGGCGTCTCTGAGGGAGATCCGGGACGTGCTGGAGGAGGACGCGGCCGGGGTGCGGGCGCGGCGAGAGGCAGCAGGAGGAGGCCCCGCGGCGGAGCTGCACCCCCAGGCACATGCCCAGACCCTGGCTGAGATCCGCAGGGACCTGGAGAAGTACATGGAGGCCCATGAAAAGGCCAGCTTCACCAACACAGAGCTGCACAGAGCCATGAACCTGCACATCAGTAACCTGAGGCTGCTGGGGGGACCACTGGATGCCCTGAGAGAAGCCCTGCCGAGGCCCCAACTCAACCAGGGTGGGTATAGGAAAGTGGAAAAGAGTTATGATGTTTGTGGTGTCATTTGGAGTGTGTTTCTAAATATATATATATATATTAATATATATTATTAAATGACTTAAATGACTTAAATGTAAATGTAAATGTATATATATATGTGTATATATATGTACACATATGTGTGTGTTCCTACAGAGGAGGTGGCGGGGCTGCAGTGCATGAAGAGGATCCTGGGTAAGGTGCAGGAGATGAGGGACCAGAGGAGCACCCTGGAGAAACAGCTGCGTGACCTCATCCAGCAGGACGACATCACTTCCTCCCTGGTCACTACCGAGCGCACTGACATGAAGGTACAGGACAATGTGTGTGGGTTGGATGTTCATGAAATTCTAGACTAACGCATGCCTCTTAACACACTATATGTAACATTTGCCCCTCCCTCCCTCCCTCCCTCCCTCCCTCCCTCTCTCTCTCTCTCTCTCTCCCTCTCTCTCTCTCTCTCTCTCTCTCTCCCTCCCTCCCTCCCTCCCTCCCTCCCTCCCTCTCCCCCGCTCCCTCTCCCCCTCCCTCCCTCCCCCCCCCCCTCTCCCTCTCCCCCTCCCTCTCCCCCTCCCTCCCCCCCCCCTCTCCCCCTCCCTCCCTCCCTCTCTATAGAGGTTGTTTGAGGAGCAGTTGAAGAAGTATGAGCAGGTGAAGGTGTACATCGACCAGAACCTGTCTGCCCAGGAGAACATCCTCAAGGCGCTGACGGAAGCCAACGTGCAATACGCCTCGGTCCGCAAGGGTCTCGCCGAGACGGAACACAAGTGAGCAATGGGCTTGGGAAGGGTTTTAGTGGGACACCAGTACTATTGGTCAAAGGACTTTGACGCTGTTCCAGTCCAAGGTCATAGGGAAGGGGCCAATATAGGGAATGGTTTCCACTGGAAACACTAGATACGTAAAGCACTAGCCTCATGTCATTGTTACTGAAGAAGTTCTCACCTCTCCCTTTCTCTTCCTCTCCTCCTTCCTTTCTCTCACTCCAACTCTCAGGTGGAACGGCACGGTGCAGACCCTGGTGGCGTCCTACGAGGCTTACGAGGACCTGATGAAGAAGTCCCAGGAGGGGAAGGAGTTCTACGAGGACCTGGAGACCAAGTCCTCCCGCCTGCTGGAGCGAGCTAAGACTCTGTGTCAGGCCAGGGAGGAGGAGAGGAAGGCCGTGCTGGACAGGGAGACCCAGAAGAATCCCCCTTCTCGGCCCACTGCAGCCAAACCGTCCCTGGGGTCCAAGGTGGACTCTGCCTGTTCTAGTCTGGAGGATGCTGAGCTAGCCCAGATCAACGCTGCTATACTGAGCCTGGGAGGAGACCTGCCTGACGAGCTCCGTAGTCTACCCCCCGACCACCCCTCCCTACACTCTGCCCTTCGCCCGGGACCTGAGGCTTTTCTTCCTGGTGCCAACCTGGGTGGCAATGCTTCGTTACCCTGGCCAGGGGCGCCTGGGGCACCGCTCTATACCCCTCAGTTCCCACCAAACCATCGCCCACCCCAGTTCCCCGGCCCACTCCCCGCCCAGGGTTTCCCTCGCGGACCCTTCACTCAGCTACCCCCTCAGCAGACTCCTGTTTCTGGCTATGGCCCTCCCCAGCCGCAAGCCCCCCAAACTGGGGGAGTCAGGCCTGCCCGTGCCCCTTTCCGTCCCTCCACTACTACAGTAGATAGTATCCAGACCCCCATCCCCAGTTATAACTCACACCCACCTACTGTCTCTGCAGGCTACGCTGTTCCCCCACAGTTGGGTGTGTACCCACAGTACATGCCCCAGCCTGGGGTGCCCATGCAAGCGCCCAGCCAGGTGCCACACCAACATCCACAGCATCAGTACCAACACCCTCCTGGGCAGCTGCCCCCTGGCTACCAGTCTGCCCCCAGGGCTCTGCCCGGGCCCCGACCCCAGGCCCAGCAAGGTTACCCACAGTACATGCCCCCCCAGCACCAGCCCCGGCCACCCATGCCCCCCCAGTATCAGCAGCCATATCCTGGTCAGCCCCAGCCACAACCCCAGCATGGCTACCAGCCCCAGTTACCACAGGGCTATCAGCCTCAACACCCTCAACAGGGCTACCTGCCCCAACAGCCGCCACACATGATCCCAAGGGGCCCTCACCCACAGATGCCCACCACTTCCCAGCCCATACCCCCTGTCTCCCAACCATACATGCAACCTGCCAACCAACAGATGCCCCCGCACCCTCATCAGCAGATGCTACCTTCCCAACAACAACAAATGCATCCCAACGCCCAGAAAATGCACCCGCATCCACAAATGCACCCTGGCCCTCATCAGCAGATGCCCCCTAACAGCCAGCCGATGCCCCCAGTTTCCCAGGCTTACCTGCCCCCCACCAGCCAGCCCATGCCCCCTGGCCTGCACCAGTCCATGCCCCCTGCTTCTCAGCCCCATCATGTCCACCTCCCTCAGGCTTACCTGCCCAGGGGCCCCCTCCCACCTCAGGGGCCCCAGATGCCCCACCCTGGTCAACCCCCCCAACATGTCTATCGGCCCCAGTTACCACAGGGCTACCAGCCTCCTATAATGCCTCAATCAGCCCCCCAACAGTCCCAGGCTCCCCAGCCTGTAGCCCCCATGACCCCCACCATGTACCCTACTCCTCCAGGTGTGAACGGCTCTCCTGGAGCCCCACCACAGCCCACCTCTATGGGCCAACCTCGGCCCCCTCCCCAGCACATGATTCCACCAACTGCTGGAGCTCCTTCAGTGGCCCTCCCACCTAACGTCATCCTTCCCTCGCCCTCCCCTTCCCCTTCTCCCTCCCCAGGCCCCTCTTCCCAAGGCCTGGCTCCCCAGAGGCCCTCCCCGGCCCCCACCCCTGGCGGTCCACCCTCTCTCCCTTCCTTCTTATCCACCTCCCTCTTCCCGCACCAGAACTCCATCACAGACGACCTGCTCTCCTCTAGCCCAGAGAGCCAGCCCGGTGGCCCCAAGGCCCCCGCCAATGTCCTCCAACCCACCAAGGCTGACCCTCAGGACGGGGAGCGCCGCAAGAAGAGCTCCCAGGGCGTTCGGCTGATCCAGGGCGACCCGTACCAAGCCCCCGAACGCGTTGCCCGCCTCTGCAGCGAACTCGAACGCTTCCGGTCGGCCGTGGAGTCTCTTGAGCGCCCGTCGGTTGACGAAGGTGGTCTTTCGCCGCTGGATGCCCGCTGGAAGGAGCTCCAGGAGGGGCAGGAGAGGGACGCCAGGCAGCTGTCCATCGCCATCGCTCGCTGCTACACTATGAAGAACCGTCACCAGGACGTGATGCCCTACGACTGTAACCGCGTGCTGCTGCGCTCGGGCAAGGACGACTACATCAACGGCAGTTATGTGGAGGAGCTGTCGCCCTACTGTCCGCGCCTCATTGCCACGCAGGCGCCGCTGTCGGGCACGGCAGCCGACTTCTGGCTCATGGTGTGGGAGCAGAAGGTTTCGCTGGTGGTCATGCTGGTCTCAGAGCAGGAGTTAGATAAGGTATGAACACACTCAGAAGGGAGAAGGAATGGGCCATTCTAGGGGTGGCTCATAAAGGCTTACTACTGTGGTAGATGTACCACCTGTTTGTTTTTTACACAAGAAGGAATAAAAGGTAGGTAAGGAATTGGATAAGGCAGAACTTTGATTAGATGGTTTATTTCCAGACTATTGACATAAACGTCTGTGAAAACACATGTATTATTTAATTTGAAGTTATCAGTCCATATTTTGATTGACGCATTGTAATTTATTGAAAGAACCCCAACTCTTAGTCGGTTTCTTTACTGTGTTTCCGTAGGGAAAGGTTTTGCGCTATTTCCCGACAGAACGCGGCCAGCAGCTTGCTCAGGGACCAATCACAGTCACCCTGACTACGCAGAAGACCACGCCCACCCACGTGGAGCGAATGATTGGCCTGCAATACCGTGACCAGAGCCTCAAACGCACCGTCATACACCTACAGTTCACCTCCTGGCCTGAGCTGTGAGTCCACACAGTAACAACTGAATAACCACTGTATGCATGGAAATGAATATCTGGCTAACGAATACCATTTCTCTTTCTCCCCCCAGGGGTCTTCCTATGAGCAAGAGCAATCTAATCTGCTTCATCCAGGAGGTTCATGGATACTACCTGCACCAGAGGCCCTTACACACACCTATTGTTGTGCACTGCAGGTAACACACACATGCTATTTTATTACTATCACCAAACATAATGATGATTAATCAAAACCAAGTGTGTGTGTTGTGAATATTGACACTAACCCGGTCTCTCTCCATGACCTCAGCTCTGGCGTGGGGCGTACTGGCGCCCTCTGTCTGCTGTATGCAGCGGTACAGGAGCTGGAGGCAGGGAACAGCATCCCTGACCTACCTCTACTGGTCAAGAAGATGAGGCAGCAGAGGAAGAACATGCTGCAGGAGAAGGTAAGAACACGCACACCTAACAAGCTCGTGCTTTACAAGGGGTTAACTGTGCAGTTTCATAAGAGGCAAGTTCTCTAGTAAAAGCTCATGTCACTTTCCCAGTGCATTGAGTCAATGTTGTTTGTTGGTGTGATGGCTCTTCAAGGTGTCTCCTCTCTGGTGTCTGTCCGCAGCTGCACCTGAAGTTCTGTTACGAGGCGGTGCTGAAACACGCTGAGCAGGTCCTCCAGAGACACGGCTACCTCCCTACCGCCCCCTGCAGCAAGACACCCAGCACTGCTGCCACCAAGGTGAGCCCAGTCTCTCACTGAGCCAGTTTTTCATCCTTTTGGCATTCAGGCTTTAAGGTCTCAGAAACCTGAATGGATAGTGAGTAGTGGTGATTGAGGTCGTAAATATGGTCCTATATACAATTTGTATTTGCTTAGATTTTGGTGGTACTCGATGTAAGCTAAAATTGAGAGGCCCTATAGATGGGTTAGCTGACAACGTCACGAAAACCATGCTCACAAGAATTTCATGGGTTGTTGTGGTTCTGGATGTCAAGATAGCTACCAACAATGACAAGAAACTGCAATGTGGGGAATCGTGACTCGTGTCAGCTAGTTTTATCATGGACATGATATATTGATACCATGTCGTGTTTTGACTGATTTCATGTCAATATGGCAAAACATTTGCTAGCTAGCTAATCAACAACTGTAATGATGTATGAGACAAGTGTTCATTGTGCACATTTATTGTTTTCAATAAACATTGGAGACTAAATATAGTTCACATGCTGTCAACAATCTAAGCCAACCCCGTCTGTTTTGCCCCATAGTTGTTCACGTGTTGGTTTTGTTGCTGAACAACCAACCCTTCTATGCTACTGCTTTACTGCTTCCTCCTGTCTAAATATTGTCTTCTCCCTGTAGCCTTACTCTCGCCAGGAGTCCCAACAGGACATCGTTCTGGGAGGTGACATGACCATCAGCTCCATTCAGGCCACCATCGCCAAACTCAGTATCCGGCCCCCCAGTGCCACTGACCCAGCCATGGACCCTGTCCTTGACATTGGTGCCCCCTCTGGCCTAGAGGACCAACCCTTCACCCCCCCCACCGGCCTGCCCTTGGATAGAGAGCTAGAGCCAGCCGCCACCCCCGCCCGGGACCCCTGTCCCAGCGGTACCCAACCCTCCTCCGTCAGTCCCCCACTCTCCTCCCCAGAGAAGGTTCAGTCCCCACCACCCAATGGTGTGGATACCACCGCCCCTTCCTCTCCCCCCACAGCCAATAACCAGGTTACCCCTGATCCAGCCCTGAACTCTCTGGAGCTGCTGGCCTCTCTGACTCCTGAGGCCTTCTCCATGGAGGGTGGTGGGTGCAAGGGGAAGCACCGTGTCACTAAGCAGAGCTTCCTGCAGCCTGCCGAGGGCCAGGGCCTCCACGAGGAGGGGGGAGACGACCCCCTGAGCAACCTCGACCCCCTCTGGAGCCTCAACAAGAACTGAAACACAGGAGCCACGATACCCCTCTTTCTTTCTCACTTCATAGCCGTGTGTCAAACTGACCTGTAGCCTTTAGTACTAGTTCTTCTTGATTCTCTGATTCTTAGTTAATGAACCAAAATGACTAGAATGGTGGAAACTCCAAGAATCACAACTAGAAGTGCTTAGTGGTAGGGTCTAGGAGTTGGTTTGAACCTGGGCCTTTGTCGCTTTAGGTGCACTTCAGGGGTCATACATTCCGCCTCCCATCACTGGTGGCCTGGCTGTGCTTCTGGGACCAAATCATGGTGCACTCGTCTTTTCTTTCCTTCTCTTTGTCTGTGTTTCTACCTGTACCAGATGGGTCTGTTCTTCACTCGCTGCTTCAGAGCTGGCCACTCAGCACCACTACAATCCCAGCATGCACTCCTAGCAGCAGTGTCTATGGTTCCCTCTTACAGCTGGTCGCTCTGGGCCAGGGGTTGGCGTGGACTCAGATGATAGTGACTGATATGATCGCCGAAGGGTGGGGGAGGAGCTTGCAGACGAAGGCTCTCGTTTTGTTAACCGCATACATAGAGCAGAATCAGCACGTCTTAACAATTTTTTTTTTCTTGTCTTTCATTAACACTGTAAATATATCTTGAATAAATGTAGGTTGGCATGGTTTTGACTACTGTATTTAATACACACCAACAGTGGATACTCAAACATTCCATAAGCTAACTCCCCCCCCCCCCTACAGAAAATCACACACTACAGACCACATGACAAGGTATCAAAGCCTCTTTATTTGGAAATTAGTACAAAGTTTTGCTCCTGTGTTAAAAATAGTAAAATAGCCCAGAACATTTGCTACCGCCACTACAGTCTGTGCACCCTAGCCAACCAAAGGGAGGTGGTTCGGGAGGGGGGCAGAGCAGGCCTATGATTCCACAAAAACAATATTTACACTGGTTTCTTTCTGCCCCTCCCTCCGTCAACCAAAAGGGTCAGATCAAGGGGACATGGGCTGTGCTCCAATTATCTTAAATGCTTCCCTTCATCTCCTTTCATCACTACAGTGGCAGAAAGCTGTAAAACAAATGTAAGAACTCCTGTTCCATAAACATTGCAATGTTGTTTGGAGCATAGTGCTCACAACACCAGAGTGGTGAGGTTTAATTCCTGCATAGGCCACATATTGTGACAGAATGTGTGGGTGTCAAATAACTATCGTATCATTATTTGCAAGCAATGAGATAAGGAAAGGCAGCTTAAAAGGACTTGGAACACAACCATATTTAACTCAGGCAGCAGTTTATATCCTTACAATTATAAGTGAATCTACACTCTAAAGCGTTGACCTATTATTTACATTAAAAAAAGGAAATAAATTAGAACCATTACACGGGTGCACAACTCCAGTCCTTCTGGGTTTTCAATTCATCTTCTTGATAAACCAGCAGACACAGCAACTTGAGGACTAAAGCTGTCCACCCGTGCATTCACAAGTCTGATGTGTGCGTTTTTATGTTTTCAGTATGTGTGTCTTTCTATACATTATGTTTCAAAGTGCCTAGTGTGTGTGTGTGTATGTGCATTTGAGAGGGTTAAGAGTTAGTGCACAAGTTAGTGTTATATTTCTGTTGGTTGAAGTTGAGTGGATTTGCTTTTCAATATCAAGCATCACGGATCTACATTCAGCTATGGGTGTAAGTAACCAAGTAGGCTAACGTCTAAGGTCAAGTCCACTACGCTCTCTCTGCATTGCGTGTGTCTGCAGGCTAGCGCTACAGTCACTCAGAGGTAACGGGCTGGGAGAAAGGTTGAGTTATTAGTACAGAGGCTCCTACCTAGAGGGTACCATCATATTCCTAGTCTGAGACCCTCGCTGACTCCTTTGCTCACATGAAGACTAGATGGGCCACGGTGGAGTTAACCACATTACCGGTACACTACCCATCCTCTCCTTTTACGCCTGATTGTAATTCTCTGCTTGTGAGTTTGAGAACCCTGAGATAAGGGAAAGAAAATATATATTTTCAGTGAATTGGGAAAAACAGCGGACAGAGAAACGCAGTTGTAAGATGTTTTTCAAGAGGAAGCCATTTTAGGTATTTAAAAAAGTAACGTGATTTCCTCAATGGAACCTTTTGTCAGAAAACAAGACGTACAATGGTAACATGACAATGTTACTAACGTAAAACCGTGCAATTGAATATAGTCACAATCTCAAAAGATCTGACATTTCTCCTGGGCACAGTCAACATGGGAAGAGAGCAGCCAATGTAAACTCTGACAATGTGTGCCAATGTAGAGCTACCACACCTTCAGATGCAAATCTTAAATTCAAGCAGAAAGTATAGAGCCTCTTACAGCTTAAGGGGGGATGGGTCCTCTTGCAGCAACAGTAGCCCTAAAATCAGAGCCTGGGGTAAGGCAAGGAACCTCTCCCCCTCAATCCCCAACTCCAAGAAAACACTTTAGCGTTTTCAGTTCCAAAATATTATTACAAATATTAATCTCATCATAACCAATGTTAAAAAAAAAAATCCTACCCGACATTTATGACATCATCTCCACATTATATTATGCACATCTCAAATTGTTACTTAAAAATGTATCACTAATAAATAGATTTAAACATAAAAACAACCCCCTCTCAAGGTGCATTTCATTACAGTCATCGTATTCAGTTCTCTCTCGCACACACACACAATAATGAAGGATTTTTGTCAGCAATGTTTTCACCATAAAAAGGGACTGTTTCTTTCCCAGGACACAAAACACACACATGCTAGTAACTGCTTAGCCCAACGGCCCTCAGACCTCACGACATGAGCCTGCTACAGCTGCGCTACATTGATTGGCTGGCGTGGTATCAAACACTCCGCCAATGACAGCCTGATTGTTGGATGTGTACCCCAAACTATCCAATGCTTGGATACAAACCACCTGAGCTAGCAACAAGGTCAAGGGTCATCTTTCTGGTGGACATCTGTCTCTCCAACCAGACATTAGCTTTATAAAAACGTTATGTGTTGCTATAGAAATGCCCTCCCACCTAATCGGGTGAAGTGCTAACAATCTAAATTAGCAAATCACGTCAACTCTTTCCAAGAAGATTGTCCAACTGCAGCGTAGTGTAGGGCCAAAATGAGTTGCATTTGCATGTATCCCCATTGTCAGTACTGACCATTTCATCTACTCCTCCAGGCCACTGTGTGGAGCCTGTCCTAGTTCTGCTTCTGCTCAGTCCAGCTTCTCCAGCACCGCGGGTACGTAGACCAGGCTGAGCTCGGAGCCAAAGTCGCAGACGATGGCGGCGTTGTTCAGCACCACGAGCTGGCGGACCCCCTGGCCGTCGCTGCTCTGGCCCAGGTAGACCGTCTGGAGAAGGTCCCCAAAGTTCAGGTCCCAGAAGGACACACAGCCCTGGCCCCCTGTCACCAGGAGAGACTCAGAGATCACCCCCAGACTGGCACCGCAGCCCACCTCCTTGGGGAGGGGGGGGAGAAAGAAAGACAGGTTAGGTTTAAAGAAGGAAGGAAAAATTGGGATAGAAGCAGGCGAAGAGGCAAAAACTATCGTTGAATAACAGGAGACTAGTTTACCTGATTTCTCCCAAATTATCCACACACACACAGAGAGACGCACCTGCTGTATGGAGTAGAGCTTGATGCCCGTGCTGCGGTCCCAGATGCAGATGAGGTCGTCGAGGCCGCTGCTGATCACGCACGATGTGGTGCACACCAGCGAGGTCACATCGCCACGGTGACCGTACACGTGGCTCACCCGGCTGCCCGTCAGCACATCCCACAGACAGATTGCTCCGTCCTGCCCCCCACTGGCCAGAACCATGGTCTGCAACACGACAATGACATACTTCACATGGGTCATATTCATTAAGTACAAACAGAAAAAAGTGGACTGCTATGGGGAGGGACTACCTGGAGTTGTTCATAAGAAATCCTAATTTTCCGTTGCAAAACGTTTTGCTACGATGTGCCCTAGTAAGGGGGGCTTACACTTGAATGGATTTTGATCGGAAAGGAGTACCTTAGGCCGCGTTTACACAGGCAGACTTTTAACCAATGAGACCAGCTCTGAAAAAGATCTGATTTGAAATGATTTGATGTGATTGGTCAAAAGACCAATTAGTGTAAAAAATAATAATATTGGGCTGCCTGTGCCTTAGTGACTCTCCTGCACACCCAGCAAGACTGGTACAGGTTTGGAAAAGGTGGAATTTTAGGAGCAAGGTGAGCCCATTGCATAACTAACCTTCTGGGGGAATTCTTAAAGGGAGCAGATTTTGGGTTGGAACGCAGCCAGACAACAGTCTAGCCATTGGAACACAGCTTTGGGGGACATGGCTGTACCATTGGACTGCCCGATGGGGGGGATACAGACTGTACCATTGACTAACCTGGTCTATGTAGATGGCAGTGATTCCCCCAGAGTGGCCCTGGAGCGTGAAGAGACAGCATGAGTCCTCCAGACGATACACCTGACACACAGGGACAAACAGCAGGGTTTTATTGTGTGAGCGTTGATTTTATACTGTATTATCATGGAAACAGTTGGTGAACGATATACACGTGTGTTTCTGTGACCGTGTTCTCCCTCACCCTGACGGTGTGGTCCTGGCTGCCCGTTACCACTCTGCCGGCAGCGGCTCGCAGCACCGTGATGGGTTTCTGGTGGGCACACTGCACCGAGCGCGTCAGCTGGCATGAGATCACATCCTCACTGCTGTAGCAGGGCGAGGGCGGTATGTTACTACGCCCGGGGGGACCTGGCACCACACACACACACCCAACATAGATAACACACATTACAGACGTCTAGAGTTAAAACGCTCCGAAAGTCAGAATGTCACAAACGTCAAAAGTAAACATGTCTGGAGACACCTTACTTGATAATTAGCTAACTACACTATTTATAGCTACCGTTGTACTGCCCTGTCAATAACGTCTCCAAAAATGACCAGGTGACTCCAGTTGTTGACATTTTACAGATTGTGACACAATCGACTTTCCAAGCATATTAGACATACACTGAGTGTACAAAACATTACGAACACCTTCCGAATATTGAGTTGCACCCCCTGTTGCCCTCAGAACAGCCTCAACTCATGGAATCTACAAGGTCTCGAAAGTGTTCCACATGGATGCTGGCCCATGTTGACTCGAATTCTTCCCACAGTTGTGTCAAGTTGGCTGGATGTCCTTTGGGTGGTGGACCATTCTTGATACACACGGGAAACTGTTGAGCGTGAAAAACCCAGCAGCGTTGCAGTTCTTGACACACTCAAAATGGTGCGCCTGGCACCTACTACCATACCCCATTCAAAGGCACTTAAGTCTTTTGTCTTGCCCTTTCACCCTCAATGACACACATACTCAATCCATGTCTCAAGGCTTAAAAATCATTATTTTACCTGTCTCCTCCCCTTCATCTATACTGATTGAAGTGGATTTAACAAGTGACATCAATAAGGGATCATAGCTTTCACCTGGTCAGTATATATCAAGGAAAAAGCAGGTTCCTAATGTTTTGTACACTCTGTGAATATTGACATCATTGGGTCGTTTGACAGTGTGTGTGAAGCTCACCTCTGTACTGCAGTAAGCCCAGAGGCTTGTTGATGTCGACAGTGAAGAAGTCTAGAGAGCCGTCGAGTCTGGCCGCCACAAGCCTGTTGTTGAGGAAGGCCAGGGCCGTGATCCCCGAGACGCCATCTTCATTACTGCAGCGTAACGAGCCCTCCACTGCGTCCCACAGCTAACCACATAACACATTAGTGCAGCGTAACGAGCCCTCCACTGCGTCCCACAGCTAACCACATAACACATTAGTGCAGCGTAACGAGCCCTCCACTGCGTCCCACAGCTAACCACATAACACATTAGTGCAGCGTAACGAGCCCTCCACTGCATCCCACAGCTAACCACATAACACATTACTGCAGCGTAACGAGCCCTCCACTGCGTCCCACAGCTAACCACATAACACATTAGTGCAGCGTAACGAGCCCTCCACTGCATCCCACAGCTAACCACATAACACATTACTGCAGCGTAACGAGCCCTCCACTGCGTCCCACAGCTAACCACATAACACATTACTGCAGCGTAACGAGCCCTCCACTGCGTCCCACAGCTAACCACATAACACATTAGTGCCCTGGCCTTTTCTCACTTTCTCTGTGCCAATTTCTCCTACTGACTCTCTCTCCTCTTGCAAATATTGTTTCCTGCTTGCTCATTATAACTACCTCCTCTCTTTCCATCTCATCCACTCCCACTGCACCCATCCAGTTGTTTCTTTCTGTTCTACAAGGGAGCATAATAAAGTGTCTAGTGACGGTGTAGGGGCTAGGGGGGGATGATCTGGGATTCGGTCTCACCTCCAGTTTGCCGTTGCTCCTCCCAGCAGCGATGAGGTTCCCCCGGAGCTCCATGGCCCACACGGCGCTTTCCCAGTCCGGGGTTCCCTGGCCCTGTGGAGCAGGAGGCTGGATGTACCCCAGGCTGCGTCTCCTCTGGGGAGGGGGTCCCGACAGGGGTGAGGAGGAGGGGTAGGAGGCAGTGAGGCCCAGCGAGGGAAGCTCGTGCTCCAGGTAGGCCTTCTCCACCAGCCCCCCGAAGTCAAAGCCATCCCTGGGCGGGGTGAGGAGGTGGTGGGAGGGGGGCTGGGAGTCAAAGTTGGTGTCGATGAGGGGGGTGAGGTCGGGTTGGTTCTCAAAGAGGGCAGGACGTGGGGTGGTCCGCCGCCTGAGGGGGTAGCCCTCGTCGAAAACCCCACCCCCTGGTTCTGTCCCGCCCCCCAGATTTTCAGATTCGGCCACACCCACGGCGTCCCAACCATCCCGCTGCTCCCAGCAGCCACTGCTGCTACTCCGCCGCAGCCTGACAGAGAGACAGTTTAATGTTCAGACCAGGAGGCTGGATATGCATATAGGAGAACAGGTTGGAAGACATGTAGGAAGAAATAAAGGACATGGGAATGGGACGAAGGGAGAACACATAAAAACTATGCTGAAAAAAACCCATCTAATGACTTGTACTTACATATGTAAAGTTAATATTGTACATTTATTATTAAAATAATACAAGTTGTACGCCGAAGAGGTAGGTGGTGCCAGGCCAAAAAAGTAAACATTATGCATGAATACAAGCATGAACTGTCCATAGGTGTGTGTATGTACGTGTGTGTATGTAATCCTGTATCGGCCAAGGTGACCTTGTGGATATGGTATGTGTGTGCGTGTCTTACCCATGTTTAGGAATGACGGTGAGGCAGTCTCCAGTCTGAGTGTCCCACACACGGATCTGTCCTGCCAGACAACAACTGGCCAACAGCATGCCATCACTCGCCAGACACTCTATATCCTAGAGAGAGATATAGAGATATAGAGAGAGAGATATAGAGAGAGAGAGATATAGAGAGAGACATAGAGAGAGAGATAGAGAACGCAGAGGAGAGATACTCGTAAATATTCATGCAAATGAACAATGGTATTTGTGTCAGCGTGTGTGTGTGCCCAGGCTCTCACCATGCTGTGTCCACGCAGCAGCAGGGGGGAGATCTCGCTGATGGGTGGCGAGTAGCCGTAGTCGTCGCAGGGCAGGTCACCGTGGCGACGGCGTCCGTGGGCCACGCCGTTCTGGCCGTAGTTGCGTGAACAGAGGACCCGGTAGAGACAGAAGAGCAGCAGCACCAGCAGAACCCCTGCCGCCAGGCCCAGAGCTGCTACCCTAAAGAGAGAGAGACAGACAGGGTTAATAACCTGTTTGCTGCCTTCTCCATACGTGCCAATAAAGCTGGTTTGGATTGCATTGACATAGAGAGCAGGTTAAGCGTGTGAAGAGAGAGCACGTTACAGACAAACAGAGAGTACCAATGACGGGGAGACCAAGCCATCACGTAGCCCGCACAGAGCATCTTACAATAGAAAGACTTGAACGTTGAGAGAGGTGTGAACTTGACGCAATGACGTACCGACATAAATCATCAGCTCGTCAGAATGACATTCCATAACATGACCGACTGTTCATTGTCCCTCCGTGAGGAAAGCAGAGCCGTATGTAATGGGTCCAGTGTGTCCCTCTAGTGGAGACGGGGGTAAAGGCAGAAGCCTAAACAGCACCTGTAGTGTAGAATGAGTCACTGCCATGACAACAGGGCCTGACGCACTGGTGAGACCAGCTCGACGTGCAATACCAGTCCTGAAACCACGGCAGAGTCTGATTGGTCCAGCACACGTACTCTCCCACACATGCTCATGCATGGAGTCAGCGTGTACACACTGACTTTATTGTCCCCTTAGGGAAACGTTGTACCCATGTGGTGTGCACACTGGCTGCACATGTTCAAGCCAATCAGACCACTTCAGTGGAAGTATGCAAATGTGGACCGTTGAGAGCCAGGGACAAAATTGCTGTTTTTCCCCACCTTATGGTTGCACTTCCATTCACACTACAACAGAAAGCAGCCTTTCCATTCACACTACCACAGAAAGCAGCCTTTCCATTCACACTACAACAGAACGCAGCCTTTCCATTCACACTACAACAGAACGCAGCCTTTCCATTCACACTACAACAGAAAGCAGCCTTTCCATTCACACTACAACAGAAAGCAGCCTTTCCATTCACACTACAACAGAAAGCAGCCTTTCCATTCACACTACAACAGAACGCAGCCTTTCCATTCACACTACAACAGAAAGCAGCCTTTCCATTCACACTACAACAGAACGCAGCCTTTCCATTCACACTACAACAGAAAGCAGCCTTTCCATTCACACTACCACAGAACGCAGCCTTTCCATTCACACTACCACAGAACGCAGCCTTTCCATTCACACTACAACAGAAAGCAGCCTTTCCATTCACACTACAACAGAACGCAGCCTTTCCATTCACACTACAACAGAAAGCAGCCTTTCCATTCACACTACAACAGAACGCAGCCTTTCCATTCACACTACAACAGAAAGCAGCCTTTCCATTCACACTACAACAGAAAGCAGCCTTTCCATTCACACTACAACAGAAAGCAGCCTTTCCATTCACACTACAACAGAAAGCAGCCTTTCCATTCACACTACAACAGAAAGCAGCCTTTCCATTCACACTACAACAGAACGCAGCCTTTCCATTCACACTACAACAGAAAGCAGCCTTTCCATTCACACTACAACAGAAAGCAGCCTTTCCATTCACACTACAACAGAACGCAGCCTTTCCATTCACACTACAACAGAACGCAGCCTTTCCATTCACACTACAACAGAACGCAGCCTTTCCATTCACACTACAACAGAACGCAGCCTTTCCATTCACACTACAACAGAACGCAGCCTTTCCATTCACACTACAACAGAAAGCAGCCTTTCCATTCACACTACAACAGAAAGCAGCCTTTCCATTCACACTACAACAGAAAGCAGCCTTTCCATTCACACTACAACAGAACGCAGCCTTTCCATTCACACTACAACAGAAAGCAGCCTTTCCATTCACACTACAACAGAAAGCAGCCTTTCCATTCACACTACAACAGAACGCAGCCTTTCCATTCACACTACAACAGAACGCAGCCTTTCCATTCACACTACAACAGAAAGCAGCCTTTCCATTCACACTACCACAGAAAGCAGCCTTTCCATTCACACTACAACAGAACGCAGCCTTTCCATTCACACTACAACAGAACGCAGCCTTTCCATTCACACTACCACAGAAAGCAGCCTTTCCATTCACACTACAACAGAACGCAGCCTTTCCATTCACACAACAGAAAGCAGCCTTTCCATTTGAGGCTTGAAATGATGTTAGAAAATGATCATACTAACGTAACTCCATCACCACCACAGGCCTAACATAATAAAATAGTGTCTAACATTGATTGGCAACCAGTTTATTTGTTTATGACTATTGTAAACAGGCTTAGGGAGATTCTCTGAAAATAACACTGAGTCCACCTTCCAAAGGAAGCTGTCCTTGATTGGACAGCCATAGATTCTACTTTAGACGACAGATCCTACTTTATTCTGGGAGAACCATCCAGGCCCCTCCTCCTTGACCTGACCCAACGATTCTAATAGATCAATCTCCATCTGTGCCTGGCCTGTGTTCCAGAGATGACCTTCACCTCTGTGAGCTTTATCTCAGATATGAACCGTGAACACGGATCTGGGTTTCACAGATGACCATGACCTGATGAATATGATTCAAACCGCCCACTTCCAATGAAAAGCCTCCCTGGCGTTACACATCACAGTGGACACAGTTCCAAAGTTGGATCCATTTTAACATGCTATTGGTCAAGGATGTAGTATACTGCAGGAAAAACACTGGTGGTCTTTGAAAACAATATTACCACCCTTACTTCTCAAACAGCACAGCACCCCCCTGCATAATTCTGTTTGTTCTAATAGAAACATTGACGTTGGCCGTACTGCCTGTTACTTTGAGGAACCTTTGCCCCCTACTAGGGAAAACACAGTTGAGAGACCGTTTCACTCAGTCCAAAAACCACACCAACCATCACCCACTCCACCATGACATCATCAACCCACGGACATCTTACGAGTAACCTGACAGCCAATCAGATGAGCCGGTAGACAGGACCAAAGTCTGTGAGTCAGTGAGGGAGTTCATTTTGCATGGCCCTGTGCCCCGGGTGGGTGGGGGCACCGATGCAAAACCAACCTCGCCCAATATCCAGTCAACTCAACTATAGAGATAAGAGGAAAAAATATATATATTTCTTCCTACCTTTTTTGAGATAACCATTGACACAGTGACAGACTGTTTGGCCTTGTTTCGTTTGCAAGGTTAGAAGGAGAGGAAGAAGAGAGAGGTGTGGGACTAGCGTTGCAAATCCTGGTTGGACGCTTCCGGATTTCCTGCTTATTCCTTCCTGATTCCAGGAATCCTCCAACCAGGATTTGAGGAAAACCAGGGAATTTATTGAAAGTTTCCGGAGTTTTGCAACCCTATGTGGGACAAATGTAAGCCTATACTGTATGAAATGTGGGTTTGGACTGTGTGGATTATCACTGAATCTCTTGGCCTTGAAGCCATAATCGTTCACTATAACATTAATCTTTCGCCTGCACAAGAGCATTAGCATGGACTTTGAAGTGGTGTGCACTGTGCATGGGTGTGTGTGTGTGTGTGTGTGTGTGTGTGTGTGTGTGTGTGTGTGTGTGTGTGTGTGTGTGTGTGTGTGTGTGTGTGTGTGTGTGTGTGTGTGTGAAAAACATGAAGTGCATGGATTGTGGTAGGGGGAATATTAGTCAATCTGTAGTTTGAAGGCGTTGGATATAGAAGTTGGTGTGCGTGTGTGTGTGTGTGTGTGTGTGTGTGAGTATGTCAGTACTGACTTGTAGAGCGTGAGGTCTGCGGGCAGGTCGTTAGTTTTGAGACTGGGCAGCGGGGGGTGGCGTGTGTCCTGGGGGTGACGCGTCTCGATGGCCTCCCGGGGGCTCAGGTGAAGCGTGATGGGGATGACAGGCAGGATGCTGATGTATCTGTTGGACAGAAAGGTAACAAAATGACATTTCCTAACATTAAACAATGAATTCGACCTAACCCAAAAGCATGGTAAGTAGGGTCAACAGTGACACACACACTATGCACATAAGCTCACACACATCCAGTAAACACACACATGCGATAAACACACACACACCCAGTAACTCATTCCAACTCCCCTGACCTACCTCTTTGCCAGAGTAATATTATAGTAGCTGAAGAGCGAGGGCCAGTGTCTGAAAGACAGCTTTCTCCAGCCCTCCTCATCCTCCGCCCCCCAGCTGATCTGGGGCACCAGGGGTGGGGCCTGGTGGGGTACTCCTTCCCTGGGGGCCCCGTGGTGGCCCTGGGACTGGTTCTCTGGAAGCGGGGTGGGTTCAGCGGGGGCAGGGAGGACACTGAGGGTGCTGGCATGGTCCCCTCCTGGTCCAGGGAAGACCGGGGCTACTCCCAGGTGGGGGGGCAGACCCCCGGCCCCGCCCTCCCCCAGGGGGCTCTGTTCAGACACCTGGGCTGCCAGGTAGGTACGGAGGCCAGCGGGGTCCGTGTAGGCCAGGATGCCAATCCAGATCACTGTACCCACCTACAACAATACAGGGATAGAGGGACATGTCAACGCATACAGTGGACTACTTCAAGGAAGTACTGTAAATGTTCAGACAGTCATACAGAGAACGACAAATACTGACAGGCGAGACAGACCGTAGCACACGCAGACACGACAGCCCAGCAGGCTGACTCTGTGAAAAGGCCATGAGACAGACCCTCAAGGCTTTTTCACACTGCATGTTCTTATCCCAGTGCTAACTCACCCTCCTTTCACACAAGCATTTGTTAACACTGGACTAAGTGAAACTAGGGTAGCAAAATTCCGGAAAATCCAGTTGGAAGATTCCCGGAATCAGACGGGAATAAGCAGGAAATCAGTAGTCTTCCAAACCTAATTTCTGAAAAGCCTGTGCATTTTCCAAAATAATCGTGCAACCCTAACTTAAACGGTCTTTTCAGGAAGTGCCTCCAGCCAGTCTCACCATGATGAAGCGCTGGGCCAGACGCGTGCGGGCCAGGAAGTAGACCACACGGAGCCTCTTGGGCAGACGCAGGTTCCTGAAGGCGGGCGTCTGCAGGGTGATGGTGTGGGGCGAGGGCCGTGGGGGAGGAGGCGCCTCCCGAGGGCGCAGGGGGCCCGGTTTGGGAAGGGGCATCCCCGCCTCGGCCGGAAGACGCCGGTTCAGATCGGCCAACTGTGTGTGAGAGGACAGTTTTAGGGTGCGCGGGCATGTGGGAGTGTGCAACACGTATGAGAGTACAAGTATGTGAGTACATGTGTATGGATTAGTGTTAGAGTATACATGTGTATATGACTGTAACAGGGGAACAAGGTGCATAAAGAGAGACTGTCAATATTTTAAAGAGCACTGTAGACTGAAGAAATGACTCATGTCTCAAGAGACCTCACCTTCACATGGCAAATGTGTGTGTCTATGACCTCACCTCCATGCTGTAAATTACTAAGGAAAGCACTGTTGACAGTGTGTGTGTGTTCACCTCCATGCTGTAAATTACTAAGGAAAGCACTGTTGACAGTGTGTGTGTGTTCACCTCCATGCTGTAAATTACTAAGGAAAGCACTGTTGACAGTGTGTGTGTGTTCACCTCCATGCGTCGGATGTCAATGGAAAGAACTGTGGTGAAGAAAAACATCTGAAGGAAGAAGTCAGACACCAGCCCCACCACAGCAAACAGACAGAACTCCTGGAAACACAGAAATAAACAGGCCGCTCATAACATACACAGTAGAAGTGGGTGTGTGCATGTTGTGTGGCAGTATGCTCTACTCTGTCTATGTGAATGAAAGTGTGCGTCTACCTGGGTTCATACACCAGTGTGTGATAGATCGGTGTGTGTGTGTGTTACCTGGATAGCAGGCACCAGGGTGAAATATCCTATGAGGATGATGCACAGCTCTGTGGCCATGTTCTTCATGATAGACCAGCTCTCATTACTAAGGCCTGGAGAGGGTCAACACAATACCACATTAACAAATGCTTGGATTTCACACACACACACGTTTTGTTCTTCTATCCTCGTGGGGACCTAAAATTAATTTCCATTCCAAATCTTATTTTCCCTAACCCTAAACCTAACACTTACCATAACCCTAACCTGTAACCCTAACCCCTTACCCTAATTGTTATTATCATATATATATATTCATTCTGGTCATTTTTACCCCTTTTTATCCCCGATTTTGTGATATCCAACTGGTAGTTACAGTCTTGTCCCGTCACTGCAACTCCCATACGGTCTCGGGAGAGGCGAAGGTCGAGAGCCATTCGTCCTCCGAAACACAACCCCGCCAATCCGCACTGCTTCTTGACACACTGCTCGCTTAACCCAGAAGCCAGCCGCATCAATATGACGGAGGAAACCGAAGTCCGCCACAAGGAGTCGCTAGAGCGCAATGGGACAAGGACATCCCGGCCGGCCAAACCCTCCCCTAACCCGGACGACGCTGGGCCAATTATGTGCCGCCTCAGGGTTCTCCCGGTTGCAGCCGGCTGCGAAACAGCCCGGGATCGAACCCTGGTCTGTAGCGACGCCTCAAGCACGATGTAGTGCCTTAAACCGCTGCGCCACTCAGGAGGCACCCTTACCCTAATTCTAACCATAAAATATCCTTTGTCCTCATGGGGCCATGGGAAAGAGAATGTTCCTTGTTTTACTATCCTCGTGGGGACTTATGGGGATTTTAGGTCCCCACAATGATAGAAGAACCAACCCACACACACTCTTACCCTGAGCGATGCGTAGTTTGACCTCCAGGTCAACAGGGGTGGACACCACAGACTTGGTGAGAACCAGGACGTTCTCCAGCCCTATCACCACCACCAGATAGGGGAAGATCTCACTGACAGAGAGAGAGACAACATGATTACAAGGCTGTTGTGAATAATACTTCATAATCTCATTTGAGTAACCAGTGCTCTCAGATTACTTATTTGTGGATCAGGTGATAGATGCAAGTTTGGATGTTAGGGTGGGAGAGAGGTCAGGTTTTTCAATTTGATTGTTGTCATTATGTTTGTCGTACAAATAAAAAACAGGTTAAAAATAGAAAACGGGATATTTAGTAGACAAGAGTACGGATGAAGAAAGACAAAACAGAAGATAAAGACTAAACACACCTGTTATGTGGCCATTGTGTCAATATGCACAACAGTGGGTATGTAGATGTTGGCCCAGTACGCCACATCAATATCTATCCCCGCCCTCTTAAGAATCCCTCCTGCCCTTTAAGTCCACATCTGTTGCCCTTGGTAACACAGTCCCCTGTCACTCACTGTACATTAACATCTGCAGTCCCACAGTCATCCATACAGCTCAATGATCAGGAGATGGTCAGGGGATTTTAGTGTGTGTGTGTGTGTGTGTATGTATATGTGTGTATGTGTGCGTGTGTTTCTTACCCTCCATTGAGTGTGGGCGTCAGGCCGAACAGGGTGCAGAGCCCCACAGACATAAGCAGAGAGCTGAGCACTGTTACCACGGCAGCCAGCGCCAAGCCCCATTTTGACTTCACCATGTCAATTTTACCTGGAGAGAGGAAAAAGTAGAGTTAGCATAGACAGAGTCTACACACACTGGAAGGAAAGAGTTAGCATAGACAGAGGCCACACACACTACAAAGAAGAATGTCTCTGAGCATGAGAGTTTATGCAGCTCTTAGTTTAAATGAGGTAAGAACTGAGATATTTAGATGCCAGATAGTCAGCAGACAAAGCCATCTGCCTCTGTCATTTTTGTCCCCAGGCGGAAACCGTACACTGGCAAACTGGAGAAAAAAGAGTCTAGGGCTCAGATGGCGGGAAGTGTGTGTGTGTGTGTGTGTGTGTGTGTGTGTGTGTGTGTGTGTGTGTGTGTGTGTGTGTGTGTGCCAGCATATTGTTGGCGAGTCTTATCATGGTAGATTATTATGGTGGACTACAGTGTTCCTGTATAGGGGATTATCCCTGGACTAGACAGGAACAGCCTTGGCTAGGACTCGGTCAAACACACACATACACACTAATCTGGGTCTTGGCTCTGTGGCCTTGACTGGGCACAATATCCTAGAGAAAACGAGGGGCCCCCAAAGCAAGAAAGGCGACTTCAGCATTTCATTTGAAACTAATTTCCCCCACCTGTCTTAGTAAGGGGACACATTACTTCAAAGAAGAAGGGATGGAAAGAAGGAAGCATCTTAAACTAATTGAAACTAAGCCAACTCTTTCAGATCAGTGCAGATGAAATGAACATCTAGACTATTGAGATGCCCCTGTGGCGCCCAGACTCCAGTCAGAGACTTACGTGTGGAGAAGTAGATGTAGGCGAACAGTATGATGTAGGTGGTGACCAGGGGGATGAGCTCGGCCATGCCTATCTCCTCCTTGAAGTGCACGTGCACCATGTGGTCCTCGCGCAGGCTGCAGTTCATCGAGGGGTGCAGCTGGCGGAGACGTGCCCGCAGGCTAGACAGGAACCTGGCGTCGTAGCTGCCCAGGACCATGGTGATGGTGTAGGTGACCACTCTCTTCCTGCTATACAGACTCACCCCTGTGTGTTTCACCGGGACGCCAAACAGCAGGTCTAACACACACACACACACACACACACACACACACACACACACACACACACACACACACACACACACAATTAGCATGGAACAATATCAGCATTACCAGTCTGCCTGACACTAGTTGGGGCCAGTGTACGTGAGCAGTGAGGAGCATGCCCAATTTGACTGGAGCACAGAGCGAGATTTCCAAAAGGCTGGAGCGTCGGCCATCTTGCCCTCTCTAATTTCGCTCCAAAAAAGTAGCGCTCACTTCAGGAGCTCAGGGCATGTCCAGCCCAGCATGCATTTGTAGACTACTTGTGTGCTGCTATAGCCCCATGCTTTAGCTACAGCTATGGAGTTCACAAAATATTTTTATAAAGAAACTGATAGAACACACAGGTGCAAAATCAAGGTGACTTACAAAGATGAGGACCGAGAGCAAAAGAGGGAGTGTGGTGATGTAGTGTCTACAACTACAGAATCATTGTGGAATCTGAAAAGACGCGTATCCAGAAAGCATGATAGTATACTTACTACATGTACATGCTAAAAGAAAGGAACGAGGTTTGTAGATAACTAAAGTGTGTCATTGCAGCAAAGTATTTATAAACAAAAAAATCTGATCTCTTAAAAGAGATCTATAAAATAGGCCATAAATATTTTGGCCCAATAGGCCTGGCAATGTTACATTCCCACTTTCAAGGAGCTTTCCGTTTTGATTATTTTGCCTAAAAACCTTTAGGCCTACCTATAGAACATTTTTGGCCAAAAGGGTGTTTAGCAGCTTGCTCTGCAAGCGTGGAGAGGATATTCTCCGCTGCTGGCCCGCTCTCCAGGCACCATCGCATGAAGACACAGACTGGCGTGTATTCAAAACATTTATTAAAAGGCACTGTAGACAGACTAATAAGGCATTTTTCATTTAATTTGTATTTAATTCTAAGTAAGTCACAGCCTAAATGTACAATTAACAGACTATAATGATTTAATACAACTAAATGTTATTTAAATGCTGAGCGCTTTATGTCCCTACCAGCCTGGTGTCGCATTCACAAACGCTTCACAATGTATTTCTTTATAAGCTATAGCCTTGAAATAATTGAAATAATAGCCTAAATAATTCATTTTTGTTCCTTGTTAGGCTCCCTGTCTGGCTCCTGACCTATTTAGAGTGTTTATATGCTGTTTAATATGACATGTAGCTATTTGAAATTATGTTCGCTTCTTACATTTACATGTTTATTCAAATACCTTTCATTCAAATCCATATGGTTTGGTTTCAATACTTTAAAAAACAATTGGTACACCATAGTGCCCTCAAAGCTCATCACTAAGCTAAGGACCCTGGGACTAAACATCTCCCTCTGCAACTGGATCCTGGACTTCCTGACGGACCACCCCCAGGTGGTAAGGGTAGGTAACAACACAACTGATCCATGCTGATCCTCAATACGAGGGCCCCTCAGGGGTGCGTGCTCAGTCCCCTCCTGTACTCCCTGTTCACCCATGACTGCATGGCCAAGCACGACTCCAACACCCTCATTAAGTTTGCCGACGACAACGATGAGACAGCCTATAGGGAGGAGGTCAGAGACCTGGCAGTGTGGTGCCAGGATAACAACCTCTCCCTCAACGTGATCAAGACAAAGATGATAGAGCCCCATTCTCATCGACGGGGCTCTAGTGGAGCAGGTTGAGAGCTTCAAGTTCCTTGGTGTCCACATCACCAATGAGTATCATTATCCAAACACACCAAGACAGTCATGAAGAGGACAAACAACCCCTATTCCCCCTCGGAGACTGAAAAGATTTGGCATGGGTCCTCAGATCCTCAAAAATGTTCTACAGCTGCACCATCGAGAGAATCCTGACTGGTTGCATCACCGCCTGGTATGGCAACTGCTCGGCCTCCGACTGCAAGGCACTACAGAGGGTAGTGCATACGGCCCAGTACATCACTGGGGCCAAGCGTCCTGCCATTCAGGACCTCTATACCAGGCGGTGTGAGAGGAAGGCCCTAAAAATTGCGAAAGACTCCAGTCACCTTAGTCATAGACTGTTCTCTCAGCTACCGCACCGCAAACGGTACCAGAGTGCCAAGTCTAGGTCCAAAAGGCTTCTTAACAGCTGCTACCCCCAGGTCAAAAGGCTATCCGGACTATTTGCATTGAAACCCCCACCCTGCTGTTACTCTGTTTATCTATGCATAGTTACTTTACCTCTGCCTACATGTAGATATTACCCCAATTACCTCAACTAACCTGTGCCCCCGCACATTGACTCTGTACCTGTACCCCCTGTATATAGGCCGTCAATGTAAATAAGAATTTGTTCTTAACTGACTTGCCTAGTTAAATAAAAGGTTAAATATAGCCTCGCTACTGTTATTTTATTGTTGCTCTTTAATTATTTGTTATTTTTCACTAGCAAATATTTGAACACTTATTTTTCTTAAAACTGCATTGTTGGTTAAGGGCTTGTAAGTAAGCATTTCACTGTAAGGTCTACACCTGTTGTATTCGGCGCATATGTCAAGTCCAGGTCAAGTCAGGTCCAGGTAGTCACAAAAATAGATGGGTGTTGGTTAAATTGTGATTTTAATAAATGGAGCAAATTTGGGGCGTGTTTTTAGAGGAAAGGACATGGAGCCCAAGCACCGCTCCATTAGCGATGAGCGGCTCTGCTCACACGCTCTGGTTGGGGCTCAATGAGCATTAGCCAAAGGGATACAAAAGGATACTTCCTCTGCTCTGCCCTCCATTTACCTCACCCCTCCCTTCCCTGCCTCCCCTCTCTACCTCTCAGTGTGGCAGAGGTGTGCAGTCCTTTGGGTTCGTGCTGGTGGACGGTCTTCAGCAGGTCGGGGTCAGAGTCAAACAGCTCCCGCTGGTTCTGCCAGTAGTTGCCAGGGGAGACCAGCAGACAACCGTGCTCCGGCAGCACTCTCTGCATACGCCGTAACCCCGGCAACAGGTCCGTCACCTGCAGGCAGAGCGCCTCCAAGCTCCTGACCCCAGAACTGCAAAGAGACGAGAGGTAAGTCCGGTCAAGTCAAGGTGCATTTTAAGATAGAGCAAGCTAAAGGTGGAGAGAGACATTGGATGTGCGTGTCTAGTTTCCCATACCCGTCGTCGTGTACATGGTTGCGGATCTCCTCCAGCAGGCTGAACACGCGGCCCAGTGGGGAGCGGAACACGTCCACAGGGACCAGCGTACTGTCCCAGGGAGACACGGCTGCCTTCACCAGGACCGGCTGGATGTAGGCCACCGGAGGACCCCGATACTGGAGGAACAGAGCCATAGAGGGTTTTGAAAAACATGAGTTAGTTATTTTACAGTCCCTTTTTCAGTTGGTATTTCAAAGAATTCAATGCAATTGGTAACTACCTGGTACCAAATGGTACTTAGTGGTGTTAGTTAAATTTTTAAAGATCCTGATGTTACAAATGTACTGTGTAAACAGTCAAGCCATGTGGGTACTTTAACCATCAGTCTTACCCAGTCAGGCCGCTCGCCGAGGTCTCCCTGGGGCTCATGGGAAGGGACGGTGTAATCTCGGACCCGTGTGGTGAACTCCACCGGCCCGGTCCCCGGCAGAGGCAGCCGCAGCAGGGGGTAACTGAGAGAGGGGGGAGAGAGCGATGACATGGGAGAACGTGGGATTGGAGAATAAGTGACAGCGGGGTCTGAATATTAGTTACAGGCCTGAGTATTGCGAATTCTTATCACAGCACTAAAATATACACCCTCTACCAAAATGATCATTGCCTTACAGTTAAATGTACACCGAACAAAAACATAAAAATGCAATATGGAACAATTTCAAAGATTTGACTGAATTACAGTTCATATAAGGAAATCAGTCAATTGAAATAAATTCAGGCCCTAAATCTATGGATTTCACATGACTGGGAATACATATATGCATCAGTTGATCACAGATACCTGAGAAGAAACGGTAGGGGCGTGGATCAGAAAACCAGTAGTATTTGGTGTGACCATTACTTGCCTCATGTAGCACGACATCTTTAGCATAGAGTTGATCAGGCTATTGCGAAGTTACTGGATATTGGCGGGAACTGGTACAAGCTGCCGTACACATCGTTCCAGAGCATCCCAAACATGCTCAATGGGTGACATGTCTGGAGAGTATGCAGGCCATGGAAGTACTGGGACATTTTCAGCTTTCAGGAATTGTGTACAGATCCTTGCGACATGGGGCTGTGCATTATCATAATGAAAAATTAGATGATTGCGGCGGATGAATGGGCACGACAATGGGCCTCAGGATCTCGTCACGGTATCTCTGTGCATTCAAATCACCATCGATAAAATGCGATTGTATTTGTTGACCGTAGCTTATGCCTGCCTATATCATAACCCCACCATTGGGGAATTCTTTTCACAATAGCAAACCGCTCACCCACACGATGCCATCTGCTGGTACAGTTGAAACCGGGATTCATCCGTGAAAAGCACACTTCTCTAGTGTGTCAGTGGCTATCGAAGGTGAGCATTTGCCCACGGAAGTTGGTTGCGATGCCGAACTGCAGTTAGGTCAAGACCCTGGTGAGGACGACGAGCACGCATATGAGCTTCCCTGAGACGGTTTCTGACAGTTTGTGTAGAAGTTCTTCGGTTGTGCAAACCCACAGTTTCATCAGCTGTCCGGGTGGCTGATCTCAGACGATCCCACAGGTGAAGAAGCCGAATGTGGGCTAACTGCACACTCACTCGAAACATCTGTGGTATTGTGTTGTGTGAAAAAACTGCACATTTTAGAGTGGATTTTTATTGTCCCCAGCACAAGGTGTAATGATCATGCTGTCTAATTAGCTTCTTGATATGCCACACCTGTTAGGTGGATGGATTATCTTGGCAAAGGTGAAATGCTCACTAACAGGGATATAAACAAATTTGTGCACAAAATTTGACAGAAATTCTGCGATCTTTTATTTTAGCGCATGAAACCAACACTTTACATGTTGCATTTATATTGTTGTTCAGTATAATAACACATGTATGTGTATATAAGCATCCCTGAGTGTGTGAAGTCGGTGCCACTGCCTCCCCTGTCCTTTGTTGGCAGATTGGGCATTAACTAGAGACCGACACCCTGTTTCCCTGGGATGGTAACGTTATAATAATCAAGCTTCACACTTATTATTCCTGGCATGAATTCACGCTTCATCCTTAATTATTATAACGTTACCATCCTAACATATACGCTTCAAACTTTATGAACTACACCCGATGACATAAAAACTTAGCTAACACAGCGCGGGATTGCCTTCCCTCCAAAAGTGTGTTGCTACAATAAGGATCCCCGTTACAACAGTTATTAGCTACGTAGTTCCGCTTCTCTTATCATTTCCCCGCACAGCGGACACGTAAACAATTCAAACACAAAACAACGACATAACCTGCAAGTCTAACTGTCAGTTACACAATTCAAACACAAAACAACGACATAACCTGTAAGTCTAACTGGCAGTTACAGGGGTTTGCTCTTATGAAACACACAGATTTGCAGGATTTAGTAGACCGATACACTCTCACGTGCCGAATTGCACACCCACACACAGACACAGGAACGAACACACACACATACACTTAATGAGAAAAGGATTGAAGGGGTTTAGTGCTTAATATGTATGCCAATACCATATCCACTCATGAAGGTGTGTTTGTAAAACATGAGTCTAACTAATGCCCACTAATTCCACCCTAATGCATGAGTAGGTAACTACAACCTTTTATCTCAGTTTGTCATCATCTTCACTCAATCATTCTTCTAGAAAGGCCCACTTTCTAGGGCCCATTTGTCCTGCAAACAAACTCATGAGAAACTCAATGAGAAAACACACACACACACACACACACACACACACACACACACACACACACACACACACAAAACCAACAAGTCCATTAAGTTCAAGGGCGCCTCCAAAATTCATGGACAGCTACGAGGCTAAGACAAACAGCCAGAGTGACAGTGCTGCATTTGTCTGCCTCTGTCAGGTCATTGGGTTCATTTTACCACGACCGGAAATGATGATGACAGCCTGGCAATACTGTAGCAAAGGGATGAAGGTAGGTACAAATTTGGATGATGCCACAACCATAGCCAGTTTAAATCTCTGTGCCACCTAGTTCTATAAATATCCGGACCTTATGAGTGGAAATCTACAATTGTGTAATTGTATTACCCCTCGAGAGCAGACTACCCCACTGAGAAGGGTATAGGCCTTGCTCTATTGCTGAGAAGTTGTAGCCCACCTCCAAAGACGAGCAAAAGCATTTCAAACCTCTTGAATAATTAACTAAAGATTCCAACAGGTCATTGGGAAATTGATTTTCATGTGAGGACTAACACACTGAAACGTTTCTGGGTGTTCTATATACTAAACACTGACTCAGTATCCTGACCTGCAGTTTGCATAGTTCCAAAGTATAGTACAACAAATAAAATCTTATTGGTCACATATTAAGCAGATGTTTTTGCGGGTGTAGCGAAATGCTTGTGTTTTTTTTAATAGTGACGTGACTGACAGTGTTGCTCAATATCTTAGTTCTTTAACACTCTTTCATCCTGGTTCTTTGGCAGCCTGTCAGGCCTGGGGCCACGGGATACACATTTCTCTTTGAGGACACTACACCCTCTCTCCCACTCGCTCGCTCTCCCTCTCTAAGGTCACTGTAATGCCACAAAGGGCTTTTGTTTTGCAGCAGGAGCCCCCACCTCCTGGGAGGCAGATGGAGGGCCAGGAACACACATATAGGCCTATTCTCCAGGGGTCACTTTCTCACAGCCTCTGCTGTGTCTCTCTTTTTAACTCTGCTCCCACCCCCTTAATTCCCTGCACTCAGTGCAGCCGTCAGCCAGCCGTGCTTTTGGCACTGCACTGCTGCCTCCATGGTTCCACGCTGTAACGTATTCGTTCCATCCTGTCCTGACTTCTCATCTGTTACGGGGTTGACCTCTAATGTGGAACTCTGAGGTGGAAAAGTGTGTGTTCTGTTCGCGAGTGCTGATTTATGTGTATGGCTATGGCCGTTTCATTTAGTTGACTGGGTTTTGCAGGGTCTGCTCCTTTTTCTCCCAGCTCTGTTGTTTACCTCTTTTTTTATTTTCATCCATCCACTTCTCTTCTCCTGACCTACCATCTCACCTCTGCCCATGTTGATAAAAAAGTAGATACAATTGTTTCACAACTTGCCTTAAACCAACAATGAATGTGTTCAGAGAAAGCAGTACAAGAACTCTTGAAGATGCCCATCCCCAGAACGCCCATCCCCAGAACGCCCATCCCTTCCTCAGACGTACCAGCAGGCGAGGATACTGGCGGAGGTGAAGAGGATGATGGGCACCGGATAGGAGGCGCACAGCAGCCCGTGGCGGTAGAACGCCGCGGAGATCTTCTCCCGCAGCCGCTCTCTCACCGTCATCCTGTGGGGCGGGGTCAGCTGCCGGCCATCAGGGGGCGCCGTGCGCGGGTGGGCAAGGACGGAGCGCCGCGGGGCATCCAGGGACCTAGGGAACCACAGAGACGAGATGTGTGGGTTAATACAAACTCAGATGATACCTGGGTTGGGGTCAATTCAAATTGAATGCAGTCAATTCAGGAAGTGATTTGAATTTAAAATGAATAAATGGAAAGAGCTTTGAATTAAAGCAATGAACATAGGTATTTTTTTTCAATTATTGAATTGGAATTTAATTTTACTTCCTGAATTTGAATTGGCCTCAACCCTGGAGGACACTCACCACATAATCAGTTGCTGCTGAACGTAGCCTGTGTTCATGTTGCTTTGGACGGGTCTGCCTTATTACCAATTTATTACACAAAACACCTCAAACCCCTGTATGGCCACACACTGCAGAAACCAAAGAGAAGCCCTCTAACTCCCTGTCCCATCAGAAACACCATAGATATCAGAAAAAGTGCCTTTCTGTCCCAGTACCTGTTCAGGGGGAAGCTTGGCTGCCTCTCACGCTCTCTCGTGCCTGTTTGGCCTTTGTCCCCCAAAAGCACCGGATTTTAAAAGGTTTCACAGAGATCCTTGACTTAAAACAACAGAGCCCTATTTCAGGCACCACAGCCAAAGTGTGACTGACTGGCTCAGCTCTACTCCCTGAGAACTCTGGAAACATTCCTCTGGGGAAATTAGCCTACCTCTGGAGCGGCTTGATCTTCCACTATAAATACTCTATATACAGTAAACACAGCAGGCAGCACAACACACATACCAACACAATGGGTAGAGTGTAAACCGAGGGTTCAATTTATTCAAAGAGACCTAGAGTGCCTTGACTCACCCCATTTTTACTTTGTTCTACATATTGACCTGATATCTAGCCTGTAGGTCCCCATTATGCCCTGTGCGTCCATCTCCTCAGTCCTTCCCTGGTGTTGTGGTGCAGGAAAGCGAGGCCTGAGTTGGCAGGTGCTCAACAACATCTCCGTCAGTGAGTTAATCCGGGATAGGAAACGCCACGACAACGCTCACAGGTCTACGCCCCCACCCTCTCTACCTCTTTTCCCCTAGTCTCTCCATCCTGCAGCTACACGGGTGAGGCAGACTTAACAGGTAACACTCTACACACATCAGGCAGGCAGTCAAGTCAGTCTGCACATGATAGTGAGTCAGTGTATACATCAGACTATGAGGCATTTTAAGACAAAAAAAACGACTGGACCCAGCCAGCAATACCACAGAGACTTTATGATGCCAAGTCTTGAGACATGTGCCACTATGGATTCCAGTAGCCCAGCTCAGGGAGGGGGCAGCAGTTTACCTTCAGTAGGCCTACTTGCTTAACCACTCATACAGAAAACAATACAGCTTCTGACAAAACAGAGCATGTCATTATGTTCCAAAAGCACATGTGCGAGAAAGTCAGGGACAAAAATGTCTCCCAAAACCATAAACCTCGTCTTTACATAGTAGCCTGTGTGTACTGTAGATATGCTGCTCTGAAGAAGAGTGTGGCTGAAATAAACCAAATAAATGCTTACCTCCTAACGATGCTTCCTAAAATCCCCAGTTTGAAGGCATCACTGGATCCTATACAGTCCATTCCCATGATCCACACCTGTGTAAAGGGTCTTAAAACCCAACGTAAAAAAGCTAAGACTCCTGGCAAGTAGCACCAGAAATGCTGAGATTTTAGGCTGCATTGAGAAGCAGCAAGATTGTATTTCAGCTCCCTTCTCCCATAGTGAACTGAGTACTTGCTCCTCAACTCTAATGCCCCATAACTGTACAGACCATTCTTGAGTCAATGTCAGCTGGGACTAATGGCTGCGGGCTTTATTGCGACACAACACATTTACAGACACCAATTTACAAACACACAGGGAGCAAACTGGCCCAGTCAATCAGTAACCACTATTATAATCAATGAAAATGGCAAAAACCCGGTCCAAAAACTACAATGTAAACGTTGAGCGACCCGTCATAAAGGCTTTAGTGATGAGACACAATGAATATTTAAATGGAAAATCAGTGGGCCTATGTAGTGTACTACGTAGTGTACTGCGCAAAAAAACTAAACTCCTTAACATTCACATACTGAGTTGAATAAAATATCTGCTTTTATTAAAGAAAACTGTATACAACGTGAATGTGTGGATCTGTGTGGTATAAACATGCATGAAACATATGAATGAATGGGAGAAGTGTGTCTGAAAATGTGAAAGTGTACAAAATGTCAATAAGTCTATAATTGACTTTAGGCCAGCAGGTGATTTTATTTCAACCACCATCATATAAGCAACATTTTTTTTTGCATATACTCCAGAATGTTATGAAGAGTGATCAGATTAATAGCAAAGTCCCTCTTTGCCATGCAAATTAATTTAATTCCAAAAAAACATTTCCACTGCATTTCAGCCCTGCCACAAAAGGACCAGCTGACATCATGTCAGTGATTCTCTCGTTAACACAGGTGTGAGTGTTGACGAGGACATAGCTGCAGATCACTCTGTCATGCTGATTGAGTTTGAATAACAGACAGGAAGCTTCAAAAGGAGGGTGGTGCTTGGAATCATTGTTTTTCCTCTGTCAACCATGGTTACCTGCAAGGAAACACGTGCCGTCATCATTGCTTTGCACAAAAAGGGCTTCACAGGCAAGGATATTGCTGCCAGTAAGATTGCACCTAAATCAACCATTTATCGGATCATCAAGAACTTCAAGGAAAACGGTTCAATTGTTGTGAAGAAGGCTTCAGGGCACCCAAGAAAGTCCAGCAAGCGCCAGGACCGTCTCCTAAAGTTGATTCAGCTGCGGGATCGGGGCACCACCAGTACAGCGCTTGCTCAGGAATGGCAGCAGGCAGGTGTGAGTGCATCTGCACACACAGTGCGGCAAAGACTTTTGGAGGATGGCCTGGTGTCAAGAAGGGCAGCAAAGAAGCCACTTCTCTCCAGGAAAAACGTCAGGGACAGACTGTACTTCTGCAAAATGTACAGGGATTGGACTGCTGAGGACTGGGGTAGAGTCATTTTCTCTGATGAATCCCCTTTCCGATTGTTTGGGGCATCCGGAATAAAGCTTGTCCGGAGAAGACAAGGTGAGCGCTACCATCAGTCCTATGTCATGCCAACAGTAAAGCATCCTGAGACCATTCATGTGTGGGGTTGCTCCTCAGCCAAGGAGTGGGCTCACTCACAATTTTGCCTAAGAACACAGCCATGAATAAAGAATGGTACCAACTAGAGGTCGACCAATTAATCGGAATGGCCGATTAATTAGGGCCGATTTCAAGTTTTCATAACAATCGGAAATCGGTATTTTTGGGCGCCGATTTGCCGAATGTATTTTTATTTTTACACCTTTATTTAATCTTTATTTAACTAGGCAATCAGTTAAGAACACATTCTTATTTTCAATGACGGCCTAGGAACGTTCTGACAGATTTTTAACCTTGTCAGCTCGGGGGATCCAATCTTGCAACCTTACAGTTAACTAGTCCAATGCTCTAACACCTGATTACATTGCACTCCGCGAGGAGCCTGCCTGTTACGCGAATGCAGTAAGCTGAGGTAAGTTGCTAGCTAGCATTAAACTTATCTTAGAAAAAACAATCAATCAATGACTGTCATTGCTCCAATGTGTACTTAACCATAAACTTCAATGCCTTTCTTAAAATCAATACACAAGTATATATTTTTAAACCTGCATATTTAGTTAAAGAAATTAGCAGGCAATATTAACCAGGTGAAATTGTGTCATTTCTCTTGCGTTCATTGCGCGCAGAGTCAGGGTATATGCAACAGTTTGGGCCGCCTGGCTCTTTGCGAACTAATTTGCCAGAATTTTACGTAATTATGACATAACATTGAAGGTTGTGCAATGTAACAGGAATATTTAGACTCATGGATGCCACCCGTTAGATAAAATACGGAACGGAATAAACGTTTTGTTTTCGAGATGATAGTTTCCGGATTAGTCAAAGGTATATGGTTTAGAGAGAAATAGTCGACGCGTTATAATTCCTGTAATAACTTGCGGCTGAACTTGAAAGGGGTTCCTTCGTTATTTTACCGTTCATGTCTTCCATAAAGAATGTCTTGATCTACTTCAAATAAGGTCTGTGTTTCGCAGAGGAGCAGACTGACAGGGGACCATGCAGACAAGCTCTGCTTTCTGCACTACAACCTAACACTTTTTAACTGGGAACCCATGAAAGCTGGTGGTTCGTTTTAACATATGTTCTCATGTTATTTGGGACTAAATTGATTTTATTTATGTATTATATTAACTTACAATAAAAGTGTTCATTGTTCATTCAGTATTGTTGCAATTGTCATTATTACAAAATGTGTGTGTGTGTATGATATATATATATACACTGCTCAAAAAAATAAAGGGAACACTAAAATAACACATCCTAGATCTGAATGAATGAAATATTCTTATTAAATACTTTTTTCTTTACATAGTTGAATGTGCTGACAACAAAATCACACAAAAATTATCAATGGAAATCAAATTTATCAACCCATGGAGGTCTGGATTTGGAGTCACACTCAAAATTAAAGTGGAAAACCACACTACAGGCTGATCCAACTTTGATGTAATGTCCTTAAAACAAGTCAAAATGAGGCTCAGTAGTGTGTGTGGCCTCCACGTGCCTGTATGACCTCCCTACAACGCCTGGGCATGCTCCTGATGAGGTGGCGGGTGGTCTCCTGAGGGATCTCCTCCCAGATCTGGACTAAAGCATCCGCCAACTCCTGGACAGTCTGTGGTGCAGCGTGGCGTTGGTGGATGGAGCGAGACATGATGTCCCAGATGTGCTCAATTGGATTCAGGTCTGGGGAACGGGCGGGCCAGTCCATAGCATCAATGCCTTCCTCTTGCAAGAACTGCTGACACACTCCAGCCACATGAGGTCTAGCATTGTCTTGCATTAGGAGGAACCCAGGGTCAACCGCACCAGCATATGGTCTCACAAGGGGTCTGAGGATCTCATCTCGGTACCTAATGGCAGTCAGGCTACCTCTGGCGAGCACATGGAGGGCTGTGCGGCCCCCCAAAGAAATGCCACCCCACACCATGACTGACCCACCGCCAAAACGGTCATGCTGGAGGATGTTGCAGGCAGCAGTACGTTCTCCACGGCGTCTCCAGACTCTGTCACGTCTGTCACATGTGCTCAGTGTGAACCTGCTTTCATCTGTGAAGAGCACAGGGCGCCAGTGGCGAATTTGCCAATCTTGGTGTTCTCTGGCAAATGCCAAACGTCCTGCACGGTGTTGGACTGTAAGCACAACCCCCACCTGTGGACGTCGGGCCCTCATACCACCCTCATGGAGTCTGTTTCTGACCGTTTGAGCAGACACATGCACATTTGTGGCCTGCTGGAGGTCATTTTGCAGGGCTCTGGCAGTGCTCCTCCTGCTCCTCCTTGCACAAAGGCGGAGGTAGCGGTCCTGCTGCTGGGTTGTTGCCCTCCTACGGCCTCCTCCACGTCTCCTGATGTACTGGCCTGTCTCCTGGTAGCGCCTCCATGCTCTGGACACTACGCTGACAGACACAGCAAACCTTCTTGCCACAGCTCGCATTGATGTGCCATCCTGGATGAGCTGCACTACCTGAGCCACTTGTGTGGGTTGTAGACTCCGTCTCATGCTACCACTAGAGTGAAAGCACCGCCAGCATTCAAAAGTGACCAAAACATCAGCCAGGAAGCATAGGAACTGAGAAGTGGTCTGTGGTCACCACCTGCAGAACCACTCCTTTATTGGGGGTGTCTTGCTAATTGCCTATAATTTCCACCTTTTGTCTATTCCATTTGCACAACAGCATGTGAAATTTATTGTCAATCAGTGTTGCTTCCTAAGTGGACAGTTTGATTTCACAGAAGTGTGATTGACTTGGAGTTACATTGTGTTGTTTAAGTGTTCCCTTTATTTTTTTGAGCAGTGTATAAATACAATTTTTATATATATTATGTATTTATCATACACATATCATACATACAGTGGGGAGAACAAGTATTTGATACACTGCCGATTTTGCAGGTTTTCCTACTTACAAAGCATGTAGAGGTCTGTCATTTTTATTATAGGTACACTTCAACTGTGAGAGACGGAATCTAAAACAAAAATCCAGAAAATCACATTGTATGATTTTTAAATAATTAATTTGCATTTTATTGCATGACATAAGTATTTGATCACCTACCAACCAGTAAGAATTCCGGCTCTCACAGACCTGTTAGTTTTTCTTTAAGAAGCCCTCCTGTTCTCCACTCATTACCTGTATTAACTGCACCTGTTTGAACTCGTTACCTGTATAAAAGACACCTGTCCACACACAATCAAACAGATTCCAACCTCTCCACAATGGCCAAGACCAGAGAGCTGTGTAAGGACATCAGGGATAAAATTGTAGACCTGCACAAGGCTGGGATGGGCTACAGGACAATAGGCAAGCAGCTTGGTGAGAAGGAAACAACTGTTGGCGCAATTATTAGAAAATGGAAGAAGTTCAAGATGACGGTCAATCACCCTCGGTCTGGGGCTCCATGCAAGATTTCACCTCGTGGGGCATCAATGATCATGAGGAAGGTGAGGGATCAGCCCAGAACTACACGGCAGGACCTGGTCAATGACCTGAAGAGAGCTGGGACCACAGTCTCAAAGAAAACCATTAGTAACACACTACGCCGTCATGGATTAAAATCCTGCAGCGCACGCAAGGTCCCCCTGCTTAAGCCAGTGCATGTCCAGGCCTGTCTGAAGTTTGCCAATGACCATCTGGATGATCCAGAGGAGGAATGGGAGAAGGTCATGTGGTCTGATGAGACAAAAATAGAGCTTTTTGGTCTAACTCCACTCGCCGTATTTGGAGGAAGAAGAAGTATGAGTACAACCCCAAGAACACCATCCCAACCGTGAAGCATGGAGGTGGAAACATCATTCTTTGGGGATGCTTTTCTGCAAAGGGGACAGGACGACTGCACCGTATTGAGGGGAGGATGGATGGGGCCATGTATCGCGAGATCTTGGCCAACAACCTCCTTCCCTCAGTAAGAGCATTGAAGATGGGTCGTGGCTGGGTCTTCCAGCATGACAACGACACGAAGCACACAGCCATGGCAACTAAGGAGTGGCTCCGTAAGAAGCATCTCAAGGTCCTGGAGTGGCCTAGCCAGTCTCCAGACCTGAACCCAATAGAAAATCTTTGGAGGGAGCTGAAAGTCCGTATTGCCCAGCGACAGCCCCGAAACCTGAAGGATCTGGAGAAGATCTGTAGGGAGGAGTGGGCCAAAATCCCTGCTGCAGTGTGTGCAAACCTAGTCAAGAACTACAGGAAACGTATGATCTCTGTAATTGCAAACAAAGGTTTCTGTACCAAATATTAAGTTCTGCTTTTCTGATGTATCAAATACTTATGTCATGCAATAAAATGCAAATGAATTACTTAAAAATCATACAATGTGATTTTCTGGATTTTTGTTTTAGATTCCGTCTCTCATAGTTGAAGTGTACCTATGATAATAATTACAGACCTCTACATGCTTTGTAAGTAGGAAAACCTGCAAAATCGGCAGTGTATCAAATACTTGTTCTCCCCACTGTAAATACATCATATTTATATATTTTTTTTAAATCGGCATCTGCTTTTTTTGTCCTCCAATAATCGGTATCGAAAAATCATAATCGGTCGACCTCTAGTACCAACACATCCTCCGAGAGCAACTTCTCCCAACCATCCAGGAACAGTTTGGTGACGAACAATGCCTTTTCCAGCATGATGGACCACCTTGCCTTAAGGCAAAAGTGATAACTAAGTGGCTCGGGGAACAAAACATCGATATTTTGGGTCCATGGACAGGAAACTCCCCAGACCTTAATCCCATTGAGAACTTGTGGTCAATCCTCAAGAGGCGGGTTGACAAACAAAACCCCACAAATTCTGACAAACTCCAAGCATTGACTATGCAAGAATGGGCAGCCATCAGTCAGGATGTGGCCCAGAAGTTAATTGACAGCATGCCAGGGCGGATTGCAGAGGTCTTGAAAAAGAAGGGTCAACACTACAAATATTGACTCTTTGCATCAACTTCATGTAATTGTCAATAAAATCCTTTGACACTTATGAAATACTTGTAATTATACTTCAGTATTCCATAGTAACATCTGACAAAAATATCTAAAGACACTGAAGCAGCAAACTTTGTGAAAATGTATATTTGTGTCATTCTCAAAACTTTTGGCCACGACTGTAAATAAAATCACTAACAGCAAAGCACCCCTACACCATCACACCTCCTCCTCCATGCTTCACAGTGGGAACCAGACATGTGGAGATCATCCATTCACCTACTCGGTGTCTCACAAAGACACGGCGGTTGGAACCAAACATCTCAAATTTGGACTCATCAGACCAAAGGACAGATTTCCACCGGTATAATGTCCATTGCTCATGCAAGTCTCTTCTTCTTATTGGTGTCCTTTAGTAGTGGTTTCTTTGCAGCAATTCAACCATGAAGGCCTGATTCACACAGTTTGCTCTGAACAGTTGATGTTGAGATGTGTCTGTTGCTTGAACTTTGAAGCATTTATTTGGGCTGCAATTTCTGAGGCTGGTTAATCAACTGAACTTATCCTTTGCAGCAGTGGTAACTCTGGGTCTTCCTTTCCTGAAACTGAGAGCCAGTTTCATCATAGAGCTTGATTGTTTTTGAGACTGCACTTTTCCGAAATTGACTGATCTTCATGTCTTAAAGTAATGATGGCCTGTCATTTCCCTTTGCTTATTTGAGTTGTTCTTGCCATAAGATGGACTTGGTCTTTTACCATATAGGGCTATCTTCTGTATACCATACCTTGTCACAAGACAACAAATTGGCTCAAACGCATTAAGAAGTTAAGAAATTCCACAATTTAACAAGGCACACCTGTTAATTGAAATGCATTCCAGGTGACTACCTCATGAATCTGGTTGAGAGAATGCCAAGAGTATGCAAAGCTGTCAAAGGCAAAGGGTGACCAAAACATCAGCCAGGAAGCATAGGAACTGAGTGTTTGTGTTTGTTGTCCGTAACTTATGCCTGCCCATACCATAACCCCATCGCCACCATGGGGCACTCTGTTCACAACGTTGACATCAGCAAACCGCTCGCCCACACGACGCCATCTACGGTTGAGGCCGTTTGGACGTACCGCCAAATTCTCTAAAATATAACTTCTCGCGCTTACGGCAGAGAAATTAACATTAAATTCTCTGGCAACAGCTCTGGTAGACATTCCTGCAGTCAGGATGCCAATTACACGCTCCCTCAAAACTTGAGACATCTTTGGCATTGTGTTGTGTGACAAAACTTGCACATTTTAGAGTGCCCTTTTGTCCCCAGCACAATGTGCACCTGTGTAATGATCATGCTGTTTAATCATCTTATTGATATGCCACACCAGTCAGGTTGGTGGATTATCTTGGCAAAGAAAAAAATGCTCACTAACAGGAATGTAAACAAATGTGTGCACAAAGTTGAAGTGGAATTATGTTTTTTACATTTTTACAAATGTATTTAAAAGAAGCTGAAATGTCTTGAGTCAATACATACTCAACCACTGTTATGGCAAGCCTAAATAAGTTCAGGAATACAAATGTGCTTAACAAGTTGGCACCTCAACAGTATTTTTTGGGCCATTTGCGATGCAGCCAGAGGTGACAGAGTACACAAGTTTGGGCCAGGCCTACAAAACAGACCGTTTTCAAATGTCAAAGCAATTTTAGTGACAAAGGTCCAATTACACAGTTAATGTATAGCTGTTGACCAATAAAATTGCATTTGGTCAACGTTAACCAACTGGTGTGGCGCAGCTCTGTAAAAATATAAATTCCCCAGACAGAAAAAAAGTTAACTACATTTTAATTTCACAATTTGGTATCAATTACAGTTAGTACTACTGCTAAAACATAATTCAGAAACACTGTCACCCTCGTCTGTGCACACAGTAGGTAAGGGTGATGCAACACAATAAATATCCCTACACGTGATCTCATTCAAATCAATTGTGTGAAAGTTTTCCCGATGCTTAGATTAATGGTAATTAATTAGTTGGGTGAATAAATGGTGTTAGTTTTCTGCCATGAGAACAAACTTTACAGGCCTCCCGAGGGCGCGCTGTCAAACGAGTCACCAGTAGCGTTAGCTTTAATAGGTGCTACTTAGCTAGCTAACGTTAGCGACTGCAGGGCAACTTAATTTGAATGCCACTACCTAGCCGATATTTACTTCCTTCGTATTATCATATACAACTGAAACGACCAAAAACGATGTTAATCAATAATTCTGCTAAATGGAACGTAAAATCAGCTTCAACGCTTGAATCAAGCGTAACGTCGTTAGCTAACGGATGGTGTTAAGGTTAGCTAGTTTCTACTGTTAGCAGATATGGTAAATGATTGCTAACACATTGCTATCTGATGCCAACCAACAGCAGCAACGTATCCATGACAGCAAGGCAGGGTTGTTGACCTTACGCTGTTAATATGACAGGCAACTAGCAATTAGATAATCACATTAACTAGCGATTTTCCGAGTAATGCCAGTGACTTCGTCTGTCAATAGTTAACAGTTAAGCGAACTTCGCTGGCTATAACGTTAGCTGCTACTACCAAAAAACACCTAATCGCGAGTCCCGCGTTCAGTGTTCATCCCCCCGCCAAACCCAGAGAAGTTCTACCCTAGGTCGAAAAAATATATCGTCAATCTAGGTTCTACCCGTCTAACTTCGTTAGCTAGCTTAAAGATTATTATGGGCCGCTTTGCTAGCTAATCGAGTCAATTAGCTACCGAAGTTAACACACACCAACGTTAACTAGCTAGCTACTACGTTACACTTGACTTGCCTGGCTGAATAACTTTATCGTGTCTTCGTCGAGAGTGCTGGTCCTGCTATCCAGGAGCTATTCGTGTACGGTCTTAACCTCCTTATTATAGTAACTTAACTGGAAAAACTGACTGCATCAACAGAACCATGTCACCACTGTGTATTTTCAGCAGCAGCGTGAATTGTCGACCTCTCACCCTTTACTTCATCCAAGACAGGAAAGCATGAGGATATAGCGACACGCCCTGGATATTATTGAAAACGTGTTTTACTACTGTAAACCACACAGTATTTTACCTTCATGACCAACAACGCCCCAAAAAACTCTTACACTGGTCTTAAATGTGCCGTTTATTGTTTTTGTTTTGTATAACACAAGTGCAACCTAGTCAAGTCAGTTCCCATGTCGCTTGAGAAATTACCTATTCACCCAGGCTTCCTATGTCAGCTTTGTAATGCATGTGCTGGGTTGGTTTTAAAGCGGAAATCCAATGTTCAATTCAATACCACATCTCCAGTTCAAAACTGATCGCGACCTGTTTCATGATCATGGCCATCTTTGTAGCTGTGCCATTACATATATGACAGCATAGGCAGCTCCATTGAGGCATCTCCATTTTGAAGTAGTCCATTTTCTTCTTCACAATTGACTGATCCCTTCTGATGACCCAGTTGGACATGATTCCAACAGAGTCACCAGGAGTCACCTTCATCAGCCAATGAAGTTGGAAGTTCTATGAGGTTGACTACTTTAAAATGGTGGAGGCCTAATAGCTGCACATGCTAATATAGCCTTTTGGCCACTAGAGGCCTCTATCATTCTCAATGTTTGAGCCCATAGAGCCATGCGACTGAGAGGTGATGAAATGGGGATCAACACTGGGAAGGGAGGTAGAAGGGATCCATTGAGGGCTTAAAGGACTGCACTGGACATCCCCCTGGCGAAAAAGGAAGCCCCCTTGTCATGGACCTTGTACTGGAAGAGTTTCTTCTGGGTCTGCTGCCTGTCACATTGTCCTCGCCAGCACACTTCCACCTGAAACACACGCACACAGTACAGTTCAGCTTAATGCGTTTAACAGTTTTCTACTGCATATAACACGCAATCTCTTTCTCTCTTTTTTTCCCACTCTCTCACACACACACAAATAATGTAATCCATCTGACTTGTCCGTGGATGTCCCTGCAGTAGCCGGTGGGAAGACCCTGTACTTGGAGTGTGAGGCTGCACTGGTGTATAAGGCCCCTCAGGAGCTGCTCTGAGCCTTCATCATCACTCTCCTCCTCTTCATCTTCTGCCTCACATCGCACCAACATCACCATGCTGCCCTGCAGATCAAAAAGAAAAGGGATAGTAGATAGAGGAATGTGTGTGATTATTTGAACAGAGTCAGACAATGGAGAGACAGCGAGCTTGTGATAGCGTGCGCCTCCCATGTCACACCGCTCATCCGCACACTCCACTAGCTTCCAGCCGAAGCTCGCATCCACTACAAAATCATGGTACTTGCCTACGGAGCAGCAAGAGGAACTGCCCATCTCTACTTTCAGGCTATGCTCAAACCCTACACCCCAACCCGAGCACTCCGTTCTGCCTCCTCTGGTCTCTTGGCCCTCTCACCCCTTTGGGAGAGCAACTCCCACTCAGCCCAGTCCAAGCTTTTCTCTGTCCTGGTACCCCAATGGTGGAACCAGCTTCCCCCTAGATCTAGGACAGCAGAGACCCTTCCCATCTTCCGAAAACATCTAAAACCCTACCTCTTCAAAGAGTATCTTAAATCATCCCACAGCGCCCCACCCTTTCTACTTTGAGGAAAAATGTACTTACTATGACTGTGTAATGTGGTTGTCCCACCTAGCTATCTTAAGATAAATTCACTAACTAAGTTGCTCTGGATAAGAGCGTCCGCTAAATGACTAAAATGTAAATGTAAAATACTGTATTATCTGACCTGCAGCTCGGAGCAGACAGTGGCTCTGCAGTAATGACTGAAGTCCAGCGCTGCCCCAACACTGACCCCCAGACTCAGGACCACACTGAGGTCATCCACCAGGAGCACAGGGGTACCCCACTCCTCACCTCCACCCACTGCCCCCCTTACATTGTCCCGCACAAAGTCATATAGACCCCGCAGGCCAGAACTGGGATCTCTGTGGAGAGGTGGAAGGGGACAGGGAAAAAGATTGAGGGGGCGAGGGATGAGAGACAAAGAAAGAAAGGGGACATAGAGGGGGAGATAAATGAAGCAGGAAGAGATTTTCAGATTCATACTATCATTAACTGCATTGATTACATCAGAAAAAAGGTGTATGAGTGTGTCAAACAATACAGGTTGGATTCCCAGAACCAGATAAAGTCTATGATATTGTAGGACCAAAAAGCACTTTCAATGGAGCTTCTGCACTGAATGAACATGCTTTTTAGTCCAGGAGTAGGCTTAATCGAAGTCAACACTACAGACAGGTGGTACCTGAGGAAGTCCATTGTCCGGGTTCCTTTGCTGGCCTCCCCCTGAAGCAGTACCCCCAAGGATTCCTTTAGTCCCTCTAAGAACACCAGCTGCCCTTTCTCCCTTGCCTGGGTCAAACTCACACCCTGATTAACATGGAACACAGTGAAAGAACCCATACAAAATGTAGTTAATACATCTCCACCAAGCAACAGCAAATCATACACAACTGTAAAGACACATTTACTTGCACAGTATGTATAAGAGTGGCTGGGAGAAAGTTTAACCCAGCGTTTTGGAAGATAAGTATACTCACCAACCGTTGACTGATTGCACTGTAGTGACTGAAGGACTGCACAAGACCCAGGAAACACACCTTACAGCCCGCTGTAAATCACACAAAACAATTCTGAGCACGTTTTTGACCACTTATGAGAGTGCATCATAGTACACAACTTGGCCCCATATGTTCCCTCTATTACTGTCTTTCATTGTTTTTCACCTAACACTACAGTCAACATCAAGAGGGCACGGTGTTACAGACAGTCAACTAGACATCAGTCCACTCACATAAATCCTCACCTCGTAAATAAAATGAGAGGAAATGGTGAATGAGGAAGGACGCGTCTGTATGTTTGTCAGACACTAAAATAAACTCTCCCTGCAAAAAACACACATAAATCCACAAAGGTTAGGATTAGGCATAGGGGTTTAAATTGGTTACGGTTAGAGGTGAGGTTAGGGTTACCGGCTTGAAGCTGTCGGGACTAGTATTGAGAATACTGTTGAGCTCTGCATACATCTTGAGAAGGGATGAAGACTTATCTCATACGAATCTTTGGGATGTCTTCTGGTGAGTTGCTAGTTAGCTAGATAAATACTAACATCGATTGATATAAATTACTTTATTAATAGCTAGCTAGATATCTTAACCAATGTCTTTATATATGAAAGCTTAACACTCCCAGGAAAGTACATTTAGCTAGCTGCAGTAGTAGTGCAGACTGTCGAGGGAGGCTATGAAGTTGGCTAGATTGTTGACACGGTTTTTTTGCGTTATCCAGGACAAATCATAACAGCTCAAATTACCTTTTCGTCAATAATAACTACTATAATTGAATATGTTTAAAACAATTCCCTATTCATAGCTATTTCTTTTTCCGAATGTTTGTTGTGAAAAAGTAGCATGATACACGACCGTAGTTTCTACTGCACGAAGAGAGGGACAATCTGAGTATGTGAAAAGCGTTTCGACTTCTTCTTCGATGAGGTTTAACGGCGGTTGGCATCCAATAAATGTTGCATTACCGCCACCTTCTAGACTGGAGTACAACTTCCTTATACTTTGCTTGAAAAAATAAACCACCTACCATCTAAAACTACACTCCCCCCCAAAATCTCCCTACTCCACTATTTAAATATATTTAGTCCTACCTCAGGCCAACAACCAAAGGATGGGACACACCCTGTAACTCTTCTGATGTCAAGTCTCGCACACCCAAATACCTCACTGCAGCTGCCACCACAACCTCAATTTTCTGCGATTTACTTTCCATACCTGCAATACAGTTGATAACCATTGCTGTAAATGCAAAACATCCAATCTTACTGAAACATATATCACTTGTTGGCCTATCCCTCTGTACTGGTAAAGATCAACAACTCACACCACTCCTCTCAGGATCCCTCCCTCTGCACTGGTAAAGATCAACAACTCACACCACTCCTCTCAGGATCCCTCCCTCTGTACTGGTAGAGATCAACAACTCACACCACTCCTCTCAGGATCCCTTCCCCTTGACCCATATTCCTCTACTTTCTTCACTGCCTCAGCATATGACAACTTCTGCACTACTGGAAACCTCAACCTGCCTCTCTCGCACGGGACATTTCTGATCAAATCAAATTTTATTTGTCACATACACATGGTTAGAAGATGTTAATGCGAGTGTAGCGAAATGCTTGTGCTTCTAGTTCCGACAATGCAGTAATAACCAACGAGTAATCTAACCTAACAATTTCACAACAGCTACCTGGGATAAAGAATATGTTAAAAAAATGTAGTGATACATTTTGTACATGTATGGCAGCAGCCACTCAATGTTAGTGGTGGCTGTTTAACAGTCTGATGGCCTTGAGATAGAAGCTGTTTTTCAGTCTCTCGGTCCCTGCTTTGATGCACCTGTACTGACCTCGCCTTCTGGATGATAGCGGGGTGAACAGGCAGTGGCTCGGGTGGTTGTTGTCCTTGATGATCTTTATGGCCTTCCTGTGACATCGGGTGGTGTAGGTGTCCTGGAGGGCAGGTAGTTTGCCCCCGGTGATGCGTTGTGCAGACTGCACTACCCTCTGGAGAGCCTTACGGTTGTGGGCGGAGCAGTTGCCGTACCAGGCGGTGATACAGCCCGACAGGATGCTCTCGATTGTGCATCTGTAAAAGTTTGTGAGTGCTTTTGGTAACAAGCTGTTCAGCTCTTCAGCCTCCTGAGGTTGAAGAGGCGCTGTTGTGCCTTCTTCACCACGCTGTCTGTGTGGGTGGACCAATTCAGTTTGTCCGTGATGTGTACGCCGAGGAACTTAAAACTTTCTACCCTCTCCACTACTGTCCCGTCGATGTGGATAGGGGGGTGCTCCCTCTGCTGTTTCCTGAAGTCCACGATCATCTCCTTTGTTTTGTTGACGTTGAGTTAGAGGTTATTTTCCTGACACCACACTCCGAGGGCCCTCACCTCCTCCCTGTAGGCCGTCTCGTCATTGTTGGTAATCAAGCCTACCACTGTAGTGTCGTCTGCAAACTTGATGATTGAGTTGGAGGCATGCATGGCCATGCAGTCGTGGGTGAACAGGGAGTACAGGAGAGGGCTCAGAATGCACCCTTGTGGGGCCCCAGTGTTGAGGATCAGCAACTGGGTACAGGAAGTCGAGTACCCAGTTGCGCAGGGCGGGGTCGAGACCCATGGTCTCGAGCTTGATGACGAGTTTGGAGGGTACTATGGTGTTAAATGCTGAGCTGTAGTCGATGAACAGCATTCTCACATAGGTATTCCTCTTGTCCAGAGCAGGGCAGTGTGCAGTGTGGTTGCGATTGCGTTGTCTGTGGACCTATTGGGGCGGTAAGCGGTAAGCAAATTGTAGTGGGTCTAGGGTGTCAGGTAGGGTGGAGGTGATATGGTCCTTGACTAGTCTCTCAAAGCACTTCATGATGACGGAAGTGAGTGCTACGGGGTGGTAGTCGTTTAGCTCAGTTACCTTAGCTTTCTTGGGAACAGGAACAATGGTGGCCCTCTTGAAGCATGTGGGAACAGCAGACTGAGATAAGGATTGATTGAATATGTCCGTAAACACACCAGCCAGCTGGTCTGCGCATGCTCTGAGGACGCGGCTGGGGATGCCGTCTGGGCCTGCAGCTTGGCGAGGGTTAACACGTTTAAATGTTTTACTCACGTCAGCTGCAGTGAAGAAGAGTCCGCAGGTTTTGGTAGCGGGCCGTGTCAGTGGGACTGTATTGTCCTCAAAGCGAGCAAAGAAGTTATTTAGTCTGTCTGGGACCAAGACATCCTGATCCCCAGCCCCATGGGCACCCCTACAATTAACACATACTTGTTGGCCTATCCCTCTGTACTGGTACAGATCAACAACTCACACCACTCTTCTAAGGATCCCTCCCTCTGTACTGGTAAAGATCAATCAGGGACCTGAGGACTGGAGTTGCCCACCCCTGGGTTAAGGGAAGGGTAACTAAAAGGGTTAGGGTTAGGGGAGGGTTAGCTAACATGCTAACAAGTAGTTGCAAAGTAGCTAAAAAGTAGTAAGGAGTTGAAAAGTTGCTAAAATGCTAAGTTGTCCATGATGAGATTTGAACTCGCAACCTTTGGTTGCTAGACACACCTACCCATCCTCCCCTACCAACCACCCTACTTTAGTTTTTTCCTTAAGTAACTATCTGTCTTATGAAACCATACCAAACGTAACATATCATACTAATTTGAGTTTTACATATTTTCCTTTACTATGTTATGTCTAGTCTATGAGACCAGGCTGCAACTACACATTCCTTTGTCTCATGCCCTCCTGCACACTTCTCACATCTAGGAATCTCCCTCCTACACACTGCTACAATATGACCATAAGTTTGGCACCTAAAACACTGTAATGGGTGTGGGGGGAAAAAGCGCTCATGGTGCTTGTTATTCTAACAACCACTAACAAGCCATACCTCTGGTTCGTTCAGCCATTCCTATGGGGGAAATTAATGCAGAAATAATGGGGTTTTGGGATAAACGCTGAAAATAAGGTCTGAGGTTAACATAGGTTTAGGAGATCTTATACGTTTTGTTCTATGAGATAATATCAGTCAGTAATGACCTTTATGAATTATGAAGCTTGTATGTGCTTTATGTGCTTCTTTAGATTACATGAATGCAAAAAAAATCACTAAAATTGAAATAAAAAAATATCTAAAAACTGATGAAGATTATCTTCAGTGGCGTGCAGTTTTATAAATAATTGCATGCTATTCTAAAATTTTTCCATGAGGCTGAGAGAAAATGTTGCTGTTTTAAAGCTAATTTTCTGCAATTCTACACATATTGCCACATATGTCGCTGCATGTAGAAAATTCTAAGAAATGTTCAGTAATTGACACAAGCTGTCTCCAATCAATCAATGTCTGGTTGTGTGTTTGGCAGGGGGGGGGTTCACCTGAGGTGTACATTACAAAGCAGCATCAATGAGTTAGCCAGCTAACTAAAGATAAACAACCAGAAATAACCACAGATTTTCTGGTTCATTAAGAAATGTAAACTTAGATATGTGTTTTTGGTTGTGGAGTCAACTACATCATGCCATTTCAAGCTTCTTTTTCTAAAAAATATAAAGTTATGTCAGAATATTGAGCTGAATATTGAGCTGAGCTTTGTAGTATACCCCTCTGAGCCAGGGGAGGCTGAGTTCTGTGAATCTTGATCGTATACGAAACCTATCATTTGAACTCACAAATGTAAGAAGCTTGTGGGAACGTCAGCATGGAAGATCCGCCCATTAAATGTATGTCCTTTTTTTTTTTAAAGACAACTGAGGAAAGTTTTGATCCATTGACCTCTGGGTTATGGGCCCAGTGTGCTTCCAGTGCGCCACTCTGCTACTAACCACCCAGATTGACCCAAACCCACAATCCATGGCTTTGAAGGAAAGTGCCATATACATTAGTGTCACGCTTCTCTAAAGTAGAACCCAGAAGCAGACCAGGACAAGGAGAGTAAGACGAAGGTGAGTATTTATTTACAAGTGTAAATGTAGTGATAGAAAAATCCAAGTAGCGGAGCAGGCAGCGGAGGTGAGTTGATGGAATTGAGTAAGCAGATCCAAGGAAGTAACTGAAGTCACCGACGACCAGGTAGGGATGGGATGCGTGTTCCGGGTGAATGACTGTAGACAGAAAAAACGGAGGTAAGTTCAAGGCAAGCAAGACGTACAAAACAACAAAACAAACTCTATCAAACTGGAGGCTGATACGCTGGCACAACATACTGTTCATGGCTAACGATCCGGCAGGGAATGGATGTCAGGTCAGAGCTTATGAAGTGGAGGGGTGATGATCAGGACCAGGTGTGCAGATAGCTGATGGGATACAGGTGCGGGTAATCAGAGATCTCCCAACTAGCTACGTCGCCCGGCAACCAGACAGGGTGCGTTCCAGGGCACCGGAAAAACACTCCAGGACAGAACACAGGCAAAAACAGACTCAGGAAGCGGGATTCGTGACAGTACCCCCCCTCCGACGAACGCCACCGGGCGGACTACCCGGAGCGCCAGGGTGGAGGCGGTAGAAGTCACGAAGCAGGTCAGCATCAAGGATCTGACGCCGAGGAATCCAACTCCTCTCCTCTGGGCCATATCCTTCCCAATCCACGAGATACTGGAACCCTCGACCCCGCCGTCTGGAGTCCATGATGCGGCGCACCGTGTAGGCAGGACCACCTCCGATCATCCGAGGAGGAGGAGGGGGCAACAGAGGACTGAGGAGAACCGGCTTGAGGCAGGAGACATGAAAGGTGGGGTGTACTCTAAGCGTTGCAGGCAACTTGAGTCGGACCACAACAGGATTAATGATTCTCTCCACCACAAACGGACCAATGAACCTCTGTGACAGTTTCCTCGACTCAGTCCGTAGAGGAAGATCCCGTGTAGCCAACCAAACCTTATCTCCGACGGTATAAGCGGGGGCAGGAATACGGCGACGATTCGCCTGGATCTGATACCGGTCAGAAACTCTAAGGAGGGCCTTCCTGGCCCGATGCCAGGTCCGGTGGCAACGACGAATGTGGGCCTGGACAGAGGGAACCGAGAGATCCCTCTCCTGAGAAGGAAACAAGGGAGGTTGGTAACCGTACAGGCACTGGAAGGGAGACATCCCAGTGGCAGATGAAGGGAGAGTATTATGGGCATACTCGACCCAGGGTAACTGAGAGGACCAAGAGGTGGGATCAGAGGAGACAAGGCAGCGCAGCGTGGACTCCATCTTCTGGTTGGCTCTCTCCGCCTGACCATTAGATTGGGGGTGAAATCCAGATGTGAGACTGACTGTAGCTCCAATGGCCAAACAGAAGGATCTCCAGACAGCAGAGGTAAACTGAGGACCACGGTCAGAAACAATGTCACTGGGCAACCCGTGGACCCTGAAAACCTCCCTAACAAAGATCTCGGACGTCTCAGTGGCAGATGGAAGCTTGGAGATGGGGACAAAGTGAGCAAACTTGCTGAATCTGTCCACAATGGTCAGAATGACCGTGTTCCCAACAGAGGGCAACCCCGTTACAAAGTCCAGGGCCAGATGCGACCAAGGTCGCCGGGGAATAGGTAGGGGGTGAAGAAGCCCAGAGCTGGGCCGATTGGTACTCTTATTCTGCGCACAAACAGGACAAGCGGCAACAAACCTCCGGGTATCTTCTCCCATGGCAGGCCACCGAAATCGTCTGCGCAGTAGCGCCATAGTCCGAGCAACGCCAGGGTGACAAGCTATCTTGCTGGCGTGGGACCACTGAAGGACAGCAGAACGGACCGACTCAGGCACGAACAACCGACCGGGTGGACCGTTACCGGGGCCGGGCTGCGTCCGAAGGGCCGCCATCACATCCTCCTCAATCCTCCATGTAACGGCTCCCACGACAAAGTTCTGGGGAAGAATCGTCTCAGTCTTGGCCCCACTCTCCTCCGTCTTGGAGAACATCCGGGACAAGGCGTCCGCCTTGCCGTTCTTCGACCCAGGTCGGAACGTCAGGGAAAAATTGAAGCATCCAAAAAACAAAGCCCACCTGGCCTGACGGGAGTTGAGACGTTTAGCCGATTGCACGTAAGCCAGATTCTTGTGGTCAGTCCAGACCACAAACGGTTGCTCCGCTCCCTCCAACCAGTGGCGCCACTCCTCCAAGGCAAGCTTCACAGCGAGAAGCTCCCGGTTACCCACATCGTAGTTTCTCTCTGCTGGTGAAAGACGACAAGAGTAGAAGGCGCAGGGATGGAGTTTACCATCAGTGGAGCTACGCTGGAACAGGATGGCGCCCACCCCCACATTAGACGCGTCCACCTCAACAACAAACTGACGGGAAGTGTCAGGTTGAGAGAGAATCGGGGCGTTGGTGAATCGGCTCTTCAAGTCCAGAAATGCTCGGTCTGCCTCAGGAGTCCAACAGAAATTTCTGGTGCAAGACGTCAAAGCAGTTAAAGGGGCGGCCACCCGGCTGTAATCACGGATAAACCTCCGATAGAAGTTCGCAAACCCCAGGAATCTCTGGAGCTGAAATCTCGTACCGGGCTGGGCCCAATCCCGAACCGCCCGAACCTTCTCTTGGTCCATCTTGATCTCTCCCCTGGAGATGATGTACCCGAGGAAGGACATAGTGTGGGCGTGAAAATCACACTTTTCAGCCTTCACGAACAGGCAGTTCTCCAATAACCGCTGCAGGACCTGCTTGACATGCTGGACGTGGCTAGAAGATGAGGATATCATCCAGGTAAACGAACACAAAAATACCAATCATATCTCTCAGCACGTCATTCACCATACTTTGGAACACAGCAGGAGCGTTGGTCAGTCCAAACGGCATCACCTGGTACTCGAAATGTCCCATAGGTGTATTGAACCCAGTCAACCACTCGTCCCCCTCTCTGATCCGAACCAAATGATAAGCATTGCGTAGGTCAAGCTTCGTAAACACCGTAGCACCCTGTAAAGAGTCGAAAGCAGAGCTCATCAAGGGCAGGGGATACTTGTTTTTGACCGTAATATCATTCAACCCCCGATAATCAATACACGGTCGAAGAGAGCCATCCTTCTTGCTCACAAAAAAGAATCCTGCTCCCAGGGGTGATGACGAGGGGCGAATTAGACCTGCAGCTAGAGACTCCTTGATGTAGGTCTCCAAGGCTTCACGCTCAGGTCGAGAGATACTGTATAACCGTCCCTTGGGAAAGGCAGCTCCAGGGAACAGATTAATCGCACAGTCATAAGGTCGGTGGGGAGGAAGTGACAGAGCCTTCTGCTTACTGAATACTTCACCCAATTCGTGATATGTTTCTGGAACCAGGGACAAATCAGGGGGAGCAGACTCACTGACCTGACTGGGAACAGCATGAGAACAGGCAGTCCTAAGGCAGTTAGCATGACACTCAATGCTCCAACTAGTTACCTTACCCGTCACCCAATCAAACGAGGGATTGTGTTCTCTCAGCCAGGGGTAACCAAGAACCAGAGGAACATGGGGCGAAGGCAGAATGAAGAAAGAGATAACCTCTGAATGATTCCCCGACAACATTTTAACCGGTTCAGTCCTCATAGTGATCCGTGCCAGACTACTGCCGTTCAGAGTGGTTGCTTCAATGGCTTCCGGCAATTGCTCCTTGGAAAGCCCCAGCTGTTCCACCAAGTCGGCATCAATAAAGCTGCCATCGGCACCTGAATCGATAAAAGTGTTCATCGCTAAACTCTGATTCTTATTCATGAGGGTCGCAGGAAAACGGGGTCTGACAGGGTTCTTGGGAGGTTGAAACTGGCTCGCTAAAAGTCCTCCCAAAACTAGCGAGCCGGGCAGTTTAACGGGCGCTGAGGACAAGCGGAGATGTAATGTCCCGAGCTACCACAGTAGAGGCAGCTGTTGGTCTCACGTCTACGTTGGCGCTCCTCCTTAGTTAACCCGTGTCGCCCCACTTGCATGGGTTCAGGATCTGGTGGCAAGACACCTCCACTAATCCCGTGTGGGGAATAATGATCAACACGTTCTGGTCCACTTCCTGACCCGAATGGTAACCGAGTTGCTGATTGATTGGACGGGCCCCACTGCTTCTCCCTCCTTCTCTCTCGGACTCTATTATCCACCCGAATAGATAATGTGACCAAACTGTCTAGGTCACTAGGCTCTGGATAGGAGATCAGCTCGTCCTTGAGTTGCTCCGACAACCCCTGGTAAAAAGCCGCTTGTAGTGACTCCTCATTCCAACCACTCTCCACAGCCAATGTCCTGAATTAGATCACAAAGTCTGCCACACTGCGAGCTCCTTGGCGAAGAGAGAACAAACGTTTAGCTGCGTCCTTACCTCGGACTGGATGGTCAAAAGCTTTCTCATCTCTGCCGTGAACTCCTGGTATGACGCCATGCAGGTGTCCTGTCGTTCCCAAACGGCTGAAGCCCATTCCAGAGCTCTACCACGCAGCAGTTCAATAACAAAAGCTATCCTAGCCTTCTCTGTGGCGTAAGAGTATGGCTGCAGATCAAAAACTAAACCACACTGCATAAGAAATTAACGGCATCTTCCCAAATCCCCTTCGTACTTATCAGGCGTCGGAACCTTGGGCTCACGGAAGGAAACCGCTCCAGAAGCGGCAGGGGTGAAACAGGTGGTGGATGACCCGCCGGCAAACTGAGCTGATCCTGGATACTCGTCAAGCTAGCAGAGAAGTTCCGGACTGAAAACGCTATCTCCTGTAGCGCCGTGTTGTGTTGTCCCAATATCTTCTCCTGCTGGGTAATGGCATGGCAAACGGAGTCCAGGTCCGCTGGGTTCATCCTTGGCCGGATCGTTCTGTCACGCTTCTCTAAAGTAGAACCCAGAAGCAGACCAGGACAAGGAGAGTAAGACGAAGGTGAGTATTTATTTACAAGTGTAAATGTAGTGATAGAAAAATCCAAGTAGCGGAGCGGGCAGCGGAGGTGAGTTGATGGAATTGAGTAAGCAGATCCAAGGAAGTAACTGAAGTCACCGACGACCAGGTAGGGATGGGATGCGTGTTCCGGGTGAATGACTGTAGACAGAAAAAACGGAGGTAAGTTCAAGGCAAGCAAGACGTACAAAACAACAAACTCTATCAAACTGGAGGCTGATACGCTGGCACAACATACTGTTCATGGCTAACGATCCGGCAGGGAATGGATGTCAGGTCAGAGCTTATGAAGTGGAGGGGTGATGATCAGGACCAGGTGTGCAGATAGCTGATGGGATACAGGTGCGGGTAATCAGAGATCTCCCAACTAGCTACGTCGCCCGGCAACCAGACAGGGTGCGTTCCAGGACACCGGAAAAACACTCCAGGACAGAACACAGGCAAAAACAGACTCAGGAAGCGGGATTCGTGACAATTAGGCCACTGACACAAGTACAGACTGTATGAACTGAAAGAAGCAGGGAAACTGTGATCCCCTGCTCCATGTGCTTCCCATACCGTATGTCTTCGTTCTGTGGTCCTGTGGTTATGAATAGAAAAGTAATTTTTAGCTAGCCTCACAGAAACACACAAGACACAGTTCATGTTAACAGAGAAATGATTTTACTTTATTGTATAGAAACAATTATTTTGTTTTATATCATAAAAATATCATTATTGAGAATAACTTCACAGTTATTACAGTGCATTCGAAAATTATTCAGACCCCTTTACTTTTTCCACATTTTGTTACGTTACAGACTTATTCTAAAATATATATATTTTTAAATGTTCCTCATCAATCTACACACAATACATCATAATGACAAAGCAAAAACAGTTTTTTATACATTTTTGGACATACAAAAAAAACGGAAAAATACATTTACATAAGTATTCAGACCCTTTACTCAGTACTTTGTTCAAGCACCTTTTAGCAGTGATTACAGCCTCGAATCTTCTTGTGTATGATGCTACAAGCTTGTCACACCTGTATTTGGGGAGTTTCTCCCATTCTTCTCTGCAGATCCTCTCAAGCGCTGTCAGGTTGGATGGGGAGTGTCACTTCACAGCTATTTTCAGGTCTCTCCAGAGATGTTCAATCGGGTTCAAGTCAAGGCTCTGGCTGGGCCACTCAAGGACATTCAGAGACTTGTCCCAAAACCACTCCTGCGTTGTCTTGGCTGTATGCTTAGGGTCGTTGTCCTGTTGGAAGGTAAACCATCGCCCTCAGTCTGAGGTCCTGAGCACTCTGGAGCAGGTTTTCATCAAGAAGCTCTCTGTACTTTGCTCTGTTCATCTTTCCCTCGCTCCTGACTATTCTCACAGTCCCTGACACTGAAAAACTTCCCCACAGCATGATGCTGCCACCACCATGCTTCACCGTAGGGATGGTGCCAGGTTTCCTCCACACATGACGCTTGGCATTCAGGCCAAATAGTTCAATCTTGGTTTCATCAGACTAGAGAATCTTGTTTCTCATGGTCTGAGAGTCCTTTAGGTGACTTTTGGCAAACTCCAAGCGAGTTGTCATGTGCCTTTTACTGAGGAGTGGCTTCCGTCTGGCCACTCTACCATAAAGGCCTGATTGGTGGAGTGCTGCAGAGATGGTTGTACTTCTGGAAAGTTCTCCCATCTCCACAGAGGAACTCTGGAGCTCTGTCAGAGTGACCATCGGGTTCTTGGTCACCTCCCTGACCAAGGTCCTTCTCGCCCGATTGCTCAGATTGGCCGGGCGGCCAGCTCTAGGAAGAGTCTTGGTGGTTCCAAACGTCTTCCATTTAAGAATGATGGAGGCCACAGTGTTCTTGGGGACCTTTAATGCTGCAGACATTTTTTGGTCCCCTTCCCCAGATCTGTGCCTCTACACAATCCTGTCTCGGAGCTCTATGGACAATTCCTTTGACCTCATGGCTTGGTTTTTGGATGATCAATGGATCAGGATGCACCTGAGTCTCATAGCAAAGGGTCTGAATATGTATGTAAATAAGGTATTTCTGTTTTTTTATTTGTAAGAAATTTGCAAACATTTCTAAAAACCTGTTTTCGCTTCGTCATTATGGGGTATTGTGTGCAGATTGATGAGGGAAAAAAACTTTTATCTGTTTTTGAATAAGGCTGCAACATAGCAAAATGTGGAAAAAGTAAAGGGGTCTGAATACTTTCTGAATGCACTGTATGTGTTCAGTATATCCAATGGTAGCTGCTCGAGCGACTGTTTGTTTTAAAATCTAGTATCCTCAATGTGTCTGAGACTTTACACTTGAGTTGTGTCACATTCATTTGCCAGTATTCAAGTTTGTAGTGCATTTACAGCCACTGTTATGTAACTAACTACAGTATACACCAGATGATGTGAGGTAGTTTGAAATCACGGCGACCAGTAACCTTAATGGTCTGAAATATCTTACTCTCCCAGATCAGTGTAATAGATGAAGGAGAAGAGAAAAGAAGAGAAAGCCATTTTTGACTATTGAAATACAGACCAAGATTTTTGATTAATATTTCAGCTGCACAGTTATGGAAGAATCCACCTTTTATGTTTTGCAACTCGCCAAAAACCCACTGACGATGGATAAAAAGTTCAGTATGACTCTGTCCATATGAATATATTTCATTGTTTGTCAGTACAGTCTTTCAGTATCCAGTTCCAGTACATTGCAACACTCTGTTTCAGTATGTATACTGTACGTCAGTATACTCGTGTACAGTGATAGATAGAGGTGTGGCGATGTTTGACCCAGAGCTTAGGGAGTGCACACCTTGGGTGTCCGTGGTCGTGCCCTATAACCCTTGGCGTCTATGGTCGGTAAGGACTGTGTACTAAGGGAGCTGTACATAGGACAGGGGTGTGAAGGGTGTACATGTCATCCTCCCACCTCAGTACCTTCCCCCTGGGCCTGGCCCCTATCCGGTTGACAACAGGTGCTTTGGACAGGGCTTTGGGTACCTTGTAGAGGTACACGTCATAGTGGATCAGGGGACTGCAGGGGGGCCTTGGCTTGGCATTTATGGGACGGTAGAGCTCCATCTCGATGGCCACCTCGCCCTGTAAGAACACACACACACACACACACACACACACACACACACACACACACACACACACACACACACACACACACACACACACACACACACACACACACACACACACACACACACACACACACACACACACACACACACACACACACACACACACACACACACACACACCACCTCATAGACACACATCTGTGTGGTTACTTCTAACTAAAACGGTTTCCTACAGAATTGAAACACCAACATAAAGTGCCTTAATAGGGCGTTGAGCCACCACAAACCAGAACAGATTCAATGCACCTTGGTATAGATTCCACAAATGTCTGGAACTCTATTGGAGGGATGCGACAGCATTCTTCCACAAGAAATTCCATAAGTTGGTGTTTTATTGATGGTGGTGGAAAACGCAGTCTCAGACGCCGCTCCAGAATCTCCCATATTGGGTTATAAACATAACGCTAAGCATGATGGGATGTGGATTTCTTAATTAACTCAGGAACGACACCTGTGTGGAAGCACCTGCTTTCAATTTACTTTGCATCCCCCATTTACTCAAGTGTTTCTTGTATTTTGCCAGTTACCTGTACCATCCAGCTCTTTACATATAACCTTTCCTTCTACCCACAACCTCCATTGCAGCCATACATTGATCTACACAGGATAACACATCAGAGAAAGGCCAAACTCTGTGGTGTGAATAAATGTATCTTTTTTCCCACTCTCCTTTCGTTGGGGAAAGTGAGAGTAGGATTTGACCTCAGTGTGGTAACGTATGGGCACCTTTCCATCAGAAAGGCTTCTCTGATGATCGTCTGCATTCCAGACATCCTCATTAATAAACCAGAGTAATGCCAAAATGGTTCAATCAGACATAACTCACCCACCCACACCCTGCCTTTTAGTTTTAACACTTGCTTCCCAGCTGCTCTATGAGCTTTTCTGCAAGTCTGTGTGTTTGTGTATACTTTGACTCTGTGCAATTTTGTGTGCTTCGTGTGTGTATGTGTGCGCTCGTGACTGTGCGTGCGGGCATGTATGTTTGTCTGTGTGTATATGTGTTTGCGTTGGCCAATCCTGAGGCTCCCTGTGGAATTCACACACCATCGTTCCACCACATCCTCAGCCAATGGCAGTGTGCGGATGAATCCAACATCCCAGCAGGCTTAGGGAGGCAGAGAAAAATCTTGACACGTCCTCTTTGTGCCCTCTCTTCCCCCCTTCCCCCTCTCTCCCTACCTGAAGTGTGCCCTTCCTCTCTCCTCTCCAGATAAATGATTTGGTAAAGGTGAGCAGGAGTGCATTCATCGTCAGAACGTTGTAAAAATGCTATAAGAACACAAAGTGGTGTTAATGTCAGCTAGAGAGAGAGAGAGGGAGTATTGTAAGGGGGTTATGTGGAATCAGTGTATTTAACGTCAACAATTCATGTTTTCCTAGATAAACATTAAATCTGAATAATGCATTCTTGATTTTATATATCTATTATACATCATCTTCTGAGTCTCAGTACAACGCGACACAGTCTGGCTGTTCTAATCGTGTGTGTAGTCGTGTGTGTAGTCGTGTGTGTGTGTGTGTGTGTGTGTGTGTGTGTGTGTGTGTGTGTGTGTGTGTGTGTGTGTGTGTGTGTGTGTGTGTGTGTGTGTGTGTGTGTGTGTGTGTGTGTGTGTGTGTGTGTGTGTGTGTGAGAGAGAGAGAGAGAGAGAGAAAGAGAGAAAGAAAGGAATGGTGAGGTCATTGAGTTGGTCCTCTCAAGCTTGGACCAAAGCGACAGAATTGGTTTCCATGGCAACGGTGCCCCCTCTGTCTGAGGCTGCATTTGTAAAGACCCTCCAGCAACAGGGAGGAGAGGAGCGATAGGAGAGAGGAGAGAGAGATAGAGGAGAGAGAGGACTGGGGGAACGATGTGAAACATTTTCTGGAGAGAGAGGGGAATAAGCCAGACAGAGAGGGGGAGAGGTTGATGCCAGAAAAAGAGATATAAAAATAACAAAAGAGAACAAAAGGGAAAGAGGGAGGGGGGTGGAGGGCTGTATAAAAATATATTTAGAAAGGGCGAGCGGGTTTTAGAGGAATAGAGATAGACATCTATCTCAGTGCCCAGCTCTCTCAACCACACCATCACCTCTTGTCCTGTGGTGTGATGGACACTGTGCTCTCTCTTCCCAGAGACAAGCCTGAACACACATACACGCACGCATGCATACACACACACCCACACACACATGCACACAGAAACACACACAAACAGTCAAACCCAGAGTGGCCCCCAGGGAAGGGAGGCTTTCTGGTTGACTCCTCAAGTGTCATTGGTGTTGATTTGGAGATAAAGCAGAAATGAAAGAGATGAGGGTAGAAACATAACAGATTCATTGGAGAGTTCTTCGGTCTGCTAAAATGCCAAATAACAATCCCTAATGTAACGGACGTCAAGCTGTTACTTAACAAGTACCACTTTCTCCTGATTGTCTCTGGTCCACCAAGGCTCGAACCCAGGCACAATTGAGGAGCAAGTTGCTGAGCTATAGCTCATGCAGGTTGATTGATTTTATATTCTCTGTCCATCCCAAGGACACACAAACGTTTCAGCTTTACACCCTCTTCAGTATGTGTGTGTTTGTGTTTGTGCAAAGCGTTAACATTTTGTCTGAGAAAGGTGCAAAGCCAATAGGTCTTCTCATTTGAACCATGGGTGCTATGTGTTCTCTTACATTACAGAGACTGAGGGAGAGATAGAGAGAATGTGTTAAGTGCTGTTGTAGCTGCTTGCCTGCTGTTCATTCCCATAGCCAAACTTTTCCTCTGTAGTGGTTTGAATAGTTCTCTGTCCCTATTGATGGGAAAGGGGTCCTCCATCCCCAATCCACCCAACCAAAGGTCCCGCAGACTGAGAAGGTGTGTGTGTGTGTCTGTGTGTGTGTGTGTGTGTGTGTGTGTGTGTGTGTGTGTGTGTGTGTGTGTGTGTGTGTGTGTGTGTGTGTGTGTGTGTGTGTGTGTGTGTGTGTGTGTGTGCAATCTAAGGAGCTACCAAGATGTAATAAGCCATGCAAGTGTTTGAGAGGGAAAGGCACAGTATTGTTCAGGAAAACACAGGGACAAAGGTGTCATGTTAAAAAGGTTTATTTCAACAACTCAGATTTTGTTCTGTTTTGAAGTCTGTATTCCCAAAAAAGTACAAAATAAAACAAGTACATCAAAGGATTAGAAATCACATCAATGAAAACGAAGACACAATGTGTTGTTTCTTTTATATCAATCCAAGCATTTTTTTCATATATTTATACATACTCACTTAATTAGTCAGACAAACATTGAAACCTCTCAGTAACTTTTATATTTTTTACAATGTTTAACTTCTTTTTTTAAACTCCATATGATTTTTTTCTTTTTACAAAATACACCAATGCAGGCAGGGGAATATGAGTGTATATGTGAGTGTGTGTATGTACATATATGTGTGTGTTTGTGTGTTCTGGTGTGTCGGTTTGTGTGTTCTAGTGTGTATATGTGCGTGCGGGCAGGGGGTAAGGGGGAGCAGAGTGACAGCAACGAAGGGGCAGGGCAGCGAGGCAGGGGGGCGTGATTGGGCGTAAGGGGTCGCTATAGGCGGTGGCAGGTCAGGGGGAGTTTCAGCTGGGGTGGTGTGTTTTTTTTCTTCAGCGGCGTGGGCCGCTTGGTGGCAGTGTTGCCGTGTTATAGACGGTGGTTGGCTGGTGGTAGCAGTTGTAGGCGTGGTGGCTGGGATAGAGAGCAGGACTGGAGCTCTCATCCCGACCCAGGCTTCTACATCATGTTGTTCTGCAGTGAGTTTACCTCCGAGGAGTTCTCCTCGCCCAGTACCTTGTGGTTCTCGTGTTTGGGGGTCAGGGAGTTGTGGATGTTCAGGGAGTCGTCCTCCTTGGGCACCGGGGCCTTCACGGGGTCCTCCAGCTTGTTCTGGGCATTAGGATCATCCTGCCAGGGACGGACGGACAGATGGACGGAGGGAGGAGAAAACACTGTTAGGCCCACCCAGTCAGACCGCCCAAAACTGTTATAAACCAAACCCTCCCTCTAGTCTACCATGTGGTCTTTTGTTGCATCCTGTTATTGGGACTGTCACAGCATTGGCCAATAGATGACCTTCAACCAATCAATTTATAGCCCCTTATAGACAGACCACTGATATTGCATATTGTCATTCCCTTAAAGAGATGACAATATCTGAAATACCATCCTAACATCTCAAGATATTAGAGCCTCTAACTCCACCTCTTACCACCCCTCTCCCCTCCATCCCTCTCTGTAATCCCATTTAATATATTGTTTGGATATAAATATCCCAAAATCCCATATTATCCTCACACTACCTGACTATCCGTCAACGGAAGAGAGCTGTGAGTCAGCTAACCGTAAAAAAGACCCATTGTACAGTGGCCGTGGCTACCCAATTGTTTCAACATCATGCTTGCTTTGCACATTTCTTTTGGTTGAAGGGACATAGAGGTGATTGGAGAGCTGTATGAGCGACTCCCTCCCACCCGTCATAACCCACCAACAAGCACCCCATCCAGGCCAACCGGGAAGCGCATGCACATCCACATGCAAGACCCCCAGAGAATCCAGAATCCCTCCCCCATCACTCATCCAGCCCCCTTCACCTCGCTACTGTCCCAATTAAAACACAATGAGCCGTGTCCTCATTGGCATTAAACACATTGTCTGTGGAACCACCTTCATACATACCTACAGTACAGCTGGAGCTGGAAAAACAATGCATTAGGAGACAACTCTGTTTCACTTCAATTCATCCTTTTGGCTGCATTTAATTATGGTCAAGAACAAGAATGGATTGGCATTCATTTGAACCTGATTTTCCTAGCCTGTTATCCTTATTAATATTGCATAGCTTCATCGACCCTGCTGTGTTGAGGTAGAAGTGTCTGTCTGTGCTCAGGCTGACTGACAGACACACACATGCATACACACATACAAACACACACGCATATACACACATGTGCACGCACACACACACACACACACACACGCAAGCACACACGCACGCACGCACGCACGCACACACACTGCAGACCCTGAGGGCTGTGCCATTACGAAACAGAGCTGAATGCTTGTTATTCAATGGCACACAAAAGGGATGGCGAGAGCATTTACCCATTGGCTGATGGCCTAGATAGTAACTTCGGGCAGGACGTGGGGATACGTCACTTCCATGGTTACAGGATAGGGGCCATCTTTCCTTCCGTCAGCGTGAAACTGGAAAATGTGTTTGTTTGTTTGCTGTTGTTTTTCATTGTATTAGGGAACGAGGGTGAGAGGGACTTTGCGGGGAGTTTTTGGAACAGAGATATACGGGGTGTTGAGATGAAGATGAAACATGGACAGATCTTTGTATCCTTCCTGCTTTGTGTGTGTGTGTGTGTGTGTGTGTGTGTGTGTGTGTGTGTGTGTGTGTGTGTGTGTGTGTGTGTGTGTGTGTGTGTGTGTGTGTGTGTGTGTGTGTGTGTGTGTGTGTGTGTGTGTGTGTGTGTGTGCGTTGTGGAGGAAGGACACGAAGAGGGTGGGACAGGACTGAGTCAAAAGATTTGTTACAGATAGATAGAGAACCTCAATGCTCTTCACTGGCACGGCACAGTACAGTATGGCTCAGCACAGCACAGCAAAGCACAGCCTACGGGGCAGGACTGGACAATAGGGACACCGGTACTGTACATCCCGGGACTTTAATCCACAGCACAGAACTGGCATGTCAACATTACAAGGACATGTCAGTATTATGAAAACATGTCAGTATTATGAAAACATGTCACTAAGTATCAGTACAATCCTATCATCATCACTTCATCAATTCCATTTGAATTCAATCAATACAGAGCACATTAACATATACATGTATTAATGACTCTAAATATAGACTTTTACTTATCATCTTTATCATTTTGTCAATTGACTGAGTTAGAATGGAATTGACACAAGCCATAGTTAAATATATACAGTACTGTAAACCAGCATGGTCCATAAAAAGGACAGGTATTAATGTTGATAGGAGATTAAGGGTAAACGGATACAATCCACTGTACTCGGTCCATGTAATGCTGAAAATAAAGAAACGTTTCTCCCTCCAACAATATTTTACTTTCTAGTTGTATTATCTGTGTTTCTGCATATATGATAGTGTTTTTATGCATGTTGGAGTGTGTACAGCTTCTGACCGTGTGTTTATCTGAAGAGAGTTTCTGCTACAATGTTTATCCCTGTGCCATTTAACCTAGATAAAAGACTGTACATTTCATATTTTAAAATCTGTTTATTTCGTAGTTGTTATTTTAAGAGCCCACAATATGTGGTATGGATCATGTCTAAAATCAGCATTTACTCGAATCCGGAAATTATCCATTAAGAGGTAATGGCTAACTTAACTTATAAACTGACTTTAGATCAGCACTTAGAAGTAACAGCACTAGGTTCTGACTAACCAAGTTTGGGGCCGTGGATTGGTCCGTTGAGTTGCGAGAGGGTGACTGAGAGGGTCACAGTACAATGAGAGCCGTTTAAGGGAGAGGGGGGCGGGCCATCTGAGGGGGTTTATCTTACCTCACTGTCGGGCTCCTCTTTGGTCTTACACTCCCAGGTGTATCTGCTCATGGTCTTCTGAAGGGGGGAAGAGGGTTATATATATATATGAGAGAGAGAGAGAGAGAGAGAGAGAGAGAGAGAGAGAGAGAGAGAGAGAGAGAGAGAGAGAGAGAGAGAGAGAGAGAGAGAGAGAGAGAGAGAGAGAGAGAGAGAGAGAGAGAGAGAGAGAGAGAGAGAGAGAGAGAGAGAGAGAGAGAGAGAGAGAGAGAGAGAGAGAGAGAGAGAGAGAGAGAGAGAGAGAGAGAGAGAGAGAGAGAGAGAGAGAGAGAGAGAGAGAGAGAGAGAGAGAGAGAGAGAGAGAGAGAGAGAGAGAGAGAGAGAGAGAGAGAGAGAGAGAGAGAGAGAGAGAGAGAGAGAGAGAGAGAGAGAGAGAGAGAGAGAGAGAGAGAGAGAGAGAGAGAGAGAGAGAGAGAGAGAGAGAGAGAGAGAGAGAGAGACTTGCCCATATAAGGACACTGAAGGATTTGGCTCAGTAACTATGGTGCTTTGTGGCCTTGACATTACCATAGTAAATGTTGGATGAAACTTTTCTGAGGATACCGTGTTGACATAGAAACACAGGGGATTTTAGTTCATGAACTAGATGGAGGGATTTGAGGTATTGGTTATTCACAATATTAGTTTATGTTTTCTGAGCTTTTTTAGTGATAGTGTATGTCTCCATGGTGTTGGCAGATGAATCTACAATGTATTTTAATGGACCTTTTTTTCAGATTCTCTATAGTGGTGCTCTATATTGACTCCTATGGATAGAGAGATGTACTAATACATTGACTTAGAGCTAAGCTGCAAACCCAGGTTGAGACTCAAAGAGCAGAGCTATCCTGTTTCAGTGATTAGAAGATGTCTGGAAGATGGGGGTGTCGTATGGTGTTTTATTTGGTTGTGGATGGTATCGGGTTGTGGTTACGGTTAGTAGTGTTCTGTATCATGGTATGAACCACTGCAATATGATGCCCCCCAAGTTGTCACTATATTATATTTACAGAAACATTATCGCAATTACCCGGAAGGAAGAATAACACTGCATCTACAAACAAACAAAAAAACGAGCAAAAGAAAGCTAAGTGAAGCAATTTGCTTGTGGTTATACCAAGTATGACGACCAGAACTATTTGATGAGTTGTGAGAATGTGGCACCACATCTTATGTCGTAGCGCTACTTCTACTCATGCTGCTACGACCGTGTTAGCGCTATGTTACCACATGCTTCCGTTAGTTGTGCATCTAGGTCTATACTCTCCCCCGCCACCTACAGGCAGCAGGGGGACGTTGCATCTCAAATGCTTATCCTGACTTAATAGCTCCGCCCACCTTGCACACATCTCGCACACCATCCGCTATCAACCTGATAATAACCCCATAAACTAAATACATTTCATGCCCCCAGATTCACCGCTCCACCCAAAGCCCTGTTATCGACCAATCAAGAGACCTTCTTCACTTTTCCAACCTATCCAGCCCAAGTCAGGATAAACGAGTGAAACAGACGGACAGAGATACAGAGGCAGAGCGACGGACAGGCTGCTGCAGCGGCTGACATGGCCACCAGGGGGGGCCACCATGTGAGCGATAGAGCAGGCATGCAGTGACATACCGATCGAAGGGAGAGCAGATCAGGGATAGATGGGGTGGAGGGGGTTACAGTGAGGGCTATAGGAGTTCTCTCTTGGTCAAGTCTTAGCCTAGGCAGATAGGCAGAACTGACCACACCACCGGGTCAGGCAGCTGTATAGGCAAGATCAACTTATTTCCTTGCTCCATCTTTCACATCTGCAGTGTGTGTACATGCATGTGTGTGTTTGTGTCACCTTCAAGTGGGATCAATAGCTAACAAAAAAACTCAACCAATAACTGACAACGAAGCAATACACAGTAGAGACTTTACAGCAACGTTGTTGCCATGGTAACAGTGTTGCCTCAGTAACCGGGTGCAGTACTACGCCTGCCTATCTGGCTGTAGACTTGTCCCATAGCGAAAGAGAACGCCCCCACTGTAACACCCGCCTTGTACCCCGGAGAGGTGACACTCAAGCCCATGCGGAGGAGGGAAGGAAGAAAAGGGTGAGAGAGAGACGAGAACCACGTTACCTGACAGATAATGTTATCATAGTAAGCCAAAGCACGGGCATGAGGGACGTTAGGAGGGGTGTCGCACAGTTTCCTTACATTTGGGTGGGAGCCCTCAGCGATGGTGGACAGGGAGAAATTATCATTGTGCTGCTCCGATGGAGGCCGGTACTTACTGCTGGGAAGAGGAGGAGGACAGGGAGGGGACCAGAGACGAGAGGAAGGGAGGACAGGGAGGGGACCAGAGACGAGAGGGAGGGAGGACAGGGAGGGGACCAGAGACGAGAGGAAGGGAGGACAGGGAGGGGACCAGAGATGAGAGGAAGGGAGGACAGGGAGGGGACCAGAGACGAGAGGAAGGGAGGACAGGGAGGGGACCAGAGACGAGAAGAAGGGAGGACAGGGAGGGGACCAGAGACGAGAGGAAGGGAGGACAGGGAGGGGACCAGAGACGAGAGGGAGGGAGGACAGGGAGGGGATCAGAGACGAGAGGAAGGGAGGACAGGGAGGGGACCAGAGACGAGAGGAAGGGAGGACAGGGAGGGGACCAGAGATGAGAGGGAGGGAGGACAGGGAGGGGACCAGAGACGAGAGGGAGGGAGGACAGGGAGGGGACCAGAGATGAGAGGGAGGGAGGACAGGGAGGGGACCAGAGACGAGAGGAAGGGAGGACAGGGAGGGGACCAGAGATGAGAGGGAGGGAGGACAGGGAGGGGACCAGAGACGAGAGGAAGGGAGGACAGGGAGGGGACCAGAGACGAGAGGGAGGGAGGACAGGGAGGGGATCAGAGACGAGAGGAAGGGAGGACAGGGAGGGGACCAGAGACGAGAGGAAGGGAGGACAGGGAGGGGACCAGAGATGAGAGGGAGGGAGGACAGGGAGGGGACCAGAGACGAGAGGGAGGGAGGACAGGGAGGGGACCAGAGATGAGAGGGAGGGAGGACAGGGAGGGGACCAGAGACGAGAGGGAGGGAGGAGGGAGAACAGGGAGGGGACCAGAGACGAGAGGGAGGGAGGAGGGAGAACAGGGAGGGGACCAGAGACGAGAGGAAGGGAGGAGGGAGAACAGGTAAAAGAGGATTAAACGAGGAGGAAAGTAGGAGGGGTCACATTGCGGAGGAAAAGGAGAGTGTCGATGGGGAAATTGAAAAAGAGGATGCAGCGAGAGGTGGAAAGAAGAGAAAAAAGAGAGATGAACGGAGAATAGGGAGGGAAAAATCAGGATTCAAGGACAAGGGGAAAGTATGTGAAAACAGGGGGTAAAGGAGGTGGGGAGAGGAGGAAGGAGGGAGAGAAAAAGCAAGAGAGAGCAGTGTTAGTTACAGTATAGTGCAAGTGTAAGACTTCAGTTTGCAGATGACAGAGAGACAGATACCCTCTGTGATGCAACAAATCAGCTGTGAATCAAAACTAGACTACAGCTATGGCCACTTTGACACCCACTCCTGGGTTGCATTCAATAGGGCACACTGTATAGCAAAATGTTTTGCAACTGAAAACAAAAATGAGAGGTACTTTCCAAACAGGCAACAATGACTCACCATTGAAGCACTGTGATTCACTTTGTGTACCCAATTAAAAACTTGGAGAAACATGATATCCAAAACAGACTTCCCAAACAGTCATTTGTCATTTTGTGTTATTCTAGAAACCTCTGCTGGCTGGAAAGAGTTTCTCAGTTTCTCTGTCTCTTCTCGATCTCCTTCTCTCCCTCTCCTCATCATATCCACAGTTAAACAGCCTCTGAACTACTCTGAACCTACTACTGTCTGATTGAGATGCAGCGCCAATATCTATATTTAATGAGTTCATATGACAGGCCAATCAAAGCTCAAGTAATGATGAGGGAGAGTGTGCTAGAGAGATGGAGTAGAGAAATAAATAAATAGAGAGACAGAAAGAAGTTGACAATGTTGATTATTATTATTTTAATTATGTTAATATTGAAATCTCCAAAGTAAGCTTTGGCAATATATACATTGTTATATCATGTCAATAAAGCAAATTTAATTGAATTGAAAGGAAGATACTACAGGGCTGAGAGAGAGAGAGAGAGAGAGAGAGATATTTCTAAGCCGTGGCACAGGAGAAAAGGGACTAAAGCCAGGATGTGTCAGTTTTAATCTGGCTCTTCAGCCAGAACCCACACACTCTCCTCTCTGCAAAGATAACGTTACCAGCATCTCTCTCTCTTTCCCTCCCTCAATCCCTACTATTTTTCCTTCCCTTTCTCCCCCTTCCTCCCATTCATGACCTCTCTCTTTCCCCACCTTCCCCAGCACCTCTCTCCCTCCATCTCTCTCTCGCTCCATCTTTCTCCCTGCCTCTCTCTCTGACAGGGAAGCAGACCCCATCTTGACTGTGGCACATACACTGTGCAGCCCACTGCAATTATCTGCAGCAGATGGAGGGAGAGAGAGGTGGGTGTCTCATGGATACATGAGCCTCATCAGCAGTGCCCTATACACGCACACGCACACGCACACGCACACGCACACACACACACATACACCCCCCCCCTCAGGTCGCACAGCTGTATGTAGGTCAACTTCACCTCCCCTGCCTTGTCTCCCCCTCCCCTCCCCTCTCATACACTCCTGATCAGACTGCCCTACTTTCAGCTGGAGCCAGAGCAGCAATGACATCACTATTTTCAGCTAGCACCGCGCGCTAGCCATCAGCACGCTATCCACCGCAATGACTGCTCCACTTTTCTTCATCATCATCATAATGCTAACATCATCATCCTCAGCTAAGAAATGTGCATTGCTGATGGAAGCATCCACACTCATCCACCCTCCTACATGACTTCACTGTTGCTAGGCAAAACGACCAGCGAAGGCACAGCCGCATCTCATACTGCACTTGTTCTAGCTATCCTCATCCTGTTCTCTTTCAATGCAAACTCAATCCCTCCCTTTTTTTCTCTCTCTGCTTTATCTTTTCTCGCTTTCTGCGTTTCCTCTCTCATCTATCTTGTCATCGTGTTTTCCGCCCCCTCCTCCTCCTCCGCATTCCTTCATTGTCTCCTTCGCTCATTTAATATCCTCCCCCCTTTATCTGATCCATCCAATTCTCCCCCTCTGTCTGTTCTGTCTATCGCCTCTTCTTGTTTGTGACCCATCCCCCATCCTCCTCTTTCCAGTCCAGGCTCCCTCCCTCTCTCAGCCTCTTCTCTCGAATACTAAATATGATCATTTTCAAAAGTGCTAGAAATGCTAAGCTTTGTTGATAGTGAGTGTGATTTTCTTTATTTCACATACATATGCTGTGAGAATACAAGAGCTGAAATACCTGTCTATCTGCTGCCTGGTTTTTCTAGTCCATAAGCTCACCTGCGTTTGCGCAGCCAGGTTCCATGGGTTCTATGATCTATGGTTGCACTGCCTGGTTTTTCCTGGTTTTCTTACACCTTTGCGCTAACTGGTTTCATCTGGTCCATAAACTCCCCTGTATTTGTCCAGGTCCACGCCGTAAGCTTACCTGCGTTTGCGCAACTTGCTGTTCTCGGTCTTGAGCACGTGGAGCTTCTTGGCGAAGCAGACGATGATCATGAAAAGCAGCAGCACCATGAGGGCCGACGCCCCGATGGTCAGACACAGCACCTGGAACTCTGTCACCACCGACTCACAGCGGGAACCCTTGTGCCAGATGTAGTCCTGGACATTACACCTGCATGGAGGAGGAGGGATGGAGAGGAGAGAAAAACAAAAAGTAGAAGAAAGAGGAAGAACAGGAAGACGAAGACGAAGAGGGGAAGTAGTAGTAGTGGAAACAATGAGGCATGTGTAATGGAATACGGAGAGAAAAGAGAAGAGCAGCCAGGGAAAGATAGATGGGTGACAGATGAAATGGCCAGATAAGGTAAGAGTGGAGAGAGGCCATGAGAGGAGGGTAAAGGGAAATAAATCAAGGATGGAGAGAAAAGAAGGCGGGTGAGAAATGGAAGAGGGTTTATTTACCAAATGTAACACTTCAACAAAATTGTCTGTGTGTATCTCTGTCTGTGTGTGTCTGTGTCTGTGTGTGTCTGTGTGTGTCTCTGTCTGTGTGTGTCTCTGTCTGTGTGTATCTCTGTCTGTGTGTGTCTCTGTCTGTGTGTGTGTGCAGGCTCTAAATGATTTAGATTAGGGTGAGGGCAGTACCACTGTGTCATTCATAGTTCAAGCTTGAATGGTTGGCACACATTTACATTTACATACATTTGCTCTGTTTAAGAAAATCAAGAATTTCTGTTTATAATTATCCCAAGTGCTTCATTATGTGAGTCTGAAAGCTTTCAGGGCTGGATTCAATCCGGATTCAATATCATGAATGTATCGTGGACAATCTCAGATTTTACATTTTTTAATTTGACCTTTATTTAACCAGGTAGGCCAGTTGAGAACAAGTTCTCATTTACAACTGCGACCTGGCCAAGATAAAGCAAAGCAATGCGACAAAAGCAACAAGACAGAGGTACACATAAACGAACGTACAATCATAGAACACAATATAAAAATCTATGCGGGAACATTGTCTTTCAATTTAAATCGAGCTATATCGCAGATCTTCCACAATACAGATTAAATCCAGCCCTGAGTGTGGGGTCTAAAAAATGCTCTTCAACATCCCACATATGCAGCAGTGTATATCATTTATGGAAGTGAAATTTCAACTCCTAGTCTAAAACAGACTCTCAGATGCCTTAAGTGTTACCAGCAGGCCTTCAACATGGCTCTATTTGAAGGGATAATGTGATCATTCTGTCAGAAAAGAAAATAGAAAAAAAACAAAGAGCCAGAGGCTGTTTTCCATACACACACACACACACACACACACACACACACACACACACACACACATACACACACACACACACACACACACACACACACACACACACACACACACACACACACACACACACACACACACACACACACACACACACACACACACACACACACACACACACACACACACACACACACACACACACACTTCCCGCCATCTGAGCCCTAGACTCTTTTTTCTCCAGTTTGCCAGTGTACGGTTTCCGCCTGGGGACAAAAATGACAGAGGCAGATGGCTTTGTCTGCTGACTATCTGGCATCTAAATATCTCAGTTCTTAACAAGACTGGAACCTTACTAACCAAATGTGCTGCTTCACATGCTTGTAACCACTACGAGAATGAGTTGTATGGCATGTTGCATAAGAAGACATAGACTCTATAAACTGGGTCGATCACACTTGTTAACAAGGGGAAATGGTAATGACGAGTCTCTCACTGCTTATAACTTGAATGAAACAATAGTAACCAGATACTATGTATATTCCTGCTGGTACTGTATCTAGAACCTAAAAGGGTTCTTTGGTTGTTCCCACAGGAGAACCCTTTGAAGAACCCTTTTTGGTTCCAGGTAGAACCCTTTAGGTTCCAGGTTGAACGTCTGGATGTGGATTTTAGGGGGAAATCACCACTTACGGACGGACACACATTCACTTGGAAGAATTTGAAATACGAAATGCAACAGAAATGCACCTCTCCCTTCCCCTGTTCCCCAAACACAGGCCAAGTGACCTACAGACTCACACAGATGAATGTAAATGTGTAGAATGAATGGAGGTGTGAGTATGGCCTTTCAGATTCACAGTTTCAATTCAGCCCAGTAAGCGGGTGATGGGGGGCTCGATTCCTTTCAGCACCACTTCCTGCATCCTTCTTCCTTTCTGTCTGAGCCGAACGTGCCAACCGAGGGGCGTTGGCTCCATGCCAGGGTACCAGGGTACCCTCCGTGCCAGGGTACTGTATGTTGGTACAAAGAGGTAGTTTATATAGGAAAGAGAGAGAGAGAGAGAGAGAGTACATTTAAGGAGAGGGTAAGGAGGATGGTTGGTTGCCATGGCGATCCAGTTGAGTCACACAAGAAGCAGATGCAGCACTGATATGTAATTCCACCACACACACACACACACACACACACACACACACACACACACACACACACACACACACACACACACACACACACACACACACACACACACACACACACACACACACACACACACACACACACACACACACACACACACACACACACACACACACACACACACACAGAGCTCTCATGAGACTCTCTCTCGCTTTAGTAATCACTCTTTATTTCTTTATTTCTCATTCTCAATGTCCTCCTACTCCCTCCTCTATCACTCTGCTCCTTGAGTTTCTCCATCTCTCCAATTTATCACTGATTCTTCTCCTCCTCCCACTATCCTTATGTCTCTATCTACCCATCCGCTCTCCTGCTCTTTGCCAGCTGCCTCCAGCAGAGTGTAATCTTGTTTCCATTTAGCTGACTGACTTCGGTTTTGACATCATTTAAATGGTGTCCTAAAACAGCAGTGTCCTAAAAACCCTACAATTTGACTTGAAGATTTTGGTTGCAAGTTTTCTCAAGTGTTAAAATCAAACCGAAACAATCCAACTGAAATAAACCCAGTAGAAACATTCACCATTGCTCTTTTTTTGTTTTACCTTAAAAGGCTTGGCTCTTGCTATGCTTGGTTCTCTCTCTCTCTGAGCTCCTCGTTTAAACACTCACGACTCCCACAGCTTTACCCTAACCAGTTACCCAGTGTAACCACAGAGCCTTCCCTCCCTACCCCATCTTTAACTCAATTAAGGTTTACCACAACCTCCAATCGCCACCAAATACAGCCCTCTAACCCAGCGACACAATGGAATTACCCGTGCCTGAGCCACATTACAAAGAGCTCACAAATCCCCTCAATATTAATTTGATTAGGCTTGTAAAGGCTGCTCGACTGCCAAACTCCCCCGGGATAGATACCCTAACCTGGCCAAGAGGAGGGGGGCACAGAGTGGGTTGGAAGGTAGAGGGGGGCACAGATGGGACGCCCCCCTACTGGGAGGCCCCCCCACAGTGTTGTGGGGTGAGGTTGACGGAGGATAAGGGTAGATGGGGGATAGGAAGGAAAGGGGGTTGGGGGCAGGTTAGTGGGGGGTACTGTACAAAGGGAAGGAGAACGAGGGATAATGAAAGGGTAATGGAGGGTAAATGGAGGGGAGGATCAGCAACATTAATCAGAGCCCAGCATGACTGTCACCACATTGAGCAGTGTTTCCCCTAGTTTAACAACTAGAGCCCCATCTTAGGCGGCCCCCGAATCGATACTAAAATAATAAATTGAAACTCATTTAATTGACAAATGAAGATGTGGGAAGTCATTAGGTGGGTGGCACCATGACCGGGAAAATGTTATCGATAGAGGAAACATATCAGTCAAACTATCACCCATATGCCTCCTCTGGCAATACAAAACCCATTACCCTGCTGGGTAACGCTTTACTTGACACCTAGCGTCATAACATAACCATGTCATAACAGCTGACATAACTTGTTATAGCCTGTCATAATATGGTCATAACACTGTCATGACAAATATATTTAGACCTGTTGTGACATATATTGCGTTATTTTATGGCTGGTTATGACACCTACATAAGAGTGTCAAACCTCACTCCATTACACCATAACCGACTTGTCAACAGTATTTTTATGTTTTATAATATTTTCAGAAATTGGCCATATTAAATTATCATTGTAATTGCGCACACATTGATGTCAGACATGCACCTACACCAATGCTCTGTCGCTGATGACTGGGATGAATGCAGGAGCAGATTTCAGGAGCAGGACAAGACACCCTCTTTTTAACTGATGACTGACATAAGGGCATGTACGTGATAGGCCTATCTGGCAACATGATTCTGATGGTTATAATGCTTAGACCAAGTAAAGTGACGCAGGATGGTCATTAAGCTTCATGACAGTGTCAAAAAGTGTATTTCTTTAGTCCAAGTAAAGTGACACAGTATAGTCATTAAGCTTCATGACAGTGTCAAAAAGTGTATTTCTTTAGTCCAAGTAAAGTGACACAGTATAGTCATTAAGCTTCATGACAGTGTCAAAAAGTGCATTTCTTTAGTCCAAGTAAAGTGACGCAGGATGGTCATAATTTCTCTTGACGGTGTCATAAAGTGTATTTTCTACAAGTTCTTTAAGATACAATGAAAAAAACATGACTGTAAAGAAATCATTACTACAACAACAACAATAGATTTAAGAAACCAACTTTCAAACAAAAGGAAACTTCTTCGCAGGAAAAAAATACATTTGAATAAATGTGGGTTTTGACACTCTTTAGCAGGTGTCATAATATACATTACATTACCAAAAGTATGTGGACACCTGCTCGTCGAACATCTCATTCCTAAATCATGGGCATTAATATGGAGTTGATCCCCCTTTGCTGCTATAACAGCCTCCACTCTTCTGGGAAGGCTTTCCACTAGATGTTGGAACAGTGGGGACTTCCATTCAGCTACAAAAGCATTAGTGAAGTCGGGCACTGATGTTGGGCGATTAGACCTGGCTTGCAGTCGGTGTTACAATTCATCCCAAAGGTGTTCGATGGGGTCAAGGCTCTGTGCAGGCCATTCAAGTTCTTCCACATCAATCTTGACAAACCAATTGCTATTTAAAAATATATATATGTTACCCCCATTTTCGATCTTGTCTCATCGCTGCAACTCCCCAACGGACTCGGGAGAGGCAAAGTTCGAGTCATGTGTCCTCCGAAACATGACTCGCCAAAACGTACTTCTTAACACCTGCCGGTTAACCTGTAAGCCAGCTGCACCAATGTGTCAGAGGAAACACAGTTCAAATGACGACCAAAATCTGCCTGCAGGCACCCAGCCCACCACAAGGAGTCACTAGAGCACGATGTGCCAAGAAAGCCCCCCCGCCAAACCCTTCCCTAACCCGGGCAATTGTGCACCACCCTATGGGACTCCCAGTCACAGCCGGTTGTGACACAACCTGGGATTGAACCTGGGTCTGCAGTGACACCTCAAGCACTCTGGTCAGTGCCTAAGACCGCTGCGCCACTCGGGAGGCCTCGACTAACCATTTCTGTATGGACGTTGCTTTGTGAACTGGGGCATTGTCAAGTTGAAACAGGAAAGGGCCTTCCCCAAACTGTTGCCACAAATTTGGAAGCACAGAAAAGTCTAGAATGTCACTGTATGCTGTCGTGTTAAGATTTCCCTTCACTGGAACTAAGGGGTCTAGGCCGAATCATGAAAAACAGCCCCAGACCATTATTCTTCCTCCACCAAACTCTATAGTTGGCACTATGCATTGGGGCAGGTAGCATTCTCCTGGCATCCACCAAACCCAGATTAATCCGTTGGACTGCCAGATGGTGAAGCGTGATTCATCACTCCAGAGAACGCGTTTCCACTGCTCCAGAGTCCAATAGCGGCGAGCTTTACACCACTCCAGCCGACGCTTGGCATTGCGCATGGTGATCTTATGCTTGTGTGCGGCTGCTCGGCATTGAAACCCATTTCATGAAGCTCCCAACGGACAGTTCTTGCGCTGACATTGCTTCCAGAAGCAGTTTGGAACTTGGTAGTGAGTGTTGCAACCGAGGACAGACAATTTTTACGCGCTACGCGCTTCAGCACTCGACTGTCCCGTTCTGTGAGCTTGTGTGGCCTACCACTTCGCGTCTGAGCCGTTGTTGCTCCTAGACGTTTTCACTTCACAATGACAGTACTTACAATTGACCGGGGCAGCTCTAGCAGGGCAGAAATTTGACAAACTGTCTTGTTGGAAAGGTGGCATCCTACGACGGTGCCACGTTGAAAGTCACTGAGCTCTTCATTAAGGCCATTCTACTGCAAATGTTTGTCTATGGAGATTGCATGGCCGTGTGCTCGATTTTATACACCTGTCAGCAACGGGTGTGGCTGAAATAGCCGAATCCACTAATTTGAAGGGGTGTCCACATACTTTTGTATATAAAGTGAATGTCACAGCAGGTGTAAATATATGGATCATGACAGTGTTATGACCTTATTATTACAGGTTATGACCGTGTCATAACAGGTTTGGACGCTAGATGTCAAGTAAAGTGTTACCAAATACTGTCCTCCCCATAGTGTGATAACAATGCCATGAACCCTAATTTGAAATAACTGTAGTACATCTGCCCCATGTTCCATTTAACTGCTGTGTGTGTGTGTGTGTGTGTGTGTGTGTGTGTGTGTGTGTGTGTGTGTGTGTGTGTGTGTGTGTGTGTGTGTGTGTGTGTGTGTGTGTGTGTGTGTGTGTGTGTGTGTGTGTGTGTGTGTGTGTGTGTGTGTGTGTGTGTGTGTGTGTAACACAAATCAACAAACCAGACTCTACTGCCACGGAATGGCTCATCAGATACATTGGACTACCTTACTGTGTCCGTGTTTGTGTGGGTCTGTGTGTTTGCACGTGTGTGTGTGTGTTCCCTGATCTGAGCCCTCTCACTAGATCTTCATCTCCTGTGTCTGACCTCTTGACCTCTTGAATGACCCTGTGCTCTCTTACTTCTGCTTATTGGTGGAGGGGGTCTTAATATAGCCATAATCCTAGAGGAGAGGGAGTGTGTGTGCGTGTGTGTGTGTGTGCGTGCATGCGTGCGTATGTGTGTGTGTGTGTGTGTGTGTGTGTGTGTGTGTGTGTAACACAAATCAACAAACCAGACTCTACTGCCACGGAATGGCTCATCAGATACATTGGACTACCTTACTGTGTCCGTGTTTGTGTGGGTCTGTGTGTTTGCACGTGTGTGTGTGTGTTCCCTGATCTGAGCCCTCTCACTAGATCTTCATCTCCTGTGTCTGACCTCTTGACCTCTTGAATGACCCTGTGCTCTCTTACTTCTGCTTATTGGTGGAGGGGGTCTTAATATAGCCATAATCCTAGAGGAGAGGGAGTGTGTGTGCGTGTGTGTGTGTGTGCGTGCATGCGTGCGTATGTGTGTGTGTGTGTGTGTGTGTGTGTGTGTGTGTGTGTGTGTGTGTGTGTATGTGCATGCGCATGCATGTTTATTTGTGTGTATGCTTGTCATAATGCGACCCAAAATGTTAAATCGCCATGACTACATAGGACTCCTAGTGGTAATACCTCTTTTTAATTAAATCAAGCTGCAGGACACACACACACACATACACACTAAAACACAAACACAGCTATGACTGTATACACACACACACACACACACACACACACACACATGCTCACAGTTAATTCAACCTGGCTCGTCCTGATCTGTTTCCATACTGGCAGGCAGGACGAGCTCTGACTCATTTTCTCTCTCAGTCCCTCCTACTCTCTTTTTCTCTCTTTCTCTGCCATGTCTATCTCCATCCATCTCTCTCTCTTTCCCTCCTACACTCCATTTTACAGAGTGTTGTCCTCAGTCCTCCAGCTTTGGGGGTAACTATAAAAAATGTTAGCGCTCTCAGGCCATGTCAGTTAGGACAGTAGAGAGAGGTAAACTATTGACAACGTTAGGTAGATCAAACATTCAAATTAGAACCACTTCATATCCCAACCAACGCACACATGTGCACACACGTGTAGAATGCAAACGCTTACAGTACACACACACACAGCAGGACATGGCTTTGTCGGTAAACCCCAGAGAGAGATGTGGAGGGCAGACACAACCAACTACTTGTTGGAGTGTGTTATAACAGAGGGCAGAGCCCTTTGCATTCATCCCACTGTGATTCAATTGGGCTGGTGTATGAATCAGCCTCAGTTCACCATTACACACAGACACACACAGACACTTGTGCCAGAGCTCCACTGACCCATATTGCCTCTTAGCCCAACCTCAGACAGAACTTGGACTGTCCCTCAGTGTAACACAGATCTTCACTGACTCAGTCCAACAGTCTCGTGGGACAGTGTCATCTAATATGGACTTCTCACAGACATCAAAATCAATGTACTTAGTGCATTGTTTACTGTTTGTTTATGGTTTACTATGATCTCTTTAAGCCTACCAAAGACCTTGTCTTCTAAAAGTGCAGTGATAACCATTTACATTTGAGTAATTTATCAGATGCTCTTATGCAGAGTGACTTACAGAAGCAATTAGGGTTAAGTGCCTTGCTCAAGGGCACATTAAAAGACTTCAACTAATCGGCTCAGGGATTTCGAACCAGCGATCTTTCGTTTACTGGCCCAACGCTCTTAACCACTAGACTACCTGCCGCCACATTGCTGTAATATCCTAGTTAAGTTTTATGGGAGTGATTTGCGATATTGCTCTTGGCTTTCCAACTCTATGGACTGTTACTCCAATGATTGTAAATGAGGATTATATGGACCGTGGCTCCAATGATTATAAACCAGTATAAAGGATAAGACCAATCTCTGCAAAGATCGGGCATCTGCCATCTCAATCACACACCTCATCTCTGGCCATTAGGCCTGCTGGGAGATTACCTACTGCTGACCTGCCACAGGAAACTGTCAGAGTCAAGAGGTCAGCGTCAAGATCACTGAACAGTTGAACTGTGTAGCTGCACACTGATGAGAAACTGTGTGTCTGCAGGGGGAGGAGAACAGTGGGTCATTATGTCATGATTAGGGCCTTGAGTTGGGAGAGGTTCTATTGGGCTCATGGTAAAAGCAAAGCGTGTGTGTGTTTTTTTGTGTGTGTGTGTGTGTGTGTGTGTGTGTGTGTGTGTGTGTGTGTGTGTGTGTGTGTGTGTGTGTGTGTGTGTGTGTGTGTGTGTGTGTGTGTGTGTGTGTGTGTGTGTGTGTGTGTGTGTGTGTGTGTGTGTGTGTGTGTGTGTGTGTGTGTGCGTCCGTGTGTATGCGTACCTGCATGTGTGTGTGTGTGTGTCTCAACTTGAGTGTATGTGCACACATACATTTGTGTGAGCTCTCCTGTCGTGTGAACATAATTCCGTTGGCATGGTGACCCTGTCTGTTCGAAACATCTGTGCCAGCTCTCATTGCCATCATCATCTCCATCAGCGCTAGTCAGGAGGCGATGGTCATCCAGGGACTAACTACCGCGCATACATTTGCATGCTAATCCACAAAGATGTTTGCTAATTTCTGATCTCTCCCTGCTGATTGGTTCGTTCGGTGAGTTACAGGATTAAGGGAAATAAATATATTGGCATAGATCTGCATAATGACCGGCAGAAGGGTTTTATAACAATGGGTTGGATGAGTTTGGGGAGGAGGGGGTTTTGTTGAAGGAAGGGTCTTAGACAGAGGTACTGCTGTGCCCCTCAACAGTTTAGACATTTAGGGATTTAGTGCCTCATTCCATTTAAACTCAAGCTAATACCCGAAATTGAATCAGACATGGGATTTGAAACCCTTTCTGAAACACAATCTACATAATGGGAAGGTTTCATTTCAAATGCCATTGTTGGGTTCTGATTTCTTGACTTATGAAATCATGAAATATATTTATTCCTTTCACTGAGGGAGAGAGGGTCATTTATAATGTTTACATCATGTCAATATGTTATTGTTAGCCATCAGGGATCCTATGGGAGGAGGAAAGACACCGTCTGGTACGAGACAACATGACAGCCGTGAGTTGGGGAGGAGTGAGCACTTTGGGGCAGAGGTCAGGTCAGATGAAGTGAGGAAGAACAGGTATCACTAAGGTTCTGTCTAGCAACAGAGGTGCATTGGCTGTTCAGATGTGTAGGAGACTCAGCATAGGAGAAAGGATTAAATATCAGTGCTTGTGTGAATATGTCTTTTGTCTGTACAGCTGTTTGACCCTTTGGGATGAATAAACTTGGTTTTATCTTTCATAGTGTCCGTCGAGTTCTTACTCTGATAATTAGAACCTAACACCATGTTACCTGATGTAATGGATGAATCAATGCCGCTCGTTTGATGGCTGAGGCAGAATACCACAAGATTTCTCTGTCTAACATCTTATTCCAACCAACCAGCCCCTCCTCCCCCATCCACCCCAGTAACCGTATTAATCCTCAACCTAACATGATGACATGTCATGGTTTTTCCTACTCATGTAACCTGGCTTACACGTTCTCCTCGTGGTGACCTCCATAAAGATCTGTTGGCCTGGTATCAATGCACCAGGATTGGGAACCTTGTAAAACACACAAAATCACACAACCACCCTTTCACCAAACTTAATCAGTGTTTAATCTAGAAAAACATGTTGCACATTGCAATACATGTTCATATAAAGTAATTGCCTTTTACAATGAAATG